>NC_085993.1:34622250-35289750 GCF_030014385.1 Trichomycterus rosablanca
TGTAGTTCTACAATTACTGATTGTAGTCCATCTATTGCTCTACACACTGTTTTAGCCTGCTTTCACCCTGTTCTTCAATGGTCAGGACCCCCACAGGACCACCACAGAGTAGGTATTATTTGAGTGGTGGATCATTCTCAGCACTGCAGTGACACTGACATGGTGGTGGTGTGTTAGTGTTTGTTGTGCTGGTATGAGTGGATAAGACACAGCAGCGCTGCTGGAGTTTTTAAACACCTGACTGTCACTGCTGGACTGTGAATAGTCCACCAACCAAAAATATATCCAGCCAACAGCACCCTGTGGGCAGCGTCCTGTGACCACCGACGAAGGTCTAGAAGATGACCAACTCAAATAGCTTTAGTAGGAGTGGACTAATAGAGTGAACAGTGAGTGGACATGGTATTTAAAAACTCCAGCAGCACTGCTGTGTCTGATGTGCCACTCATACCAGCAGAAGCATTCACCACCTAAATAATACCTGCTCTGTGGTGGTCCTGTGGGGGTCCTGGTCATTGAAGAACAGGCTAAAAAAGTATGTAAAGAAACAGATGGACTACAGTCAGTAACTGTAGAACTACAAAGTGCTTCTATATGGTAAGTAAAGCTGATAAAATGGACAGTGTGTGTAGAAACCAGCTGGTTTTAATGTTATGGCTGATCAGTGTATAATCACAACAAATTTATTAAAAGAATACATTTCAAATCTGTAAATTTAGACACACATTATTATGCATCAAGTTGGTTTATATTTATTTACTGTTGATGTTGGAACATTGTGATCTTTCAACCCACAGAACTTAAACCACTAATTATGTGATGAAATGAGGGATAATAGAGCTACTTGTTGGTCCTTAACATCCTATAAATTAGAAGTGATTTATTTCCTTATTTTTGGCATTTTTACAACCTGGAAGTTAGTTATATGCTAAAGCATGTATAGACTATACTAAGTCTCACCCAGAGAACTACAGGCTATTTACAAGTACCTTTTGTTCCAGTCCTTGTGTTGACACAGTGCTCATTGGATTCTGGAAGTTGAAAGCAACATCAATTTTTCATGTTGATTGTTTTGTCAAGAGTATTTTATCACAGTCTAACACACATTCCAGTGCCTCATCTGTATTACAGCAACATTTTTGGACAGTGACATGAGCAATCAAAAAAGAAAGGCATGTCAATACGAGAGGGCACTTTCCTGGGTTAGTCAGTTATAATTCACAGACATTAGAATATTAGTCTTTTTTTGACATAATACAGTTAACAGCTTTCTTCCTAGCAATAATAATAATAATAATATATTTTACAATATTAGGCATTCTAAATAAAATAGTATTTGTATTTATGTCACCATTAATTATAACTATTCCTTGGATTAGGAAGTGTAGAGCTTCCTGTTGAAAACACATCAGCGCGACTGGCATTGTTTTCAAATGTATCCTTTTAAAGTGGCTAGTTGATATTTGTGACTACAATAACTAAATAATAACTAAAGCAAATATACATATTTTAATAGCTTTTAAAAATAAGGATTTTTAGTTATTTCTGTCAATGAATTATCAGGAAAACTGATGGGTCAAAATGGTAGATATGGCACTGTTGTCATAAATCTGTCATAATGGTGAAGGTGATGAAGGTGTCATAGTAGTATGTCAAGAATTGTTGTACTGTTTTGTTATAATCCCTGAGAGCTAATGTTAAGCTAGGTAGCTGTCATAATGACCATTACTGTTACATTATTTGTTATAATATGACATCTGAAGAGAGTGGCTTATGAAATATTAATAAGAATGTCATGAAAGTTCCATCAGGTTTTTTTTTTAACAATGTCTCACAAATTCTCATTATAACCCATATAAATTGGGCTAGACTGTTTTATTTGTAAGGGTAATCTCTAACATTTCAGCCAACGTATCTTATGGTAACATATTTGTTTAGGTGGTCAAATGCAATTAAAAACCCCTCAAAACATGTCTGCCCTTTATTAGAACCTCCTAAAACACAGATAATTCTGCTCACATTAAACCAAGAACAGTTGCACTTTTACTTTCAACTTTAAACTTAATGGAATGTGAATGGGCTTAATTCTGCATTACAACTAAACAAAGTTCTTACTCAAATGCATTAATTAGGAATTAAATAGCTTTCTTCCAGCAGACACATCCTTCAGCAGATCAATACAGGATATCTAAAAGATGAGTAATACAAATTTATCACTTAACACTTCATAAAAATCCAGGCAGACAACTGTTCTAATATATACACCAGTGCCTTCAACAGCTTTTAAATGATTAGTTCTTTTCATTATTACTTCAGGAATCATAGCATCACGTTTTAATTTGAACGCTACTACAAGTACTGAAACTGTGTACAACTGGAGGATGCATTTTAATACTGATCTGGAATCTTTAGTACCTGAATTAGAATTTGTACTTTTGCTACTAGAATCTTTCATACTGGAAATTGTACCTTGGCTAACTTTATGGCCTGAACTGGGACATTAACTTTCTATGCATTGTATTGTTGTTTTACTCTATTGTAGCATTTGGCTTTAATTAAATACTGGATCTCTGCCTCTGTAATGCTGCCCCATTACCAATATTGGTAACATTTCCTGAGCACTATGTACTATTTGACCTCGGGAGCATTTTTACACAATCCTAAGTATTCTTTGTTTATCTGTCCTTAATGCATACCCAGAATTGTTTTATGTTAGACAAGGAAACCTAATACTTGTGTTCAATCCTGTTAATAAAGCACCAATGCAGTTTTAAATCCTGTGCCGATCACTATAATCCTTTAATTTGTGAGAATGTCTGCACCCTTTAGCATTTTAACTTTATTCTATCTGATAATAACTTACTGGAATTCATATCCAATCAGACTGGAATTTATATCAAATGACTCAGCTTTACTTAATGGGACAGGTTATTTCACACTACATGTAAAAAGAAGACATCAAAATGACTAACTCTGTTTAGCTGCTCATGTTAGAGAGCTAGATAATGCATATGCATCTTTTAGCTATCTGATTGGTTATTACAAGTATTAATATTAGAAAAGTGCTATCCTTACACTTACCAAATTAAGTGGACCTTTTTTAGATATACTTTTAGAGATACTTACAAAATGCTTTTAATTCTCTTCAGTCAACATATCAGTCTTGGAATTTTAATGTTTTATACTAATAGATTTTTGGAGTTTATTGTGGTCTTTTTTAGAAAATGTACTTGACTCATAGTTCTAAAATGTTATTTTACTTACTTGTGTGATACTTGTGTCATTGACTCAAAATTCCTTATTAGTGATCATGATTGACAGATGCTGGTACAATCACAGTAAATTAGAAGCTGCTGAATCATGAGTGATGCTGTCCACATACAAGCAAGCTTACTTTACATTACCATGGGTGAAGTGGCTGCTGCACAGTGGCTAAGTGGGTAGCACTGTCGCCTCACAGCAAAAGAGGCAGTTGGTACTGCACACTTGTCGGAGGGGGCGTGTGTCAGTTGAGAGGCTCCTCAGTCAGCAGTGGAGGGTAGTATTGGTAGAGGTGAAGCGTAATGCAGTCAGGGTAATTGGATACGACTAGATTAGGGGAGAAAATGGGGGGGGGGGGGGGGGGGGTCGGAGAAAAAAACCATAATTTTAATAAAATATGTCCACATGCATATCCACACCTCATGTTCACTTTGTTACTGGCACCTGATGACACACAAATGCATCATGTACTGTTGACTCCGTAACTAAAGCTTATAAAAGGTAATACTTGACCAGTCAAAGTTGAATTACTCTGACCTATGACCGTCTAGTCTTCTTAGATCTCACACACAGATACAAAGTGAATCTAAACATCCTGCACCTGGCAGGGAAAGACTGCAGATCATCTCCTAAATGCACCATGGCGACACAATTAAGCATGTTCTCTATGGATGAGCAGACAAACCCTCAATCCCATTAGCACTCACACTGATTGAATTAGAGCAGCACTGAGCTTTGAAGAAGAGTAAGCCCACTCTTGACACATGGCGACAGAGAGCTGACAGCCAGATGTGGCAGTGGGGAAAAAATGAAACCCTCCACTTAAGATACACTGCTGAAAAATGGTAATATAATATAATAAAGGTAAAAGAGACCCCTAAAAACAAGTACTGCTCTCAGATTCCCTCTGTTATTGCATATTTCTCACACTGAAACAATTTTTATTAGTAGGGATCAAAGGGAATGTAACAAATCACATTTATTTGAAAAACAAAGTTATCTTTACACATTTACATTTTGGCATTTAGCAGATTGTTTTATCAAGTGCAACCATTTTTTATATATATATTTTGTTTATGCATTTTCTCCCCTTTTTCTCCCTTTTTAGCACATCCAATTGCCCAATTGCATCATGCTTCCTCTCCACCAATGCCGATCCCTGCTCTGATTGAGCAGAATGAAGCTAACCCACGCCCCCCTGACATGTGGGCAGCATGCCGTATGCATCTTATCACCTACACTTTGACGAGTGCAGTGCAGCTCAGTGTTGTGTACGGAGAGACACACCCTGAGAGCACTCTTTTCTCATCTCTGTGCAGGCGCCATCAATCAGCCAGCAGAGGTCGTAATTGCACCAGTCATGAGAGAGAGAGACCCTATCCGGCTTAGTCCCGCACATCTGTAAAACAGGCCAATCGTTGTTCATGTGGCCGCTCAGCCTTAGTTGGCAGGCAGAGCTGAGATTCGATACAATGTATTCGAGATCCCAGCTCTGGTTCCAGTGTGTGTTTTTACAGCTGCGCCATCTGAGCGGCCAAGTGCAACCATTTGACAGGGTTTGAACACTTATTCTTGGAGCAACTACTGTGTTCTCCTAGGCTCGGTTTCATCCCAGTAAAATCAAACAAATAAATGGTCGCACCACCGAGATTCTGAACTCCCCAGTTTAAAACTCGGCGTTGCCAGCGGTCAGCTGGGCGACATCTAGCGGGCATAATTGGCAGTGCCTGCAGCAGACACATTTCTGTTAGGGCGGGATGACCGGACTATGTGGGTGGGGTCTTCAAACACTGTGGAAAGACCCTGATTAGCAGATAGAGAGTTGCCTGTGCAGAGCGCACGGGTGAAAAAGGGTTCCGGTAAGGGCTGCTGTCGGAGGGGGCGTGAGGATCAATATACCCACCTTGACTGCAATCAGGGATCCCCCATCAGTGGAAGACAGATTGACTACACTAAATTGGGAGAAGATGGGAGAAAATGCATAAAATAAAATAGAAAAAATAAATTTTAAACTGCTTATTTTAGGTCTCACTACAGCATTTTAAGTCAGGATGATATTAATAATATAACATTAATTTCAACACAATGTGGTACAGTAGTACCTTACAACTCATCGTCCCCTAAACTCAAAATCTTTGAAACTCAACACCCTTTGTCAAGACATTTGTATCCTTAAACTCAACGTTTACCTTAAACTCAACGTGTGTGCGACTGCTGCTTTGTTCAGCACTCTGCTTGAGCCGTAAAACTTTATCAAAACGTTATCCATTTGTGTGGAATAACCATCAAATCCAGTCTGAAAGCTCCACGTTTCCTCAGTGTTTCACTTTTAAACTTGTGTTACAGCTAGAGGTTCTGAGAAATTGTGAGAATCAGCTTCTCCGAGAGTCTTAAATGTGCATTGTTAAAAAAAAAAAGCTTAATGTAAATTAATGTATTAAAAGAACGACATTGAAACACTAAACCTCTTTTAATTGTTACTTCTCATAAGTTCTCTCCACTAATTAAAAAGCATGAGGAAACAATAAAGAACTAAATGTAAAGTGCAGGTTTTATTGTATTTTTTATAAATTTTTTTTCAATTGTATTTCAGGGTTTTTATATTTGGCGGCACAGTGGCTCGGTGGGTAGCACTGTCGCCTCACAGCAAGAAGGTCTTGGGTTCGATCCCCAGATGGGGCGGTCCAGGTCCTTCCTGTGCAGAGTTTGCATGTTCTCCCCGTGTCTGCGTGGGTTTCCTCCGGGAGCCCCGGTTTCCTCCCACAGTCCAAAAACATGCAGTCAGGTTAATTGGAGACACTGAATTGCCCTATAGGTGAATGGGTGTGTGTATGCGTGTGTGTATGTGTGTCTGCCCTGCAATGGACTGGCGCCCCATCCAGGGTGTTACTGTGTGCCTTGCGCCCCTTGAAAAGCTGGGATAGGCGTCAGCACTAGCATTTCTGATATACAGTATGTCATAATAAGTGAATGTGTGTTTGCTTGTGTGTTTTGCCCTGTAAAGTGGTCAGTAAGAATTAATTAATGTATATGGCTAATTGTAAAATATTATTTGTAATTGATTATTATACTTGATAATGTAGTAAAGAAGTCATTTATTTTGTCATTTATTTTTTAATACATAAATTAAAGAATAAATGACAAAATAAAATTATATTATATTTTTATATGAAAGTATATTTTATTCGACAACCCTACTGGATGGTTTTAAACAACATTAAAACTTTACTCTGTACTCTGTAAGATCTTATATGGATTTTGAAACATTGTGAGGGGGAAGTGACAAATAGATGCTATTAAATCAAGACACACACACACACACACACACACACACAATGTTCTGTACCAATGGTAAAGGTCATACCTCCTTATCTAGAATGCTTTTGTTGAACAAAACACCCCGCTGGGAACAGTTTATGCATTTTACAGTGTGCCAGTTTTGAAATTTATGGGAGATGAACGGCTTTGGGCAGTAAAAGTGTGAATTTAATAAAGCCAGTTTAAAATCCTGTGATTTTACGCATCAGATAAAGTCTAACATAAATGTGATCTCTATTTTAAAAATCCTTATCAGTCCATATCAGTCTCACCAGGATATCAAAGTATATTTTAGATTTTTTTTTAATGCTTGAATATTTAATTTTGTTTCCCAGTATGTATTTCTTCTCACTGGGGAATTACAATGAATGAAGCAGAGAAGCATTTACCCTATTGTCCGGGAAATGTGAGTTAGGAGCTGTAAGCAGTAAGCCATCCATAGCCAGGAGCTGATTGAATCTGTTCTATGAGAGGGAGGAACGTTTCTGTCTCTGTAATTTACTATTCCATAAGCCATCCCTAGCTGGGAGATGAAAGGTGATCAACCCAGCTCTCTAGAAAGGAGGGACATTTCCGTCTTTTAAATTTTTACCATTTGTAAATACACTGATCAGCCATAACATTAAAACCACCTCCTTGTTTCTACACTCACTGTCCATTTTATTAGCTCCACTTACCGTATAGAAGCACTTTGCAGTTTTACAATAACTAATTGAAGTCCATCGATTTCTCTACATACTTTTTTTAGCCCGCTTTCACCCTGTTCTTCAATGGTGAGGACCCCTACAAGACCACCACAGAGCAGGTATTATTTAGGTGGTGGATCATTCTCAGCACTGCAGTGACAATGACATGGTGGTGGTGTGTTAGTGTGTGTTTTTTTTTTTCTTTCAATTTTTCCAACTTTTTCCCCCAATTTTCTCCCCTAATCTAGTCGTGTCCAATTACCCTGATTGCGTCCTCTATACTGATTCAACCCTTCATCGCTGACTGAGGACGCCTCTCAATTGACATATGCCCCCTCCAGCACGTACAGTCAGTACAGACTGCATTTTTCACCTGCATGAGTCGAGTTCACACACCGACGGGCACTGTGTATGGAGGGCCACACCCCCATCAGCATTATTCCTCAGCCCTGTGCAGGCGCCATAAGTCAGCCAGCAGGGGCCGCAGTTGCAGCAGTTATGAGGACCTTTGATCCGACTTTTTACCCCTACCCCAGCCCAGTCGGAAGGCAGAGCTGAGATTCGATACGATGTATTCAAAACCCCAACTCTAGTGTGCTAGTGTACTTTACCGCTGCGCCACCTGAGCGGCTTGTGTTAGTGTGTCTTGTGCTGGCGTCCTGATGAAGGTCTAGAAGATGACCAACTCAAACAGCAGCAATAGATGAGTGATCGTCTCTGACTTTACATCTACAAGGTGGAGCAACAAGGTAGGAGTGTCTAATAGAGTGGACAGTGAATTGGCACGGTATTTAAAAACTCCAGCAGCGCTGCTGTGTCTGATCCAGACTGATAAAATAGAGCTGATAAAATGGACAGTGAGTGTAGAAACAAGGAGGTGGTTTTAATGTTATGGTTGATCAGTGTATGATTTGTGGGACTAAATGAGTCAATGACAGTGAGGTGAAAACAAAACAACTATCCTATGCTGTCATGTTTATTACAAATATTTGCAACTTTTGCTCCTTTATCTGTTTTATCCATGTCTGTATGCTTCCAAAAATTAGAACAATATTCCCCAGCGACTTGCACATTTCAGTGATGAAATATTGTGCTGACTAAACAAAATTGTAAGCTTGGCAAAAATTGCATATAATGGTTATAATGATTGCATATAATGTGTATTTGCAAATGAAAATTCCTGAAGGCTCTGCCTAATAGACTGATGGAGTTATAAATCTGATATTCATGAACACAGGGATGGCAGATGCCCACAGAAACACCGAAAAGTTAGCTACATTAAATTTGCATCTCATTCTCATGGACTGAAACTTTGGAGCCCTTTCAAGTGTAAGCCTGACAGGAAGTCGCTTTGAAATCCTCACATAAAGAAGGATTAGCCTCACATAAAGGAGGAAAAATTAGCATTCTATGATGGCATATTTTGGCTTTATTTTTTATTTGATTTACTATCTGTATTTTAATACCTCTTATTTTATTTTAATTCGATTCTTGCCTTGTAATTATTGTCTGATAAAACTGATCTGTTAAAATCCACTCTAGATTAGGATTTTTGTCTAGGATCTAGGGTTTTAACATGGAGTCAGTTTTTCTTCTACTGAGAGACAGTTCTAGCTATACTGTGTCCTCCAACATGAATATGAACCTTATACAGCTTATCTGTGAGAATACAGGGTCTCACGAAGGTAATCTGGAGATGGGGTTAAAACCCCAACACAACTTAAATACATGTCACCTGTGACAGTACAGGATCTCACAAAGGTATTTTGGGGATAGGGTTAAATTGCCCTTCACTACTCAAATTTAGTAGTCCCCCATCATAACAATAATTTAGGTTTTTGGTTTATTGATTTATAAATTTCTTACATTTACTTTGACTTTTATTTGATTGCAGACAGGATGACACACAGCACACGGAGCACACGGCGTCCATTTTTTCCAAAAAAGACCAGGAATCCTGATTCATCTGACTACAATACACGTTTCCACTGTGTGATGGTCCATCTTAGATGCCTCCGAGCCCAGAGAAGTCCACGCCCCTTCTGGACATAGTTAACATAAGGCTTCTTTTTAGCACAGTAAAGTTTTAAGTGGCATTTGTGCATGTAACTCTGTATTGTAGTGCTTGACAAAGGTTTGCCAAAGTAATCCCTCACCCATGTGGTTATATCAGCTATTGTTGAGTGGCGGTTCTTGATGCAGTGCCGTCTGAGGGATCGAAGATCACAGGCGTTCAGCTTAAGCTTGCGCCCTTGGCCTTTACACACTGAAATTCCTCCCCATTCCTTGAATGGTTTAATGATATTATGTACTGTAGAGGGAGAAATATGCAAATCCCTTCCAATCTTTCTTTGAGGTACATTGTTTTTAAACATTTTAATCATTTTCTCACACAAATGTTGACAAACTGGAGATCCTCTGATCATCTTTGCTCATCAAAGACTTTCCTGGATGCTGCTTTTGTACCAAACCATGATTACCATGACATCACCTGTTTGGAATCACATCATTATTTAGTTGTTTTTTTTTACCTCATTACAAGCCCTAAATTGTCCCTGTCCCAACTTATCTTGGAATGTGTTGCAGGCCTGAAATGTAGGAATATTAACAAATGAAATGAAGTCGAGCAGACAAAACATGAAATATCTCAAGTTCTGTCTGCAATCAAATTAAAGTCAAAGTAAATGTAAGATACACTGCATTTTTATTTGATCTGCATTTTCAATACTGTCCAAACTTTTTTCTGATTTGGGGTTGTATTTAATTATATAATTTATTATATTATAGATTACATCAAAATTATTTTTTTTTATATTTAAATGTATATTAAATAATATAATTAATTATATATGAAAATATAATATTGTAATGTACTTTATTTAATAATAAATAAATTATTGTTACATCATAACAATTATAATTTAGGAACAGTAATAGCCTAGTGTGTAGGGCTATCAACTTAAAGATTGAGAGTTCAAATCCCAGCTCTGCCATGCAGCCACTGTTAGGCCCTTGAGCAAGGCCCATAACCTTCTCAGCTCCATGGCTTCTAAACAAGCTTGGATATGCAAAAAAAGAATTTTGTTATACTGTACACCTGTATGTGTATATATGACAAATAAAGGCATTCTATTTTATTTTATTCTATTGTAATCTATAACTTAAATACATGAAATGGAACTGGCTAATGTCTTGCTTTGGTTATAGTTCAGTTCTAAATGTGGTGTTACAGAGCCCCAACCTGAGGGTATTGTCTACTGAATGAAGTTCTATGTTTTCTTCCAAGACAGCATGACTAGCTTAAAATCCTTTGGCATTAGTGTAAATAATATTGATTTACAGTGTTCATTCATTCATTTATTAATTCATTTATTCATTGAATTTTAATCAAGCATTTTTTTTCAGTTGATTTTTGCCATTTTATTATATTATTTAAATTGTGTTATTATTATTATTATTTTTATTATTATTATTATTATTATTAGTGCTATTGTCAGTGATGTTATTACATATGTTGGAGTCTCAGTATGGATTTTTGTTGTCATGGACTTATGTTGGACTGGCTATATTTACTTCAGCATGTCTAAGTTTTTGGTCTTTCATCTTTCCAGATTTCCTTTAAGTTAAGTTGACATTTATTTATTCATCGGACTGTCTGTTCATCTGTCCATCGCTGTCTGTTCATCGACCATCTGTTTACTTATTTATTATACAACAATAAATAAATAAATAAATAAATGTATTTACACAGCATATCAAGTATTAACACTGGCAAAATGAAAAACAGTCTGGTCACCATAAGTAAACACTATGTGACATATAGTACAGTATGTTGGCTGTGACTATGAGATTGTTGGATATCCTATCCTTTGCAGATATAACAAACTCCACTTTTCTGGAAAGGATTTTCATTAGATCGTGTATTGTGTCTGAGACCAATCATGCCTAAGAGACCAAACACTGCTTTTGGCCAAAAAAGCCAAGCTTGCAATTAAAGTTCCACTTCATCTCAAAGATGTTTAATGGGGTTGTGGTCAGGGCTCTTAGGTAAAGCCATGCTCGAACAGGACAGGTTCTAAAATGTTGACACAAAGTTGGAAGCATATTGTAACGTCTCAATGTGTCATGCACAGTTTGCCCTGGAAGGTGGAAGAAGCACAGTTGGTTGGACAATGTGTTTATCTCTTAAATACCCTACAAACTGTTCCCTGTGCAGGGAACAGGGTGGGATGACACTCTAGACAGTGTGCTAACACGTCGCAAGGCACCACACACTCACACCTAGTGGCAATCTGGACTAGTCGCCCTTTTGCATGTTTTAATAGGTGAGAGAAAACCAGAGAATCAAGAGGAAACACATGTAGATACAGGGGCAAAGGGGCAAATTTTTCACTAACAGTGTTTGGAGGTTAAAAGACTTGTGTTGCTGCAACACCATCAATCTTGACCACAGCCCTAGTTAATCTCAATACAGTCAAAAGCAGTCAACATTTTGGCATAGCTTTGACTTTGTAATGCAGTTTCTCAGAACCTGGGATGTCTTACAAAGCAATACAGAGGCAGCGATGCATTTTAAAAGCCTTGCTGCTGCTCCAGTTCCCACAGCAATCATTGTTTACTGAAAGTGAGGCAATAATGTTTGAAAACTGATCACACGTGTAAAGGTTTCTGTGTTTGGTCCAGTAAAGCCACCTCCACTTTCAACTCCCTGCCTTTCTTTTTAAAACAAACCTGCTATGGCTAATTAAATGCTTTATTAATAATTGATGAGTTGGTTCAGGTGTATTTCTCCAGGGATAACATGAAACTGTTCATACATGTAATTGTGATTCTTTTTATTACTTGCTCCAGGCCAATTTGGACATTAAAGAGGCTCTTGAGACCAAGAGTCAGCAGAATGTATTTGTAGAATTAACTATACGGACACATAAAGACATGGCTTGATGCGTTTGGTGTGAAGGAATTTCAGTGGCTTGCAACTAAGAGCCAGATCTTTTTATTCAACATGGGTTTGTGGCTTTTATGCTCTTTTTAATAAACAATTATAAATTCCCAATTGACACACTTTAGGGAATTTTTTTGGTGGAGGCAATTTTAGCCAAGGAAAGGGGATGGATTCCATAATAATGTTCATGCTTTTATAATAGACTACACAACAAGCTCAACAAGTCTGGTTTCCACAAACAATTGGTCACATAGTTCATTTATTAGAGATTATATTCAGATCATTGTAGTTCACAATAATAAGAGCTGTGTTTAATATATCATAACACAGCACAGATGTAAAATTACAGCCACACTGCTTAGGTCAGGCAACTCTAAACTTTGTCAACAAACTAGACACGGAATTGGTCAGATTAGTAACTTTTACATCAACTGTCACTCTGAATTCAATTGAATCTGTGAAATGCAATGCTCATGGATAATCCATAAAGAAGGGCCTCCAGGGAGGAGATTTTAGAGCTTGACCAAAGGCAAATAAAATATGTTTTACAAAATGTACTGTGTTTTTACTAATTCAGCATGAAAAAATATGCAATAACAGAGGCAATTTGAAATGGGCAAACCTAACTAGAGGCAGATGGATGAGAACTAGATCTGGAAAGAATCATAATCTCCTGCCAAAGTAAAGCCAAAAGTAAAGATGCCAATCACTGGTCATAAATATACAACACCCATAGGCAGAAAGGGACAAACCCAAAATTGCACTATTCTTTTTAGAAAAAAACAAACCAGAAGATATTTTGAACAAGCATCCAGACATGTCAGTTAGAATTTTATAGCAAACATTTAAATCCTTTCATAAATGTATTGTTGTTACCATCTCCCCCACCAACGACTCACTGCAGCTATAAACAGTGTCAAACAAATGGCAGCACAGGTCACAGAAGTGTCTTTTCTTTCTTGCTGCTAATTTTCTGACAAATGATTAGTTGTTAGGACGAATTTTAGGTCCAGAAGTGTATATTAATATGATAAATGAGGACATGCCTTGACACCCTGAACAGATTTCTGCTTTTTGTTTTGTGGAAGTTGTGCTGACTGAATGATGAATGAACAATATAAAAATACAGCAAACTCAAGAATAATTGGCACTCTTGGTAAAGAAAGGCAGAAATTTCATAGACAAAACGTTGTTTACCCATCAGACTCTAGCAATGTTCCTAGAATCTTCAACCTAAAATGACATGCCCTAAATCAATCAGAAATAGCTTTATAGAGTAATATGAAAAATGGATAACACATAGGTTAATGCAAATCAGGTGCCAGTTATAAAACAAATACCAGAGTAAATGCAGTACAATTTTGCAATACTACACATTTTAATAAATGTAGTAAAACCTAATGGCATGGGATGGTAGGTGCCTCATGACAGAGGCCCAAAGTGTAACCCTGCACCTGTTAAATTAAGGGGATGTACCCAAGTGTAGGAGTCATAACCGAGGCAGAACAACCACAAAAACACGAAACTAATAACTGAATGAATAAACAAAGTAATAAAACTTAGGAAATAAGTACAATCAAACCAAACCATAGTTTCTCAGTCCATTGGTGAACTACAACCAAAATCATCACCAGAATAAAGCAAACCAGTAGCAGCAAAAGTCAAAAAGGATGTCCGTGGAAACCACAACACAAAAATGCAAAAGAAGACAGTTGGGAAATCAGGCAACTAGTCAAGTCCGTCTGTCAGCCAGGCATGTCAGAGAGTCACACCAACAAAAGACAAACAAGCAAAGAACTCAAAGGAGCCATGTACTCTCATTAAATTCCCCAGGTGTAGTGATTAATGTTTGATTAAATGAGGAGGATTCTTTATAGTGTAGTTCAAAGAGAACGACACTTTCTGTCACTCCCTGCAAGCCAGCATTTTTTTTCATAAAACACCAAACCTGTTCACAGGTTTCAGATGTATTTACAATGTTGCTTAATAATGTTTCATAAATGAGCTTATTTATGGTAATTGGTTCAAAAGCCTCAAGACTTACAACCCCAAATCAGAAAAAGTTGGGACAGTATGTAAATAATAAAAAAACAGTTTCTTACAGTTACTTTTACTTTTATTTCATTGCAGACAGGATGAACCTGAGATATTTCATGTGGCGGTTCTTGATGCAGTGCCGTCTGAGGGATCAAAGATCACAGGCGTTCAGCTTAAGCTTGCACCCTTGGCCTTTACGCACTGAAATTCCTCCCGATTCCTTTAATCGTTTAATGATATTATGCACTGGAGAGGGTGAAATATGCAAATCCCTTCCAATCTTTCTTTGGGGTTCATTGTTTTTAAACATTTTAATAATTTTCTCACACATTTGTTTTTTTTAAATATATTTTTTCTTTATGCATTTTCTCCCCTTTTCTCCCCTTTTTAGCGCGTCCAATTGCCCGAATGCATCATGTTTCCCCTCCACCAATGCTGATCTCTGCTCTGATTGAGGAGAATAAAGCTTACCCACGCCCCCTCCGACACGTGGGCAGCATGCTGTATGCATCTTATCACCTCCACTTGGAGGAGTGCAGTGCAGTCTAGCTGCATGTACGGAGAGGACACAACCTGAGAGCTCTTTTCTCATCTCTGTGCAGGCGCCATCAATCAGCCAGCAGAGGTCGTAATTGCACCAGTCATGAGAGAGAGACCCTATCTGGCTTAGTCCCGCCCATATGAACAACAGGCCAATCGTTGTACATGTGGCCGCTCAGCCTCAGCTGGCAAGGCAGAGCTGATATTCGATACAATGTATTCGAGATCCCAGCTCTGGTTCCAGCGTGTGTTTTTACCGCTGCGCCACCTGAGCGGCTTCTTACACATTTGTTGACAAACTGGAGATCCTCTGATCATCTTTGCTTATCAAAGACTCAGTCTTTCCTGGATGCTGCTTTTGTACCAAACCATGATTACAGTAATTACTAGCCCTAAATCGCCCTACATTTTTTTGGAATGTGTTGCAGGTCCGAAATGCAGGAATGGATGTATATTAACAAATGAAATGAAGTCGAGCAGATAAAACATGAAATATCTCAGGTTCATCCTGTCTGTAAATGTAAGGAACACTGTGTTTTTAATTTATTTGCATTTCCCATACTGTCCCAACGTTTTCTGATTTGGGGTTGTACTTCTGTCTAAAATTGTATAAAACTTTTGTCAAATATTAACAACGATTTACATTTTAATGCACTTTTTACCACCCTGAGGTTTAATGGGTCCACCCCTAGACCCACCGCTAACTTAATCTTACTCTAAAAATCTTTTTGAAAAACATTATAATTTAAGTTAATTTATTAAACAACCTAAACATGCAATGGGCAGAGGAAAGTAGCTTAAGTCTGCATGAACCCATAGTCCTTGATGCGTTTAATCATTGTGACTGGAGTTTTTGCACTATTTTTTGTTTTTCCTGTTCCACTTTGTTTAGTTTGTTTTTGCCCTTTTACCCACAAAGCCTAAAGAAAGAGGGTAAGTAAGGGTAAGTAACCATGGCAACTGGATGCTATTCCTTACCAAAATTTTTCACCCCCGGGAACCCTCTGGCTCTTTTTCACCTCCCACACTCACTTGTCATGTGTTACCTTTGACAGCATGCGACTAATGGAGAAGGTCTTTAAACACGTTTCTCTAAATGTTTATAAAAATACACAAACTGCTTGATGGGGATCTGTTAGATACATGACAACCCTGCTTCTTAAAACAGGGTCTTATTTATGCCAGTTTGACTGTTAAAACTCTGGGCATTTACCTGACATATATCTGATTAACAGCTTCTCCGCAAGCTATATTCAGCTTGTGCTGTAGTCTATTTTTCTAGCAAAAGATTTATAAACTACAATCAGGGCATGTCAGCTAATGCGAAAGAGCAAAAAAAGGATGTGCAGGAAGAGGTAGATAAAAAGATTAATAGAAAAACCCTGGGGGATCAAAGACATACACCGATCAGCCATAACATTAAAACCACCTCCTTGTTTCTACACTCACTGTCCATTTTATCATCTCTTACCATATAGGAGCACTTTGTAGTTCTACAATTACTGACTGTAGTCCATCTGTTTCTCTACATACCTTTTAGCCTGCTTTCATGTTGTTCTTCAGTGGTCAGGCCTCCCACAGGACCACTACAGAGCATTTATTATTTGGGTGGTGGGTCATTCTCAGCACCGCAGTGACACTGACATGGTGGTGGTGTGTTAGTGTGTGTTGTGCTGGTATGAGTGGATCAGACACAGCAGCGCTGATGAAGTTTTTAAACACCACACTGTCACTGCTGGACTGAGAATAGTCCACCAACCAAAAATATCCAGCCAACAGCGCCCCGTGGGCAGCGTCCTGTGAACACTGATGAAGATCTCAAAGATGACCAACTCAAACTTCACATCTACAAGGTGGACCAACTAGGTAGGAGTATCTTATAGAGTGGACAGTGAGTGGACACGGTATTTAAAAACTCCAGCAGCATTGCTGTGTCCGATCCACTCATACCAGCACCACACACACTAACACACCACCACCATGTCAGTGTCACTACAGTGCTGAGAATGACCCACCACCTAAATAATACCTACTCTGTGGTGGTCCTGTGGGGGTCCTAATCATTGAAGAACAGGGTGAAAGCAGGTTCAAAATGTATGTAGAGATGGACTACAGTCAGTAATTGTAAAACTACAAAGTGTAGAAACAAGGAGGTGGTTTTAATGTTATGGTTGATCAGTGTATAACCGTGGTGTCTATTTACTAATATAACATACTGTATTACTGTAAACAAATGTATGGATTCATTTCTAAATTAGTTACAAATACATATTTTGTATATTTGCATTGTTATTACTTCAAATTTAAAGTGAATACATGTCATGGAATTATGTTAAATAAAATAAACAGTAAAGGTAGAATACTTTTCTTCACTGTTCAGATCCCTGGGAGAAATGTTCTGCCTTGCCAGTTTAATTTAATTCTGCTGATTTCACAGGCAAAAGCCCTTGCACCTCTCTCCCAAACAGCTCTATATAAAGTTCAGCCTTGAGGAGCTGCCAGAGAATAATGTCAGCTTTAGGGTCACAACCTCATAAGCTGATGTGCCATGAAAAACAAGCATGGCATGCTGGGCAATTATGCTAATTTCAGATCCACTAAAGTAGATATAAGGTTGCGCTACAGTGCTGGAAGCCAACTACAGGACCAAGTCCAATGCTCACAAGCTGGAAATATTTTTTTTTTTCATACATATTATTATTATTAATATATTAAACCATCTGTTACAGTTTAAACCCTAAAAAAAATCACAAATTTGAGCTCTTTCATCAGGATTTTCGTGGATTATCTGCTGGTTTCAGAAATATATACCTATATATTAAAAATACACATGCAATGGTCTATTTCTGTGGTAATTTAAGTATAATTAATTTTTAATGGCCTTCTAATTTTTCATTAGTGACTAGATGGTGACTTCTTTTTGCCCATGCAAATGAGGTTAGTTCGACTAAACCTATAAAAGGATTCCAGCAGCTTTTAATTCATGACAAACCTGTTTCCTGTTGGTCACTGTAAACATCTAACTATTCAAATTTTATACTGACTCTGCCAGAAGACCACAGTTGTATGTATACTATATGGCCACAAGCTTTACACACTGTACAATTATTGTGTCTGTGTTTTCTCAGCCACATCCTCGCACATGCTAACAAGTGTATACTATCAATTACATACAAATCTACAAAACCGCACATATGTTTTGACTAAAAAGGCAGAGTTTCCAGATGCATGCTTCAAAATTTTGTGAAAAGCCCTTCCAAAAGAGTGGAAGCTTTTATTGCTGCAAAGATAGTGCTATATTAATGTCACTGGTTTGAAAATAGTATATACAAGCTCATGGTCAAGTATCCACATACTTTTGGACATAAAGTGTATTTTGTGCACTGGTGCGCAGTCATGTTGGAACAGGAAGGGGCCATCCCCAAACTGTTTCCACAAAGTTGGGAGCATGAAATTGTCCAAAATCTCTTGGTCTGCTGAAGCATTAAGGGTTCCTCTCACTGGAACTAAGGGGCCGAGCCCAACTCCTGGAAAACAACCCCACACCATGCTCTAGAGTCCAGTGGCGGCGTGCTTTACACCACTGCATCCGACGCTTTGCATTGCGCTTGGTGATGTAAGGCTTGGATGCAGCTGCTCGGCCATGGAAACCCATTCCATGAAGCTCTCTACGCACTGTTCTTGATCTAATCTGAAGGCCACATGAACTTTGGAGGTCTGTAGTGATTGACGCTGCAGAAAGTTGGTGACCTCTGCGCACTATGCGCCTCAGCATCCGCTGACAACGCTCTGTCTTTTTACGTGGCCTACCACTTCATGGCTGAGTTGCTGTCATTCCCAATCGCTTCCACTTTGTTATAATACCACTGACAGTTGACTGTGGAATATTTAGTAGCGAGGAAATTTTACGACTGGACTTGTTGCACAGGTGGCATCCTATCACGGTACCACTCTGGAATTCACTGAGCTCCTGAGAGCGACCCATTCTTTCACTAATGTTTGTAGAAGCAGTCTGCATGCCTAGGTGCTTGGTTTTATACACCTGTGGCCATGGAAGTGACAAACACCTGAATTCAATTATTTGGATGGGTGAGTGAATACTTTTGGCAATATGGTGTATATGTTTATACTTGTGCAAAATTAATGTCTTTTATTTGCCTTCTGAGAAATTCTTTACCCCTTCAGGAAGCTCAATGGGGTTTGAAGTTGCTGTTTACAGTGAATAATAATCAGTTTTATCATTTATTACTCAGGCTTTGATCAAAATCTGTGTGGATAAGAGGGCAAGAGATTGCCAAGACTGTTCTCTTAGATCTACGTCAAATGGTAACCAATTTGCTTTGAAAAAAAATCATCAAATGTACCTTTAATCTTTTTACTTAATATTCAAAAAACACGTTTTAGTCACACAGTGTTTTGCATGTAGTGCAATGAAATGCGTAGTCATGTGATTGGTTTGAAGAAAAAAGCAAACCCGTACACAGTACAAACCTTATGAGCAGAATGTTTCACCATACTTGTTTTCTTTATAAGTGAATATTTTATTTTACATTTTTTTACTCCCTCTTGCTAACCAGTAGTTTCCCCGATATGTCAGAAAGAACACATACAGCAAGATTACACAGACTCCCAGAAATATTTGTGCGTTCATAAGTGGGAAATGGTGCTGCGCTCTTTGGTAATACTGACTGAAAAGCAGAGGAGGGTTATCCAACCAGATGCACACCCAACAGGGCAAGAGAAACAGAGGAGAGAAAGAAAGAGAATGACTTTAATGACACACAGATGATGTGTTCATACTACATCCAGCCAGCTTTACCCCTGGGTACATCCTCACTATAAATACAGTCCCGCATAAATAGGTCCGCCTCTGAATAAAAGAAAAACTCCAATAAAGAAGAATAAAGAACAGTAACACTCACCTGTTCCAATCAATATAACCACGATCGCTACAACCCGGATCTAATTCGGTTACACTGATAAGACCAGATTTCTGCAGTAAGCGCTTAGAGGAGCATATCTGATCAGATTTAATCGGCGTACAAGACTGAAGCGGTAAAAGCTGAAATGAATGTAGACTTTACAAACTGGAAGCACTGGTGAAAACATGAGAGAGGGCAGCAATGCATGGTTACATATAGGTGGGTCCGAAACAGTCCATAGACAGAAGCGTGGACAGTGAAAGGAAGATATGGGTCTGGGCAGCTTGAAAGTTAGCTTGTTATTTTTGGAGTGCAGATTGGGAAGTCTTTAGATGGGCAGCTGGAACTTAACATCCACTTGGGCCTCTTTGGCCAGTGACACAATTTCAGAAAGCTTTACAACCTGGAGAAAAAAAAACAGAAATAAGTAAAGAAACTCAAGAATAATAAAATTCTTATTTATTGCATAAACAAATGTAAGGCTTTTCCAGAAATGCTGAATAGATACTGAATTTGACAAAAGATCAGACAAGCTTTATACACTGTACAACTACTGTGTTTGGGTGGTTCAGTCACATCCTTACACATGCTAACAAGTGTATTCGCTCAATTATATACAAATCCACTAAACCTCATATACACCGATCAGCCATAACATTAAAACCACTGTCCATTTTATCAGCTCCACTTACCATATAGAAGCACTTTGAAGTTCTACAATTACTGACTGTAGTCCATCTGTTTCTCTGCATGCTTTGCTAGCCCCCTTTTAAGCTGTTCTTTAATGGTCAGAACCCCCACAGGACCACCACAGAGCAGGTATTATTTGGGTGGTGGATTATTCTCAGCACTACAGTGACACTGACATGGTGGTGGTGTGTTAGTGTGTGTTGTGCTGGCTAAGACATAGCAATGCTGATGGAGTTTTTAAACACCTCACTGTCACTGCTGGACTGAGAATAGTCCACCAGCCTAAAATATTTCCAGCCAACAGCGTCTGTGACCACTGATGAAGGTCTAGAAGATGACCAACTCAAACAGCAGCAATAGATGAGCGATCGTCTCTGACTTTACATCTACAAGATGGACCAACTAGGTAGAAGTATCTAATAGAGTGGACAGTAAGTAAGTAAGTAAGTAAGTAAGTAAGTAAGTAAGTAATTTATTTATAAAGCACATTTACAACCAAAGTGCTGTACATGTTGAAACATAAAACACACATATAAAAAAGCAACACAAAGTATAAAACAGTAGAACAACAGAAACGCAGACCATGACACTCATCCAGGAAACGCTAGTTGGTAGAAGTGCGTTTTTAGTCTAGATTTAAAAACAGAAATGGAGGAAGCGGCCCTGATGTCCAAAGGTAGACTGTTCCACAACCTCGGAGCAGCAACTGCAAAGGCTCGATCACCTTTGAGCTTTGACCGTGACCGTGGCACAGCCAAGAGGCTAGGCGACATGAAATAAGTGCATGAATTACCTTTTCCAGGTGTTGTGGTGACAAAATTGATTTGATCTTAGCAATTGATCTAAGGTGAAAAAAGCTGCTTCTAACAACAGAGTTTATTTGTTTATCGAATTTTAGGTCAGAATCAAATATTACCCCAAGATTCTTTACCTGTGATTTCACATAGTCTGACAGTTTCCCAATGTTTTCTATTAAAGGATCTATATATTTTGGAGAGCCAAAGAGAATAACTTCTGTTTTATCCTCATTCAGTTGAAGAAAACTATTTGCTAACCAACACTTAATCTCTTTCAAGCATTCCTTCAGGCGTTTAAAAGAGCACAAATCGGTTGGACGCAGGGGGAGGTACAGCTGGGTATCGTCGGCATAACAATGAAATTGAATAACATACTTCCTGATGATTTTCCCCAAAGGAAGCATATATAAAGCAAACAGTACAGTGAGTGGACACGGTATTTAAAAACTCCAGCAGCGCTGCTGTGTCTGATCCTCTCATACCAGCACAACACACACTAACACACCACCACCATGTCAGTGTCACTGCAGTGCTGAGAATGATCCACCACCTAAATAATACCTACTCTGTGGTGGTCCTGACCATTGAAGAACAGGGTGAAAGCAGGCTAAAAAAAGGTATGCAGAGAAATAGATGGACTACAGTCAGTAATTGTAGAACTACAAAGTGCTCCTATATGGTAAGTGGAGCTGATAAAATGGACAGTGTGTGTAGAAACAAGGAGGTGGTTTTAATGTTATGGCTGATCGGTGTACAATGTTTTATTATGTGTGCTCAGTCCCACTGCAGTATTTGTGAAATAAGTGAAACATTGACTTACCATCTTAGCTGCCTCATCCAGGTCATCACAGGCCAGGATCTTCAGAGGACTGGCAGCAATCAGTGCCTTTGCGTCATCCACTCTCGTTCCTGCGGCACACCGACAGCAGTGAGGAAAACAAATACACGTTCACACAAACACAAATGGAATGAAAACATCTGGCTTCACTCCAGTTAACCCAAATCAGATTATGTGTTCTGTTGCCTATTATGGCTTTATCCCTCATTCAGTCAGGCATGCCACCACCTCTTTTATAACATATTAAACTCATTTCACTCATTACACTCATTTTATCTGAGTCACTTATTTAATTTGCCCTTTTGTTTATGTCTTCCTCTCTCACCTTGTAACCGCACTACGATAGGGATTTTCAGGTCCAGGTCCCTGACAGCCATAATGATACCCTGAGCGATGACATCACACCTCATAATGCCACCAAAAATGTTGACCAGGATGGCCTGCACCTGAGTACACACAGCAATCAAAAACAGGTCAGTCAGAATCTTTACTAATCAACAATAAAATGATACATTTGATCTGTGCTTATGCTATCAGAATAAAATGATGGCACATTTTTTTGTCTGTTATTAAATAAATTATTATAATATGTAAATCAAGTAAAATTATGTGACATTTTATACAGAACTAATGCCAGATAGATGGCATGCTAACATGGGTATGTCCCAAATTAAGTCAAGGTGTCAGACTCCTAATACACAATTGGTAGCATACATAATAACACACTCTTTATTACATACGTATGCCATTTGGGAAGCAGCCAAAAAGACTGGACATATTTTAGATTGTTGCTAGATGTTGCTCTGGATAATGCACATTGAATACCAAAATGTATTCTGACAGCTCCGGCTCCATTGTACAGAAATATCTAGAGATGGGACGATCGATCGGCTACGCATCGGTATCGGCCGATTTTTAATCAAAATATGCTATCGGCGATCGGCCGATATTTCCTAAAAGTAGCCGATCCGATCGTGTGATATATAAAGACCATGTTAAGTTAACAGCTCAGTGGATTGATCCAGACTGAGCTATGAAGCGCCAACCATCACATCAAAATTCATCAACCATCGCACAGAAACCACAGTGAAAGCTCTTCATGACCTAAAATAACATTATTAACGTTGTGCATCATACATACGATGTAATTTTGCTGATTGTAATATTTACTTGAAAAAGATAATTCAACCCGGTCACATCTGAGTCGATTCTATCAGCACGTTATATAAACTCCTGGTTCACTTTGGTAAATCGGAAGCGGTTCTTACTTGTGATGTAGATGTGATGTAACGTTACAGAGCCAATCAGAGGCAAAGGTTTATTCATTACCAAATTCGTTAGTTCAGGATCATCTGCTGAACTTTTAGGATCAGAAAACTTTTAGCTGCTTAGACGGAACGAGTCTGACGGTCGGTTACAGATCTGTGGTAATAGCAGTTTAATGAAGCTTTTTAATGTAAGAGAGTCACACAAAATGTTCTGTAGTAGCCGGTGTTTATTTAAAACCACGACATTTAATTAATAACAGTAAACACGGAGAGATAACTGAGAAGAGAAACTTACGCTTTACATAAAACGAATCAACTCATGAATCAATGAATCACTTATAGCGATACTGTGAACAAAGCGTCTCTTCTAAAGGCACAAACACACACACGCGCTGCTCCGGTTTATCTTCACTGTGAGGCTAATTTTGTTCCATTCAAAGTTACTGGTTACACTTGCTGCATTACCTTTTTATCAGAGGTGATAAGCTTGAAGGCTTCTGTCACTTGATGCGCTGTGGCTCCACCTCCTACATCAAGAAAGTTGGCAGGAGTTCCTCCATGGAGTTTGATGATGTCCATGGTTGCCATAGCAAGCCCAGCACCATTCACTGCAGAAACCCAGAGGGGTTAATATACCGGTAATAAACTGTTTAATACAGTAAATGAACTCTCAGTTCAGACCAACATTTTGTTCTACATAGAACATGCATTTCCTTATTAAATCTTTAATAATTCATAGCACACATGTTATGATATCTGGAAATGTAAAAGGTTTAATAATAAAGTAATGCACCAAGGTACCATTTTCTGATTTCTAGAACCACTTCTATGTCAATGGATATCCTATTTATATTATGATCATATTTCTACTGTATTTCCAAAGTAAACGTTTACTGTAACACAAGTGTAATCATAGCAGCAGGGTCAGTATACCCACCCAAGCAGCCGATAGTGCCATCCAGGCCAATGTAGTTGAGGTCGGCTTTAGCTGCCTGTCTGTCTCTGATGTCCTCCTGACTCCAGTCCTGCATGTCGAACACTTTTTTCTGTCTGTATGCAGCGTTGGAATCAAAGTTGATCTTGGCATCCATGCACATTACTGCACAACACAGCGACCAAGACAGAAAATCGTTAGAAGCGACAAGCAACATTACCCAAGTCATCAATTATAGCTGCAGCGGTCTGATACAGGGAAAGCTACTGTGATTAGACATCTGTGTTTGGAAGGAAATATGGGTCATTACATTTTGCGGGTGTATTCATTTTGCACTCTGGCTAGAATGAGGCACAATTCTCATGCACTGGTGTTTTCATTTGTCTTGGTTAATATTTGGGGATATGTAATTCATGTGTAAGCACGTGTATACCAATGCCAGAGGAGTCCTCGACCATAGGGTTGATCTCCACCATAGACGCGTCATATTGAATAAAAAGGTTGTAGAGTTTAATCATGTTCTCTGCTGCTTCATTTATCAACGCCTCTGGAAAACCCATCTTCTTAGCCACCTAAAGAAAGTAAAACAAAAGGTTGGGATTTAAAGACTTGTGCTCCATCATATTAGCAATAAAGTTCAGCCAAAATCCGCAATATGTTCCCCAAGTCCATTTCATCAGTCAAGACTTTCACATTGTATCTCATATGTTTGCTTCTTAAGGTTTACATTGGCTCATTATAAGCAACACCTTCTGCCATTTCAGATGGTTTAAGCCGGCAATTTCCAGTTGCTTAACTGGTAGCTTTAAGCCTTGTAGGTCAAAACTAAGTCAAACGACACACCTAACACTTATTTCCTGATAAACTACATCTAAGGTGAGAAGTGGAAATGATTTGAGGTTTATTTTTGGAGTAAAAACTGCTCTTTTATTCAATACACTAACAAAAATTCCTGCTACCATTTAAGTTACATTCTGAAAGCTGAACTGGTTCTGCTCACAGTGTTTATGTGCAAGTACTGTTCTACATTACTGTAATATTCAATGTAACACTGTTTTTCATTAAATAAATTATAAAGATGTGTTGATATGAAACTTTATGATGTATTTTAAATTTTAAGTGGACGCTATAAGATTATCAGTAATCAATTAAAAGACAGTGGCTGAATTTGCATCTCTTTTTTATATGTGGATCTAAAATCAGTGCAACATACACTGATCAGTCATAACATTAAAACCACCTCCATGTTTCTACACACACTGTCCATTTTATCAGCTCCACTGACCATACAGAAGCACTTTGTAGTTCTACAATTACTGACTGTAGTTCATCTATTTCTCTACATACTTTTTGACCCGCTTTTACCCTGTTCTTCAATGGTCAGGACCCCCACAGGACCACCACAGAGCAGGTATTATTTAGGTGGTGAATGATTCTCAGCACTGCAGTAACAATGACATGGTGGTGGTGTGTTAGTGTGTGTTGTGCTGGTATGAGTGGATCAGACACAGCAGCGCTGCTGGAGTTTTTAAATACCATGTCCACTCACTGTCCACTCTATTAGACACTCCTACCTAGTTGGTCCAACTTGTAGATGTAAAGTCAGAGACGATCGCTCATCTATTGCTGCTGTTTGAGTTGGTCATCTTCTAGACCTTCATCAGTGGTCACAGGACGCTGCCCATGAGGCGCTTTTGTCTGCATATATTTTTGGTTGGTGGACTATTCTCAGTCCAGCAGGGACAGTGAGGTGTTTAAAAACTCCATCAGCATTGCTGTGTCTTATCCACTCATACCAGCACAACACACACTAACACATGAGAATGATCCTCCACCTAAATAATACCTGCTCTGTGGGGGTCCTGACCATTGAAGAACAGCATGAAAGGGGGCCAACAAAGCATGCAGAGAAACAGATGGACTACAGTCAGTAATTGTAGAACTACAAAGTGCTTCTATATGGTAAGTGGAGCTGATAAAATAGACAGTGTGTGTAGAAACAAGGAGGTGGTTTTAATGTTATGGCTGATCGGTGTATATTAAGAAATTAAAAAAAATTAGGGAAATATTTTTACAACAGTGTATAGAGTTACAAACATCCAACATGAGTAATATGCTCTCTCAACCTTACCGTAATGGCTTGCTCCATCTTAATGCCCTCTACAATATCAATGGGTTCTTTTACAATAGCATCTGGATTCTCGGCCGCCACATCTTCAATGTTCACACCACCCTGGGAACTACCAATCAACACCGGGCCCTGAGAAGAGACCACTATTAGCATGAGTGTTAGAATAAAAAACAATAATGGGCTGAGATTTGCCAACTGCATAATATAATGTTACTGTGCCCCCTGCTGGACAAATATCAAACTATGGTAATAACGATGGTAGAGAAGAACTGATAAAGAAGATGTAAAATGTTAAGCTGATCTTGTTAAAAAATATCAGGCTTCTACATTTACATTTTCAGCATTTAGCAGACGCTTTTATCCAAAGCGACTTACACAATGAACGGAACACGATGAGCAATTGAGGGTTAAGGGCCTTGCTCAGGGACCCAACAGTGGCAACTTGGTGGTGGCGGGGCTTGAACCGGCAACCTTCTGTTCACTAGTTCAGTACCTTAACCACTGAGCTATCACTGGTCCAAAAAAAGGAAACTGCTTCTAAAAAAAGGAAAGACCAAGGTCCTCAAAATGAAGGTGAAGTGAAGCTATGGATATACAGCCACGGCCAAAAAATTGATACACAACATCTTTTTCTCTATATACATGTTTTTTCTTTGCTTTGCACTGGAACAAAACCAAACAGTTTTGAAAATTTTATAGACATTTTAACAGAGTTTAAAGACTGAACAAATTAAAAGATGGATAAAAGAAAATAGGAGATAATATGACAGAACAAAACTAAGTTTACAGGAGAAAATCAAGTTTTCAAAGAAAAGAACACCATGCCTACTGTGAAACTAGCAAAACGCTCAGTGAATTTTGGGGTTGCTTTGCTGCTCAGACACTGAGTGACTTGATAATGTGCAGGGTGCATTAATGTCAGAAGACTAGCAAGGCATTTTGATAACCCAAAAAAACAAATTAAAAAGCACCTATGAATCCTGATCTTAATCCTATTGAACATTTGTGGAAAGAGCTGAAAGGTGCAGTTGGAAGACAGCACCCCTCATGCATGGGTCAAACTCCCAGCACAAAAGTGCAGAAATATTATTTAGAATGGAAGAAAATGCTCGATTACTGTTACTGTTTTCAATATTTTTCTCCATGTCTTTTTCCATATTCAGTTTTCAATGTTCAGTCATAAAAACAAAAATAAAGTTTCAGTTCTATACAATGAGAATGAAAGTATAATTTTAGATTTCCTAATCAAATCATTTAGAGCTGGGGGATGATCTGAATTGCTTGTTTTATATTTATATCATGCTGCATTTAGGTACTCCTCTGTTCAACTAAACTAATCAATGATATTTTTATATTTTCCTTTGTTAAATACTTGAATTATTTGTTATTATTGAATTAATTGTTTTTAGTCTTAACAATTCTTAGGCAAATTAGACACTATTATGCACATAAAAATGACTTGAGCGTTTGGGTTGCACAGCGGTAAATTACACTAGCCCACTATGACTGGGATTCAGGGTTCGAATCCCCTTAACAGTGTTATCAACCAATTGAGTCTCTACAAACAGACATGACTGGCTGTGTCTAAATGGGAATGGCCAAGGGCCTGCGATGGATTGGCATCCTGTCCCAGGTGTGTTACTGTATTGCACCCAGTGAGTTAAGACCAGACCCAACATGACCCTGACAACGAAAACATGACAATGAAGTGCAATTAAATACTCTTCAGTATCTTATCACACCCTGTAATTATGTGTTAAAGTTTAACAGTGAAATCAGCAGTGCTCTGACCTGAAAGGACCTCTCCATGGTGATGGCGAAGTAATACTCTCTGCGGGGATAACGCCGCTCGCAAATAAACACCTGATTACAGATCCGGCCTGCCTCGCCTGTCTGCTTAGTGAAAAGCTTCTTGCCAATCATCTGTGAGGAAATGTCCCTAGCTTCTTCTGGCCTGTGCAAACAGAGAAAATAACAATAATAATAACAACAATAATAATAACAATAATAATGCAGGAGATTGAATTTGTGTGACGTCAGTTGGCACTCACGAGTATACGATTCTGACACCTCCTTTCAAGCCTCCCTCGAATGACCCTTTGCCTCGGCCTCCAGCCAACACCTGTGCCTTTACCACTAGATCTTTAGAGCCTTTGGGAGAGAGAACAAGATTACACCAGAGGAAATCTGGACAGGCTTGCAGAGTTCTGGGACAGAACTGTTAAAATGTTAAATCAACACTGGAACTGTTGGCCATATGGATCAACATTTAGTCTGGCGCAAGAGAGGTGAGGCTTATGACCAGAAGAATATCATCTCCCTCTTGCAGAAAAGCATCACCCCAACATTATGCTGCCAACCCCACACAGTTCAATTTTTGTTTGATCAGAGCAGAGAACATTTCTCCAAAAAGGAAGATCTCTTGTCTCCAAGTGCATGATAGAGAATGAATCCTCAAAACCTTTGTGCCAAAAGGTGTACCAGACATGTGGAGATCAAAATTTGGCTGATTTCTTTAAATTTTTCCATGATGTCAAGCAGAGGCAAGTAGACCTTGAGGGTAGGCCTTAAAATACTGCCACATGTACACCACCAATAAACTAAAATTATGTCAGCCTATCAGAAGCTTATCTGGAATTTTCCAAAGCTATTTAATGGCACCTGCCTGACTGCCTGATGTATGTACACTACTGACGCACTGGAATTTTAATATAGTGAATTATAAGTGAAATGATTTGTTAGTAAGCATTAGTTTACATGTGTCACATTCAAAGTAGCTATCCCAAACAACATCTAATTGAATGTAAACTTAGGACTTCAATGGCATCTTTTCACTGGGTGTCAATAATAATTGACTTTATAAACATACATATACTTCTTCTAAAAACTACATTACACAACCCCTCACCCATTAAAAGCTTAAGAAGAGTTCACGAAACAGTTGCTGTGTGTAAGATGACAGCTGAGATACAGCCACACATACACAATCCAAATGTCAGGGCAGAGCTATTTTTAGAACCAAGTTGCATACAGTAAACAGCACTACGTAAATGAGCACGCAAAATACTGACACTATAGCACAGCTATTGTGATATCAATACATTCAGACCCTAAACACTGTGTGTGCTCAAAGACTTGTTGCTGTTAATCAATTTTGTTGACATCAGATTGTGCGGTACTGTCATGCACCAATTAAAGCTGTACGGCTATGAATAGCGAGGAGCTGCTGACAGCAAGTCCTAATTTAGAACATCATCTTCATCATTGCTGCAAAAACATTTTAACATCCCTAAAAAACAAGGTCTAGCTAAAGACAGAAACTTTCTATAACCTTTAATTATCCTCAGTTATATATACAGCAATCATGCCTCAAAAACACTTTTATGGTAATTGTGCAGTATACTTATTTATTAGGATTTTACTGTCATGTTTTACACACTTTGGTGTAATTACTCGTCAAACAAGATTTATCATTTCAAACTCAATGTCAAACAGTCATGGACAATTTTGTATCTTCAATTTACCTCACTTGCATGTCTTTAGACTGTGGGAAGAAACCGAAGCTCCCAGAGAAAACCCACACAGACACAGGGAGAACATGCAAACTCCACACAGAAACGACCTGGACCGCTTCACCTGGGAATCAAACTCATGACCTTCTTGATGTGAGACGACAGTGCTACCAACCGAGCCACCGTGCCATACAAAGAATTAAAAAAGGTTGACTTTACTTAAAGCCTATTTGAAACTGTGCTGCGAAAGCGTACCCGCCCTGATACCTGCACATGGGCTTGTTGAAAATCCCTTTTAATACTATGGGCATCAATATGGAGTTAAACGCCCCCTGCAGCTGTAAAAGCCTTTATTTCTCAGAAATGTTTTACACAAGCTGTTGGAATGTAAGGGGGATATGTAACTATTTAGTCATTTGTAGGATCAGCCACTGATGTTGAAAAAGCCGGCTTGCAATCGACGCTACTGTTCATTGCAAGTACTCAGGTTCCAAAAGTTGAGGTCAGGGCTCTGTGCAGGCCACTGGAGTTTCTGCATACCGTACTCAAACCCTGTCCTTACAGCCCTGCTTTCGGCACGGGGACACAGTCATGCTGGAAAAGAAAACGCAGCATTTGAATTTATTTTATTTGGATTTAACGCCATGTTATGGCATGCTGGGTATTATGTCTGTTTATAGTTTCTTTTTTTTATATTTTGAGTCCACAGTATATTTTCATTTTTATATTTATAGCTGTGGCATATGAAAAGCATATGATTTGCATAATATCATTCACTTCTCACACGTCTTAGCAATGGCTGTGGCTGAAACACCTGAATTCAATAACTGGTAGAGGTGCCACATATTTTTGACCAAGGCAGCAAATGTGTGATTTACAAATCAATATTCATCTAGTGAATACCTAGATAGATTCTCCATTAAAGGTCAGATTCAATGGGATTTTCAGTAAGTCTATATGAATTAAAATGTCACATCCATAATAATAATTGCCTACATGCAGAATTGTTCTACAGTATAATGCCGAACTGCTTCACTATCTGCTAATGTTGCCCTTTCTTCTTATCTGTTCTGTTTATTGATTTGATCTGCTCTTACCGATTTGCTTGGCGGCAGTGTAGGCCTCATCGGGTGTGCTGGCCACCATGCCTGCAGGAACCGAAATGCCTGCCTCCTTTAGCAGGCCGATGCTCAGGTACTCGTGCAGGGACAGATTCCTTTGCTGCTGCCCCGTCACCAGTGGAGAAGGCTGGTGGGCATTTTTACCAAACAGCCCAGAGGATCCAGCAAGTACCTGGTGGTAAATAAGCACAGGGAGAAAAGCTGCAATGAGAAATGAGAATAAACTCACACAAAAGCTCACTCTGTCAAAAATGTCACAAAGGTCACTGATAATGTCAGTTAAAAATGTCAAGCAGAGCTACAGCTTGTACAGAGTAAAACACTGATTTAGAACACAGCCTTAACCACCTATTTTAACCTGAACATGAGAACTTTTTATGCATTTTAATTTAAATAAAAAAATGATTAAACTATTACACAGTAAAATTAAAAATGGTGAAGAATCACTATCAGACTGCATGTTAAACCCTGCAGATGTGGATCTGTGTGTAACTTAAACGTGGGGTGCTCGGGTGCTGCAGTGGTAAACTACGCTATGCCACTACCAAGATCTGGTGTTTGAGTCCCCAGCAGTGTTAATGGCCAGTTAGAGGTCTACATACAGACATGATTGGCTAATGCTATTGCTACAGCTAATGTGACATCTGTTGACTTGAAACTCTGTGGGACATTGTTGGTCTTCGCTTAACCATCAACCAATGCTGCTTACTAATTATCTAATTAAATAACTAATAACATGTTAAAACACATCGGCAAAATTTGAATCCGGACTGTTTTATTGATATTTTAACAAGTCCACATTGATTGCCCTCATTGTCTCCCATTAAGGTAAAACCTTGATGCCAAATTAAGGACTTCTGCAATTCCTATTAAAAGGGTGGACAAAACAATCACCTCATGAAATGTAATGAGGTATTTGCAAACACAGTTATATAGGTCAGTGTTATTAGATTGGCTGCAAATTAACTGTGTTAGTTGACAACAGTTTTCTGAAGTACACCTGAGCCCATTTGGCTTATTTTAACACAGTAGCATGACAGTTTCTCATGCAGTGCCATCTGAGGGCTTAAAGGTCAGAAACATTAAACACTAGTTTACAGCCTTGCCCTGCACAGACTAAGATTTTTTGGGTTATCTGAATCTTTTCACATTATGTATGGTAGATAGTGAAAGACCTTAATTATTTGCAATCTTGTGTTGTAAAATAAAGCAATAAGCCACGAGAGGCCGTACGTTACTGTGATTTTAGCACGGGGATGACGTTCTAAAACTTCTTTCCCCGTGCTAAAATCGTAACAGTAACGTACGGTCTCGAGTGGCTTATTGCTTTTATAAAACAGCGGTCAACATAAAATATAATAAATACAACAATGTTTAATTCATAAATGTATTTATTGTGTATGAACTTACAATAAAGCATTCTTCCGCGACGCAAAATAGTTCGATTAACAGTGTTGCTAGGCAACGTGAGGGCGAAAATAACATTAACTTTCTCTATTCAGTGGCGTATTAATATGGAATGATGTGAGGTGGTCCTAGGTGTGCGTTTATCGGGGATTTTACAACGGCTTCGAACGCGGCTCAGCTAATCAGATTTTAGGACCGGAACTATCCGTTTTATAATGTTCATTTTGCACCACCTCAATGAAGGCCAAGGAGAGTGGTAGACTAAAGCCCACACACACACAACACACTTGAAATTGCTGACCACTTCCCATCAACCAGCAACGGATTCTCACAGAGAGACATACAATGTACAGATATCACAGTGCCTCAGGTGTAACCTCCACTACGTAAGCTGGAGTGTCAACCAGACAGCAGAGGTCGTCTTGCACCTTATGGTGAAATAGCTGTCTTTATATTAAAATATTGCAAGAAGTTATACTGCTAGAATTCCATTTTGGTTTGACTGGCACCTATAATATTAGAGTTTCCAAAGATAACTCTTCTCCTCCGAAATAACTTAGCTCAACCTTACAATAACCAAAGCCTACATACTCCGAAAGGTCATAACAAAATTGAGCCAAAAAGACAGTGAACAAAGGAAACAAATCTTCATACATTTAAAAGCACAATGTTTATTTGCTAAATGTATGTGCCATGTAGACAACTGGTTTACTATCCACAGAATTTAATCCAATTGCTGAAACTTTTGCATCAGATTGTATAACCATATACAACCCCAAATGAGAAGTTTGGACAAGTATTTGTGTTAATATACATCCATTTCTGCATTTCAGAAATGGATGTATATTAACACATTACAAAAGAAAACTGCTATCAGTTATATAATTTTAGCACTATGAAGGTCACACACTTTATGAATTATGTTAACTAGTAGAAGAAGTGATGTAAGTGGCTGCAGTTCCTTAAACTTGGCTCTCTGTACTGTGTTCTACACTTCTTACCCATTTTCACACTTTATTACAAAACTTCTGAATTTTTTATGATTGAGAAACTGTTCCGGTTGTGTTAAGTGAGGCAATTCTGCCACCAACGTCACTGTAACTCATTTTCAGTTTCTTGATTTTTTATCCCCTTACTATATTGATGATGATGTGCATACAGTTGTGATAATGAAGTTAGCGGTTTACAAAAAATCAAAACTTTCGAGTAAACAAACAAAAATTTAAAAAGCGTCTTTTGCCAAGCTACAGACAGGTTGTGAAAATTAAGCCAACCTTATTATACCAAAAAACAAATTAAAATTAACCTGCTGACACATTATCATTTAATATTGAATTAATCCTCTGGAAACCACTGGAGGTCCTTTACACCAAAACGGAACACAAGTCTCTTAGTCAAGGTAAAAAAAAATTATTATATGTCATATTATTCTGTAAATTGATCAGCAAACTTCAGATGAGTTGTATGACACCTATTTTGCAGCATCTAAGCCTATGGCAATCACTGACTGTGCTTGCTTGAGTGTAAACAGTGTCACCTGTTCTTTTTAGTGCTTTATAGTTTACAACTGACCACACAGACACACAGATATTTCCTAATGCTAATTATTTAGGCAACACATTATGCATGTATTTTTTGACCCGGTAGATTTTTGTCCTATATTTAGAACCTATAATAACTTTTTATTTTTAGACAGCAAAATATGTTTTCTATGTGACATTTAGGTCTGCCACTTTACCAGCTGTAAGGAACTAAAGCAGTGTTTATAGAATTTTGGAACTTATAAATTATATCTAAACTTATATCCTAACTTATGTTATCCCAGCATGTAATTTATTGTGACAGATAAGTGTTTAAACAGTGAAGTACCTTAGAATTAAACAACACTGAAAGTATACTATGCATGGAGTACAGTGACATTTTAGGTACAGGGTAAGAATGTATTTCTTGGAGGTCAACCGAGGCAAAAAAAAAACCCTAAGTAATACAGAAAAGGTGCTTTAGATACTGTATATAATAATAATGCACTGTGAATAGTAAACCTATGTAGGGAGTATTGTGCAATTTGAAATTCTAATTCGATGAATGTCGTTAAAGTTGGCAAACATAAATAACTATAATAATTGAACTTAGCATAATTAAACGAATTGTATTTTTATATGTAGTATGTTTCAATAATACTATCATTGTTCTTATCATTATTTCAAAAGACGATAAAAGCACACTGAATTATTAGCTAGGGATTAACGTACTGATGTTGACAGCTAGCTGGCTAATGTCAAATCTGTACTCTTTCATTTCAGCCAACAAAGTAACTTAGCAGAAACCCAAATATGCACATTATATTCTATTTAATGGTCAGCTATTCTGTCTGTAAAACTGACCTTAGCTGCCGAACTCAGAGCCGTCTGGGACCCCGAATTCCTCAGTCCAGCGGACAGCCGGCCGCAGATCAGGGACGCCGCCATGTTTCTCTATCCAGCAGCTGTCCTGCAGAGAAAACCAGATCACCAAATGCGCATGCGTACGCAATATTCCAACGCTGTTTGCGAGACTACGAAAAAGAGGGTTGCGTTGTATAAGGCTGTGTCCAATTCACATCGTATACACTACACACTTCGAAGTGCACTACAATGTACTCGTTATTTTATGTTTGGAGACCAACACGCTGTATACACATCGTATACACTACACACTTCGAAGTGCACTACAATGTACTCGTTATTTTATGTTTGGAGACCAACACGCTGTATACACATCGTATACACTACACACTTCGAAGTGCACTACAATGTGCTCGTTATTTTATGTTTGGAGACCAACACGCTGTATACACATCGTATACACTACACACTTCGAAGTGCACTACAATGTACTCGTTATTTTATGTTTGGAGACCAACACGCTGTATACACATCGTATACACTACACACTTCGAAGTGCACTACAATGTACTCCCCCCCCCCCCCCCCCCCCCCCAGATCACATTACTGAGTGACTCAGATTAACCCGAGTCCATAAAATAAACCGAATTTACCACCACTATAAATACTCCGCTGTTTGAGTAGCGCAGTGGGCAGAGCGCATAGTGCATGTTCTTCTGCCTTAGGTTCGAATCCGGCTTAGGGCGAAACTAAAGTAACACAAGCAGGGCCGGCGCTATGAGGGCGCTGGGGTGGGCAACGCAGTCCACAACCATGGCTGCATGTCAGTGTGAAGATGGATTATGTAAAAATGTTGTTTTCACTATTGAGAAAAAAGGTTACATGATGTTCTTTATGTTGTTTTACCTAAAATATGGTTCTGATTTATTATAAAGAATGAAAATAATATATGTTAAACAGCCTAAATAAAATTTTTTAATAATGTTCCTATGTCCTAATGTCCCCCCCCCGCCCCCCGCTCAGGTAAACACTTGGCATCCCGCCAGCCCAGGGTGTTCCTTATTTCCAGTTCTGAAAGTTGGCAACCCTAGATAGAAGTGAAACAGGAAGACATTTATACAGAATACAAAAAAAGATAGACTCAGATAGAAGGACAGGCAGGAGACGGAGGGAGGAAACCATAATAACACGTCTAAATCACACACTAAAGATAATCAATAAACATGGTACAGGAAATTGCATACACTGTATACAGGAAGAAACTGTAGAACATGTACTGCTACATTGTAAAAAATATGAACAAGAAAGAAATAACCTTTTGCAATCCTTGGAAATGGCTCAACAATACAGTTTAACACTAGCTGAATTATTAGGGAAAACACCAAGTAATATATATCATTTCATTATCAAGTTTTAAAAAGAAATAGAAATATATAATAGAATTCGGGGGGGGGGGGGGGGGGGGGGGGGGTTGTTGACATCTCGCATTACACAGTCCAGTCGGTGGCGGTAAATGCATCTTTACCGCCATTAGCTCAAACAGAAGAAGAAGAAGAAGAAGAAGAAGAAGACTCTGCAATGCAGACATTCGACACTAGATTTGTTTAGACAATTTACAAGATTGCCAGACGCTAGTGAAGTACATTGATTGCGGACAGTCGGAACCGAGCACCGTTACAAGAGTGGCTGTGTTATATTTTACGCTGTTTTAACTTTGAGTCTTTGACACGCTAGTTCAGGGTTTTGTGTTTCTTGCGTGCATCCTACTCCCTATTCTGTATGTACTTTTACACTATCGCTTTCACCCGCAGAAAGCATGTGTGTGCTATTCACTGATTTTTCAAATATTTTCGAAATCATTGCAAACCTTTCCAGTTAGTACACTAAGTTTAAAACGAGTGATTTCCGACAGGCGGATTCAGGGTCTACTGTATTTTAGTAACGTTCTTTTCAAAACATAATGTCTCAAAGCTATAGAAGCTGTAATTTATATTATTTATTTTGTTGAGACTATATTTTTGTTGCTTTAATGATTTAATTTAACATTTATCATGTTTTTATTCAAAATATTTAAATACATACCAAGATATCAGTAAGTATTATCTAGGTTACTGGCAGACTTGTACTCTATAGAAAATATTTTTAAGACAAATAACTTTTGTCTTGTTTAACTTGTGGCATAGCTTGACAAACATGACAGAAGTGATACAGAACCATGCCCCAAAGCGACCCGGAGTGGGTCTGGGAGTGTTGGTGACTGATTCCTCCCACCCAGGATGTGTGCTCTTAGGAAAGAGAAAGAGTTTGGTTGGGAAAGGCCTGTATCAGCTACCTGGAGGTCACATTGAATTTGGGTAAGTCATTTTTTTTATTGGGGTATGCTTTCTTCAATCAGAGAAAACTGTCCATTTCAAACCAACAGGCTGCTCCTCTTGGCACCACAGATCACTTGACATCTAATGACAACTGACACCTTTTTTCAAATACAGTGGACCCTTGACTTACGAATTTAATTGGTTCTGAAGGGCTGTTCTTAAGTCAAAATGTTCGTTAGTTAAACCTATTTTTCCCATAAGAAATAATGTAAATAGAATTAATCCGTGCCAGACCTCCCAAACCACCCCCTTACCTAACCTTTCTAATGTCTTAAATGCTCTTTTTTGTTGTAAATACAAGTATATTTTCCCTTAAATCTTAAATTATAGAATAGACATTCTTGTAATAAACAATAATAAACAACAATACACAGTACTGTACATAAAAACACACACATCACATACACCATAATACACCATCACATACACCATAATAAATTTCCTTCTTTTTATATAAAATGTATCTACCGGAAACAACAACTCTCATATTTCTCTATTATTTCCTTCTTTATTTCAATAGTGTTGTATTTTGTAGGTGTAATTGGATGAAAGAAAGACGATTTCCTTCTTCTCTCTCACTCACTGTCCCCGCTGTCTGATACACAGTGACAGCTACTGACAAAAGTAATTATACAACAACAAATGTAATAGATTCATTTTCTCAGCTCTGCGCTCTCTCTGCACCTTATTTGGGGACATTTTAATATTAAAAACACCGTCCGCTGTGCGAATGTTCACTCACTGTATATATACAGAGAGAGAGACGCTCAGAGTCAACTTGTTTGTGACGTCACGTGTTTCGCGAATTTCGGTTCGTAATCCGAAATTTGTTCGTGCGTTAAGTTGAAAACGATCACTCGTAACCCGAAATGTTCGTATGGTAAACCGTTCGTAACTCAAGGGTCGACTGTACCACATCTTAGCTGAACACACTTGGTGAAGACAACTAAAGTTAAGAGTACAGTGGTACCTTAAAACTCTACGTCAGTTGGTTCTGGGAGTGGTTTGAAATTAAAAAGACGTAGAGTTTCAAGGTATTTTTTCCCATAAGGATGTACGGGAAACCTGTTAATGCATTCCATGGTCCTGTGGAAAGGGGGTTGTTTTGTACACTTATACACTAAAAAGAACACATGTAATATTTATTGATTATTTATTTATTAGGATTTTAACATCATGATTTACAGACTTTAGTTACAGTCATGACAGGAACGGTAGTTACTGGTTACACAAGATTCATCAGTTCACAAGTTTTAATGTCAAACACAGTCATGGACAATTTCTCCAATACACCTCACGTGCATGTCTTTGGACTGTGGGAGGAAACCGGAGCTCCCGGAGGAAACCCCTGCAGACAAGGGGAGAACATACAAACTCCACACAAAGAGGACCCAGACCGCACCACCTGGGGATAGAACCCAGGACCTTCTTGCTGTGAGGCGACAGTGCTACCCACTGAGTCACCGTAATATAAAAAAAACACTGAAATGCAATTGAAAAACAGTTAAATACAATAAAACCTGCTCTTTACTTTTACTTCTTTATTGTTTCCTTGTGCTTCTTAATCGTGGTGATGCTGTATCTTGGAATACTGTATTCCGTTCAGTAAAGGCACATTTACTTGACAATCGGCAAAATAGCTTTTGCTCTGGCTGTGCCGTTATTTCCTATGGAGTGTCGCGGTGCACAAAACTTAACGTGACTTATTGTACTTAAACAACGAGCGAGGAATTTCACTATTGGAGAGAACTTATGATTAGTAGTAATTAAGAAAGGTTTAGTGTTCCTGTGTCATGCTTTTAATACATTGTCACATTACGCTTTTTTTTTTTACAATAAACATTTTAAATTCTCTCAGAAAAGCTGATTCTCACAATTTCTCAGCACCCTGAGCTATAACACAAGTTTTAAAGTAAAACAGTGAGGAAAATCTAGCTAAACACAGATACATGTGGATGCTTTCAGAGTGGATTTGATGGTTATTCCACACAAATGCAGATTCGTCTCATATACGAACTTTGATGATGTTTTATTGCACAAGTGGTCAAGTCAGAGCCGTGACCTAAAACCTAACTCTGTGCATTGCCCCTTAATATGGAACTTGACTGAAGTCAAATAATTCTGCAGTGATGAATGGGCAAATATTCCCCAATCTAGGTGTGCACAAATAGTAGAACAAAATCCAAACAGACTATTGGCTGTAATTAAAGTTAAATCTGGCTCTGTGAAGTAATAAATGAGAGGATGAATTACTTTTGAACTTTTCTTCAGTTTTTTAGAACTGTTGCATTTTTTTTCTTGTTACTTTTTTTTTTTAATGTTTTCATTTCAGACTGCAAGACAAAACGTCACTATTTCAAAGAGGATTTTATATAGGCACTGTATATGCTGCTTTATCTGAAATCTTAGCAGCCTAACACAGTAAAGCTAATAGTCACATTTGGCTCTTTTTCATATAAAAAAATGCTGCCTAATGCTGGAACTTTATAATACAAAAAGCCCAGGAGAACTCCACCAGTTAAATCATTGTGTCAGTTAAGAACGAATTTAACAGTGTAACAATTTCACTGATAAATTAACACCTCTGTATTTATGACAGCAAATTTTCTCCCTCTTACCTTTTATCATCTGCATCATTGCAAGATATGTTTTATACCCATCTCCTTCTGCATTTGGTACAAAATACTCCTTTTGACATATAGATCATGTGCAGGTACTATTAGAGCTCTTACATATTTCTTCATTAATAGTAGGGCCTGGTTACATCTGTAAATCCGAATATTGGTGTTAAATGGTGCAAATGTGTTTTAATAGGTTGTAATCCAAATATTTCAGTGATGTTTCAATATTACTTTAATATTAATATTACTTCTTTGACCCCTGTGTTTTCTTTTTGTATTCGTTCCCTCAGAGAATCATGGGAGCAGTGTGCGCAGAGAGAGGTAATGGAGGAGGCAGGATTACAACTAAAAAATCTTCGTTATGCATATGTAGTGAACTCAATAAAGCTTGAAGAAGATTATCACTACATCACAATCTTCATGCAAGGAGAAGTGGATAAGATCTTCCAGTCTGAGCCAGTTAACATGGAGCCGGAGAAAAACGAGGGTAAAAATAAGTTATAAATTGAACATTGTTGGGCTTGTCACTGATCTGAGGTTCATGGACCTCAAGGGCAACCAGTAGATTAACCAGTAGTGTGTGTGGTTTATTTTTGGGCAATGGAGTTTTAAGCAAAAATATGTTATTTCTTATTCTTGCACACAAACCTTTTGTCAGTCTTTCTCTCAATGTTTCAGACTAATGCAGCAATAAACAATCACAATAAACTCTTATACAGCCGTGTAAAAAAAAAAAAAAACTATATTAAATTGTTACTCACATCCACATAGCTTTTTTTAAAATGCATTTTCTCCCCTTTTTCTCCCCCTTTAGCGAGTCCAATTGCATCATGCTTCCTCTCCGCCTATGCCGATCCCTGCTCTGACCGAGGAGATCGAAGCTAACCCATGCCCCCTCCGACACGTGGGCAGCAAGCCGTATGCATCTTATCACCCACACATTGACGAGTGTTGTGCCACCTAGCGTTGTGCACGGAGAGACACACTCTAAGAGCACTCTTTCCTCATCTCTGTGTAGGCGCCTCTAATCAGCCAGCAGACGTCGTAATTGCACCAGTCTGACAGAGAGAGACCCATATCCGGCTTAGTCCCGCCCATCTGAACAACAGGCCAATCGTTGTTCATGTGGCCGCTCAGCCTTCAGCCGGCAAGGCAGAGCTGAGATTCGATACGATGTATTCAAGATCCAGCTCTGGTTGCAGCGTGTGTTTTAACCTGAGCGGCCCACATAGCTTTTTGTCCTTATGCCAGTTCCAGAAAAAGAGCACTTTCTTATAAATGGTTGAGGAGCACTTTTTATGCATTGATAATAGAATATACAGTGGATTCAGAAACTATTTAGATCAGTTGATTTTTTGCACTCTTGTTTTATGCTTTTGATTTGCTTTTAAATGGAAATGATTGCCTTTTTTATCCATCAAGTGAAAATATGTTACAACATGAAGAAAAAGCTTCTTTGGTTTGATGAGACAGAAGCTGAACACTTTTCTATAGAAAACACTATGTCTGTTGAAAAACAGGCAATGATCACTATCTGGCTAATACTATTCCTACATGATTGTAGCAACATCATGTTATGGAGTGCTTCTCAGTGGCAGGGACCTAGAGGACTGGTAAGAAGCAAAGGTTAAATGCAGCCAAATACAGGAACATCTTTAAAGAAAACATCCACACCCAAACATACTGGATTGACAGCTAAAACAACTTCAGGGCAGGTATCTAAATGTCCGTGATTGGCCCATCCAAAGCCCAGACTTTAAACAGAATTTTAAATCTTTGCAGAGACTAGAAAATGGCATGCTCATCATCCATTCTGACAGAGCTTGAGAGGATCTGCCATAAAGAATGGGTGTGTAAAGCTTGTACATACATACCCAAGAACATTTGCAGCTGTAATTATTGTCAAAGCAGCGTTTACAGTATTAAAGTGTTGAATAAATGGACTTATGTGAATACAGATTTCAGTTGATTTTTAATTAATTTTCAGGAAAACCTCGTCATTATGGGTGGTTATATGTAGGCTGATGGCTATAAATTATGACTATCAATTACATTTCACACTAAAGTGTAAAAAAATTCAAAGGGTCTGAATACGTTCTAAATCCAATGTTTATGCATTCACTGACCAGATACAGTTCTTTGACTTGACCTGATTAGTTAACACTGGTTAACTTGTTCACATATTTACTACTAGTTTTAATAGTTTTTTCCTCCTTTCAGGCTGGACATGGAGAATATGGGAGGACCTTCCTCCAGAGGACCAACTTTTCATGCCACTGGCCTGTTTAAGAGAACAGGGTTTTCAACCATTTAAGAACATTTGATGTAATCAGGAAACTGTTTATCCTCACTCATGTGATGTACTAACAATGTTTACTTTTTAACCTAAAGAAAAATAATAAAATAACCGTTACATGTAATTACTAGTTGTGATACTAAAATAGCAAGATATCATGTTTGCACTAGTTTTTATTCCAATGTAGAAATTTTTAATTCCCTTTGCAATTCCTCTACCATGCACCACACCCATGCTGGCTGAGGAGATCTGCAAACTACCACACACTCTCCCCAACACATGTAAAGCCACTGCTTCTTTATTATGGCCAGAGCTCTAACAGTTACTGAGGAACACGCTATGCCCTCTTGCTTTCTCTTTCTATTGCTTTCAGTTGTGCTGGTGCCTTAGCCAGTAAACCACTAAAGTGTTACTGACAGTTTGCTTCCTCAGTATTTTCCATTAACTAATTGTATTCTTTTTTTCATTTAAGAGAGCTCTGCTGCAATAGATTATATTTCACCATTCCACGGTCTGACACAATTGTGGGTTTTGCAATTGTCAGGACTACATTACTAATTAAAATCTGGAAATATTCAGACCACAAGAGTTTTTTACAGATTTGATATTGAATAGATAAAATTGCCATTTTCATCCATCAAGCTACATTTATTCACAATAATGACAAAATGAGATGTTTAGCAACCTTTAACCTTTATATTATATGAACTGTGCATGAGCTTATTGCAATATTAATTGAATAGACATATCTTACTCAATTTAAATGTAAATTTTTATTTATTAGGCACTATTTTTACTTTTTTCTTTTACTTCTTTTTATGTTCTGTAATATTCTGTACAACTTCTGGCACAAGAATTTCCTTTGTGATAGAGTTCAGTCTTAGCTTATAAGGCCCAACAATTTGCACTATTGGATGGACAACCATCTCTGCATCGCTCTATGAATTAGGTCTTTATGAGTGGCAAGATGAATGTCCCTTGAATGGCATATGATGGAATGCAAATGACTGGCAGCATGAGGAAAAAGATTCTGTAATCTTTTTGGGCAGACCAGTAAGTACCATGTCTGTACCAAACTATTGTTACAATAAAACATAGTGTTGGCAACATCATGAGAGCAGAGACAGGGAGACAGGTAAGAATTACAGTGGGGCCAAAAAGTATTTAGTCAGCCACTGATTGTGCAAGTTCTCCTACTTAAAAATATGAGAGAGGTCTGTAATTTTCATCATAGGTACACTTCAACTATGAGAGACAAAATAAGAAAAAAAATCCAGGAAATCACATTGTAGGATTTTTTAAGAATTTATTTGTAAATTATGGTGTAAAATAAGTATTTGGTCAATAACAAAAGTTCAACTCAATACTTTGTAACATAACCTTTGTTGGCAATGACAGAGGTCAAACGTTTCCTGTAAGTCTTCACCAGGTTTGCACACACTGTAGCTGGTATTTTGGCCCATTCCTCCATGCAGATCTCCTCTAGAGCAGTGATGTTTTGGGGCTGTCGCTGGGCAACACGGACGCCACAAATTTTCTATGGGGTTGAGGTCTGGAGACTGGCTAGGCCACTCCAGGACCTTGAAATGCTTTTTACGGAGCCACTCCTTCGTTGCCCGAGCGATGTGTTTGTGATCATTGTCATGCTGGAAGACCCAGCCACGTTCCATCTTCAATGCTCTCACTGATGGAAGGAGGTTTTGGCTTAAAATCTCACGATACATGGCCCCGTTCATTCTTCCCTTAACACGGATCAGTCGTCCTGTCCCCTTTGCAGAAAAACTGCCCCAAAGCATGATGTTTCCACCCCCATGCTTCACAGTAGGTATGGTGTTCTTGGGTTCTTCTTCTTCTTCCAAACACGACGAGTTGAGTTTTTACCAAAAGTTCCATTTTGGTTTAATCTGACCACATGATATTCTCCCAATCCTCTTCTGGATCATCCATATGCTCTCTGGCAAACCTCAGACGGGCCTGGACATGTACTGGCTTAAGCAGGGGGACACGCCTGGCACTGCAGGATTTGAGTCCCTCTCGGTGTAGTGTGTTACTGATGGTAGCCTTTGTTACTTTGGTCCCAGCTCTCTGCAGGTCATTCATCAGGTCCCTCCGTGTAGTTCTGGGATTTTTGCTCATCATTCTCATGATCATTTTGACCCCACGGGATGAGATCTTGACCCCAAGGGAGATTATCAATGGTCTTGTATGTCTTCCATTTTCTTACAATTGCTCCCACAGTTGATTTATTCACACCAACCTGCTTGCCTATTGTAGATTCACTCTTCCCAGCCTGGTGCAGGTCTACAATTTTCTTCCTGGTGTCCTTCGACAGCTCTTTGCTCTTGGCCATGGTTGAGTTTGGAGTCTGACTGTTTGAGGCTGTGGACAGGTGTCTTTTATACAGATAACGAGGTCAAACAGGTGCCATTAATACAGGTAACGAGTGGAGGACAGAAGAGCTTCTTAAAGAAGAAGTTACAGGTCTGTGAGAGCCAGAAATCTTGCTTGTTTGTGGGTGACCAAATGATTTCCTGGATTTTTTTTTTCATTTTGTCTCTCATAGTTGAAGTGTACCTATGATGAAAATTACAGACCTCTCTCATCTTTCTAAGTAGGAGAACTTGCACAATCAGTGGCTGACTAAATACTTTTTGACCCCACTGTACCTGATGGAAGGATGCAGCTATATACAGGAACACGAAGAACATAAAGAACACCTCCTCCAGAGCAGATTTGTCTGATGGTTCACCTATCAGCTTGACAGTTAGCTACAACATACTGCCAAATTAACACTGGATTGACTTTGCAATAACTGTATATGAATGTCTTTAAGTGGCACTGCCAAAGTCACTGACACTCACCATCCAATCTAACGAAGCTTGAGAGGATCTGCCATGAATAAGAGGATAAACTGCCCAAATCCAGGAGTACATAAACTTTTAGCTGCAATAAACCAAACGAACAATTTAAATAGCTAAACACAACTAACATACACTGATCAGCCATAACATTACAACGACCTCCTTGTTTCTACATTCACTGTCCATTTTATCAGCCCCACTTACCATATAGAAGCACTTTGTAGTTCTACAATTACTGGCCGTAGTCCATCTGTTTCTCTACATACCATTTTAGCCTGCTTTCACCCTGTTCTTCAATGGTCAGGACCACCACATAGCAGGTATTATTTAGGTGGTGGATCATCTCTGCACCTTCATCAGTGGTCACAGGACGCTGTCCACGGGGCACTGTTGGCTGGATATTTTTGTTGGTGGACTATTCTCAGTCCAGCACCTCCACAGTGAGGTGTTTAAAAACTCCATCAGCACTGCTGTATCTTATCCACTCATACCAGCACAACACACACTAACACACCACCACCATGTCAGTGTCACTGCAGTGCTGACAACGATCCACCACCCAAATAATACCTGCTCTGTAGTGGTCCTGGGAGAGTCCTGGCCATTGAAGAACAGCATCAAAGGGGGCTAACAAAGCATGCAGTGAAACAGATGGACTACAGTCAGTAATTGTAGAACTACAAAGTGCTTCTATATGGTAAGTAAGTGTAGAAACAAGGAGGTGGTTTTAATGTTATGGCTGATCAGTTTAAGTAGTTTCTCCAAATTCAACATGAATTGCTACTTTTAATTATTAATGCAGTCTCATTACTCAACCTTCTAAATAGAACACCTGATGCAGGTTAAGAAAGTTGTACAATAGAAGAAGAGATAACTGCCTTGCACAAAAACAATTATACAAAAAGATAGCAGTCACTGAATGTTCATAGAGATACAGAGGAAGCATCGTTTGCAAGTTTAAAGTTAAAGCAACACTGACTACATGTGGCAGAAAGAGGAAGCTATTACTGGCTGCCACCGGATTCCTGAGGAGGCAAAACTCTAGAATGACTGCAAAAGACCTGCAGCAAGATTCATTGGCAGCAGGCACTGAGGTTTTGGTTTCACTGTAAGATGCATACTAAATGCTAAAGGTCTTTTTGCCCCTACACCAAGACGTACACCTCTACTGACCCAAAAGCACAAGAAAGGGCATCTCTGATGTGCTCAAAAACTTGTAAATAGACCACAATAATTAGCCACAAATAAGCCACAACCATTAGTGTTATGTGTGGAGAATGAAAAATGAAGCATCCGCTGGAAAGAACATCCTGCCTACAGTAAAGCATGACGATGGCTCGATGCTCTGGGGCTGCTTTGCCATCTTTGTGTCTGGCTATGCATCACGTTTGCAGATCAGGTCAGCTCTACTAAGTACTAAATAATCGAATAATTCTGAGACTACAGTAGTCATTAAAAGTGGCATTTTGTGTTGAATTTGGAGAAACTACTTGCTGTGTTGAGCTATTTAAATTGGATTATTGGAAACCAACATAAAGAAAACCTCCTCCAAAGCAGTTATGGGTGATGGATGACTTTTGCTATTGGAAACAGCTGAAAGTTTGTAAATTTTGCTAATAAGGCTAAATAATGGGTAAATAATGTGCCCAGGTGGCGCACCAGCACCAAGATTCTGAGCACCCCAGTCGGCTCTGCTACCGGTAGGTTGGGCGCCAACTAGCTGGCACAATTGGCAGCTACAAATTGGCCACCGTGTCTGCTGGGTAGGGAAAATGACCGGATTAGTGTGTGGGGTCTTCAAAAGCTGTATAAGGAGCAATATACCCTCCAGGACCCTGATTAGCGGATAGAAGTGTCTGTGCAGAAGCACGGGTGTAAAGAAGGGTTCTGCTAGGACTGCGCACGCGACAGAGGGCGTGTGAGCAGCAATATACCCTCCACGTACGCAATCAAGGATCCACAGCAGCGGAAGACAAATGGACTCTTTGCACAACTACTTCCGCATTTTCTTTAGTGCTGCTCCAGCGTTTCCGGTTTGGCATTTCCGGTTTTCCACTACATTCGCAATGGCGGTATTTTTCAGTCGGTGTTTGCAAGAGCTTCCAAAAATGAACATTAACGACATTCATCGGATATGTAAGAAGACCAGTAAAGCCTCCTCTAGCAAGCTGGAGAAGGGCTTTAAACTGTATGCCTCGTCATACATCCACAACTACGAAGGTAAGGAAACGCTTATCTTATATTTTAGGTTAGCCCGCGAAGTACAGAAAGAAGCTACTTAGCTAGCGTTAGCAAGGGTAACTACATTAGTGTTAGCTGGGTTAGTTTGTCCTGTTGACAAGTGGAAGTATTATGTTGTTCATGATATTTACTTCTAGGCATGTTTTCCATTAAAATTATGAAGTTTTATGTCTTTTTTCACCCTGTTATGCTGTAATGGTCAGTATTGCTAACACAGCTTAACAGCATGAAAACGTTGCTAATTTGTTTACTAACGATGAGGTAACTAGCTATCTAATGTACAAACTGTACAATTAATTTGTATGTTATTTTTATTTAGTGTCGAATAGGGACAGGCTGTCAGGGGAGGCCAGTGTGAGAGCCTTGTGCTACAGATCCATGAAGAAGAACGAGTCAGCGCACAGTTTACGAGTAGGGAGGAAGTGTAGGGCTAAACCAGGGGTTTCAGACTTCACTCCTGTGTCCACAGCACTGCAGAGTTTAGCATTAACTTCATTTAATGTTCACTTCTTATATACAGTGTATCACAAAAGTGAGTACACCCCTCACATTTCTGCAGATATTTAAGTATATCTTTTCATGGGACAACACTGACAAAATGACACTTTGACACAATGAAAAGTAGTCTGTGTGCAGCTTATATAACAGTGTAAATTTATTCTTCCCTCAAAATAACTCAATATACAGCCATTAATGTCTAAACCACCGGCAACAAAAGTGAGTACACCCCTAAGAGACTACACCCCTAAATGTCCAAATTGAGCACTGCTTGTCATTTTCCCTCCAAAATGTCATGTGATTTGTTAGTGTTACTAGGTCTCAGGTGTGCATAGGGAGCAGGTGTGTTTAATTTAGTAGTACAGCTCTCACACTCTCTCATACTGGTCACTGAAAGTTCCAACATGGCACCTCATGGCAAAGAACTCTCTGAGGATCTTAAAAGACGAATTGTTGCGCTACATGAAGATGGCCAAGGCTACAAGAAGATTGCCAACACCCTGAAACTGAGCTGCAGCACAGTGGCCAAGATCATCCAGCGTTTTAAAAGAGCAGGGTCCACTCAGAACAGACCTCGCGTTGGTCGTCCAAAGAAGCTGAGTGCACGTGCTCAGCGTCACATCCAACTGCTGTCTTTGAAAGATAGGCGCAGGAGTGCTGTCAGCATTGCTGCAGAGATTGAAAAGGTGGGGGGTCAGCCTGTCAGTGCTCAGACCATACGCCGCACACTACATCAAATTGGTCTGCATGGCTGTCACCCCAGAAGGAAGCCTCTTCTAAAGTCTCTACACAAGAAAGCCCGCAAACAGTTTGCTGAAGACATGTCAACAAAGGACATGGATTACTGGAACCATGTCCTATGGTCTGATGAGACCAAGATTAATTTGTTTGGTTCAGATGGTCTCAAGCATGTGTGGCGGCAATCAGGTGAGGAGTACAAAGATAAGTGTGTCATGCCTACAGTCAAGCATGGTGGTGGGAATGCCATGGTCTGGGGCTGCATGAGTGCAGCAGGTGTTGGGGAGTTACATTTCATTGAGGGACACATGAACTCCAATATGTACTGTGAAATACTGAAGCAGAGCATGATCCCCTCCCTCCGGAAACTGGGTCGCAGGGCAGTGTTCCAGCATGATAATGACCCCAAACACACCTCTAAGACGACCACTGCTTTACTGAAGAGGCTGAGGGTAAAGGTGATGGACTGGCCAAGCATGTCTCCAGACCTAAACCCAATAGAACATCTTTGGGGCATCCTCAAGCGGAAGGTGGAGGAGCGCAAAGTCTCGAATATCCGCCAGCTCCGTGATGTCGTCATGGAGGAGTGGAAAAGCATTCCAGTGGCAACCTGTGAAGCTCTGGTAAACTCCATGCCCAGGAGAGTTAAGGCAGTTCTGGGAAATAATGGTGGCCACACAAAATATTGACACTTTAGGAACTTTCACTAAGGGGTGTACTCACTTTTGTTGCCGGTGGTTTAGACATTAATGGCTGTATATTGAGTTATTTTGAGGGAAGAATAAATTTACACTGTTATATAAGCTGCACACAGACTACTTTTCATTGTGTCAAAGTGTCATTTTGTCAGTGTTGTCCCATGAAAAGATATACTTAAATATCTGCAGAAATGTGAGGGGTGTACTCACTTTTGTGATACACTGTAACTGTCTTGTTCTAAAATTGGAAAAAGCTGTTGGCATCCAGGAGCTGAGTTTGACCCTCTATGGCAGTGTTTCTCAGTCATGTTCCTGACCACTCCATACAGTTTTAAATATTCCATGATTCAACGTACCAAGAATTCAATATACCTAATCTAGAGTTACCAGAAGTAGCATTAAGAGACACTGCTCTAGCAATGAACATATTGGCAATCCAGGATTCCTAAAGTCAGTCTTATGAACGCCATACTTAGCAATTTTTTGTGTTTCCCCCACATGACCAGCCTTTACTTAGGTAATGAGCTGAATCTGGTGGAAAAATCTGGTGGAAAAATATGCAACACATAGGGTTTAATGACTGGGTTGGGATCTCTGTTTGCTCTAAAGTTCAGATGTTCAAACACTGTTCACTGTTCTTTGATGTTCTAGGTTCTATATCCAAAACCTATTGCTATAAAATAAGCAAGAGGTTCCAGGTTCCATTCTTGGGGTGCTTATGCCCTACACATTTTTTTTCTCTCCATTTTAAAACACTTTACTCAGCCTCACCCACGAGGAACTTAATTTGTTAATTAGTTCAATCAGGTTTTAGATAAGTTAAAACAAAAAATGTGATGTGGGATCACCAGCACTGGTATTGGAACCCATGAATTAAACAAAGTCATTACTAATTTTGCTTACCCCCTTACAGATCGGGCTACGTGATTCATCTCCTGTTGTGCTGACACACACATGCAGTTCATGTGTTGCAGGCACTGCCCTATGCAACCACATAGTGGCTTTGCTTTTTCAAACTGCACATTTCTCTCAGCTCAGTGTGCCAGTAGTTCCTCCTGTGCACAGCTGTACTGAAACTGAACAGCGTTGGCACAAACCTCGGACAATTGTAAGTTTATAATAATCACACTTGATAAGCATTCTAATTTAATGCACTGTCTGAACTACATTACAGCAACGTTTGTCTCTCTTATTAGGGTGTAAAGCCAGGACCAATCAACAACATGATCACCTGTGCCAAATTAAAAGTCTCACGGCGTAGTTAGGTAAGGTGATTAATTACTTTACAAATCTTCTCATTAGACCTGCAGTTGTACAATTTACCTGCTCTACCACACCTGAAATGTATAAATAGTTATAATTAACTTTAATTTATTATTAACCTGAATGCTTATAGTTTGGGGTATTGTCTCTACTTAAATTTGTAGGAGTGGACTCTACAGGGGCATGGTGGGCCCTTTACCGGATCCATGCATGTTTAGAGTGGCAGAGGCTTATGAAAAATTCAGCCTTGAAGACAAGCCGCTGGTGACCACCATGGGCATGGAACTCAACAAGCCAGCTGTGCAGTGTGCGTTTGGTATGGTGCAGGAGGGCAGTGTTCTGTCATATCAGCAGCCTGTTTTACCATCACGACACATCACGCTGCATCCTGATGTTCCATCAACCCCACTTCTGCCTCTGAAAGACCACCACCTTGATGCACCCACCTGTGCTTTTGTGTGCACTGAACAGGAGCTTTTTGATATGGCTCACAAAATTGAGGTGTCAACTCGGGAGCAGAGTTCTTGGGCTGAGTGGCATCTGCTCCGCAAGCCTAGAGTAACAAATAATTAATAAATAATAATAATAAATAATAAAAAACAATAAATATTGGAAACAGAATTTGTTTAGACTTAATGTTTTAATGTACAAAGAGTATACAAGATATTTACAGAACCTGGTGTGTCTAAAATATGCTCTTTTACAGTTTAATAAATACATAATTTGTGGACAGAAATGAGAAAATGTAAATATTGAGTATTCTGTATACTTATTAAATTATAGGGCAGCACGGTGGGTAGCAGTGTTGCCTCACAGCAAGAAGGTCCTGGGTTCGATCCCCAGGTGGAGCGGTCCGGGTCCTTTCTGTGTGGAGTTTGCATGTTCTCCCCGTGTCTGTGTGGGTTTCCTCCGGGTGCTCCGGTTTCCTCCCACAGTCCAAAGACGTGCAAGTGAGGTGAACTGGAGATATAAAATTGTCTGTAACTTTTCAATATAACTTGTGAACTTGTGAAGTGTAAAACATGATATTAAAATCCTAATAAACAAACAAAATTAAATCATGTTTACTTAATAGAAGATTGTTTGTGTTTTTGTGAAACAGTGCATTGTGTTTTTATGTAAAGAACTGGTGTGTAATGCAAATTATTTACATGTTTGCTTAATTAAACCAGGAGCTGAATTTAAAGTGTTGAGAAATACAACAGTATAAATTACAGAGGGCATGGGGTCCCTAGGACTGGAGTTGATAACTACTGCTTTATTTTTTATTTAACCCATACCTTAACTAGTGCTTTGTTTTGATAGTTTGACAACAGGCATGCCACTGTAAATAACTGGCTAATGTTTACTTTATGGGAAAGGGAAATTAATTTGCCGTGGAGCCTGAGTGCTGTAGCTGTTCCATTAAAAAAAAGCAATGGTACTGCACCCTTCGTCAATCTTCTCCGATTATCTGGAATTTTTGGTTCAACCAAGTGGTCTGGTAAGAAATGTCTGCTACAGACCTTCGTATAAGGCGAAATAGTAAAGTGGTCCCGACGGATGTTTATTAGCCACTGCCTCCTGAGTTCATAGCTGGGAAGCTATGAAAACTTCCATTAAACTTCGCCGACGCCGAGCAAAGAGGAACACAACAGTGCTCTGAATATTTCTTGAGCTGTTTCTGAAAACGTTCCGATATAAAAACTTTACACCGGACACTCATTTTAATCTCACGAAGGTTTTGCATATGCCGATGAATGTAAACAATACTACCGGAAACGATCAAGCCGCACTATTTGAAAACGGAAATGCGTCATAGCCTTGAGTGCAAGTAGTCCATTGACTATGCTAAATCGGGAGACTAAGAGAGAAAATGCAATAATAAATAGAAAACAATTAATACATAAATAATGTTGATTACAACTGTAACATTTCTCCAAAACATTTTTTGTTTTATGGGTTCATAATGGTTTGTTCATTGTTCCTCAATTTGTATCCATTCATCTTGTTGCTGGCTGTCCTCTTCCTCTTTTACTTTTAACTAATCCAAGCATTGGCCTGGTGGCTCAGTGGGTAGCAATGTCGCCTCACAGCAAGAAGGTTCTGGGTTCGATCCCCAGGCGGGGCGGTCTGGAGTTTGCATGTTCTCCCCGGGTCTGTGTGGGTTTCCTCCAGGAGCTCCAGTTTCCTCCCACAGTCCAAAAACATGCCGTCAAGTTAATTGGAGACACTGAATTGCCCTATAGGTGTGTGTGTGTGTGTGTGTGTGCGTGCGTGCGTGCGTGTGTGTGTCTGAGTCTGCCCTGCGATGGACTGGCGCCCCTTCCAGGGTGTTACTGTGTGCCTTGCGCACATTGAAAAGCTGGGATAGGCTCCAGCACCCCCCCGGCGAACCTAATTGGATAAGCGGTTAAAACAGTGAGTGAGAGAGTAATCCAAGCATAACACTGATTAAATGTAAAATTTCATCACATTAATAGTGTCTCCAATAACCTTGGTGACTTGTCTACATGTGTCAAAACATCTGTGAGAAATCTTGGTGTTATCTTTTTAAGCCTTTTCTCTGCTATTCTGACCTGGAAAAAGTTATTCATGCATTCATTTCTGCAAGAATTGACTACTGTAATTCTCTGTATATTGGGATTAATCAGTCTCTGTTGCGGCGCTTACAGGTAGTCCAGAATGCAGCAGCAAGGTTACTGACTAATACCAAGAAAAGAAACCATATTACACCCGTCCTTGCCTCACTACATTGGCTGCCTGTTCAGCACAGGATTCAGTTTAAATTGCTTTTATTTGTTTTTAAAGCGCTTAATGGTCAAGCCCTGGCTTATCTCAGTGGTATGCTTTCTCCCGCAACCACACAGCGATCTTTAAGATCAGCCACTCAGAATTTGTTGACTGTTCCTAGGGCTCGTTTGAAGCTAAAAGGTGATCGTGCATTTGCAGTTTATGCTCCGAGGCTATGGAACACTCTACTGCCTACTATTCGACAAGCACCTTCGGCCGCTGTTTTTAAATCACTCCTAAAAACATACCTTTATAAGCTGGGATTTGAACAGTGAGGAATTGTGCCGTGGTAATTATAATTGTTTAGTCTATTTTTATCTGTTTTATTTTGTCTCTTACTCTGTATTTTTATTTGGTTTTACTTTTTTAACATAATGTTGTCTTATGTATGCTTGTTCGATGTACGGCATTTTGGTCAACGTAAGTTGTTTTAAGAGTGCTTTATAAATAAAATTTACTTACTTACTTACTTAAATCCAAGCTGACATTGATTCAAATCTCAAATTAATGTTTCCAACATCTTGTGATATCTGTACCACAAAGAACTAAGGTTGTACTTTGAGTAAAGAGGGTTGGGAGACTCTAAGCCAGACCTGGCCATTGTACGGCCCGCGGGCCACAACCGGCCCGCATGAGGTTCGCGGCAATTAAAAATCAGAGGTACATCACACATGCAATATAACAGGATTGTTTTTGACGGGAGCGCTGTGTCTAAATATCTATAAGTTTGGATTTACGTGTGTGCGAGTTTACTGAGTGTGATTGACGGTCGAGTTTTTAACAAGACATGAACTGCTGAAGTATTTGTTTACTGAAGTCAGATGTAAAGCTGGTTAACGATCACAATTTAGGCTTTAAATCGCTGTTATGGTACTAAACTGAGAAATAAATACAAGAACATGAACGATGCGGAGCGTCACACCTGACGCTTCACTAACTAAACTGCACAAGCAACAAAGACTTTTTATAAAGTTTAACACATCCAGAACTGAAGCAGTCAGGACCAGCTCTGTGATTTTAAAAATAATATTAAACAATAACAAAGGACTGAAAAACAAATGAGGTAATTAGACTCAAAACAAAATAGTGTAAAGTTTAAAAACCATTTTGTTCACATTTTTTTTTTTTTTTTGCATTTGTTTGTTTAAATAGTAAAATAATGTTGATGTTTTTACTCTGCATACTTCTAATTTTCTGATTATAACATCTAAACATTAACAGCTTATTAGAACTGTACAATTTACTGCTTTTAATAAAGAGTGGGCAGTTGTAGCCTAGTGCTTAAGGTACTGGACTAGTAACCAGAATGTCGCTGGTTCAAGCCCCACCACCGCCACGTTGCTGCTGGCCCTTAACCCCCAATTGCTCAGACTGTATACTGTAACTTTATTGTAAGTCACTTTGGATAAAGGTGTCTGCTAAATGCTGAAAATGTAAATAAAGAGATAAAATTAATATTGAGCAGAATTAAGTTCACTTTATAGGTCCGGCCCTCCACAACAGTCCCAGTTTCTTATGTGGCCCCTTCGAAAATTTAATTGCCCACCCTTGCTCTAAGCAGTACTGATATGGTGCTCCTAATAAAGTGACCTCTGTGTGTGTGTGTGTGTGTGTGTGTGTGTGTGTGTGTGTTTACATCCATGTGAGGTTGGATAATGTTGTGTTAACACTGCGACCTCTAGCGGTGACTGATCTGTATTATACCTGTGTTTAGTGTAAATGCGTCACAACGAGACAGAAACAGAAAGACGGCGGCTGGTGACACTCAGTCAAGTTTAACTTTGAGGAGACAGTCGTGTTTTTTAGTTTTATTTGTAAACCAGCCATGGTTAAACTTGCTTTTAACAGCGCTCTCGGTCAGAAGGAGCTTAAGCAAGGAGAGAAGGATGAGGCGTTAATCCCGCAAGAAGGGGTGAGTTTATTGAGGCCAAACAGATCAGTTTCTAACCTAACCGACACTGTCTGTCTGTTCTAGTCCAGCCTGTAACGTGTTCGTACACAACTGCAGTGATAGTGACACAACGCTCAGACATGCATTATTATTATAGTTTATTAAATATAATGCAAATATGTTTCTGTTAACATTCAGATTTTAAAACAAAGTGCATTTGTTTTAAACCAGTTGCTTTATTTGTCTCAGAATAACTACAGCAATCGTTAGCTTATATAAACAGTACATACACTGATTTGTTCACATTTAAACCAGTTTTGATGCTTTTATGGATGCTGGACTGTGACCAAAGCTCAGTCTGTACAGAAAATGGCTGACTTGATAATACACATCTTGCAGGCGAGATGGCCGGTTAATCTCTTTTATAAATACATTCATTAGAACTAAAAGTAGGGATAATTGCGCGTTTTTGTTGTTATTCGTCTGTTTTGGCTGCTTGCGAGTCGTTATTTTTGGTGAGAAATAAGTAACAAAGATCGCAGGTTTAAACCCAGGAATAATCTCTTCCTGTTTTCCGTGAGTCCCTAAAACGAATCGACTCTGAACCGATTCCGCTTAATTGAACACACTAACAATGTTCAGACAAGTACAGTGGACCCTTGACTTACGAATTTATTTGGTTCTGAAGGGCTGTTCTTAAGTCAAAATGTTAATTAGTTAAACCTATTTTTCCCATAAGAAATAATGTAAACAGAATTAATTCGTGCCAGACCTCCCAAACCACCCCCTTACCTAACCTTTCTAATGTCTTAAATGCTATTTTTTGTTATAAATACAAGTATTTTTTCCCTTAAATCTTAAATTATAGAATAGACATTCTTGTAATAAACAATAATAAACAACAATACACAGTAGTATTGTACTGTACATAAAACACACCACATTTCAGTACAGTATGTGTGCAGTACCTTACACTGTAATACATTCCTTTTCTTTTTTTATATAAAATGTATCTACCAGAAACAACAATAACTCTCATATTTCTTTATTTCAACAGTATTGTATTTTGTAGGTGTAATTGCATGAAAGAAAGAATACTTTACTCAGCAAATTCCTTCTTCTCTCTCACTCACTGTCCCCTCTGTCTGACATGGAGTAATTATACAACAACAGATAGTAATAGATTTGTTCATTTTCTCACCACTGCACTTCCTTTGCACATTCTTTGGGGACATTTTAATATTGAATTTTACACAATATAAAGAAAACACGGGAAAACACCGTCCGCTGTCTGAATGTTTGCTCACTGTGTATATATATATATATATATGAGAGAGAGAGAGAGAGAGAGCAAGCAACCTTCGAGCCACTAGTCTCGCTTGACTTGATCCTTCACCTAGAACTCGAGGAAGACACGCATCAAGGCTCTTCTCTTTACTTGAACCCAAGAGGTGGAACGAACTTCCCTTGTCTGTCTGAACATCTGAGTCTATCGATGTCTTCAGAAGACGATTAAATACCCACCTCTTTACTACACCCTTAAGCTGACATGTACTTACTAATGCTCTTATTTATTTCTTACATTAAAAGAACCTTTGGTTGTAACAGGGTTTTCGGTAGATTTGTCTTCTTAGACTAGAGTAGGTAATGTTCACTATGGAAGCACTTTTGTAAGTCGCTCCGGAGAAGAGCGTCTGGTAAATGCCGAAAGTGTAAATGTAAATGATAAAACATTTTGATAGAAATTATGTTTTGTGATGGTAGTGATCACTTTTAGATGACAATGCTAGTATGGACAGAGTATAAGGGTTAATCAAATCAGTATAAAATATATTTGTACTGTGTCCCTCAGTAATCTGATTTCAACCCAATTAAATACCTGTTTAGGATTTCTTTTTTTCCATGTCAATGCATGTAACATCTACATCTATTAACACTCCCTGCTTTCTCATGTTCCTCCAAATTCTTATTCATACCTAGATATGTCACAGAGATTCTATTAAATAACTGCAAACTATCAACTCCCAGCTCTAAATCAGAATTAGAGTCGACTCCAAAATTTCTGGAATCAAACAGCCGTAGTTTTACGGGGTGCCAGACAGCCGGCTTGCACACCTTCTGTTTCAGGCGAGTTGAGTGTAAAGCACTGAAATCCGATCGTCTGCTATCGATGAGTCAGTGAGATGTGGGAGAGTCTGGCGTTCATGCTAAAATGCCCTGAATCATTCATTAAACTGCCAGTCCTGCATCTAGTGTTACTGATCCACAGCCTGTAGTGTTTTTCTATTTGTAGAGAGGCCAAACATGAAAAGAGAACCAATAAAATGCTCAAGGTTGCTGTTTATCTGGTCCACCATGAATTAAAAGTAGCATTGTGGTAATTGCATTAGGCACACATGAACGGATCAAATGTTAAAGGGATTATGTGTGCTATCACTATGGTATGCAGTCAGATAAGTCCTGGGAACTGTGTGTGGTCTGATTTTTGCAGACTGTCCCCTGGTTCTGTCACACAGGTGATCAAAGGCATCTGAGTTGATACTTTAAAGCCAGGATTCTTTTCCCCTTGAAAAACCTCATACCAACCCAGATCAGTCAAACAATGGCAGCCTCTGTTGGTGCTAAGCTGTCATCTCTGTGTGTGTGTGTGTGTGTGTGTGTGTGTGTGTGTGTGTGTGTGTGTGTGTGTGTGTGTTGAATTAGGAACAGAAAAGGATGAGTTTGGGTGGAAATGAATACAAAAAGAGTGAAACTGTCCCTCTTTCATGTTTGAGTTTCAATATAAATTTGAAGAACTAGGCATCACTAAGTGATTATGTAAATAGAATAACCAGGGACTTATTTTAAAGGCTTTTATCAGTGGATGGATGAATGGGTAGGTAGGTGGGTAGGTAGGTGGGTAGGTAGGTAGGTGGGTGGGTAGGTGGGTGGGTAGGTGGGTGGGTGGGTAGGTGGATGGATGGATGGATGGGTAGATGGATGGGTGGGTGGGTAGATGGATGGATGGGTGGGTAGATGGATGGATGGATGGGTAGATGGATGGATGGATGGGTAGATGGATGGATGGATGGGTAGATGGATGGATGGATGGGTGGATTGGGTGGGTGGGTAGATAGATGGATGGATGGATTAGATAGATAGGTAGACAGACAGACAGACAGACAGACAGATAGATAGACTTTATTAATCCCGAAGGAAATTAAGGCCTCAGTAGCAAGTTACATAAATCAGAAGGTACAAGTACAGAGATTCACATTATACAAACAAGTATCTGTATAATCACAACACTCAGACAACACACTACAACAACAGGACCTGAGGGTACATATGCAGGTGTTATTTCAGTTTAAAGGCTGGTATAGATTGTAAGTAACAGCTATAAAATATAAATTATAAAGTGAACCACAGTGCAAATGTAAGAAAATGTGCAGATTGGTGTACAAAAGGTGCGGATGTGCCTGTCTGTGCATGTGCACACATGAGTGCACACAGATATGCACACAAACATGTGCTCACCCACATACATAGAAAGATGTGTGTGTTCAATACAAAGATTAAATGTGTGTGTTCAGTCTTATGGATATTGCTGGTCAAATTTTATGTTGAGTTCCTAGTTTTCAGGAAGTTTTAGTTTACAATTTCTATTTATTTGCCGGGGTCTACTCAGACATGATTGGTTTAGTCTGGGTGGTGGCTGAAGCCCTGCGATGGATTGGCACCCATTGGGTATTCCTTCCATTTTTTTCCATGAAATATGAAAAAGTGGTGTCCAAACTTAAGACTGTATTGCTCAGTTGAAGAGCTAACTAACATATCTATAATGAAGCTATCACAGGGAAGCGTTTAATGGTGGAGGGTGCTTGGGTGGCGGAGTGGTCTAACAGCCCACCACTCGAGCACTCAAGTTTGAATCTCAGCTGTGCTATCAACATGGCCATGTATCCAATTACCCAATCATAATTCGTGTCTACTGCTGCAGACCACTCCTGACTAAGGTGTTGCAACAGTCACACGCCCCCTCCGACACGTGTGCAGTTCCGACCGCATCTTTTCACCTGCGTCTGAGTTCATATGGGGATTTGTTTTGCACATGGAAAGTCACAAACCCTGATCTCAATTATAGATAAAATGCATTTATTTGCCATACATACATATACAGATGTACAGTACAACGAAATTCTTTTTTTTGCATATCCCAGCTTGTTTTTTGGAAGCTGGGGTCAGAACGCAGGGTCAGCCATTGTACGGCATCCCTGGCGCTGAGAGTGTTAAGGGCCTTGCTCAAGGGCCCAACAATGGCAGCATGGCAGAGCCCGGATTCGAACTCTCAGCCTTTCGATTGATAGCCCAAAGCTCTACCCACTAGGCTACCACTGTCCTCGTCTCATTGTGCAGACGGCATCAATCAGCCAACAGAGCCCTGTTCAGCAATTGTCCCGCCCCTTACAGACATACAGCCAATCGTGTGTCTGTGTAAGCACCCTGCTGACTGATAGCAGAACTGAGATTCAAGCTTGAGATTTTATTACTAGTGGGCAAGCATATTTTACCACTGTGCCACACGAGAGCCCCATCCCTTTTTTAACCCATTCAGTGAAGAAACAAGGTTTTGCTGGTGTATAAAAAATACTCAAAACAAAGTATAAAACCTGAACTCAGTGCCAAGCATTAATGACTAAGGTTCAGTGAGAGACTTTGCACTTCCAGTGTAATCTCATTTTGGCCACTAATAAATGACAACACCTTTTTTTTAATGAGTTGGTTGATTTGATGCATTGTTTGTACAAATGTACTACACTCCTTTTTCAATGCATTTGTCACTGTGTGAAAATAAAATAGTATTATAATAGAAGTTAACCCAACCCAGTCTGAACCCAAGGTCAGTTTTGTTCATAGGTGAAAGAAGCTTTAAGGAGAGGAAGCATTTACAGTGTTCTACTGTAACAATGTACTATTATCATGGAAAAATCAGCCCACACCAGTATTTACTCCTGCCTTTATCACCTCTGTCTTACTAAGCAGCTAGTTCTATTATGTTTAATCAGCCTCAATCACGACTAAAACCAATTTGCATCGGAAAAGAATGAAGGGAGTGGACATAACTGATCACATGACTACTCGTTGTTATATCATTTAAAAAATATTAGATAGATTTTTAGGCAGCGTACACGGAATATACAATCCAAGGTTGTTTCTACAGATCATTTTAAACAGGTAAACAATGGAATGTCATTATGCGGGGAGTTTTAAATATTTGCTAAACTGAGCCCCATCCTCATTACAACGGAAAATAGAAAGTGTGTGTTACAGAAGTGAGATCATGGAACTGGTGTTCCCTTGACTAATAAGGAATCTTATCTGAGAGCCAGTATTGGCATTGATACAGTATTGGAATAGATGCAGCCTGAATTCTGATTGAAGAATTGTATAGTTTTTGTTACTGTTGTTCCCACTTTATTCTGTATAAATAGTCATTAAATAACACTCACACATTAAATGATAGAATAAATGGAAGCTACAATACACAGCACAGCCTACCTTGGTTAAATGTGAACCTAAAACATCCAGTGATGGTGCAAGGCTTCATGTTCTGTCTCAAATACGAAAATACTCATCTGTGTTTTGACACACCTCCTTCTGCGTCCACAGAATTGTTGGGAGTTTTCCAAACTCGGTTTCCTAGGTAGTGTTTTTAGCTGCTTCTGAATTCAACATCTTAGACATTTTGTCTAACTGATTGCTAACTGAATTGCCGTAGGATTGCTAGAACCGTCTCATATCTGCCGCGAGAGTTCACCATCGTCATTGTCATTGCTGTGTATATTCCTCCAAGTGCTAACACCAAGATAGCATTAAGTACACTGCTTACAACGATCAACACACTGCAGTCTGCTCACCCTGAAGGAATTTTCATCATAGCAGGAGACTTCAATCAAGCTAATTTGAAAACTGTCCTTCCCAAATTCTACCAATATGTGACATGCGCCACCAGGGGCAGAAATACATTGGACCATGTTTACAGTAACATCAAGGAGGGATATAAAGTCTCCACCCTCCCCCACCTAAGCACGTCTGATCACCTATCACTCTTTCTCACACCTGCATACAGACCCATCATCAGCAGAACAGAGCCTTCTGTGAAAACCATCAAGATCTGGCCAGAAGGAGCTTCCATTCAACTCCAGGACTGTTTTGAGCGCACTCACTGGGACCTATTTGCACAAGAAAACATAGAGGAATATACATCCACTGTCCTGTTTTACATACAGTCTTGTGTGGATAATGTCACTGTTGACAAGCGCATCAGATGCTTTCCAAACAACAAGCCATGGATGACCAGGGAGGTTAAGTGCCGACTGAGGGACCGCAACACAGCCTTCAGGTCGGGAAATGGCGAACTTTACAGCACTGCCAGGTCCAACCTGAAGAGAGCCATCAAAGACGCAAAAGCAGCGTACAGGCTGAAGATTGAGGGCCATTTCAGTGATGGCAACCCCCGGCATGCATGGGAAGGCATCCACCACCTCACAAACTACAAAGGCAATAAAAACACAATCACCAGTAGCAGTGACTCACTAGTGGAGGAACTGAATTATTTCTTTGCACGCTTTGAGGGGGTTGCAGTGGAGGAAGCAGAGAACAGGACAGCACCACTGCAAACTGCTGACAGCCTAGCACTTACTGTGAGTACAGAGGATGTCAGGAGAGTGCTCCGCAGTGTGAACCCCAGGAAAGCGACCGGCCCAGACGGAATTTCAGGGAGGGTACTTAAGGACTGTGCATATCAACTGGCAGAGGTGTTCAAAAACATCTTCAACCTCTCTCTGTCCCACTGCACTGTCCCTAAATGTTTCAAGTCTGCCACCATTGTGCCTCTTCCAAAGAAAGCCACAATCAACAGCCTGAACGACTTCAGACCGGTGGCTCTCACCTCCACGGTGATGAAGTGCTTTGAAAAACTGGTTCTGAAGCACATACAGTCTTCACTCCCGCCCACCCTGGACCAACATCAGTTTGCCTACAAAGGCAACAGGTCAACAGAAGACGCCATCAACACTGCTCTCCACGTGGCACTGACTCACCTGGAACATCAGGGAACATATGTGAGGATGCTGTTCGTGGATTTCAGCTCTGCGTTTAATACAGTTATTCCCAGCAGACTGGTATCCAAGCTGCTAAACCTGGGTGTCAGCCAGCACACATGCAGGTGGATTGAGGACTTTTTAACAAACCGCCCACAGTCTGTTAGGATGGGGGCCCATCTCTCCCCTGTTCTGACACTGAGTACTGGAGTTCCACAGGGCTGTGTGCTGAGCCCTCTTCTTTACTCCCTCTACACCCATGACTGTACACCAACCCACAGCACAAACTCAATCATCAAGTTTGCAGATGACACCACTGTAATTGGATTAATACAGAATGGAGATGAGTCTGCCTACAGGGAAGAAGTCCTCAAACTGTTTGAATGGTGCTCCATTAACAACCTGGCACTCAACACCTCTAAAACAAAAGAAATGGTCATCAGCTTCAGGAGACAGAGAGAGGAACCTACACCCTTAGACATCGGAGGAAACACAGTAGAGAGAGTGTCTCATTTCAAATTCCTAGGCACACACATCTCCCAGGACCTCACATGGACCACCAACACCACCTCTCTAGTGAAAAAAGCACAGAAGCGGCTCTACTTTTTAAGGACACTAAGAAAGGCCAACCTGTCCAAGCAGCTACTGGTGTCCTTCTATCGCAGCACGGTGGAAAGCATACTCACCCATGGCATTCTGGTGTGGTATGCCAGCTGCTCTGAGGCTGACAAGAAGGCTCTTCAGAGGGTAATCAAATCAGCTCAGAGAACCATCAACACTGAGCTGCCTTCACTAGAGAACATTTACAAAACCCGATGCCTGCGTCGGGCCACAAACATCATAAAGGACTCATTTCACCCTTGTTGCAACCTGTTCTCCTTGTTGCCCTCTGGTAGGCGCTATAGGAGTATCAAGGCCCGTACTTCCAGACTCCTGAAAAGCTTTTACCCCTCCGCCATAAAAACACTAAACTATCAAACTTTACATCCTAGGAAATAATGTGCAATTTATAGAGACCGTGCAATAACCTTCTTCTTCTTTTCTTTTCTGGAAAGTTCTTAAAACCACACGTTTATTTCTGTATCTAGATGTGTATATGTTTATTTTGTAAATACATGTGTATATATATGTCTGTGTGTACATACATGTACCGTCAAGGAGATGCTCAAAAAATTTCGTTGTGCACTGTGCAATGACAATAAAGGCATTCTATTCTATTCTATTCTATATTGCAGCTTAACCAGTAAACGTGAGGCACTTTGACGCTACAGGGTCTCAGTGCATGTAATGAAACCCTAAAGCACTGAGGAAAGCAGTTAGGCATTACGAGTATAATTGTGTTAGTCTAATCGTCTATGAATACTTTACCGAAATTTTTAGAATTAGAAAGTTAGATAAAATTACATAATAACAGATTTGGTATCCTATACAACTTAATACTTGAATTTACATTGTTATGTTTTGTAAATATATCTTTTTTTTTTTTTTATCTCCTCTTAGGTTTATAATCATGAGCTTTTGCATTCTTACACATGTGTTTGTACTGTGAATAGAGTTTACATTATAATTATAATGCTGGAGTATTCACTTACACTGACCTGTCAAATCATCAACCACTGTCAGCATATCAGCACCAATGACTTACTGTGTGTCCTTCTGTGTGTTCAGGATGTGGAGGAGATTGTGCGGGTGAGGCAGCAGTCACGGGCCTGGTACTGGTGCATGTGTCTGGGTCTTGCTCTTATGCTGTCTGGTGTGGTGGTGGGTGGAGCTTACCTGTACAGACATAACATCCTGGAGGTGAGAAAAAGCACTTTAAAGACACACAAGTACAGGATTTTAACTGGTCCAGCCAACTGGCTTGCTTTTAGCTTTGCATTTGGTTATTGAGCTTTAAGTAGGCATGTCATTGTTCACAATAATAATATTAAAAATCAGAATCTTTATTTGTTTGCCAAATACCAGGTATACAACAAATTTCTCTTGGTGCATGTGTTTTAAATGTAATAAAAAAAATAATCAAAAAGGTATACCATATGTAAAGACTAGAGACATAAATAGACAGTAGACTATCAAACGTTTTATGCATTTTCCCCCAATCCTTCCAAATTAGCATAGCCAATCCGCTACTGGGGACCCCAACGGCATCCAAGAAGGGAGTGACACACACTCCCTCCGATGTGTGCGCAGTCCACCAATCCCTTCTTAGTCTCCTATACTTTAGTGGATTTGCACTACAAACCCTGCACTCCTCCAATTCTGTAAAGGCGCCCTGGGCAACCAAGGTCCTTACACAGTGTTGATAACCCCACCCCTTTATTAGTCTAGTCTTTTCCCCCAGCAGACTGGAGGCCAATTTTGTCTGCTGCAGACATTAGCCAATTGTACCTGCTAGAGGGCGCCCAGCTGACCGGTAGCAGAGCCGAGATTCGAACTCGAGAGCTCAGAATCTCAGCGAATTTGCTGATATTTTGTGAAACCAGTTCTTCCATCTACCCAGCAGTGTTTCCTGTGCCACCGGCTGCCACATAACCAAAAGCTTAACCAAAAGGTTTTATTTTATGTTTTTATGCATTTTCTCCCCTTTTTCTCCCGACTTTTGCCCAATTGCGTCACGCTTCCTCTCCACTAATGCCGACCCAGTTCTGATTTGAGGTGAACGAAGCTAACCCACGCCCCCTCCGACACGTGGGCAGCATCCGTATGCATTTTTCACCCACACTAGGCGAGTGCATATATGCGAAACAGCCTTGTGTACGGAGAGACACACCATGATCCGCACTGTTTCCCCGCCTCTGTTCAGGTGCCATCAATCAGCCAGCAGAGGTCGTAGCGCATCAGTTACGAGGAGTCCCTATCCGGCTTAATACCCCACCCCTATATGAACAACAGGCCAATCGTTGTTCATGTGGCCGCTCAGCCCTGCCTGAGATTCGATACGATGTATTCGAAATCCTATCTCTGATGTGCTAGTGTGTGTTTTTACCACTTTTTACTTTAGATCTTGACTTTTTTGATTAGGTTGCAAGTATGGTTTCCTTTCGATAATTCTTCCATAGAGGTCATATTTGGGCAAGCAAAACTGCACAGAAGAACAGTCTTTTGTCACCACCATCGCCAGTTTTAGTTTTGTCGACTAAACCTTCCTGTTATCTGGAGCTTCTGCTTTGCAGCAGTTCTAGTGTTTGTGGTCATGCAGATTTGGCCTTTTACTGTATTTTTTAAGTCAGCTGCTTAGAGGTGTCTGTGGTTGTTAGGTGTTTGCACAAGATTTGAAGACAGGGAACCTGTTTTGCACTACAATAGTGTTCATCTGACAAGATCTTTTGACGAGTCCTAATGAGTCAAATAAGGCCTAGAGACTCAATTTAAAAAAAAATTATTTAAACATAAAGTGACAACATTAACAATTGCAGAACATTTATTTATTTATTTTATTTGATGTCTGCAAAAGATGTTTCGTTTTCGTTTTCTTTCCCCTTTAAAATGTGGTTCTTGGCTATTATTGGCCAAACACTGGCATACAACTATATAATGTTTATATAATGACTCATTCCTAACATTTAGAGTTGATATCTTTAGAAGATATTCTAAGATAGAGCTGCTCAGGTGGCGAAACGGTAAAAACACACGCTGGAACCAGAGCTGGGATCTCGAATACATCGTGTCCAATCTCAGCTCTGCCTGCCGGCTAGGCTACATGAACAACGATCGGCCTGTTGTTCAGATATGGGTGGGATTAAGCCGGATGGGGTTTCTCTCTCTCATAACTAATGCAATTACGACCTCTGCTGGCTGATTGATGGCGCCTGGACAGAGATGAGAAAAGAGTGCTCTCAGGGTCTCTCCGTACACAGTGCTGAGCTGCACTGCACTCATCAAAGTGTAGGTGATAAGATGCATACGGCATGCTGCCCACGTGTCGGAGGGGGCGTGGGTTAGCTTCGTTCTCCTCAATCGGAGCGAGGATCGGCATTGGTGGAGAGGAAGCATGATGTGCTAAAAGGGAGAGAAAAAAAGGGGGGAGAAAAGGCATAAAGAAGATATTATTGGAATTAACCAATAAATGGAGTAAAATCACACATTTAGAACATCAACCGAAAACATAACTGCCAGGGCACTTTACAAACCATCTTTTTACTAGCTGCTACGCCTGTTTAAACAGGTTAAACTAGAGCTCCCTGCTATTCGCTCTAAGCAAATCGAATTTCAGCTAGTGTTTGCTAGTTCAGCTTAAACAGTTTGTCATGCAGTCGCAACTTGCTTCAAAGGAGGATTTGTACTGTAAGACAGACTTGAGGTTGCGCTTACTTATTCTCCGGTGTTGTACTGATGTTCTCCACTTTGCACTCTTAGTGATAGTGTTACTGGTAAGGGGGGGCGGGACAATGAAAGACATTTTTAACCTTGGAAGAACAGAAAAGCTTTTGAACTTCATTACAATTACTAAATTAGGAATATACATATAATATCAGAGACTACGTAACGGATACAAGCACCCACATAAACCTTTCCTGCCGTGAATATAACTCACAAGAGTAAACACGGCATGGATGGATGGATGGATGGATGGATGGATGGACAGATAGACAGATACTGGTGAGGGGGGTGGGGAGGGAACTGAAAATACTAAGCTTGGTAGTTACAGCTTGTTCCACAGGAGGAGCACACGTATTTCTGCGGCGTGCACTACCGTGAGGAGGAGTACATGATTAGGGACAGCGAGGAAGAGCAGCCCTCGATGCTGAAGCGCCTAGATGAACGCATCCGGATCCTGGAGGAGGATGAAGTGGAGCTCATCAGTGTACCCGTGCCCGAATTCAGCGACAGTGACCCTGCTGACATTGTGCACGACTTCCTTCGTGTAAGTGCACACACAACTCACAATCACGCTCACAGGTAGCCACAAACACAAAAAAAGATGTAAAGTACAGTTCAGTGCAATATTACTCACAGTAATCTCACAGTAGGGCAGCACGGTGGCTCAATCAGTAGCACTTTTGCCTCACAGGTACGTCAAAAAGGTCCTGGGTTTGATTCCCAGGTGAACCAGTCCGGGTCCTTTCTGTGTGAAGTTTGCATGTTCTCCTTGTGTCTGTGTGGGTTTTCTCCAGGAGCTCTGGTTTCCTCCCACAGTACAAAGACATGCAAGTGAGGTGAATTGGAGATACTAAATTGTCCATGACTGTTTGCCATTAAACCTGTGAACTGATGAATCCTGTGTAACGAGTAACTACCTGTCCTGTCATGAATGTAACCAAAGTGTGTAAAACATGACATTAAAATCATAATAAATAAATAAATAGCTTATTGTACATTGTTTGTAAAGAAAATTGGCATGTGATATTAAAATACCCACAATTTCCTTCCTCATGTTTGCCTTCTTTTATGTCTTATCCCAGCGTGTGACTGCCTATCTGGATCTTAGTCTGAATAAGTGTTACGTCATTCCTCTGAACACCTCCATCGTCATGCGCCCCAAGAACTTTGCTGACCTGGTTGCAAACCTTCAGGTAAATGTGGCAGCAGAGATTCATACTTTCTTTTTTGATGGGTTGCCAGGGTTAAAACACACAAGGGGGAATATGGGAACATTCCTTGTTCATAAGTAAGTGTGTCTGTGTGTGTGTGTGTGTAGGCTGGCACCTACCTGCCACAGTCGTACCTGGTGCATGAGCAGATGATTGTGACCGAGAAGGTGGAACATTTGGAGCAGCTGGGCTATTTCATCTACAACATGTGCAAAGACAGAGAAACTTACAGACTACAGCGCAGAGAGAACATACTGGGTAAGAACGGACAGAACGATGTCTGCTCAGTTCATATTGCAACATCTTATGAATAATTTAAGCAAAAAAAGATGCACCTGACCACAGAAAATGGCACTGGGTTGCAAAAGTGAATTATAATACATGAATGAACGAATTTAAAAAGGCACAAAAACACGAAAAGAACTTGTCCACGTACGCCCCCATGTGAAGGCTTTAATTAAGTATATTTTGTTTTGTTTTGATGCATTGTTTGTGTTGCCTGGGTCATGGTTAAAGTCATGGACAAAATGTGGGTCCCTTGAAAAGTTTGAAAAACCCTTATATGTAGTGTACATTTACATTTTCGGCATTTAGCAGACTATCCAGAGTGACTTACAGAAGTGCTTCCATAGTGAACATTACATACTCTAGTTTAAGTAGACAACAGTCCAAGGATACAAATCTGCTGAAACCCTGTTAGAACCAATTTTTTTAATGAAAGAAATAAATAAGAGCATTAGTAAGTACGTCAGCTTAAGTGCTTAGTAAAGAGGTGGGTTTTTTATCGTCTTTTGAAGACAGCAAGAGACCCAGATCTTCGGACAGACAAGGGAAACTCGTTCCACCACTTGGGTGCCAGTACAGAGAAGAGCCTTGATGCTTGTCTTCCTCGAGTTCTGGTTGGAAGATCAAGTCGAGCGAGACTAGTGGCTCGAAGGTTGCATGGTTCAGAGTGGGGTTTTATTAGACCTCGAGGGTAGCTTGGGGCTGGTCCATTTTGGCTTTGTAGGCGAGCATCAGTGTTTTAAACTGAATGCGTGCAGCTACAGGAAGCCAGTGAAGAGAACGCAGCAGTGGGGTGATGTGGCAGTGTTTAGGTTGGAAAAGACCAGACGAGCAGCTGCATTTTGGATGAGTTGCAAAGGTTTAATAGTGGACATAGGAGCACCTGCTAAGTGACTGGACAAGAATCTGAGTGGCTTCCATGGAGAGAAATGGACGAATCTTCCTGATGTAGAGGAGGAACCGGTCATGTCATGTTGGCTACATGAGGAGAGAAGGTCAGCTGGTTATCCAGGACAGCACCAAGGTTTATTACGTTATCAGATGGTCTGATCTGTGAGTCATCAAGACAGATGACTAGGTCTTGGGTTTGAGATTGAAGGAATAAGTAACAACTCTGTCTTGCTGGGATTAAGTTTTAGATAATAAGCTGACATCCATATTGAGTGTACAGTCCAGGGGTTCTGTAATTGTACTTCTCTGTAAATCAGTCAAAATGTGATTAACAAAAAACAGCGGCTGCTTACTTCTTCTTTTCTTCACAGGCATCCAGAAGCGTGAAGCCCTTGACTGCCACAAAATCCGCCACTTTGAGAACGAGTTTGTGGTGGAGACGCTGATCTGCGAGCAGTAGAGTGGAGATTGTCCAGTTCCACTGGAGAGCAGGAAGATCCCTTACTCTTGCCCTGTCTGTTTTTTTACTAAAGTTTTTCCTGTTTCCTGTGCTCGGTGCTTCTGCTTTCTGTGTTTTTTTGTCTGTACAGCACGACGATGGAGATGGAAAGAGGATGGGACCTGTGTAAAAGAGTAACTGTAGATTAAGAAGCTTCTCATCCTTTCCAACTGAACAAGCAATTTGATATTTGGCATTTTGTACATAAGGGATGATCGATTTCATTAGGTTTAGTTCTTTTGGAAAGCAGATACATTTTGGTAGCAGGGTTGAAGACTAAAGGAGTGATTCTGAAATGAGTTTGAACATTTAGTTAAAATCACTTGTCTTTATTAAAGACCGACTGTGAAGATTTGTCACATCAGTTCATTGTAATGTACACTGGAACGTGTGTATCCTGCAAATGTGTAGGAAATAAATCTCTATATATAGTAATTAATAAAATACAAGAACACACATATGAAAACAGATTTTTTGTATTAGATAAATGTTAGGTTAGTTCTTTTAACGGCGTTATCTGCTCTATTCATCCACTCCTGTAACTTTCCTCATATACTCGCATTAATACAAGTAATATACAGGGAATTTTTATCTAGACTTAACCAAACTAGATTTAGAGAAGTAACACATCAGAATTTCCTTATTTCAGTTTCTCAGTTAATAAGAAATAAGATGTAAATTAAGAGTTCACGTTTTTTAGAACAGATGTTATTTTAACTCTGTGTTGATAATGTGCATAAAACAGATTCACTGTTACCTTGATGTGCGCTGCTCTGTGCGGCTGCCAGTCACAGTCTCTCTGTTAACACAATAAAACTTTGACCACTTCTTCATTGTGCGTGTTTTTTGCCAGGTTTTAAATCATTTTGCTACTTTTTCAATAGACACAGCATTACAATATTTTATTGTCACCAAAATTGGTGGCAACATTTATTTTTTACCAAGAACTTTATCCTGGTTGGTTGGTTTATCATGGTGGGTCTGGTCCTGCACCAGGGGGGCAGTTCATCACAGGAAAACACAAATTCACTTGCCCACAGGTACGTTAAGAGTAACCATCTACAGCCGCTCAGGTGGCGCAGCGGTAAAAACACCAGACCTGGGATCTTGAATACATCGTATCGTATCGAATCTCAGCTCTGCCTGCCAGCTGGGCTGAGCAGCCACATGAACAATGATTGGCCTGTTGTTCAGGTATGGGCGGGATGGGGTCTCTCTCTCATGACTGGTGCAATTACGACATCTGCTGGCTGATTGATGGCGCTTGCACAGAGACGGGAAAAGAGTGCCGTCAGGGTGTGTCTTTCCGTACACAGTGCTGAGCTGCACCGCACTCGTCAAAGTGTAGGTGATAAGATGCATACGGCATGCTGCCCACGTGTCGGAGGGGGCGTGGGTTAGCTTCGTTCTCAATCAGAGCAGGGATCAGCATTGGTGGAGAGGAAGCATGACACAATCGGGCAATTGGACGCGCTAAAAGGGGAGAAAATGCATAAACAAAAAAAAGAGTAGCCAATCTACAAATGCAAAAACACAGTTACATTCTGAATCAAAAGAATGTGGGTACCACTTCTAATTACTGAGTTCAGATGTACCACCCAATACTAACAGATTTATAAAGTCATTTATATTTATTTGCTTTTAACTTTGTGGCAACAGTTTTGGAAACACCACTTCTTTTTTTATTTAACATTTACATTTTCGGCATTTAGCAGACGCCTTTATCCAAAGCGACTTACAGTAGTGTGACAGTATACTGTCTGAGCAGATGAGGGTTAAGGGCCTTGCTCTAGGGCCCAACAGCAGCAACCTGGCAATGGTGGGGTTTGAACCAGTGACCTTTTGATTACTAGTCCAGTATCTTAACCACTAGGCTACAACTGCCCGGCATGACTGCAACATACCTTTTTCCAGCATATGCAATCTTTGATCCTACGCTCTTCTTTAGTGTTCATATCAGTTCTGTAGTTAAGACGGTGTTTCTCTATCTTGGCAATATTACTCGTCTCCGGTCATCCCTCAGCCGAAGAGATGTAGAAACACTTGTACATGCATTGGTGACATCACTGTTAGATATTACTGTAATATTCTTATATCTGGCTTCGCTGTTTAAGCCCTCAGTAGGTTACATTATGTACAAAATGCCACTGCTAGGATTCTCACCTTAGACCACAGACCCGTGTCTGTGTGGGTTTCCTCTCACAGTGCAAAGACATGCACGTGAGGTAAATTAGAGATACAAAATTGTCCATGATGTGTTTGACATTAAAACTTGTGTTACGAGTAACTACTGTTTCTGTTGTAATTATAAACAAAGTGTGTAAAACGTGACGTTAAAATCCTAATAAATTAATTAATTATTATTCATAACAAGGTTCTTCTTATTACACATAAAGCTCTGCAAAAGTGACCACTCTGGGTGGTTGATCGTTTGGTGTGGTAGCTTCCAAATTACAGAATACCCACCCCAGGTCTATCTGCGATGCCTCCTTCAACTAAGGTAAAGATGTAGTTGTTTTCAGGGTTCTGACTTTACTTAAATGTTATACATGTAATGTCCTTTAGTTGTGTATTTCTGTTCGTTTAAATACATGCTTTCGATTAAACTGATGAGAGGAACTATTCAGTTACTGTATAAAAATCTCTAAAGGTTACATAAAAATAAGTTTTTAAAAATGCTGCCAAAACCACATTCTGGTGCATGTTATTACACCTAGTATAATAGGCAGCAAGTTTAAAAATGTAAGGAACCACTAATAGTCCCCAGACACCATCATGCTCTTAGTCTAATGATAAGAAAAATAAAAGAAGCCAGCAGTATTGTAGGATGGCGGGTCAGCTGCAAAAACAGCTGCTATACAGTGAACAATAAGCAACGACCCACATTGTAATCATCTCTGTTCTTACAGCCCTCACAAAAAGATCATGGGAATGATTTTTTTGTGTGGCTCCAGGGTCTGTGAGGTAAGGTCTATGTGACCTATTTTTATTATTATTTAAGGGGAGTCTGTGAGGTAAGGTCTATGTGACCTATTTTTATTATTATTTAAGGGGAGTCTGTGAGGTAAGGTCTATGTGGCCTATTTTTATTATTATTTAAGGGGAGTCTGTGAGGTAAGGTCTGTGTGGCCTATTTTTAATTATTATTTAAAGGGAGTCTGTGTGGCTCCAGGGTCTGTGTGGCCTATTTTTAATTATTATTTAAGGGGAGTCTGTGTGGCTCCAGGGTCTGTGAGGTAAGGTATGTGTGGCCTATTTTTAATTATTATTTAAGGGGAGTCTGTGAGGTAAGGTCTGTGTGGCCTATTTTTAATTATTATTTAAGGGGAGTCTGTAAGGTAAGGTCTGTGTGGCCTATTTTTAATTATTAAAATTTAAGGGGAGTCTGTGAGGTAAGGTCTGTGTGGCCTATTTTTATTATTATTTAAGGGGAGTCTGTGAGGTAAGGTCTGTGTGGCCTATCTTTAATTATTATTTAAGGGGAGTCTGTGTGGCTCCAGGGTCTGTGTGGCCTATTTTTAATTATTATTTAAGGGGAGTCTGTGAGGTAAGGTCTGTGTGGCCTATTTTTAATTATTATTTAAGGGGAGTCTGTGTGGCTCCAGGGTCTGTGAGGTAAGGTCTGTGTGGCCTATTTTTATTATTATTTAAGGGGAGTCTGTGTGGCTCCAGGGTCTGTGTGGCCTATTTTTAATTATTATTTAAGGGGAGTCTGTGAGGTAAGGTCTGTGTGGCCTATTTTTAATTATTATTTAAGGGGAGTCTGTGTGGCTCCAGGGTCTGTGAGGTAAGGTCTGTGTGGCCTATTTTTATTATTATTTAAGGGGAGTCTGTGTGGCCTATTTTTATTATTATTTAAGGGGAGTCTGTGTGGCTCCAGGGTCTGTGTGGTAAGGTCTGTGTGGCCTATTTTTATTATTATTTAAGGGGAGTCTGTGAGGTAAGGTCTGTGTGGCCTATTTTTAATTATTATTTAAGGGGAGTCTGTGAGGTAAGGTCTGTGTGGCCTATTTTTATTATTATTTAAGGGGAGTCTGTGAGGTAAGGTCTGTGTGGCCTATTTTTATTATTATTTAAGGGGAGTCTGTGTGGCTCCAGGGTCTGTGAGGTAAGGTCTCTGTGGCCTATTTTTATTATTATTTAAGGGGAGTCTGTGTGGCTCCAGGGTCTGTGAGGTAAGGTCTCTGTGGCCTATTTTTATTATTATTTAAGGGGAGTCTGTGAGGTAAGGTCTGTGTGGCCTATTTTTATTATTATTTAAGGGGAGTCTGTGAGGTAAGGTCTGTGTGGCCTATTTTTATTATTATTTAAGGGGAGTCTGTGTGGCTCCAGGGTCTGTGAGGTAAGGTCTCTGTGGCCTATTTTTATTATTATTTAAGGGGAGTCTGTGTGGCTCCAGGGTCTGTGAGGTAAGGTCTCTGTGGCCTATTTTTATTATTATTTAAGGGGAGTCTGTGAGGTAAGGTCTGTGTGGCCTATTTTTATTATTATTTAAGGGGAGTCTGTGAGGTAAGGTCTGTGTGGCCTATTTTTATTATTATTTAAGGGGAGTCTGTGAGGTAAGGTCCGTGTGGCCTATTTTTATTATTATTTAAGGGGAGTCTGTGAGGTAAGGTCCGTGTGGCCTATTTTTATTATTATTTAAGGGGAGTCTGTGAGGTAAGGTCCGTGTGGCCTATTTTTATTATTATTTAAGGGGAGTCTGTGAGGTAAGGTCCGTGTGGCCTATTTTTATTATTATTTAAGGGGAGTCTGTGTGGCCCCAAGGTCTGTATGGCCGATATTTATTATTATTTACTGAGAGTCTGTGTGGCTCTGGGTCTGTTTGGCCCTCATTTTACTATATTTTCTTTTAGTTTTTTCATGTTCTTAATTTTTTATCTCTCTGTTTTAATGTCATGTTCTCTTAATTGTAACTAAATGTTTGCAAGTAGTCTTTCTGAGGTTCTAGATCTCAGTTATGTTTTAATGCTTTAAATTTTTCCTTTTGTAAAGCACTTTGAATTGTCACTGTGTATGAAAGGTGCTATACAAATAAACTTGCCTTGCCTAAAGCAAACAACTATTATTCACTGTAAACATCTCAAAGCTGGAACTGCAACAACATGAGGGACGATTTTTATCTATTTTTTCTTTTTAAACATGTTTATGCATATAATACATACGTTTTGTGCATGTTTATAAATACAAAGTCAAAAGACATCTTTGTGTAAATCTAAATCAGATAAATGCTGTAAAAGTTATAAAGTGGTTAAATAGATGTTTTCTCCTACTGTACAACACCAGTAATGATCTTTATTTGAGGTATTAGGTTTCCTAAGTGTATTCAGTATACAAAAAGAATACATTGTAACTCCTAAGTTAATGATAGGGGTGGTTCCTTAGTTTATCAACAAACATGGACCCATAAATAAAAGGATAAAAAATGAAATTGGAAAATTTAAAGTACAAAAAACCTGAATGAAAATAATGTCAATTCATAATAAATATCCCAAAAGAGCAGTGGTTTAGGTTTTAAATCCTGGCTTCACCGAGCAGCCCTTGAACAAAAGCTCTTAATCCTCTAAGTGTCTGTTTGAAATTCAGTTTATACTAAATATTAATACTGTATTTCAAAAATCCTAAGTATTCTGAATATTTCTATTCTGTTACTGCTTAGAATTGAAACTGGGTGCCCAGGTGGCACACCGGGATATTTTCCACTAGCACACCAGCACCGAGTTTCTGAACTCTAGAAGCATTTTGTAGTTCTACAATTATTAACTGTAGTCCATCTGTTTAGCTACATACTTTTTTTTAGCCTTCTTTCACCCTGTTCTTCAATGGTCAGGACCCCCACAGAGTAGGTATTATATAGGTGGTGGATCATTCTCAGCACTGCAGTCATAATGACATGATAGTGGTGTGTTAGTGTGTGTTGTGCTAGTATGAGTGGATCAGACACAGCAGCGCTGCTGGAGTTTTTACATTGTCCAGTCTATTAGACACTCCTACCTAGTTGGTCCACCTTGTAGATGTAAAGTCAGAGACGATCGCTCATCTATTGCTGCTGTTGGAGTTGGTCATCTTCTAGATCTTTATCAGTGGTCACAGGACGCTGCCCACTGGGTGCTGTTGGCTGGATATATTTTTGGTTCGTGGATTATTCTCAGTCCAGCAGTGACAGCGAGGTGTTTAAAAACTCCAGCAGCATTGCTGTGTCTGATCCACTCATACCAGCACATCACACACTAACACACCACCACCATGTCAGTGTCACTGCAGTGCTGAGAATGATCCACCACCTAAATAATACCTGCTCTGTAGTGGTCCTGACCATTGAAGAACAGCATGAAAGGGGGCTTACAAAGCATGCAGAGAAACAGATGGACTACAGTCAGTAATTGTAGAACTACAAAGTGTACTATATGGTAAGTGGAGCTGATAAAATGGACAGTGAGTGTAGAAACAAGGAGGTGGTTTTGATGTTATAGCTGATTAGTGTATATGTTATGAAGCAACCACACCATATGTGGTTTTTCATTGCTCAGGGCTTCAGGTATTTTGCTCTTTACACCAAGTTATGCGTCTATGGGTATTGGCCTTTGACACAAAGGTTTCTGAAAAGCAGCTCTGCCATAGCTTAAACTGCAGAGCTGTAGATAGATCTGGGTCACAGATGTGTTTATTGGATTCTGTGAGATTTAAACAACTATGCTTTATAAAAAAAAAAAAAAAAAAAAAAAAGCACCCACCTGTCAGGTTAAAAAAATTAATCATTTTACATTTCTTGTGGGGATTGATGAACCAGCAAATAAAGTACCCATTTACCCATTTATAGGAACTCTTTAAGTTGCCTATATGTTTTTTTTAAACAAATCAAAGCGCTAGAAATCATGCAGCAGTTCTGTTCGTCATTCCATAATCAGCTACCCCTTCCCTTGTTCCTAGTTTAGTCATATCCAGTTATTAATCACACTTACATCTGCATGACACCCACGGTTAGTAATTATAATTTTATGATGATAAAAGTCAGGGCAAAATAAGATTCAAGCAAGGGCTAGGAAACCAATGTTAACAAAAATGATCAGTGTTTATCACATATTCACAAACTGAACCAGAAAGATCTAAAAACCTTTTTGGCATATTCTATAGACACATCAATTAACATGAAGGTAGTGGCGCGTGTGTGTGGCTTCCCTCAAATCACTAGGCAGCATGCCAATCTATCGCAGGGCCTCTGTAATTTTTTGGGAATACATACTGTATTATATTTTAATCCTTTTAGTGCTAATGTCCTTGTCTCAATCTTTTATGCCCCAGAGAAATAGCCCAATCATACACTATATTGTCAAAAGTATTCACTCACACTTCCAAATCATTAAATTCAGGTGTTCCAATCACTTCCATGGCCACAAGTGTATCAAACCAAGCACCAAGGCATGCAGACTGCTTCTACAAACATTTGAGAAAGAATGGGTCGCTCTCAGGAGCTCAGTGAATTCCAGCGTGGTACTGCGATAGGATGCCACCTGTGCAACAAGTCCAGTCGTGAAATTTCCTCACTACTAAATATTCCACAGTCGACTGTCAGTGGTATTATGACAAAGTGGAAGCGATTAGGAACGACAGCAACTCAGCCATGAAGTGGTAGCCACGTAAAAAGACAGAGTGGGTCAGCGGATGCTGATGCACATAGTGCGCAAAGGTCGCCAACTTTCTGCAGAGTCAATCACTACAGACCTCCAAACTTCATGTGGCCTTCAGGTTAGCTCAAGAACAGTGCGTAGAGAGCTTCATGGAATGGGTTTCCATGGCCGAGCAGCTGCATCCAAGCCTTACATCACCAAGCATCATGCAAAGCATTGGATGCAATGGTGTAAAGCACGCCAACATGACTGCGCACCAGTGCACAAAGCAATTTCCATATATATCCTGACCTCAACCTGATAGAACACCTTTGGGATGAATTAGAGCTGAGACTGCGAGCCAGGCCTTCTCGTCCAACATCAGTGTCTGACCTCACAAATACACTTCAGGAAGAATGGTCAAAAATTCCCATAAACACACTCCTAAACCTTGTGGAAAGCCTTCCCAGAAGAGACGAAGCTGTTATAGCTGCAAAGGGTGGGCCGACACCATATTAAACGCTGTGGATTAAGAATGGGACGTCACTTAAGTTCATATGCGTGTGAAGGCAGACGAGCGAATACTTTTGGCAATATAGTGTACTTCCTTATACTGTTGAACAGAATTGCATTAATAGTCCGAAATCATTAACTGTGTAGTAGTCAGCCGTAACAGACATTTTTACATCCGCCACCAGTCAGCAGTCAGTATAAATGCATTCAAAAGCTTCTCTGCAGTGTGAGTTTAAAGACTAGATCAATCCAGTTTATTCTCCATTAGCGGGAAAAATATATATGTATATCACAAATGAACGACATGCAAGAGTCGGTTCACACAGTCACAGACCCTCAACCGGGGGGGGAAAGCAAGTCAGACACTGAAAGTTCACAAACAGTGAAGTTCCACACACTGCACACTCATGCTCTCACATACTTAAACACAGACATCATTGTACCTCATAGAAAAAAGCCTGTGTAACGGCACAGCGCTGCAGTGGTGAAAACCACATGTGAGAATGTTCTAAAGTTGGGCTGGTTTGAATTTGTTTACAATGTTTTTACAGTTGTGTATCACTCTCTGTACTTCTATCATTGTGCTTTCAATAGCGAGTTTTCTGACTGTGCGAGTATTATTGCAGATCACCGGGTGTTCTCTTAGTCTTATTCACTTCATTCACATACACCAAGACATTTAAAAAAAAGAAGCAATATCGCATACACATAGTGTTCTATTCAAGTCCATCGCTGGTAAAAAGTCAAATCCACTATTTAGAGCTTCTGTTCATTCAACAAACATAAACATGGTAGTTATAATCTTTAAATCTTCTTCATAAACATCTCTGACTATTTAGAACACTTCTTTATGGCACAAGCTTTGATAGTGTTTAGCATACACACAGAACACAGAACATCAGAAATCTCAGTAAGCAATCAAAAAATATATATGAATAAAAGTATGGAATGATGAGAACTTAGTCAGTTTATAAGAACTCCAGTTGAAATCTATAGGCAGCTGAATCCTTTGGTATTTCCTACTGCTAATAACTGAATACATACCGTCTCTTTAAGGTGCGGTCAGCATTTTTAGCAAAGTCTAGCCGTTTTAAAAGTCGAAATCCAAACGGATACAGCTTGTCCTGTCAACGTTCCCTTGAAAGTCACCCCTACAAGCTGCTTGCACATAAATGAAACGTGGTAGAGCTTTTCATTAATTCTGTTTTATCCTGATTTGTTGGATGTTGATCCATAATAGTTTGTTTTTCTCTAGTTTACAACACCAGGGCAACAGGGAGTACATACACCAATCAGGCATAACATTATGTCCACCTCCTTGTTTCTACACACACTGTCCATTTTATCAGCTCCACTTACCATATAGGAGCACTTTGTAGTTCGACAATTACTGACTGTAGTCCATCTGTTTCTCTGCATGCTTTTTAGCCTGCTTTCACCCTGGACCCCCACAGAGCAGGTATTATTTAGGTGGTGCAGTGTCACTGACATGGTATAAGTGGATCAGATACAGCAGCGCTGCTGGAGTTTTTAAATACCGTGTCCATTCACTGTCCACTCTATTAGACACTCCTACCTAGTTGGTCCACCTTGTAGATCTATCGCTGCAGTGAGTTGGTCATCTTTGAAATCTTCATCAGTGGTCACAGGACGCTTCCCACAGGGTGCTGTTGGCTGGATATTTTTGGTTGGTGCACTATTTTCAGTCCAGCAGGGACAGTGAGGTGTTTAAAAACTCCAGCAGCACTGCTGTGTCTTATCCACTCATACAAGCACAACACACACTAACACACCACCACCATGTCATTGTCACTGCAGTGCTGAGAATGATCCACCACCCAAATAATACCTGCTCTGTAGTGGTCCTGGGAGAGTCCTGACCATTGAATAACAGCATGAAAGGAAACAGATGGACTACAGTCAGTAATTGTAGAACTACAAAGTGCTTCTATATGGTAAGTGGAGCTGATAAAATAGACAGTGAGTGTAGAAACAAGGAGGTGGTTTTTATGTTATGGCTGATCGGTGTATATCTACCCTGTAAAGCAAATAAAACTTGTAGCCCAAATCCGGGCTGTATGCTTCATGGTTTGGTTCCACTTGCCTCTCTTCAATACAAGTTATTTAGATTGATTTCCTGATAAAAAGGATGAGTGATCTTTTAAAAGATGATCATGGTCCCATGCACAGAACACTGGAAGTTAATAAACTGTTTAATAAAAATATAAATCTTGAGTTATGGACTTTGTAGTCACCAGGTTTCAACTTAATTGAACACAATAACTGTCAAAAACGATGGAAAGCTTGGTCATGGCTGAATTTATAACCACCACTTCTGAGATGCCTACGCTGCATGTCCGTGGCATGACCTTGGCTTAACCATCAACTGTATTTACCAAGGTGTCCAGATAAATAATTTTTTTTTTAACTGCTAACAGCACCTTTCACAGAGAAGAATAAAGATACGATTTTAAAAAGCCCATTTTTCTTCCTCCCTGAAGAAAACCGACGAGAGCCTTTATCTGTGCTAATCATATTCTGAGAAGCCTCACTAATCTCTGAATAACTCAGCCACTTGACCGCAAAAAACAATGAATGAAGGGGACAGTACTACACAGGTCAGTTTGAAAACCAGCAGCAAGAATATTTAGTGTTTGTTTCTATGGAACTAAAATTGTGACATGAAAATAGTACTTCTAAATCTTTTAAGCCTCTACCTTACAGCTTTCAACCTCAGATACACACACTTGCAGTGGCCTTCATAGAGAAAACCGTTCATATGATAGTATAGAGCTAAAAAAAAAAAAAGGTTTTGTAAATATACAGTGTATAACAGGTCTTAATGTTCGTTTGGAAACTTTCTCTTCATCCAAGTCATTCATCTCTGTGCGTAACTGTGTGATACAGTCTGTGTGTACAGCTTGTGTGTGTATGGTTGGGATGTATGAAAGAAACGATTAAACAACAAAAAAAGAGAGGCTGCGCCCCCCTGGTGGCTCAATCGGCGTAGTGCATGATGGACTCGACGTAGTTCCCGGGGAAGAGACCGGTGGTGTCGTTCATCACACCTTCGTACCAGCCATCGTCGTTCTTCTTGATTACGTAGATGATCGCGCCCTCCTGGAAGGACAGCTCGTCGTCTTTATCCCGTGCGTAGTCGTAGATGGCCACCACTACAAGACAGGAGCAGCATTAGAGAAAATACACAAAAATGGCAAAAATGTCACACAAAAATGTCACACTAATAATGACAATTTTTTCATTGACCAAGGGCTCCAGCGTGTTAATGTACCTTTTTTTTTTTTTATTTATATTTTCTCCCCTTTTCTCCCCCCCCAGTCTAGTCGTGTCCAATTACCCTGAATGCGTCCTCTATACTGATTCGACCCTTCACCGCTGACTGAGGACGCCTCTCAACTGACACCGGCACGTACAGTCAGTAAATTTTTCACCCGCACGAGTTCATATACTTGACAGGCACTGTGCACAGAGGGCGACACCCCCATCAGCATTATTCCTCAGCCCTGTGCAGGCGCCATCAGTCAGCCAGCAGGGGCCGCAGTTGCACCAGTTAGGACTTATGATCCGACTTTTCACCCCTAACCCTGAACAACAGCCAATCGTTGTTCATACTGCCGCCCAGCCTAGTCGGAGAGGCAGAGCTGAGGTTCGATACGATGTATTCGAAACCCTGAAACCCTAGCCCTGGTGAGCTAGCGTACTTTACCACTGCGCCACCTGAGCGGCTGTTAATGTATCTTCTTAAATTTGGCAAAAGCACACAGGGGGTGTGTTCGAAAACCTAGTGCACTCTGGAGGCAATCCCAGCATTTAATGCGGCACACCTTTTCTCACAGAAAAATAAAAAACATGGCGGACGGTGTGGAGAACCGAACGAGTTCTTTTCAAAGTAAATAAATTATTATTGATTTTTTATTTGTATAAACATGTACAAGTGTATTTATTTGCAAGCTCGAGTTTGTCAGGGACAGTTTAACCATTTGTAGTACACGGCGGGAGATGTTATTTGACATGCTAGCGCGTTGTGCCACCTCATCCCATTGGTTTGAATGGCATGATGCTAACTGTGTTAGCTTAGTAAGCAAAACCCGATCTTATCGCTGTGTAAGTAGCACGTTCGAATAACTTGCCTTATTAATCGATGACTTATTAGAATCCTCTCTACTTAGGCAGCTGCCTGTGTAGACAGTAAGGCACCTCCCTAGGTTTTCGAACACACCCAGTATGTGTAGGTACAGTTAAACTAGAAACCCCACTTCTGTAAAAGTTGGAACATTTTGTAAAATGTTTTATTTAACCTTAAATCTAGCATGACAATGTGAAAAATACAGCATGGTGACTAGTGAGCTGTGAAATGCAGTACTGCCCCGTATCATGTGAAAGATTTGAACAATGAGGTAAATTGTAGCCTAGTGGTTAGAGCTTTGGGCTAGCAAATAGGAGATTGTGGGCTCGATTCCAGGCTCTGCCATGCAGCCACTGTAAAGCCCTTGCCAAGGCTTAATTAACCTTGCCTGCTCCAGGGGTGCCATACAAAGGCTGACCCTGCACTCTAAACAAGCTGGCATATGCAAAAAAGAATTTCATTGTACTTTACGTGTATATAAGTTTTTTCAGTGTTTAAATATTTCTGTTTTGTTATTCCATACTGCAGCGGTCCCCAACCTTTTTTGCACCACGGACCGGTTTCATATAAAATATTATTTCACGGACTGGCGGGGAAAGGGGGGTGTAGCATGATAAACACCTGTGGGTTGGAAATGGAAGCAGTGTTTTCCTTGCTGATGTATCTCTAATTCAGGGGTGGGCAATTAAATTTTCCAAGGGGCCACATAAGAAATTGTTATTGTTGTTATTGTTGCTCAATATTAATAACATTTATTTTTATTGCCTAAATTTTACAGTTCTGATAAGCTGTTACTGCTAAAAGTAAAAGTACAATCAGAAAATGAAAAGCAGGCAGAGTAAAAACATCAACATTATTTCACTATTTAATCAACGTTCTTGAAAACAAATGTGAACAAAATGTGCATTAACTTTACACAAAGTGCTGTTGCTATTTGGATATCACTAAGCTGATCTTTACTGCTCCAGTCCTGGATGTGTACAACTTTATAAAAAGTCTGTATTGGTTTGCAGTTTAGTTAGCGAAGCTTCAGATGTGACGCTCCTGCATCGTTAGGGTTCTTGCGTTTCTGTGTTTAGTATCGTAACGGGGATATAAATATGGAGCTCAAACGCTGCCATAAGTATCTGAATCTGAATTTTATAAATTTGAAATATTTAATGGCGTAATTTATAAATTTGAAATATTTCAATCTGAATTTTATAAATTTGAAATATTTAATGGCATAATTTATAAATTTGAAATATTTCAATCTGAATTTTATAAATTTGAAATATTTAATGGCGTAATTTATAAATTTGAATTTTAACAATGCTTTTTTTGTGATTTGAACTTGTGAGGTGGTGAAATTTGCTGTTGAAAAAATTTCATTTTAAAATTACAACTTGCAATTTTCAGATTTTAAAAATTCAGATAAAAAAAATTCAGATCTCTCAGATTCAAATCTCAGAAATACGAATTCAAGCTTGAGGTGAAACATCCGGGTTTCCCAGGAAAAGTAAACTTTCCAGAGCGATCGAACGCAGCATTTAACCAATCACAGCGCTGCCTCACCTGCGTTCATGTCTGTGGAGGAGAAATAAATCCCAATGAGGAAAGTGCATCCAAAGTTCTTCAGATCCACACAGTCAGCTAATTATTTATAGTTCTGGTAAATACTCAACGTGCTTTACGGCAAGTTTTATATTTTGCGTTATGTAACGCTGGTGGCGTGATAACGCGCGGGGTAAGGTTAGTTAGCGTTAGCTAGCTTGTTGGTAGTGGTTAGCTAAGAGTTTTGCTTGGCATGAGCTGGTCTGAGTTTAGGAAGGCATGGATATTCCGTTGCTTGCACATATTAAAACGGGGAGTTCAGAAATGTTGTGAAACTTCTTTCCTGGTGTGCCGTATAGCACTTCAGAGTTCAGTCTTTACCTCATTTACCTAACACACCTGGTTCGACTCATCTGGTCAGTTGAGGTTGACACTTTGGATGCACTTACCTCATTGGGATTCATTTCTCCTCCACAGACATGAACGCAGGTGAGGCAGCGCTGTGATTGGTTAAATGCTGCGTTCGATCGCTCTGGAAAGTTTACTTTTCCTGGGAAACCCGGATGTTTCACCTCAAGCTTGAATTCGTATTTCTGAGATTTGAATCTGAGAGATCTGAATTTTTTTTATCTGAATTTTTAAAATCTGAAAATTGCAAGTTGTGATTTTGAAATGAAATTTTTTCAACAGCAAATGTCATTACCTCACAAGTTCAAATCACAAAAAAGCATTGTTAAATATCAAATTTATAAATTACGCCATTAAATATTTCAAATTTATAAAATTCAGATTGAAATATTTCAAATTTATAAAATTCAGATTGAAATATTTCAAATGTATAAAATTCAGATTCAAATACTTATGGCAGCGTTTGAGCTCCATATATAAACCCTAGATTTAAATTATGATCCTTTACACCTGACTTTTGAAGTTCATGTCTTGTTAAAAACTCTATCGTCTCCGTCAGTCGCACTCAGTTCTGTTCGCCGACACATTATGGTGAAGCACACACGTAATCGAAACTTGCGTAAATGTAAACAAATAGCGTTCCCGTCAAAATAAAAACAATCCTGTTATATGGCCTGTGTGATGTACATTTATTTACGTCTGATTTTTAATTGCCAGTGACCTCATGCGGGCCGGTTGGGGATGGCTTGCGGGCCGGATGCCCAGGTCTGGTATACATTATTTATTTTTCCTGTGTAGTCCGTGGCCCGGTGGTTGGGGACCTCTGCCATACTGCATCAATGTGCCTGACTGAGGAACTGCTCGAAATCTCACTAGTCTACATGTAGTTATTACCGTAATACCACCATTTAATTCTTACTAAGTGCCACACATACTGCCTAGGAACTTTATCAGTTACTGAAACATAATTTGTGCCAGGCAGGATTCTGATAAACAATGCAGCTCTTCACAGCGAGTCAAAAGCTCAAACTTAAGGTTATCAGTCTATGATTCATTATTGATGAAAGACATCAGACAGTGTTGTTGGTTTACACATGTGCACTTGAAGTTCATGCTTTTATCACGTCCAGTCTTGACTATTGCAACTCACTTCTCATTGGCATTCCTAACAGATCCACCCGTTCACTCCAGTATTTTCAAAATTCTGCTGACAGAATTCTATTACAGGTTAGAAAATCAGCCCACATCACTCCTATTCTGTATCAGTTACACTGGCTACCTATTGCACAACCCAATGCCACCCACCCCACTATTTAGCTGAGCTTGAGCTTGCCTGTACACTCAGGTCCACTGATGATGGCTTCCTTGCCATCCCTACTTTCAGACTGGTCTCGGCAGGGGGCAGACCTTTCAGTGTCATGGCCCCTAAACTTTGGAACTCTTTACCAATCTCTCCATTCTTGTTCATCACTTTCATCCTTTAAAACTTAACTTAAAACATACCTGTTTTCTAAATATTTTCATCAATTCCCTCCTGTAAACAGCTAATTATGTTAATGTTATGTAATGTTATGAGCTGAAAGGTTGAGAGTTCGAATCCCAGCTCTGCCATGCAGCAACTGTTGGGTTCCAGGGGCCGTACATTGGCTGACCCTACACTCTGGCTTCCAAAAAACAATTAAATTAAAAAGTAATTATTTACAATTAATTGTGAAATAAAAAATGGCTAGAACCTCAAGTTCTACTGTTTCTTGTTTGAAATCTCGATTTGGAGTTTGAATATATTACACATGTAATTTAAATATGAATCTGAGCAAAACCTTTTTCCATGTAGCTGCGTGGTGCCCATGGGGGATCCTCCTCAGCGTATGGGTCGCTGTACTCCACTACCGCTGACTCTTCATCTTCGTCACCCTCATCCTCCTCATAGTCTTCTGGTGGAGGTGGGGGTGGGGCTGAGTCCACCACAAAGTCCACCGCATCAGCAGGGGGCGGTGGCGGAGGTGCGTCTGAGACTGAAAAAGTAAAATGCACTGACTGTATTCCTTTCAGCAGAGTCAAGCCTCATGATTAGGGATGCATCGATACCATTTTTTCCCAACCGAGTACGAGTACAAGTACATGTATTTTTGTACTTGCCGATACCGATACCTATACCTATTTAGAATACCGTTTTTTTTAAACAAAAACACACGTGAGAAGTGACGAGAAGTTTAATGATACCACGTCCAAAAATGCACGTCAACAAGTAGCGAGTGATCAAAGTGTTTGTGCACTGACGTGATGAAATCAAGGAGGAAAAATAAATGAATCTGAGTGGATTTGGCAACACGAATAGCATGGATTGTTCTGTAGTGAGTTGGAGGTTAATAAATATTTTTGCAGTGTTGGTGTTTTGTTGTTATGTTTTGTAGAGAACGATCAGGTCAGAAATACTGTAAAACGTGTGTGTGTGTGCCGGTGTATTCTGATATAAACTATATTATCCCCCTGTCCCACCTGTTTACACTCCTCTCCTGCGTTTCCCCTCACACCGTATCCTGCGTTCTCATTGGCTGTTCGACATGTCACTCATTCCCAGTCGCACATCTGAGATCAGATATGTGACGTGCTAGAAAACTCGAGCGCTCGGTGAGCCGGTCGGATCGAGTTGTTGGATAGATCACACTTAGCGATCGAGAGCCGAGTTTTGATCGCCGAGCGAACGCCGAGTTGCTCCCGAGCCGGCAAATCTAGCGCCGACCAGCCGCTGAGCGAAAATCAGGGCAAAAATCGTGTAGTGTGAACCAGGCATAACGCAGCAACGTGCACTAGGCACACGGTATCGGATGATTAGTATCGGAGCCACGTTTGCGAGTACGAGTACAAGTTAATGAGCTGATAATACAGTATCGGTACTCATGCATCTCTACTCATGATGATGCAGAACTACTGACCGGACTTAAGTCCATGTTGCTTTGCACTTGTACAACACACATAAAAAACACATGCACAAGTAAAACCTTGAGCATGCATAACCACACAACACATAAAAAACATGCTAGTATGTTATTATACTAATCAGCTACGGGACATCTGAATTTGTTAAATTCCTTAAGGGGGGGGGGTCCTTGGGTTGCACACTGCATGCACATATACAAGGTTCAAATTGCTAGACTTACTGGTCTCCTGTACCCGAGCCACAAAACCCATCAGTGGGAGCTGAGGGGTGATCTGTAATGTTGATGGGGGAGGTGGGGCCATGGGGGCTAAGATGCCCAATTCAAAGTAAGAGAGAGACAGAGAGACGGACAGCAACAGAAAAGACAGTAAATATGTAAAAGAGAAAAAAGAGAAGAAAAAAAAAAAAGACAGAAATGAGGATTGTGTCAGTAATAGTAAAAAGGGCTGCAGGATCAAATCAGTTATTTAGCCTGCCACAGCTGAGATTTGAAATCTATTGACTATCAATTGATTTTCTCAGCACAGCTCCTCAAAGAACAAATTATATAATTGGTTAAATGGTCTCTGAATGCTATTGACACCATCTTCTCATCGAGAAGTTCGGGTTCGGGGGAACCCACATGCCCCGATGGAACGCAGATGGCAGGATACGCGACGGACTCGTGGGGGAAGTGGAGAGTCGTGTGCCTGGCACCTCTTTCGTTGGAGGACGTAGAGGATGTTTACCTATTCGGAACTTTAATTGTGGGGTTTCTGCTGATTGGTTTAGGCTTAGCCCTGCTGTATCGGGAAATTAAAAAAGTTGGGTCAGTTGTCAATGGTCCCAAGGAACTGCCCAATTTGATTTGATTGATATGGTGGGTAGAGCTGTTGGAACTCAGACTGTGGTTATTAATCGCAACATGGATTCCATTTTGGAGAAACTAACGGCTTTGTGAAATGAGACGGATCAGAGACGCATTAATTCCGTGAGTTCTTGTTAAATTTGTATTAGGGCTCAGACTAAACAACATGTCATTTCTGCTCTTGGCTCCCACTGTTATCATCAACGACCTTGGTGATAAGAAAATTCCTCCAGAGGATCTGCTGCGAAGTACCCTACCCTCCCTCCACTGGCTGGTTCATTCGGGGCAGTAAGAGCTGTCAACAACCATGTCATCGTGAACTTTGTACAGACTTTTTCTTGCTGCTCGAATGACGAACTTTACCAACCCAAAAACAACGTCTCCACTCTCTTAGCTTGATCCCACCAATACGGCAGGACGGGTCTGCAGTGTGCGCCTGCATATGGCTGCAAATCGCTGGGGCTGCTTGTCGTAGCTGGTACCTTCCCTATCCCCTCACCCCCAAACCCGTGGCTCGTTGTGTGACTATGTTATGTTCTTATGTTTACATGTGCTTGTGTGCTGTTAGGGGCTTTTTTTCATGTTACCACAGTGTGCTCCTCAGGGAGCACAATCTGGTTGCTAGTTTTTTCTCCTACTCTCCCAATGTATTACCATTACTAACGATGCAAATTTCCCCATTGTGGGATTAATGAAGGATATCTTATCTTATCTTATCTACTCCTTGGTTGACATGTACAAAAATATTGGTGGATGGTTTTAAGAAAACCTATGTGTCTTTATTTCTATACACACACATTGTTAACTTGTATTTTTATTGGACTAAAACACAATCCAAGCCACTGTTGGGCTTGTTCAAGAGCCCACATGGGCATTCAGTAGCAGTGGGGCTTTTGGACCAGCAGGTGAAGTACATTAACCGCAAAAACACCACTGTCCCACTAGTCACACTGCCCAAAAAATGGCTGACCAATATAAATATGAATAGTGCTCCCATCAGCAGGATACTTACACTTACATACAGTGGGGTCAAAAAGTATTTAGTCAGCCACTGATTGTGCAAGTTCTCCTACTTAGAAAGATGAGAGAGGTCTGTAATTTACATCATAGGTACACTTCAACTATGAGAGACAAAATGAGAAAAAAAATTCAGGAAATCACATTGTAGGATTTTTAAAGAATTTATTTGTAAATTATGGTGGAAAATAAGTATTTGGTCAATAACAAACAAGCAAGATTTCTGGCTCTCACAGACCTGTAACTTCTTCTTTAAGAAGCTCTTCTGTCCTCCACTCGTTACCTGTATTAATGGCACCTGTTTGACCTCGTTATCTGTATAAAAGACACCTGTCCACAGCCTCAAACAGTCAGACTCCAAACTCAACCATGGCCAAGACCAAAGAGCTGTCGAAGGACACCAGGAAGAAAATTGTAGACCTGCACCAGGCTGGGAAGAGTGAATCTACAATAGGCAAGCAGGTTGGTGTGAATAAATCAACTGTGGGAGCAATTGTAAGAAAATGGAAGACATACAAGACCGTTGATAATCTTTCTTGGGGTCAAGATCTCATCCCGTGGGGTCAAAATGATCATGAGAACGGTGAGCAAAAATCCCAGAACTACACGGAGGGACCTGATGAATGACCTGCAGAGAGCTGGGACCAAAGTAACAAAGGCTACCATCAGTAACACACTACGCCGAGAGGGACTCAAATCCTGCAGTGCCAGGCGTGTACCCCTGCTTAAGCCAGTACATGTCCAGGCCCGTCTGAAGTTTGCCAGAGAGCTTATGGATGATCCAGAAGAGGATTGGGAGAATATCATGTGGTCAGATGAAACCAAAATGGAACTTTTTGGTAAAAACTCAACTCGTCGTGTTTGGAGGAAGAAGAAGAACCCAAGAACACCATACCTACTGTGAAGCATGGGGGTGGAAACATCATGCTTTGGGGCTGTTTTTCTGCAAAGGGGACAGGACGACTGATCCGTGTTAAGGGAAGAATGAACGGGGCCAAGTATCGTGAGATTTTAAGCCAAAACCTCCTTCCATCAGTGAGAGCATTGAAGATGGAACGTGGCTGGGTCTTCCAGCATGACAATGATCCCAAACACACCGCTCGGGCAACGAAGGAGTGGCTCCGTAAAAAGCATTTCAAGGTCCTGGAGTGGCCTAGCCAGTCTCCAGACCTCAACCCCATAGAAAATTTGTGGAATCCGTGTTGCCCAGCGACAGCCCCAAAACATCACTGCTCTAGAGGAGATCTGCATGGAGGAATGGGCCAAAATACCAGCTACAGTGTGTGCAAACCTGGTGAAGACTTACAGGAAACGTTTGACCTCTGTCATTGCCAACAAAGGTTATGTTACAAAGTATTGAGTTGAACTTTTGTTATTGACCAAATACTTATTTTCCACCATAATTTACAAATAAATTCTTTAAAAATCCTACAATGTGATTTCCTGGATTTTTTTTTCTCATTTTGTCTCTCATAGTTGAAGTGTACCTATGATGAAAATTACAGACCTCTCTCATCTTTCTAAGTAGGAAAACCTGCAGTCAGTGGCTGACTAAATACTTTTTGGCCCCACTGTAGATGTAAATTAATTTATCAGATTATTACAGTGTCAGCTTTTCTTAAATCTTAAATGATTTTATACACACTCACTGTTAAGTAATACAGCAATCAAAATAGCACACCTTGGTTCTGGTTGTAGTGTGGTCCTCCATTAAGCTGGTTCTGGCTCATGTTTGGATGAGCATTCTGAGGTATAGTAGTGGGTTGATTGGTGACTGAGGAAGGTCTGCGGTAAGGCAGAGAGCCGCCTACTGAGGTTGTAGTCTGTCGTGCCATTTGTCGGTTCATACTGTAGAACTGAGGGCCATTGCCTAAAGGACAAGATACAAGAACAATTAAACATGCTAGGTTTAAAGACATGAGTCTGCGCTGTCAAGGTTGTGTGTACATTTCTAAGTTACAGAAGGTCAAAGTATGTCATTATACACCGATTAGGCATAACATTATGCCCACCTCCTTGTTTCTACACTCACTGTCCATTTTATCAGCTCCACTTACCATATAGAAGCACTTTGTAGATCTACAATTACTGACTGTAGTCCCTCTGTTTCTCTGCATGCTTTTTAGCCTGCTTTCACCCTGTTCTTCAATGGTCAGGACCCCCACTGGACCACTACAGAGTATGTATTATTTAGGTGGTGGATCATTCTCAGCACTGCTGTGACACTGACATGGTGGTGGTGTGTTAGTGTGTGTTGTGCTGGTATGAGTGGATAAGACACAGCAGTGCTGATGGAGCCCACAGCGCCCTATGGGCAGCGTCCTGTGACATTTACATTTACATTTTCAGCATTTAGCAGACGCTTTTATCCAAAGCGACTTACACAATGAGAAATTGAGGGTTAAGGGCCTTGCTCAAGGACCCAACAGTGGCAACTTGGTGGTGGCGGGGCTTGAACCGGCAACCTTCTGTTTACTAGTCCAGTACCTTAACCACTGAGCTATCACTGGCCACTGTGACCAGTTATGAACGTCTAGAAGATGACCAACTCAAACAGCAGCAATAGATGAGCGATCGTCTCTGACTTAACATCTACAAGGTGGACCAACTAGGTAGGAGTGTCTAATAGAGTGGACAGTGAGTGGACACGGTATTTAAAAACTCCAGCAGTGCTGCTGTGTCTGATCCACTCATACCAGCACAACACACACTAACACAACACCACCATGTCATTGTCACTGCAGTGCTGAGAATGACCCACCACCTAAATAATACCTGCTCTGTGGGGGGTCCTGACCATTGAAGAAAAGGGTGAAAGTGGAGCTAATAAAATGGACAGTGAGTGTAGAAACAAGGAGGTGGTTTTAATGTTATGGCTGATCAGTGTATTATAAAATTACATATACTATTTTGTATACTAAATAGAGCGCTGTTTGTGAAAGCAGCATCTTTCCACTATTTCATCGGCACACCATAAAATAGTTCCCATATCTGTTCTTGGTTTTTGTATTGATTTGTTTACTCATTTTACAGTTTAGCTCTGATCAATTTATTTATTAGGAATTTAACATGACATTCATGACAGAACAAGTAGTTACAGTTTACACAAGATTCATCAGTTCAATGTCAAACACCATCACCGCCAGTTTTGTATCTCCAGTTCACCTAATTGCATGTCTTTGGACTGTGAGAAGGAAACCCAAAGGAAACCCACACAGACACAGGGAGGACATGCAAACTCCACTCAGAAAGAACCCAGACCACCCCACCTGGGAATCCAACCCAGAGCCGAAGATTTTTATTTTCATTTTGTGAATAAACATCTAGTTGGTGATGAATAAAGCACACATTGACACCTCTATGATTACAAAAGTATCACAAGCTATTATGTTACATGGTGTGCAATTGATGTAAGATTTCCAAGACCTTGAACAGTGGAAACCAATAAGAGAATCACTTAACAAACCAAGGATTTCATGGCCAAAATCCACAACACACACCACTGTGACCATGGAGACGACTATGAGGTAACAAATCAAAACTGAAACTGTTTGGCCATGAGAATCAGTGTTTTATCTGGTGCAGGAAAGGCAAGGCTTATGACCAGAAGAATACTATTCTCATGGTTAGGCATAAAGATGGGTCAGTGATGATGAGGGGATGTTTTGCAGAAACTGGCAATCCTGACCGTGTGACTGGCATCATGGATTTACAGAAATACCAAGGCTTTTTGAGGAGGAAATTATACCTTGGTGATAACTGAACTTTCCAGCAGGCCAATGATCATAAGCACACTTTCAAGTCAACCAAAGCTTTGTTAAGGAATCAGCCCTGGAATATCCTGGAGTGGCCTTCTAAGTCTGCAGGTTTAAATCCAATAGAAAGTCTTAGACAGGATTTAAAGAAAGCAGTTGCAGCATGAAAGCCATCAAAGCTCAATGAGCTAGAAGCTTTAAATGAGAAAAATGGGTTAATATTCTATAGAAGCTGGTTAGCAGTTACTGAAATCACTTACTCGAGATATTTAAGACAAAAGTATGTTCTGGCATGTACTGAGGCTGGGGGGAGAATAACAGATGTTTTTCATTTAAACTTCAAATGATATCCTTACATTGTTAAACCTGCTTGTATGTATCAATAAATATACTTTCAGTGTTTACTGAGACTTCTTGCTGTACATTTTTCTTCAATTTCCTTTTATTGGGGGTTGGATATTTTCGACTGCAAATGTAATGCATTTTAAAACCTTCTGCTAACACAAAATCAAAACAAAAGGTGTGCTTTGTATATCCCTGCAAAAAGAACTGAAATGAATGCAACACCAACGTTTCAGTGACGGAAAGAGGTGGGATGGTACAATGCAGCCACATGACACGACACCTGACATGCAGTAAATCCAGATGCACAACACACCAGGTAAAGATGAAATAAGCAGGTAAAAAAGTTATGAGGACAAAAGAGCAAAAGAAAGTAGAGTTTGGCAACAAACCAGCCAGCCCTGCCCACGCAGGGAAGTCCATGTGGGTGAACATAATCTGAAATGACAGCATACTTACTTGCATGATAACCAGAATGAGGGTGGGGACAATGGCACTAAGGTAAGTAGGGGCAGAACATGGTGATTTGGGTTTCGGGGCGACTCACCTTCTGCAGTTGCAGTGCTGGATGGGGGCAGTTGTGGGAGAGGTGGGATCTCAGGAGGAACACAAGGAACAGGAGTGGGTGTGGGTTCAGGGGTGGGGGGAGGAGGTGGTGCTGGTGGAGCTGGCATGGACACACTGGGAGGGGGTTTGGGGGGGTTTGGAGGTGCAGAGGTTGTAGCTGCTACATAATAGAAGGCAGCAAGGAAGCAGAAGAGATAGGAAGAAAGCACAGATAAAGAGCTAGGAGTAAAAGAGGTTTTAGTAATAAGATAAGAAAATACAGGGAATTAGATCGACTGAAAAGTGCCGATAACACATTACGTAGAAAAATTAGGTAAACAACAGGTGTTAGTAAAATACGACGACTATTCACACTCCATGGTAAATTACACACGTGTTACAATCAAATTTAATCCGAAAAGCAGAAATGAACTAATAATGTTAAGATATGAATGTACTTAACGCTAACATACAGTGGGGAAAATAAGTATTTGATCCCCTGCTGATTTTGTAAGTTTACCCCCCTTACAAAGACTTGAACAGTCTATAATTTTTATGGAAGGTTTATTTTAACAGAGAGAGACAGAATATCAACAAAAAATCCAGAAAAAAAACATTAAATAAAAGTTATAAATTAATTTGTATTTAATTAAGGGAAATAAGTATTTGATCCCCTACCAACCAGCAAGAATTCTGACCCCCACAGACCGGTTATGTGCCCATGAGGCACACAAATTAGTCCTGTCCCTGTATAAAAGACTCCTGTCACAGAATCAGTTTCTTCCGTTCAAATCTCTCGACCACCATGGGCAAGACCAAAGAGCTATCAAAGGACGTCAGGGACAAGATTGTAGACCTGCACAAGGCTGGAATGGGCTACAAGACCATCAGCAAGAAGCTTGGTGAGAAAGAGACCACTGTTGGTGCGATAATTCGAAAATGGAAGAAATACAAGATCACAGTCAATCACCCTCACTCTGGAGCTCCATGCAAGATCTCACCTGGTGGGGTAAGAATGATTCTGAGAAAGGTGAGGTCAGTCCAGAATTACACGGGAGGAGCTTGTCAATGATCTCATGGGAGCTGGGAGCACAGTCACCAAGAAAACCATTAGTAACACACTTCGCCGTAATGGATTGAGATCCTGCAGTGCTCGCAAAGTCCCTTTGCTCAAGAAGGCTCATGTACAGGCCCGTCTGAAGTTTGCCAATGAACACCTGAATGATTCCGAGAAAGCTTGGCAGAATGTGATATGGTCAGATGAGACCAAAATTGAGCTCTTTGGCATCAACTCCACTCGCCGTGTTTGGAGGCAGAGAAATGCCCGGTGGGGATGGTGTTCTTGGGGTCATATCCAGCATTTCTCTGCTCCCAGCTCCCTTGAGATCATTGACAAGCTCCTCTCGTGTAATTCTGGACTGACCTCACCTTTCTCAGAATCATTCTTGCCCCACCAGGTGAGATCTTGCATGGAGCTCCAGAGCGAGGGTGATTGACTGTGATCTTGTATTTCTTCCATTTTCGAATTATCGCACCAACAGTGGTCTCTTTCTCACCAAGCTTCTTGCTGATGGTCTTGTAGCCCATTCCAGCCTTGTGCAGGTCTACAATCTTGTCCCTGACGTCCTTTGATAGCTCTTTGGTCTTGCCCATGGTGGTCGAGAGATTTGAACGGAAGAAACTGATTCTGTGACAGGAGTCTTTTATACAGGGACAGGACTAATTTGTGTGCCTCATGGGCACATAACCGGTCTGTGGGGGTCAGAATTCTTGCTGGTTGGTAGGGGATCAAATACTTATTTCCCTTAATTAAATACAAATTAATTTATAACTTTTATTTAATGTTTTTTTTCTGGATTTTTTGTTGATATTCTGTCTCTCTCTGTTAAAATAAACCTTCCATAAAAATTATAGACTGTTCAAGTCTTTGTAAGGGGGTAAACTGTATGTTTATAAACTATCTAATCTTACATAAACTACTAGAAGTCGAAGGTTTAAAATAGCCTGGGGTTGACAAATCACTAGCTCAGACACTCATGAGTGCCTGACCAGTTTTTTTTTAATCATTTTTATCGTCATTTGTATTCTGGAACTTGTAGATTTAAACCAATTAAAAAACATGTAAATGAGCATCCATCTAAGCATTTTTACAAGTAAAAAAATGAAATAAAATAGGTTCCCGAAGATCAGACACATTCAGAGACTCTAACCTAACCCGGAAAGATCGTTTATGCATTTATATCATGAACCATGTGTTAGATCATGTTAAACCCACAAAAGGTGAAGCTGTTGTGAAAGGACTGATCACGTGTTACATTATCAAATTCTCTAGCTAATGGTTTTAGAATATACTGTTCAAATACTGCCCAAATACACTGATGCCAACTAGTAGCAAATAGTAACATAATGGGTCACAGGTACAAGTTTAATATTCAGTGTTGTAAAAATGTGAACAAAATTTTTACATTATTTCCTAATTTCATAATCTGTTTGTCTCAGAGGCCCACCGCTAATCTGAGTCCCAATTTATGTCACTACATATTTTAGTTTTACACTTGCCAAACTGTCAAATGTAAAAAAATATATATACACATCAGAACATGCATTTAGAATAAACAAACCCAAATGCACAGCCATGCCTTCTATATTTCAGTGTGATATTAACTGTGGCACATCCATCGGGCTAGGCTGGAATGTATGTGATATAGGGCTGCCACGATTGGTCGACCTAGTCGATGACGTCAACGCATTTTAAGTCGATGCATCGTTTTTAAAACTATGTTTATAAATGATCCTTTTTAATTTCTACAACGTTTCCATTCATATAACCGTTCATATGATTTCCTCAGCACTACTTGCTGTGTGCATGACCCAAGTCGTTTTTGGTCCAGTCACTAAGCGCACTAAGCGCAGTCTTAAAAAATGCCGTCTGCAGCAGTTAGAGGCTGATTGTAGAGAGCTTTCAAATAAAAGCTAAAAGTTTTCCAAGACCCAAATCATCAAAAGTTTGGTGATACTTAAAACTGACACCAAACAAAAAGGTGGTTTGTTCACTGTGCAAAGCTTTGATGGTACCACAGCAGCACTAGCGTGAAATTGCACGTCTATATTGTTTCATTACATTTCTTAATCACGGAGATCTTGGAATACCGTATTTCTTAGCGAGTTCAGTTAGAACGCTGCGCACTTTGCTGCGTTGGGCTTGCGATTTTTGCCGTGACGCTCAAAGCGAAAAAAAGCTTCTCATGTGAAACGCTTACCATTTTGTTTACATCACTTAAAATGTGAAGTAATTTTTGAGTGAATGTGTAGGTTAGAATCTGGGCTCATTCTGTCTTTACTGTACGTTGGACTTCAGGAGACGTGCCCACCTCTAACTATTTTATTTCTGCTATAAGTTTAAGCACCCTTCTTTGTGTACGGAATGCCATAAACACATGCTGCACTTTTTTAAATATGGAGCACTTGAGAATTTGATCATATGGACATACATTTAGTTTTGTGCCATATTATTATGCCGTACAGTTTGTTGTTAAAATAAAAGAAGCTTAAATGAGATTCTGAAGTAAATTTTTTTGAGGAAAATTAATCTTTCAGATTAATCGACTAATCGATAAAATAGTCTATAGATTACTCGATAGAAAAATAGTCATTAGTGGCAGCCCTAATGTGATACTAATGTTGTTTAGCTGTTACTTTTTTACATTTTGTTATTAGTATAAATCAGACTTTTTATAGCAAACTTCATGTAGCAAAAACATGATCTTGAAAAACTAAAAAAATGTGAGAGAACATAAGCCCCTTACGAATAGGCAATTAAAGGGAAACTTTCATATTTGCCCGTTTTTAATAGTGGAACTTACATCATGTAAAAGCTTTTGGGGGGGGAAAGTGCTTTTTTTGCCACTAATGGCAGTGCAATAAACTAACATACCTATATTCAAACAGGACAGCATATATTCAAAACTAAAGTGATTTTACCACCTTTTAATTGAAAAATTAACCAAGCACAAGAAAAACCACTGCCGGTTTGAATAATTAAGACATTAAAATAGTGTCAATAGGGAATCAGTTTCATCATGTAAATAAGCATGTGATACAAACATCTGCCAGATTAGTTGGCAGTGAAGTCTTTTCTGCATCTCATATACCAGGTTGGTCATGTGTTGAGAAAAGCTACCCAGTAAACTGCCATGTAAAGCTGGCATGTGTTAATAACACCATACTGCATCTTTACCAGTAAAGAAAGAATGGCATTTGCCTGTTTTAAGTGTAAAATAGGTTTTACAAGTGAGCAAAATGTTACAGAAATCTACATTCTGCAGAAATGTAATTAATATTCAAATGTAAAGTTCATCATATCAACGCAATTCAGGTCGGTGGGCCAAATAAGAAAGGCAGAGCTCCTACCTGGGAAAGCAGTGGGTGGGGCTGGCGTTGGCACAGCAATGGGCACACCCACACTACCGCTGCCACTATTCTCTCTGCTGCTGCTGCGACTGCTGGGATGACTGCCTCCACTACTGCCACTGCTGAAGAGGAGATAAACCAAGACATTTTAAGAAAAACAAAAATGTCAAGCTTTATTCTTTGACTAAAATGTTACATAATCTAGGACAGTTATTGTTGCTTGTTATGTCTTGATTAGATCAACCCACAGAATACAGACTTAAAACGCTAAAGCAATGTACAGTCCTAGTCCAGTCAGTACTTAGTATAAACATCAGCTTGCTCTTGCTGCTCCTTTCAGGTTGATCCCCTGAGAGTCAACTATAGGAGAGGGCAACTATTAGAAAGGAAGCTGAAATAAAAAGAGAAAGTGAGGAAAGAGTAAAGAGATCTTCTCAAACGATGCTACAGCTATTAGACGTCGGATGAAAGAGCAGACTTTAAAGAGAGAAGAGAAAGTTAGTGAGCGGCTGTCACTTTCGCCAACACGCGCCAACGGAGACGGAAGACAAAACGACAGCTAATGAACACAGAGCTCCACAGACAGAGAGAGACACACTGAGAAGAGGGACAGGTGACAAAAGGATGAATTACAGGGGCACAGATCTGTCTGTGTGCATGGGTGTGTGTGTATACCTGTACGTGCGGGTCCTCTGATTAACGGATGCGGTGCGTGCCGGGCTCTGGAGGGGCGGTGCCATGTTCCGGGTGGGGCTGGGCACATAGTCGTTAGGGACAACCGGGGAGCGCACCGGTTCAAGTGTCCTGTAGGGGGAGTGGCGCCTGCCAGGGGCGGGGTTAAAGTTTAACATCTACTAATGTCACTCACGGCAGTAATAATGGCCCCCCAATAACACTTTTTAATATGTCTCATCTTTACACCTGAATAATCTTTCTGGGGAAACATTGCAAAGTGTTGGTGACAAAGCTGAGTTGCCATGGTTACAGTGTGAGAAGGCATGTGGACAGGGTCAGACAAAGGGTGAGTCACAGAAACAAACATCGGCATTAAAACACAAGCACATGTGAAGTCGACGAGTTTTATATGACGGCGTGATGGAGATTAGTGGTTTTGTTCCAAAGTGGCCTGTCAGGAAGAAAAGCATAAGCCTTTTGTTAAAAATCATCATTAACAATGCCCTTTAAGAGCGCATAAATAAAAAAATAAATTAAAAGCAATCACAACACGCCAAATCTTCAGTTTGAGGTACACAGGAGAAGTATAACCCTTTTCCACAGGGTGTCTGTGCAGGTGCATGGTGGTTTCCAACAGGCAAAGAGAGTTAATGGCTGGCAAAAGTGTTTTGGCTCCAGCAAACAAAAAAGCCCATAAACTGGCAGGGGTTAGCAGCAAAAGTGTTTTGTCACAAACAACTAAAGCAAAAAAACCCAAAGCATTTAAATGACTTGTACCAGTTTAAAAAAGCTGGGACAGTAGGAAAATACAGCTATAAAAAAGAACATTTAGATTAATTTAAACTGTATTTAACTGCAAACAGTTTTAATGTTTTAACTAATCAAGCTTTTATTCTTTGTTTATGTACACCGATAAGCCATAACATTCAAACCACCTCCTTGTTTCTAAACACATTGTCCATTTTATTGGCTTCACTTATCATATAGGAGCACTTTGTAGTTCTACAATTACTGACTGTAGTCCATCTGTTTCTCTGCATGCTTTGTTAGCCCCCTTACATGCTGTTCTTCAATGGTCAGGACCACCACAGGACCACCACAGAGTAGGAAATATTTGGGTGGTGGATCATTCTCAGCACTGCAGTAACACTAACTGGACCAACTAGGTAGGAGTATCTAATAGAGTGGACAGTGAGTGGACACGGTATTTAAAAACTCCAACAGCGCTGCCAGCACAACACACACTAACACACCACCACCATGTCAGTGTCACTGCAGTGCTGAGAATGATCCACCACCCAAATAATCCCTACTCTGTAGTGGTCCTGGAACAGTCCTGACCATTGAAGAACAGCATGAAAGGGGGCTAACAAAGCATGCAGATAAACAGATAGACTACAGTCAGTAATTGTAGAACTACAAAGTGCTGCTATATGGTAAGTGGAGCTGATAAAAATGGACAGTGAGTGTAGAAACAAGGAGGTGGTTTTAATGTTAGGCTGATTAGTGTATACGTATAAGTTAAGTGAAAATCTCAGCAATTCATACTAATGTACTACACCTTGTATTCCAGCGCACGGAGAACAACGAATCACATTAAGTCATCACCATAAAGTACCTTACTGATAGTCATTAATGTGTTCCAAACATAAATGAGCTCCAAACATATAGCTTGCACTAACACTGCTTTTCACAAGTCAGATTTATCTGCCAAGAACACCATGTTAACACTTAGAAGAATAAGAATAATAAGAGAAAGAATAATCTGCAACCCAGTCCGCATCCAAGGCACCACATACGGTCTGGACCAGAAGGTTGGGAACTGATGCGTCTGAATATTAGTCCCTGTTTAACTAATTATTCAGTTTTGGCCAATAGACATACACTTCTATAGGGATGACAATAGCTGGCTATCCGGGACATGCCGGCTCTTCCTTTACAACATTAGAAAGCTATGACCATTCCCATCTATAGAAGTCACTAGATTGTTGTCATTTCAAGGCTGGTCTACTGCAACTCCTTCCTGGTAGCTATCAACCCCCACCCACTGATTCAAATTGTAGCTGCCCACCTGGTTTTCAATCAACCCAAACAGTCCCACTCTTTACAGTCAATTTAAAAGAATAACACTTGGCACATTCTGTACCATGCACCCTTCAAACTAAGTCCTTCTATCTTGATCCACCAACCAGAACTCGAGGAAGACAGGCATCATGCACTAGCATCCAGGTGGTGGAATTAAAGACAACTACTTAACTGCTTTGTGATGTACCTAAACGAAAACCAATAACGCAACTACTGTCTCCATCTTTTAAAAAATCTGTTCTTCTACTTATACTTATGTTCTAACAGGGTTCCAGCAGAACTGTGTTCTCAGACTGGTGTCTATTTGTACTCTGAGAAAGCACTTCTGTAAGTCGCTCTGGATGAGAGCATCTGCTGAATGCTGAAAATGTAAAACAAATATACACTTACCCAAGGGTGCCCTTTCCTGGGCCTGGAGGGCTAGGTGGTTTCTGGGTCGGGGCTCCTGTTCGTGGAGTAGTACCCGTCTTCATGTTCTGGGCATTAACCTGTAGAAATCAAACAGTGAAATGTCCATTATTTTAGTCTTATTCATAAATCTGCAAGACCCACACAAAGAAATTCCTAAACAAACCTTACCTTGAACCTGAGTAACCACTACATTGTTAGGAAGCAAGCAAGAGAAGCAAAGAGAGAAAAAGTGTTAAAAAGTGCAGAGATTTAGATAAACATGCATGCACACAATATACATGCAACTCCAGAATGTAGGTGATTAGCTCAATTGCACACCAAACATAAGAGAAACATCAAACATGTTAGTGGGGTGAAATTATTTCAAGAAAATAAAAATCTTAAAACAAAAAGGTGTCAGAATTACCATTCATTTTTTTTATACAAAATGTAACTCAAGTGTTCAGTTCTAATCTTAACAATTAAGCAGAGTAAACAATCTGTATGTTTCAGGGTTAAATTTTTAAAGGCATTAATTTCAAATGATAAATGAAACTAAGGCTGCCTCCAACACTAAGCCAAAAACATTCACATGTAAAAGGTTTTATGAGCACAGAATGTGCCATGGTAACATTAATTCAATGACATGAAAAGCTGTGTGGTGAGTTGAGAAAGAGAGCCCACAAGAGAAAACCAAGGAGCCTGAAGAATTAGAACAAAAAAAAAGAAAAGTGCTGTTAAGAGTCCTTGCACCAAGCATTATAGAAAAAGACTCGGAAGCACTGTTGGCAAAAAGTTTAAAGTATTAAATTCAGTGGTGCCAATAATCAACAGATGTCCATGAGAATTCATTGTTAGAACAATCCTTCAGGTAATGCTCTTTCAATTGAGAATGCAGTTAGTCTTTACAGTATGAGAGTGCTGATTTGTTTCTAGAATTTCAATGCAATTAAAGGGAAGAATTATCATATTTTTAGTGTGAAAGCAAGTGATACACAAAGATTTAATAATCATGGTTCCGAATATGGCTGTTAATATTACTACTAATGTTAGAGAAAGAAGAGTATTTTCACTGCCTGATACGGGCTGCATGATAGTGGCAAAAATAATTATCATAACTTCATGTTTCACCACCACTTTACCCTGGATAGGGTAGCAGTGGGCCTGTCTTCCCTGGAATTAAACACACAGCACAATGCCAAACACCCAACAAGACGCCAATCCGGCCGATAGCGGATTCGAATCCTGGATCCCAGTAGTAGTCATCTAGCAAAATGTAGAGCTGCGGCACCCGAGCACTCGGCATTCATAATTTCAACAGCAGTTTAAAAGTGCATACAATTTTTAAATCAGATCAACCCTAACTAAGCCTTAATAAATGTAATTAATAATCACTGTTACATATTAAAGTGCAAGCAAAAAAATAAAAAATTCTGTAAGCTTGTAATTTATTCCAGTAGAGTCAAGAAACACAATATCTAACATTGCCCAGTAGTTAACTTAAATCAGTTGGGCCTGACTAAAGCTCTAAAGACTGACTAAAGATCGAAAGAATTCTAAACACTGTAAACACCACTGTAAACACACAGTGCAATGCCACACCTACAAAGCAGCATGTCTGTCTGTCCTACCTTCACTCCATGGCCTAAATCATCCAGTAGGCTGTAGTCAATAGGTTTGCGGATGTAGCGCACAGGCCTTTCAGGATTGGCTGGCGCGATGATCTTGTGCGTGCGAGATGTGTTTTTATTTGTGGTGAGGATGCCAATTTCGCGTCTGGCCACCTTCTCCTTGTGGATATCCACCGTCTAGAAGACAACGACACAACACAAACAGTTTTAGGTGGGAATTCATTAGTAAATCCTTTCTGCTCAGAATGGTGCAGCAGTTGTGGTAGTGATAATGAAACCTGTGGGTGCGTACCTGTGAGATGTGGTTGATTGAGGACTCCATTCGGCGTAGCTGAGACGCCTGGATGTCCAGCATCTGCAGTACATTGTTGGCGAGTGTGTTGATCAGGTAGGCGACACTGGCCAGAGACTGAGTGGTGTAGCTTTTGGTCTCCTCTAAAGCTCTTTGTTTATCAGGGGACTGGAAGTAAAGAGAACAGAGGAGGACAAGCATTAGTATTTAGCCACTGGTTAAAATGTTATCTTTGAAAGTCATGTAGCGACTACAGAGAATTTGCGTCAACTTCTTGGTGTGTGCAAAAATATGGATTACGTGAACAACTGTTTGCATTTTAATTAAATTAAAAGTTTGTGGACACCGGAACATGACCTTGTTGGATCAGAGGCATTAAGATGAAGTGGCACCCACCCTTATTCTTGCTATATTGTGGGATTTTGTAGTCCGTGAAAATCTGCATCCATGTAGTCAAATGAGCATTTATGAGATCAGGCACTGATGTTGGAAAGCCTAGCTAGCAACAAATGTTTAAATTCATCCCAAAGGTGTTTATTGGGGATGAGGTCAGGGATTTGTGCGAGCCACTGGAGATTCTTTACACCAAACTTATTAAATCACATCTTTATAGAGCTTGATTTGAACACATGGGCACAGTTATGTTAAAAAAAGTCACCAAAAAGTTGAAAGCATATAATTTATTCTAACGTATTAATACACCTGGGGCACTTGTTAGCACACCACCGTTGATATCAGAGTTTGAACAGCTACAACTGGCTGTGTCTGTGGGTGGAAGGTCAACCAGAAAGGTCATCTCAATCACTGACTGAGGCACTGGCTGATTGGGGGAACTCACACAGAAATTAGTGTGACTCCCTGTTTTCAACAAAGCTATGCACGAGTTCTAATTGCTGGCTGGTACTTATCGAGCTCTTCAAGCATCAAAACAGGCATAATTGGCTGTGAAGGAGAGGAGGTTAACTGGGGCTTTGTTGCTGCTGTTCAATTCCGAACTTTGCTGTCTGGTCAAGGCAGCTGCAGTAAGTACAGCAATGGAAGTTGAAAAGATGCAGCCAGTGACTGCCTGCATGTTAGAGGGAGCGTGTGATAGTCTCAGATCTCCTCGGCCAGCATGGCGGTGGTACAACCAGCAAGAGAACTATAATAGAGGGAACTGACAATATTTAGATCAGTCAAAATACAGTGGTGGGGGTAAGGGGATTATTTGCTTGCTTGATCAGGTTATTAGCTATAAGAAAATAACAGTATCTAATCATATTAGTTTATACACAGAACACTGGTTAGTAATATAACACTGAAAAAAAGTTTAAGTATGCCAACACAAGTGAGAAATTTGCCACCCCAAAAAAGGTAATACAGTTCCATGCTGCTGTCCATTTCTTTCTACCTCCATGTTTCTCTCCCCCACACACTCACTCATTCATGACTAATCACAGACTGAAAGAGTGTAAAAGCAGACACGGCAGTAACCAATCACAAGCTGGAAGAACCCATTAAAACTAGCCTGTTGTGCCTTTTTATTGGATGCTTTACACCAGTGGTTCTCAAACTTTTTAGACCAAGTACCACCCATTATCAAACCAAAACTTCCAAGTACCACTTATGTTTTTCATCACAGAACCACATATGCCACACATTTATTAGGGGTGTGTGTGTGTGTGTGTATGTATGTATATAGTAGTGATGGGAATTATGCCTTCTTGAAGGGAGCCGGATCTTTTGGCTCGGTTCTTTTTAAAGAGCCGTTTAAAAGAATGGCTATTCGTTCTTCAGGAGGCGCTACTAGGTAAACTATAGGACACCCTCGATATTAACATCAGATTTTGCTACCTTACCCTAAATGTAGGCCTAATTATAAACACTTAAACGAGAAAAAAAAAAAATTTTCAAAAAAAAACTACAGAGACGTACTGTGGTTTCATTACATTAAGTTTTTAGAATAATCCTCTCTTGTACTGAGATGTGAATGTGTTTGTTTCTGCTTTAAAACATACGCACCATGAAAGAACCAGACTTAACACAATTAAACAAGTTTATTTCTCAATTATTTGTCATTATACTACCACCTCTCTCTCTCTCTCTCTCTCTCTCTCTCTGTGTGCGTGTGCGTGTGTGTGTCTCGCTTGCTCTTTCAGCGATACTGAAAGTGTTTCAAATTTGAATATCGGCAATAAACAGCTCTTATTACGACTTACGATTAATTCCCTCTACTGATGTGAAGCTGAATGGATGGATTACAGTCTATATGAACTGCGCAAAAATAAAAGACTCGGTTCCTTTCGTTCATTTCAAAGATCCGTTTAATAGAACGACCCATCACTAGTATATCTGCGCCTGTTTAGCGGAGCAGCCTGGTGATGTCAGGAAGGAGATCAGTGAGATTCAGACGCAGATCTGCTCTGACAAAAGTGAGAGAGCTACTGATTTTTTTCGGTGCATGTAGTTACTTTTCCGAAATTATCTGGCGTACCACTTCATGCTGCTTCACGTACCACCAGTGGTACGCGTACCACAGTTTGAGAACCACTGCTTTACACCATCAATTATTTCCTGTCACTGTAACCATGGCAACGCTGTCACTTAAGAGAAAGACTCAGGAATAAATGGGAGGGTGTCAATTCTGCAGGAGGAAATGTGAATGAGTGGGTGGTTAGAGTGAGGAAAGATGAGGATGCCTAAGTCCTTGTAGAAGACATATACTCTAATACAACTTTGTTAACGTTTTAAAAATCTGAAGGGCATTTTCAGAATCAGATGCTCTATTAGAATTCAGGCAATATGTAAACAGCACGGTTTTAATAAATAAAGAAAAAGACTAAAGCTGTAATTTCTGATCTGACGGTGAAAAGAATGTGTTTCAGAAGTAGACTAATTGTAAATTTATTCACTTGTTACTTGGGCATTGGAACACTGTGTGCCTGGTAAAGTCCAATGCACTGGTTCCTTATTTAACTAGGGTTAATAAATAGTAGCTATGGTGACGTTTACCGTCATGTTTTACACACTTTGTTTACATTAATGACAGGACTGGTACACAAGTTACACAAGATTCATCAGTTTAAGTTTTTAATGTCAAACAGTCATGGACAATTTTGTATCTCCAATTCACCTCACTTGCATGTCTTTGGACTGTGGGAGGAAACCGGAGCTCCCGGAGGAAAGCCACACACGGTGAGAACATGCAAACTCCACACAGAAAAGACCCAGACCGCTCCACCTGGGAATCGAAACCCAGGACCTACTTGCTGTGAGGCGACAAGCTTCCCATCGAGCCCCTATTATAAACTTTATAAGGTTGTCCATTATTTATTATATTGTTTTAAACGTGTTTTCTCTCTCTGTGTTGGAAGACAAATTCCTGCATGAGCGAGTTTGATCTTAAATAGCTTAACAACTACTGCATGACTACTCAAACCCCCTTTTTGAAGCATATAGTATTGAATTACAATATTTAGATTAGTGTGGCTTTTAGTTAAACTAGAAATTTAGCCTGGTAGTAATATCTAGTTCTCCTAGTTCCTGCTGCTGAAAAACACACCCATAGCACGATGCTACCACCACCATGTTTCATTATAAAAATGGTATTAGGTAGGTGATGTGCAGTGCCTCACAAATGTACAATGTCCTATTTTAAATTAACTTTCATTTCATTTTCATCAAGCGCTTTGTCCAGGTCAGTGTTGCCAATCCATCACAGGGTTTCATTCCCACACTAAAAACCCCCTTTGTCTGTGACATAACAACTCATGTCAACTATTTTTTTCTATTAATTTTTTTCTATTAATATTTCACAGCATTTACACTGGAAGATATACCAGACGGCCCTTTTCAGCTGCTATCTTTGTGATTCTTGTTCCTCTGATGTTGTTATGATTAGAAAGATCACTTCCACATAAGTCAACCCAGACCCTCCATGAGAGGTCTAGCAGTAGATTGGTTGGCATATGGTTAAGTCTATAGCTGAGTGGGTTTCATGTCCAGGATAAAGGTGGGTGTTTATTTAATAGGCAAAGTTAGCTTTTGTTATCTTTTATTACTTTCCTTTTGGCATTTGCGTATTGGCTTTCCCACAGTGGATTGTGTCTGTTAAAGTCTCCCGTGAGTATGTAAAGAGGGGGTAGTTTGTGGCACCTGGTTGGTATTTAGAGCGCAGGGTAACAGATTTTGTTGGCGTGCTTGTTAAAAGTATTGCTTGATCAGATGGTGGATTGTGCAAACAGTAGCGGATTCACAATCAAGAACTGAAAATGGCTAGATTTAATTGTATAAAATTACTGATTATGAAAAAGTATGGTTGTTCTGTTGCCTATTAATTGAATTACCCTTATTAATTCTGATAAACTCAAATTGACAAAATGGTTATGTAATAATTATGACATGTGAATTGTATGATAAATTTACCTCTAGCAGGTACTACTTAATGGATATATCATAGAAAAAACAGCTATAATCATTTTGTTGATCTGTAATTACAATGTACACATCAGTATGTCAAATATCTAAATGAGTAGTGGAGGAAGTACATCAGAACTAAAAGCGAAAGACTTTATTTACAAATACCCACAGTGGGTTAGTTGGAATGTATTCTCTTATACCCCTAAGAGATGTAATAAAAATGTCAACTGGAATGAAGACTCATCGGGTTCTACAACAAACCTTCTACTTAATAAATTATGACTTTTATGTGATCACAAAAGTCAAAATTAAGTATTTATTATACAAAACCATTAAAATAGTCTTAGAGAAAATCAGCCCTGCGCAGCATGGCAGTGGAAACACTTGAATAGAAAATATTAAATTCCAGACCACACACAGGTGAAAAACAATCTCTATAACTTAAAATAGGCAAGGAGAAACAGCCCACACGAGTATAAAATAACCAAAAATGTGATTAATTAAATCTCTAAACGATCCTTCAGTGAACTGCCAATAACTGGTTCTTTCTCTCCGGTCTTGTAATTGATCTGTGGGTAATCAGATTTTTCCTAACCAACCACAAAATGCTACAGAGAGATTAACACTTCCTAATAACTGAGAGGATCTGCAGTGCTTTATGAATCTTGGTTGTAGTCTTAAAAAAACACATTTATTCTTGACCACATTTGGCTATGTAGCGACAGATAAACTGTCACCAAAATTAAGAGGTTAACAGGAAAAAAGTCCTTAAAGTAATTCTGCTTTGCATAACCAGTTAGGCACGTTGCTTAAAAAGAGAACAACAGCCAACAGCAATTCACCAGACAGGTCAGATTAGGCCTAGGTGTAAGCTACATAACTGACATTAGCTTTCCTGTTTAAAAAAAGTACTCAACCACATAAACCGCTGTGACCCAGCGATGTAATAGCTTAGGACAGAACACTTCAGATTAGGGCCGCAACGATTAGTCGACGTAATCGATGACGTCGACTATAAAAATTTGTCGACGTGGAATTTCATTGTCGATGAGTCGTTATTATTGCAATGCACTAAAGGGACTGCAGGGGGCGCAGCATCGCTTCCATGGCACAGCGGGGAGTTTATGAAGACAGAGAGGCAAAGATAGAGAGACCAAAACTTTCTAAAGTATTTCAGCCAAAATACCTGAAAGAAACGAGCTGGACGCAGACACTACAGAGCAGAGTTGTGGTTTCACACCAGCACTACGGTGAAACGCCTTGCAGCCGTGATGACCAGCATTATTCCGGTAAGTTTTTACACCGCTTTGTGCTTTAACCAACGTAGTTAATGTTTGTTAATGCTAGAGTACCTGTCGGAAAACTATCTAAGAGTTCGCTATTTTTCAGGTTTGTTTGCTAGCTAACGCATCAAGTGCAATAGTTAATCAGTCATTTATATGAGTAACGTTATATAACTTAACATTATAGCCTAACGTTACCCTGTCTCGTCTTCCATATTTTTTGCTCTCGTTAATGAGAGCATTCATTCTAAATAATAAGCCTCCTCCACTTAATGATAGCTAGTTAGCTCAGCAGATATTTAACCTGTTATGGTTTAGTTGTCATAGCCAGTACACTATTTGTAATAAACTATGATACATAGCCTTCAGTTTGTGATAATTAATACAGCTTTCTCTTTTGCTCTTTCTATTAATAGCACTAAGCAATGGAGTGTGGATGAGAAGAGAAGAGGTTCATGCACCCCTCAGATGGCTGAGGTCTTCACAGACAGCATTCACATGTTTCTCAACCACGTTATAAATGTTTTTGACTTCCAGAGTGATAACTTCTGAAACATAACAGTTTCTAATGCTGTCCAAAGCTTTATTATTTCATTGAATTTTTTTAATTGTGATTGTGTATTAATGTTTCAAATATATTTAATTAAACTATCAAGCTTAAGTTTCATATTCATGTTTCATGGGTCATTATTTTAATTTGATATTGGAACTTAAATTACATAACAGGGTTTTGTTATGTTAAGGCAGAGATGGAGGGTATGACATAAATAATCGTTGACTAGTCGACTAATCGAGAAAAAAATAATAAAATAATAATAATAATAATAATCGTCAGATTAGTCGACTACTAAAATAATCGTTAGTTGCAGCCCTACTTCAGATAGTAAAAGAACAATACATTTGGGTTACACCAACTGTTAGTATAATAGAGATATAAATATTAATAATTATAAAAAAAAAACTACTGGATAATACCACTCCCACAAACACAGCCAACTGTGTCAGTACAGTTTAAAAGGTTAAAGCATGATGTTAAATTTAAATATGAATTTGATTAATGCAATTAATAATATTTGCCATGGTAACATACACTGATCAGCAATAACATTAAAACCACCTCCTTGTTTCTACACTCACTGTCCATTTTATCAGCTCCACTTTCCACATTACTGACTGAAGTCCATCTGTTTCTCTGCATGCTTTGTTAGCCCCCTTTCAGGCTGTTCTTCAATGGCCAGGACTCACCCAGGACCACCACAGAGCAGGTATTATTTGGGTGGTGGATCATTCTCAGCACTGCAGTGACACGGACATGGTGCTGGTATGAGTGGACAAGACACAGCAATGCTGATGGAGTTTTTAAACACATCACTGTCACTGCTGGACTGAGAATAGTCCACCAACCAAAAATACATCCAGCCAACAGCGCCCCATGGGCAGCGTCCTGTGACCACTGATGAAGGTCTAGAAGATGACCAACAGCAGCAATAGATAAGCAATCGTCTCTGACTTTACATCTACAAGGTGGACCAACCAGGCAGGAGTGTCTAATAGAGTTGACAGTGAGAGGACACTGTATTTAAGAACTCCAGCAGCTAACACACTAACACACCACCACCATGTCAGTGTCAGTGTCACTGCAGTGCTGAGAATGATCCACCACCCAAATAATACCTGCTCTGTGGTGGTCCTGTGGGAGTCCTGACCATTAAAGAACAGGGTGAAAGCAGGCTTTAAAAAAAGTATGTAGAGAAATAGATGGACTACAGTCAGTAATTGTAGAACTTTAAAGTGCTTCTATATGGTAAGCGGAGCTGATAAAATGGACAGTGAATGTAGAAACAAGGAGGAGGTTTTAATGTTATGGCTGATCGGTGTACATAAATGTGTGTGTTAAAATGTGGTATATAAAGTTGTGTTATGCTTCATACATTAAAATGTTTCGCAAATAGTGCAGTCACTGTTCGATTAATGCTGTTGGTTAAAAATGTAATTTTACATTCATTTCAAACAGCTAACGGTTGATTCCGGTTGAAAGTGCAGCTACAGTCTGTACAAAGATAACGCCTTGCTAGCACGATCTGTTTACACCAGGCTGTTCATGGTGAGTGAGCTGGTACTCCCTCACAGCTAAGTTAAAAGTTTATCATATTTTTAATGCACAAATGCTTTATCTGAAGAAGAATAAACAACTAAATATCCAGATAACCAAAACTAAAGCTTGGACCCATGATGGGAAGAAGCAGTTAATTGGAAAAGACAATTATGCTTGGACGAGTTAAGGGGAAAGGAGGAAGAGTACAGCCAGCAACAAGATGAATGGATACAATTAAAAGAACAATAAAAAAGCCATTAAGAAGCATGAAGACCCCTACAGAAGACACTCTGGAGAAACACTAAATATATAGTCGCCAGGAGTCAGAATCGACTTGACAACACTTAATAAGCCTTACAAAAATTGAGTACTTACTGTATCTGGACCTACTGCCTTTGCTTTCTTTTTTTCTAAGTAAGTAGCATGAAGAGTATGCAGGACAGGCTGTAAGAGTGTATAATGAACATATTTTCATAGGTTTTTCTTGATCTGCTGCTGGACTGCTACATGAATAATGTCATTACACACACACACACACACACACAAACAGAATACCAACTTAAAGTGACTCTTATTAAAGTTTAAACCTGATAAATTTGAAGGCATTTAGAGGAACAGTGAGTGTAGATGGCACGACAGTACAATCAGGATTTATTGGCCAAGTATGTGGATACAATTTGGTTCCGGTTGATTGTATCTCTCTAGTATAAACACAGTATACAAGCAATGTACAAATTGCAGACAATGCACATACACTTCATATCTGCACACTGCATTTCTCATGTCAGATTCGGTATGTAAAATAAATTAGAAAATTAAACAGCTCGGTCCACTGTCTGTTCTTCAGTCATTCATTTTTTGTCCGTTTACCACCGCTTTATCCTATTAAGGGTCGTGATGGGTCTGATTCACATGGCCAAAAGCAGATAACACCCCCGGACATGTTGCCAGTCCATCACAGGGCAAACACACACACACATTCACACCTAGGAGGAATTTTAGAATCGCCAATTAACTCAGGTTAATTGGCGATTCTAAAATTCCTCCTAGGTGTAAATGTGTGTGTGTCTGCATGTTGACTATCGTTTGACTGTGTAAGAAAACCGGAGTACCCGGAGGAAACCCCCCACACACAGCGAGAATATACAAACACTACACAGAAAAGACCTGGACGACTTCACTTGGGATTCGAACCAAGGACTATCTTGCTATGAAGCGACAGTGCTACCCACCGAGCCAGATTTTCAGATTATTAAGGGTCGGGGTGGGTCTGATTCACAGGGCCAAAGGCAGATAACACACCAGACAGGTTGCCAGTCCATCACAGGGCAAACACACACACACACACATTCACACCTAGGAGGAATTTTAGTATCGCCAATTAACCTGACTGCATTTTGACTATCGTTTGACTGTGTAAGAAAACCGGAGTACCCGGAGGAAACCCCCCACACACAGCGAGAATATACAAACACCACACAGAAAAGACCTGGACCACTTCACTTGGGATTCGAACCAAGGACTATCTTGCTATGAAGCGACAGCGCTACCCACCGAGCCAGTTTCTCAGAAATGTCTTTATAGTAGAAAATGCATGTTAGGTAGCTAGGGGACACGAACATAAGCATAACATCACATTGCCAAGTCCTATAGCACTTCTACTCATAACTAAGCGATATCTTTTGAATATTGTATCATCAGGTGCTAGTACTTTTGTAACTTTTGATAGCAAAAGCAACTCTGTGTCTCAATCTGTTTTCTACCATTATAAATAGCGTGCCAAATTAGACCTCGAAACAGTCTATTTACTTTGACATTTTTATTAATAATAATACTGCTGGCACAACGATATTGGCACGCTATTTATTTTAATTGTTGTGATATATTTAGCGATATCGGCTAAGACTAGTCAAGTTGGTTGAGCTAAATTATTAGGTTTGTATTAGCAGCTACCTGAAGGAATTTTCTTCGTTAGCCAAGGAGCTAAATCTACATAAAAGTTAACCATTTAAGCAGAGCTACTATATTGTATTTTAATATATAAAGTATATGCGATTTTTTTTTTTTTTTAATAAAGTCATTACATGATTAACACTGTAACCCAGCCGTCGACTAAGCTAGCTAGCTTGTTTAGCTACGTGGCTAGCGACGGTGACTATTTGCATCATTCCACAGCAGACAACATTACTCATTGGTTGCGTCCCAAATCGCATCCCACACTACTGCTCTTTGCGCTTACAAAAATACTAACCCCTTATACGTCAGACCCCATGTAGTGCACTTCTTTAACAGCTACAGAGCCAATTGGACTTCGACCAATTTTCAGGCAAGCAATACAACGCTCTTGACTTCTAGTGGTAAAACATACATCTCGTATTTACCTGAACATAGTTGCTCTCGCAGTACTCCGCGACTCGCTCTAAATTAGCATAACTGTCCAGTAAAGCACCTCTGCCAGCAGGAATCTCCTCTTCCAACAACATTTGTAACTCCGCCATCTTCACATCTTAGTAGCTGCCTGTCACAACCGATCTGGGGACGCCACTGCCTCGATACTGCGCATGTGCACTGCTTTTACGCATGCGTAGTGTAAATCATTCAGAAGCCACACAGGGTAGGGAACCCTCCTGATGGAGGAGGTGATTCTGGAGACTGAACACCCCAGTCAGGATAAACCTTAATTACTAGAGACAAATGCTCGAAAAACCCGATTAAATAAGTGAAGAAACATGATTCCAGATGCTTTAAAACAGTGAACTGCATGATACGAAGCATATAACACCATATAGTGTACTGTGGAATGTATACAAATGCTGAGTAAACCCAGTTGACTCTAATTTTGGAGCAAGATGGCAAGAGTAAACGATTTAATTAATAATAATCAAACTTTAAAGACCAGCTCTAAATAAACCCAAACCTTGTGGTACCATCTATTGGTTCTTACACAGAAATACACCCTACAAATTTATTTCTTAGGATTTTTTCCCCCCTTTTTCTCCCACTTTAGCACATCCAATTTCTGCCCGTCAATCATCCTCTCAATAATGCTGGTCCCTGCTCCTGATTGGGGAGGACGAGGCTGCTCCACGCTCCCTCCGACACGTGCACAGCAATCGAACAACTTATCACCTACACTTGACGAGTGCAGTGCAGTACAGGGCTGTGTACAGAGAGCCACACCCTCTACCGCACTCCTTTCCCATCTCCGTGCAGGCGCCACCAACCAGCCCGCAGAGGTCGTAATCGCACTAGTCTGAGAGAGAGTCCCCATCCGGCTTAATCCCGCCCCTACCTGAACAACAGGCCAATCGTTGTTCATGTGGCCGCTCATCCTCAGCCGGCAGGCAGAGCCAGGATTAGATACGATGTATTCGAGATCTCAGCTCTGGTGAACAGCGTGTGTTTTTACCGCTGCGCCACCTGAGCGGCCTTTATTAGAATTTTAACATCATGTTTACACTCTTTGGTTACAGTCATGACAGACACGATAGTTACTGGTTACACAAGATTCATCAGTTCACAAGTTTAATGTCAAACACAGTCACGGACAATTTTGTATCTCCGATTCACCTCACTTGCATGTCTTTGGACTGTGGGAGGAAACCGGAGCTCCTGGAGGAAACACACACACAGGGAGAACAAGAAAATTCCCCACAGAAAGGACCCGGATCGCCCCACCTGGGGATCGAACCCAGGACCTTCTTGCTGTGAGGCGACAGTGCTACCCACTGAGCAACTGCGCCACCCAAATACACCCCACAAACATAATTTTGCACTGTAGGCCTACATTCACAGTGAGCACTTACAGTACTTAATGCCTCTTTCTACTACACTTACCCTATGGTATGGTAATTTTTTTAAATACACAATCCCACTTCTAGTGTTTGTTTGGCCAAGTGACCTCTACTGCACCTCAGTACCTGTGCTAAATTTGGTTACCCTCCTTGACCAGGGACCAAGTAAGAAACAGCATTGGAGTGAGACAATACAAACTAAACATATAAAACCCAACTGCAATAGGTTTTATTACAGCAGTATCATAGCAAAATAAACTTAAACAGGGCTACAGAAAATCAACCACCACAACAACTAAAGCAGGGCAAACCAAAACTTGCCCTAATGTTGCAACCAGTGTTGTTTACAGTTACTGTAGTTTATTTTTCTCAGCGTCTAGTGCAGGGGTTTTCAAACATTGTGGACATGCGCCCCCCTTCGTGTGCCAACCGCGAATACCCCCCCCCCCCCCCACAACTTGCGCCACGCCCCCTCCCCTTCGTCAACCACCGCACAGAAATCATTGAGAAAGCTTCTGACAAGCTAAAATGACGTAATTAACGTTGTGCACATCTTACACATGATGCAATTTTGCTGATTGAAAATATGACTTTAAAAAGATAATACAGCACAATCCCATCAGAGCTGATTTTATCATCACATTATATAAATTCGTGGTTCACTTTGGTAAATCGTAAGCGGTTCTTGCTTTTTTGATGTAGATGAGAGCAGAAAACGTTACTTCACAGAGTCAAGCACAGACAAAAGTTCATCAATTACTAAGTTGGTTAGTTCGGGATCATCTGCTCTGACTGACAGAAAACGTTTAGCTCCACAGGCAGAACGATTCTGAGTCGGCTCCCGCTCTGTGGTAATACTCAGTATAATTAAGCCTGAGCTTTTTAAGGTAAGCGAGTCACACAAAAGAGTCACACAAAATGTTCTGTAGTGAGAAAAGAAACTTACGCTGCGCTTAAAATGAATCGACTCCTGAATCACTTCGAATCACATCGATACTGTGAACAGAGCGTCTCTCTTAAAGACACTCACACGTCCTATAACAGCAGTTTTTACCGTTTTTATAACAGCTTTTGTTACCGGTTTATCTTCACTGTTAGCTCTATTTTGAAGGTTTTTTTCAAACTAAACTGAATAACATTAAACCTGCGTGTGTGTGCGTGGTCAGTTAGACTAATGAAATCTGTCTCCCGTGGGTGAAAAATGAATTGCTATAGTTTTAGAAGTAAAAAAATTTCGTAATGCCACGCCCCCCGGTCAGGCACTCACGCCCCCGCAGACAAGTACTCGCGCCCACAGGTTGAAAACCCCTGGTCTAGTGGAGAACAGTGCTAGTCTTACCTTCAGCGAACTCCCCCTACTTTTATAGGTACCCAATGACCTATTAGATAAAGTATGGGTTCTGTATTTGGATGCATACCTTATTGTACTGTAGGGTACTGAAGTGTACAAAGGGATTAATCTCTTGCACACGACTATTAAACTAATACAAAAACTAATAAAGAAAAACTTCAGAGACTGAATTCAGGTAAGGAGAAAAAGGTTCCACGCTTAATTTTAGATATGATCATAACTGGGCATCAAGCAGAAGAATGTGCAAAGTACAGATTCATTGAATACTTATTTTATACCTATGCAGGTAAGTAAATCACCCCGCTTTCTTTGCATCTTATCTTTAAATTTGAATAGCATTGAATAGCAACCTTTTGATGGATGGATGGATGGATGGATAGACTTTATTAATCCCGAAGTAAATTAAGGATTACTAGTCAATTAATTGATTACTAGTACAGGACCTTAACTACAAGGCTACAACTGCCCTACAGCCAGCATGTGTGCTAATTTGTCTTTCATGCACATTCTAATCTTTCCGGTGTTTTAAATTTTTTTTAATACAGTGACCTCCGGCTCATCCGGCACCAACAACTATGCTAAGGTCCTGTTCTAACCGTGCAGGTGTTTTTAATCTGTAACAAACACCATTACAACTTTAACCCTTCTAATTTTGCAAGTGTTTTAATCTTTTAAAAACACAGTGACCTTGTTAGCAGGCTGTGAGATTCATGACTCCAGTATTTTTCTATTGTAGGTTTAATAATTCTAGGTTTAACAGTTTCAAATAGAGGCCTTTGAGACTTCTTTGAGAAGAAGCTTTTTCTCAATTTAGTCCATCAGTACTGTGCAATAGAAAAGGAAAGAGGAGTCTTTTGAGTACAGTGGTCTTGGTTATTTCTCAGTCCTGGAATATGTAAATCCCAGTTGTTATATTGTCGACATTATATTTCTAAACTTTGTTAACACTAGCACTGATGTATCAAAATAATGTATATGGCTAACATATAATTCTTTTAGTTCGTAACAGGTACAATGGGGGGCATTATTTAAAATGCTTCTAACTGGCATTGTTTTTTATTTATTTATTTATTTTAACGTCACGTTTTACACTTTGGTTACATTCATGACAGGACAGGTAATCACTGGTTACACAAGATTCATCAGTTCTGGTTCAATGTCAGACACAGTCATGGACAATTTTGTATCTCCAATTCACCTCACTTGCATGTCTTTTAACTGTGGGAGGAAACCTACCCAGACACAGAGAGAACATGCAAACTCCGCACAGAAAAGACCTGGACCAATCCATCTGGGAATTGAACCCAGGACCTTCTTGCTGTGAGGTGACAGTGCTACCCACTGTGCCACCCATTGTTGATTAAAATGTTTTTAATTACAAATACATAATGGGTGCAGCAGTCGATTATGCTAGCCCACCAGAGTTGAGTAAAAATTCTGACCAAAAATAATCAAATCAGCCCTTCAGGCACCAACAACTAAGGTCCAAGTCATTCAAATAAATTTTTTTCCTATTCAGATGTTTGATGTGAACATTTAATTTAACTGGTGATATTAGATTGTTTTTATGATACTACACATTGACACCCCAAGACTGGCTGATTAGACAACTGTAGAAATAAGCTTGTGTTCATAGTAAAGTAAGTGTATATCTTCAAATTGCCCAGCCCTATTTTCCACATATAAAGATACAAGAAAACAGTAAAAATAGTTTATTTTATTTATTAATGCTTTATCATTTCCTCTTTATTTTTAACAGAACTGTAGTAACACAGACTACACATTCATCAGATTAAAATAGACATTTCTATTTGTCAGAATTGGAGGTATAGATACCGTATTATCATCAAAAATCCACAAGTTCTAGCTCCATGGTCATTCTTATAAAGCACTTTAACTTAAACCTCCTTTAGCTGTTATAATGACAAAGCAAAATTGTGTTGTTGCTTGTTTATTATTTGTAAGTACACATGTGAATTAGAAAAAATAGTTCTAGTGGAATGTCCTGAAGATGTAGTTCTTATCCTAAATGAAATCATGTAATAAAATAAGTGTAGTCTGTGAAAATGTAAATGTTCTACAAGGCCTGATAACCAATAAGAACGCTTTACAGAGCATGTGTGATGTTACAAACAACAAAATCACTAGATCCAACAAACTGCATCTAAACTTTCACAAAAGGCCACAAAGACTTGAGGAGACTACAGATGATTTTATGATCTCCTCAGAGTGTCCCTCGAGGTTTTGTGTGACACGATGATCTGCTGAATCAGTTTCTCTTGCTGACGGTGATCCAGGTGTCATCTTTTGGTGTGGACACTAGTTCATACCTCGCTTCTATCACTTGGCCCTCGATACGATGTAGCCGAAGCCTCCGCACCAACGTGCTCAGCAGCACCGTCGCCACCGTGTATGCAAATCTGATGAAGAAAATGATGGATTATGTTTTACTTTGTTATTAGGCCACATAGAAATAAAAAAATAATCCAGCATGATATAATTCTAGTATATTTTGACAACCAAATTTTAAAGACATAAATGTAAATCTGATATGTAAAATCATATCAGTTTATTAACCAACATCAGAATGAGCAGAGATTTAATATTCTTAAAAAAACGGGTCAGTCTGTGTTGAAATTTGATGACATAAATAACAAGGCAGAAGCGTTCGGGTGGTGACGCAGTAAATTAGCCCACAGCCACTTGGGTTCAGGGTTTAGGTCAGCAGTACTCTCAGCCGGTCAGATGTCTACATCAGACATGATGTATATATACAGGTCCTTCTCAAAAAATTAGCATATTGTGATAAAGTTCATTATTTTCCATAATGTAATGATAAAAATTAAACTTTCATATATTTTAGATTCATTGCACACCAACTGAAATATTTCAGGTCTTTTATTGTTTTAATACTGATGATTTTGGCATACAGCTCATGAAAACCCAAAATTCCTATCTCAAAAAATTAGCATATCATGAAAAGGTTCTCTAAACGAGCTATTAACCTAATCATCTGAATCAACGAATTAACTCTAAACACCTGCAAAAGATTCCTGAGGCTTTTAAAAACTCCCAGCCTGGTTCATTACTCAAAACTGCAATCATGGGTAAGACTGCCGACCTGACTGCTGTCCAGAAGGCCATCATTGACACCCTCAAGCAAGAGGGTAAGACACAGAAAGAAATTTCTGAACGAATAGGCTGTTCCCAGAGTGCTGTATCAAGGCACCTCAGTGAGAAGTCTGTGGGAAGGAAAAAGTGTGGCAGAAAACGCTGCACAACGAGAAGAGGTGACCGGACCCTGAGGAAGATTGTGGAGAAGGGCCGATTCCAGACCTTGGGGGACCTGCGGAAGCAGTGGACTGAGTCTGGAGTAGAAACATCCAGAGCCACCGTGCACAGGCGTGTGCAGGAAATGGGCTACAGGTGCCGCATTCCCCAGGTCAAGCCACTTTTGAACCAGAAACAGCAGCACTGGACTGTTGCTCAGTGGTCCAAAGTACTGTTTTCGGATGAAAGCAAATTTTGCATGTCATTCGGAAATCAAGGTGCCAGAGTCTGGAGGAAGACTGGGGAGAAGGAAATGCCAAAATGCCTGAAGTCCAGTGTCAAGTACCCACAGTCAGTGATGGTCTGGGGTGCCATGTCAGCTGCTGGTGTTGGTCCACTGTGTTTTATCAAGGGCAGGGTCAATGCAGCTAGCTATCAGGAGATTTTGGAGCACTTCATGCTTCCATCTGCTGAAAAGCTTTATGGAGATGAAGATTTCATTTTTCAGCACGACCTGGCACCTGCTCACAGTGCCAAAACCACTGGTGAATGGTTTACTGACCATGGTATTACTGTGCTCAATTGGCCTGCCAACTCTCCTGACCTGAACCCCATAGAGAATCTGTGGGATATTGTGAAGAGAAAGTTGAGAGACAAGACCCAACACTCTGGATGAGCTTAAGGCCGCTATCGAAGCATCCTGGGCCTCCATAACACCTCAGCAGTGCCACAGGCTGATTGCCTCCATGCCACGCCGCATTGAAGCAGTCATTTCTGCAAAAGGATTCCCGACCAAGTATTGAGTGCATAACTGAACATAATTATTTGAAGTTTGACTTTTTTTGTATTAAAAACACTTTTCTTTTATTGGTCGGATGAAATATGCTAATTTTTTGAGATAGGAATTTTGGGTTTTCATGAGCTGTATGCCAAAATCATCAGTATTAAAACAATAAAAGACCTGAAATAGTTCAGTTGGTGTGCAATGAATCTAAAATATATGAAAGTTTAATTTTTATCATTACATTATGGAAAATAATGAACTTTATCACAATATGCAAATTTTTTGAGAAGAACCTGTATATAAATATAAGTTAATTTAACATGATGAATCTCCAATTTTTTTCCCCAGGATTGTTTAAGCTTACCTCAGTTCAGGACAGGCCTGGTTTCCTGAAAAGCCCAACAGAGAGAAGCTCTTCTTTACTGAACCATCTGTAAACCTTTCTGGATTAAACCTAAAAGTAAAATGACATGATTAAATGCATGAAACAATACTACTGTATTTACAAGGGATGGGCAATACAACCTCTTGCGTAGTATTCAAACTCCAGAAACAGAAATAATCTAAAGTTTAAAGAAGTACTACTGAAATACTCAAAATGTAAATGTAAAAAAATTACATGTGGGCATTAGCAAACAACATAGCGGTCTAAAGCACTACCCTACCACCTCTGAGATCTCTAGCTCTTGAGTTCGAAGGCATCTAGATTGGCTGGGCATTGCCACTGTACAACTGCAAACTTTGCTGTCGGTCTGGTGAAGGCACCTGCACTAGTGGTGCGGCGTTTGTGGAGCTCATAGCATGTTTTTTTTGTGAGACTATGCAACTAAAAAGATGCAGCTGGCACCTTGGAACTAGTGCCAACCTAACTGAGAAAGAGCTCTTCCTATTTGAATTTGAAGTAAACATGGAATTGGAAGAGTGGGAGTCAAACAGTAGCCAAGTAGAATTGTGTTTGGTTTTTCAACCCGTTATAAAAAGTATGCACTGTTGTTACAACCCCCCAACCCCACTCCTACCAATGTGGCTGCACTCTTTTTGAAAACCACCTATATATGGTACAGAGTAATAGAGTTCTAAAGCCTACAGTAATAAATATAAGCAAGTATTCAAATACTGGACTAAGTAAATGAGTAGTAGGATCTGTTCAGATATTTTTTAAAGAAACAAAGAAACGTGACCATTCCTAGTATGTAATTAAACAAACAAAATGCATATGTGCATGCACACACATACACACCTGTATGGTAATGTCCAAGTGTCTGCATCCTGAAGGACTACACCAAGAGCGTAGATTACCAATGTCTGTTTCACAGAAGACACATTATAGAACAGCATATGTACAATCCACAATTCTTAAATTACACTGCCTGGCCAATTAGAAAAAATCATAGATAAATGGGGAAATGCTGAAATCAGTTCAAGTTTAATGTCAAACACAGTCATGGACAATTTTGTATCTCCAATTCACCTCACTTACATGTCTATGGACTGTAGGAGTAAACCGGCGCAGACACAGGGAAAACATGCTCCACACAGAATAGACCTGGACCACTCCACCTTGGAAACGAACCCAGGACCTTACTGCTGTACGGCGACAGTGCTAGCCACTGAGCCACCTACCCGCCCAATTCTCTAATAGTGAAAGTAGGAGCATTTCAACACCCACATTGTGACAGGAACTCAAGGGCTGTGTGGCCACAAAAACACTTGTTATCAAGGCAATCAAAGACTAAATGTACCCTATTCCAGAGTGATGGGTGCCTCAGGGAAAGAAGGTAAGTGCATAATGTGCAATGTACTCATCATGCACAGTGTCCACAATACAAGCCTCTGGAGGCAGTGTTAATAGGTAGAAGAGGAAGAGGATCGCCAGCACCAAGATGGATGGATACAATTAGAAGAACAGTAAATAGACCGTTAAGAAGCATGAAGACCAAAAGAGACAACAGGATGTTCTGGAGAAACACTATCCATACAGTTGCAGGAATCAGAACTGACTCGACGGCTCAGCTACATTATGTGGCAATAAATGTTAACTGACTACTTGAATGTATTGAATAACCAGGTTATCCTATCAATAAATTTTTTCTTTCATGATGGCATGGACAGATACCAGCACGACAATGCAAAGCTTAAATTGTGAAGAGTGGTTAAGGGGCTTCCGGTTTGGCGCTACATGGAGAGGACGTGAGCTCGTGTTTCCCTCCGAGCAAAGTCATCTGTTTTCATTATTTTAAGGCACATTTACCGTTTTTTATTTAATTTAGGTTTTTGTTAACTCTTAGTTATTTATTCTGGTTAAGTTTTTTTTGTTGTTACGATGCCTCCAAAAGTTAATAAAACACCGGGACCCTCACAGAGCCTCATCAGGCCTGTAGTTCGATCCGCGTCCTCACCTGGTACTGGTGCTGCTGCGGCCCCGGCGGAGGTGAGCGCTGCTTCGGCTTTAAACCAAGACATCGCGGCGCTGAAGTCTGAACTGGTTCTTGCAGTGAAGGAGGAGCTGCGGTTTGCATTGGATGAGTTTAGATCCAGTCTTCGGTCTGAGTTCCAGGTATTAAAGGCAGACATTTTACGTGATAACGCTGCTTTGAGATCCGAATTTACTGATCTCAGGAAGACGGTTTCAGATGTGGAACAGTCTCTCTCCTCATTTTCAGATGATGTCGTGGGTCTACAATCTAAAGTCAGCTATCTAACTGCGGAGCTCAGTAAGTTGGACACTAAGTGCGAGGACTTGGAGTCCAGATCTCGCCGACAGAATATCAGGATCGTTGGGGTCCCGGAATCGCAGTTGATATCCGACTCATACGTGTCTCAGCTTCTGAAAGACGCGTTTAACCTGGACGAATGTCCCGTGATTGACCGAGCTCACCGCTCCCTTGCTCCGACCCCTAAATCCGGCGATCCACCGCGAGCTATTATAGTTAGATTGCATTATTTCAAGGATTGTGCTCACATTCTGAGAAAAGCCAGGGAGCTGCAGCGGATCTCCGTATCGGGCTTGAGTATCTCGGTGTATCCTGATTACACGGCAAGGGTCGCCAGGGCTCGGGCTGCCTTTAATGATGTACGGAAACAACTTCGTGCTTTGGACAATGTGAAATATTCCCTTCTCTTTCCAGCTCGTCTCCGTATATCTCATGGTGATAAACACCAGATTTTCACATCTGCTGATGAAGCGAAGCGGTTTGTTGCTTCTATTTCAACCTGATTTCGTCCTAATTATTTTCTGAGTGTTTCTATGTACCGAACAATTTTTGATTGAACACTATCTTCTCAGTTGTGAGACGACATTGAGTTATTAGCCTGTTTTGCTGTGTGTTCTGGAACTTTACTCTCATTGTTTAGTGTTAAAAAGCACCCGTTTTGGGGCTGTACCTATCTAGTGATTTTACGCTTTTATTGGAGGCGGGATTTCCTGTTTCAATGTCGTGTTCCATTTACTTCTTTTCTTTTTAGGTTGCCTGGATATCTTGCTCCCTAGTTGGGCGTTGATTTAGTTTTAACGCGACCTTTTTATTTAATATTTATTTTCTTTTCTTTTTTTATTTAGTTTATTTAATTTTCTATTATTTATTTAAATGTTTATTTATTTTTGTAAATATTTAATTTTACATTGCATTTGTTCTTATCATTATTATTGTTAATCTTTGGTATTTGTGCCTTTTTCCACATGCATGTGCATGTTTCTGGTTCTCTTATGTTTCCACATGTACATGCACATGTTTCTACAATTTGTTTGATGTCTTTGCTCTACAGGGGCTCCATGGTTGATCATGTCCTACTGGGAGTGTTGCTTGTGTGTTCGGGTTGGTGGACGATGTTGGTTGGGTTGTTGTTGTGGGTGGTTAGGGATTTGTGTGTGTGTATGCATGTGTGTATATGTATGTGTTTTTTTTTTTTTTTTTTTTCTTTTTTTTTTTTTTTTTTTCTCTTTTTTTTCTCTTTCTTTTTCTTCTCCCTTTTTTTTTCTCCTCCTTCCCCTCCCTCGCCCCTATTTGGTTGGCTGGCAGGCCTTTCAATTACTTTTTTCTTCACCATTGTATAACTAATCTTTATGACTAATTGTAGTTCATACAATCCAGATAGCGGAGCTAATATAAGATTCCTGAGTTGGAACGTCAATGGTCTGAACAACCTGGTTAAGCGTCTAAGGGTTAATGCTCATATGAAACGTTTAAACACTGACATAGCATTTTTACAAGAAACTCATCTCAGAGGGGTGGATCACCTTAAGTTGAAATTTCCCTGGGTTGGTAACATTTTTCATACAACATTTAATGCTAAATATAGAGGAGTTGCGATTTTGATTAGGAGAGGTATTCAGTTTATTTCCGATCACGTCTTTGCAGATGTAAATGGCAGGTTTTTGATTGTTCGGGGCTCTCTCTGCAACAAACCAGTGCTACTGATTAATATATATGCCCCCAATTTTGATAACCCCACATTCATGCAGAATCTCTTTGGTTTGATTCCCTCTTTAAATACTCACCTCCTGATAATGGGAGGAGACATGAACTCTACTCTCGATCCGACTTTGGATCACTCAAATCCACGTACATTAAATCCATCTCTAATGTCCCAGGTAATTTCTGAGTTTATAACTGGAAGCTCTTTGATTGATCCTTGGAGGTTTTACAATCCATTAGTTAAGGAGTTTTCTTTTTATTCTCACCCACATCAAACATATTCACGCATAGACTATTTTTTTGTGGACAGCTCTCTCATTTCCAAAGTCACCTCTCCTACCTATCATTCTATAGTTATTTCCGATCATGCTCCTCATACTATAAACATAAAATTCACAGACACTCATTGTTCTCCACCCACTTGGAGATTCAATTCACTACTGCTTTCAAATGACACTTTTAATACGTTTATTTCCTCTTCTATTGACGATTTCGTTGCTATCAATAAGTGTGACTGTCTCTTCTTCCCTGCTCTGGGAGTCTCTTAAGGCTTATCTTCGTGGTCAAATAATTTCTTACACAGCACACCTTAACAAATTGCAGCGAGCCAATATACAAAGCCTGTTGAATGAAATTGCAGAGCTGGACAAGCTTATTGCGGTTCAGTCATCGGCGTCTTTACTCAAGCAGCGACTTGCGCTACAGACCAGATTCGATCTTCTCACAACGTCCGAGGCAGAAAGACTGTTGTTACATGCGCGTAGTACTTATTACGAACATGGTGACAGACCATCTAGACTTCTGGCTCATCAGTTGAAGAGACAAGCCGCGTCTCGGGGGATACCACAAATTATGGACACAAAGGGTGACCTTTGTTCAGACCCTCTGGTTATTAATGCAACCTTCGAGTCCTTTTACTCCAACCTTTATACATCTGAGTCCCCGTCTGATGACATTGAAATGTTTTCATTTTTTGAGGGTTTGGTGCTTCCAGCTGTGGATCGGACAGTTGCAGATAATCTTGACTCACCTCTGAGGTTAGAAGAGATTACCCAATCTATTAGATCAATGCAGTCTAGTAAAGCTCCTGGTCCTGATGGCTTTTCTATTGAATTTTATAAGAAATTTTTGAATAAGCTTGCTCCTCTTCTTCTAGCTGTTTTTGATGAGTCTTTCTCTTCCTCTGCTCTACCTCCTACTATGACTCAGGCATCTATATCACTGCTTCTGAAGAGGGGCAAGGACCCTAATCTCTGCACTTCATACAGACCTCTCTCTTTGTTAAACGTGGATGTGAAGATTCTGGCTAAAGCTCTGGCACTACGTTTGGAAGGTGTACTCCCTAAAATTATCTCCCCTGATCAAAACGGCTTCATCAAGAGACGTCAGCTTTTCTTTAATGTTCGTACACTTTTGAATATCATCTACACTGAGCATTCAAGTTCTGCCCCGGAGGTGGTTATCTCTTTAGATGCAGAAAAGGCTTTTGATCGTGTTGAGTGGCGATATCTCTTTTTTGTCTTGCGTAGATTCGGTTTTGGAGACATTTTCATATCCTGGATAAAACTACTATACACATCTCCTCGAGCCAGTGTGCATACAAATAGTGTACATTCAGATCATTTCTCTTTGTCACGTGGGACCAGACAGGGCTGTCCTTTATCCCCCCTACTGTTTGCACTTGTTGTTGAGCCTTTATCCATTGCCTTGAAATCTCTCCCACTCTTTCGGGGTATTCTTCGCTTAGGCGTTGAGTTGAAGCTGTCATTGTATGCAGATGATCTGTTGCTGTATGTAACTGACCCTGAGAGTAGTCTTCCATCAATATTATCGCTGTTGAAGAAATTTGGTTCATTTTCTGGATATAAATTGAACCTGCAGAAGAGTGAATGCTATCCAGTGAATTCTTTAGCTTTGCTGCTTGATCAATCTATTTTGCCTTTTAAATTCACCCCAACTGGTTTCAAATATCTGGGCATTTTTGTGTCTCGCACCTTATCATCTCTTTTCCACTCCAACTTCTCCCCCCTGCTTGAAAAACTTAAATCTGACTTGGAGAGATGGCGGTCTCTTCCTCTATCACTTATTGCTAGGATAAATATAATAAAAATGAATGTGCTGCCCAGATTTCTTTTTTTGTTTCAAACTATTCCCTTGTACTTACCTAAAAAGTTTTTTAAATCATTGGACCAGCTTATATCTACTTTTATATGGGATGGCAAGGTCCCTAGAGTGAGAAATTTGCTTCTACAAAGATTCAAATTTGATGGTGGACTTGCCCTTCCCAACTTTTTGTATTATTATTGGTCAGCCAATATTCACAAATTGCTTTACTTGCTTCACTTCCCTGAACTACTGTGGTGCAGGCTGGAATCTTTGTCTTGCTCTCCATCATCAGTACTCACATTACTTACAGCCCCGGTACCACTTAAAATTTCAAAATTTACAAATAACCCACTGCTTCTTTCTTCTCTCCGTATTTGGTGTCAATTTAGGTCCCACTTTAAGTTGACATTGCCCTCTATGAAAATGCCCATTTTAAATAACCACTTATTTCCCCCTGGCTTAAATGACATGGCATTTAAGTTGTGGCACGAGAGAGGCATTGACTCTTTTCAGGACCTTTACAAGGATGGAACATTATGCAGTTTCACTCAGTTATCTGCAGATTTTAATTTACCTGCCTCTCATTTGTTTCGATATTTCCAGATCAGGCATTGCATCTCCTCTTCATTTTTGGATCATGCTCATTTTCCCTCAGGCCAATCATGGGATTATCTTTTAAACTTGAACCCCTCTCAAATGTCACTCATATCCAAGATATACTCACATCTGATGGATTTGAACACATATTCCGTTGACAAGATAAAACATGCATGGGAGGAGGAATTGGGCCCTGATTTACCTGAACAGTGGTGGGAAGAGGCAATCAAGAGGGTGCGCTTTAGCTCACCCTCTGCCAGACTTCAGTTAATTCAATTTAAAGTGCTACACAGAGTTCACCGCTCGAAGTCTCAGCTATCAAAATTTTACCCTGGGACAGTTAGTGATCAGTGTGATAGATGTTCGATGTCACCTTGCAATTTAAGCCATATGTTTTTTTTTTGCCCAAGGATTTATAAATTTTGGTTTGATTACTTTGCAATTATGTCAAAAATTCTTGGTGTTACCATCCAAATCTGTCCTTTCATTGCAATATTTGGTCTGTGTTTAGGACCTCAATCACTTTCGCAGGCCCAGTCAGATGTTATAGCTTTTACATCCTTATTGGTAAGGCGTCGTATCCTTTTGCTCTGGAAATCCCCTAAACCACCTACTATCTCAATCTGGCTTCATGATATGATGTATTTCTTGAAACTGGAGAAAATTAGATTCACTTTGAGAGGTGATACCTCAAAGTTTTATTCTAAGTGGAATTCCTTTCTCGCCTATTTTGACCAGCTTCAGGCCTTGCCTTCAAATTAACTGATTAACCCCCCCCCCCCCCCCCCCCCCCCCCCTTTTTTTTTTTTTTCTTTTTTTTTTTTTTTCTTTCTCCTCTCCTTTTGTATATTTATTTATTTATTTTCATTGAATTTCTTTTTGGTAATTTTGTCTACTGTATATTTTTATTTATAGTTTTTGTTTTTTGTTCTGTTATTGTGTGTGTGGGTGTGTGTGTGAATGTGTATGTGTGGTCTTTATGTATGTTTGATTGTAAAAGAAAAACTGAGGAAGTCTGAGAGCCATTACATTTTTTTGTACCTTGTTGTATTTTGACTTCTCAATAAAAAATTTATAAAAAAAAAAAAAGAGTGGTTAAGGGAGCATGAGGATTTATTTTCCTATGAGTCCTGACCATAACCTTAAAAGTCTTTGGGATGTGATGGAGAACACTTTACAGAGTGGTTTGACTCTGCCGTCATCAATGCAAGATCTCAGAATTAAATGTTGTGACGTTTCATAAGGTTGTTGAAACAATGCCACAGTAAATGCTCACCATATTCAAAGCTAAAGTTGGTCAAATGATCTTTATACTGGCCAGGCAGTGTACTGTATATAATTCTGATTCACATGCACCTGCTCTCTTCTGCAAACTGTACTGTGCGAGTCATTAAAATGCAAGACATCTTACCTCTTTAGGAATGACATGGCTGTTCACCTTCCCCTCGACCTCCTGCAGTCTGGCAGCAATTGGAGTTAGTTTAGCAGTGCGCACAGTCTCATTTAGCACTTGCTGGCAGTAGCTACAGACACAGAGAGACAGATTATCTCAACTAACACAAACAGCAAAATCTGCTCTGCTAGACAGCAATCTAGCAGAGAGGTAATAAACCACATCGAAGGATACACAGGGTGGTAGGGCCCTATTCATTCCCTAATGCACAAACACATACAAACTTGTGGATGTGAGATTTTAGATCAGATCCATGCACAGAATTTACAATTTGCAGTGTTACAAATCTTTTAGACAGATGAGATGATTACAGGAGCAGCCAGAAGTGTAAAAAATATAGAGGAGGGTTAGCATTTGCATTAAGAACAGCTTCAATTTGTTCTCACGTTGTCATACAAGACTGTGTGGTGCTCTGTTTGAGTATTCTGGCATATAACAAAGATTTATTTATTTATTTGGATTTAATGCCATGTTTAACACATATGTGTCATGTAATGGCAAAACAGGTATTATGTTTGTCTATTTTATCTGTCTTTATATTGTGGGTCTATTTTATATGGGTACATTTTTATCGTTGCAATATAGATTAAAACTGTTTTTGTGTTGTCTTGTGTAAGAGTTTCTTTTATGGTTTCAGGCATGTGTACATGTTGTCTTTCCTTGGTGTATTTGGGGCATTCTGCCATGAGGAAGATAGAAATTTATTCAGCACTGTCGCCTCACAGCAAGAAGGTCCTGGGCTCGATCCCCAGGTGGGGCGGTCCAGGTCCTTTCTGTGTAGAGTTTGCACGTTCTCCCGTGTCTGTGTGGGTTTACTCCGGGTGCTCCGGTTTCCTCCCACAGTCCAAAGACATGCAAGCGAGGAAATACTAAATTGTCCATGACTGTGTTCGATATAACCTTGTGTGAACTGGTTATACTGTGAAAATCTAAAACGCAGACTGTGATGTTTATATCTGGAGACTGGTAGCCATGGAAGGCTTTAATATACAGGGTGTCCCTAAAGTCTGGACACATAGGAAATATCACTAACTATAACTAACTATTATGTTTACTAAAATACACACACATACATATTGCATCACAAATAGTGTAAAAGACATTGAAGATGTTATTGATTAATATTCTAATGAAATAAAATGTTGTTGAAAAATTAATTGAAATGTTTTTTTAAATATGAATTTTCCTGTGTCCAGACTTTAGAGACACCCTGTATAAAATCATGGCTCATATTTGTTGATTGTTATACAACCATGCAAACCAATGATGTGCCCAACGATGGTCATCTGGTTGCTTCTTAAATTTGGATTTAGCAACTGATAGTGGGGGATTTTGCTAAGCTGTTGGCTTCCTCCAAACAATTAATCTGTGAAAATGTAGACCATATTAACGTTTTCATTTTTTGTTTAAAAATGTTTTTCTAATGCTACAAGAAATAAAACACACACACCCAAAATAATTTAGGAAAGGGGGGTCTTTAAAGGACCCTAACCCTAATGGGATCATAACGTTAAGAACAGACCTGAGCTGTGAAATCTTGTCCAAGGAGATTGAGCCATCACCTAGGACTTCACTCAGTTCTTGATGTAGTTTGTCCTGCACAGCTTCTGAGATTGACAGAAAGTGAACTGCCCAGATGCACACTGGAACAAAAAATGAGAAAAGAGTCAACAATAACAAAAAGCAAGTTATATTGGAACTACAAAGATAAGTAAGATAAGTAACAGATGTCTAAAATGTCATTATTACGAAAACAAAAGCTGTTTAAAGACACACATTTAAATGAACGGTTTCTTTCTTGATAGCTAATCAGTGATTTTAAATCCTGAAAGTGACACAAATTCCACTTGGCAAGACACATAGCTAAATAAAGAGAATTAATATGTGTCCCAAACAGGACTGTCACAGATACTGAATTATTCATTTTATAATGCATTTTCCACAGTTTTTCTTCCAATCTATGCGTTTATAATTAGCCAATTGGATTTCGCTTTCTCTCTACTGCTGCATACCTCCACTCCTGAGTGAGGAGGGTCATAACTAACACATGTACCCTCCAACACCTGTGCAGAAGCCGCCCACTTCTTTTCATCTGTCTGGGTTCACATGGAGATCTGTATCATGCATGAAGGGTCATGCACCAATCTCCATTATGCCCTGTCCTTGTGCACAGGCCATTGATCGGCCAGCAGAGGTCGTAATTGCAGCAGTTATGAGAAATCCCTTCTGGCAATTCCTACCTGATGGAGAAGACAGTCATTGTCCATACAGGCACCCAGCCTCAAACTGGCGAGTTTGAGATGTCAGCTCTGATGTGCTAGCGTGTTTTACCACCACACACCCGAGCCCAAAATACTTGATTATTTAAAAAAAAAAACCTTGATGAACATGTTATACACTCAAATGTTGGGCAAATAAAGCTTTAAATATGGTAATAATGCACAACAAACCACAAAGAAGACTATGTCTTTCATTGAGAAACTTTCAATTTAAAACGACAACACAATGTGCTTATGTGGCACAGCTGTAAATTATGCTAGATCCTGGGTTCAAATTATGCTCGATCCTGGGTTCAAATGCCCAGCAGTGATATCAGCTGGTCGGGGGTCTACATACAGACATTATTGGCTATGTGGCCAAGGGGTGGCTAATGATGAATCTAGCTAATTATGACCAATGAAATGCGTTAAGTAGACTAGGCTGTGATTCAAGAACTACTGTAGCCTACAGTTAGGGTACTGGACTAGTAAGCAGAAGGTTGCTGGTTCAAACCCCACCACTGCCAGTGTGCCACTGTTGGGCCCTTGAGCAAGGCCCCTAACATTGAATTGCTTATACTGTATAATGTAAGTTGCTTTAGATGAAAACGTCTGCTAAATGTCGAAAATGTAAACGTAACTTCCTGCAATTAATATAAGTGAACCCAAAATAAACCATACAACCACTGAGAGACATAGCAGCAGCTTACAGTTTGCAGTAATGACACAGCCAGCGAGGGTGAACACCATGCTTTCCTCCATAACCTGTAAAAGAGAAGAAAAAACAGTTATTAATAAAAAAAAAAAGTCAGTTGCACTAATATGCACTAATAATAAACCAATCACTTGTAATTTGTTATTTAATTTTACTTTCATTATATTTCAGAACTAGGGCTGCAAAATGTACACTGAGCAGCAGACTGATTCTGCACCGCTGCAGGAAGGAACGGCCATCAGACTGTACAACATTAGTTAAGGATGATAGACAGTGCTGTATAATCACCTGTTTCTCAGACAGTTTGGCCTGCAGTAGAGAATCTATGAAAGCTGACTGAGCAGAAGCACGTCCACTTATTTCTTTAATGACAGTTTTCAGCATGGACTCCATCTCAGCTAATGCTGTAGATACACAAACAATTAACATAAAGTTAAGTGCATTAGTACTTGGAAATGCCAGTAATAAAAAGCAATGTCACATTATTTCAAATAAAAATTTCTGGTTACTCACCGCCCTCATAGTGGGCCTTCCTACTAGGGCTTTTGTCCAAAGAACCATCCAGATAACCTTTACCAATCTCTGACCAGATCTACTTACAAAAAAAAGACAATGCATTGTTAGAATTGACAAAACAAGCTCACAATTCTGACAGCATAACCTTTATATTTACTCACGGCCTCATGGTTCTTGCGGAAGCGAAGGACTTCCGAATCATCAGCAAAGCGACCACCCATGGCGAGTTGAGTGACAGCCTTCATAGACAATCCCAGCAGGTGAGCACAGATGGGAATGTGTTGGGATTTTGGATATGCCTGCCATTTTTCAACCAGCTCTTCAACTAGCTGCAATAGAAGCACAACATGATTATCCATCAAAGTAAAATGCAAACACGATAATGAAGAAATGTAAAAAAAAGAAAAGAAATGATGAGGGCGCCCAGGTGGCACACAGATTTGCTACCGATCGGCTGGGCGCAATCTAGCGGGCACAGTTGGCAGTACCTGCAGCAGACAAAAAAAACAGGCCACCGTGTCTGCTGGGTGAGAAAATGACAAGACTAAGTGGGTGGGGTCTTAAAATGATGTCCAAGGACCCTGGTTAGCAGACCGAGGGCACCTGTGCAGAAAGTGGATAAGCCTTATGTGCTAATCCACCAAAGCACGGGCGTAAAAGAAGGGGTCGGCAAGGACTGCACACACTTCGGGGAGGGGGCTTGAGCAGGCAAATACACCCTCCTTGAACACAATCAAGATCCCCAGCAGCAGAAGACAAACTGCATAAATAAATAGAAAAAAAAACTATGCTTTAGCACTGGAAACTGTGGTACCAGATACATAACACAACCGTAAGCATGTCAACACCTAACAATGAGCCTTTTGGAAATTAGGTTTATACAGTTACCAATGGGCGTGGTTGAAACGCCTAAACACACTCATTGAACTGGTGTCCACTAGGGATGTAACGATGCACCACAATACAGTTAATAACCGATTTAAAAATTCCACGATTCAAATCGATTTGACATGTAAAATGAATCGATATTCACTTTAAACAGCAGAGGTCACTGGCGCTATACACCTCGCCTGGTTGCCAAATTTGGGGCTTTTCAGCCAAATTGGGCTTAATTAAAATTTGTTTTGCAGTTTGTACCTACCTCAGAAATAAAAGGGCATTCATTACTTAGATTAATAAAAGATAATCACCAATACAGTATTTTATTTTATTTTTTTTAAAGAGAAATAATAAATAGAAACTTTGTCATTATGTCTTCAATTTCAGTTTTAAAAAATCTGGAAAAAATCGTATCGTGAACCCAGTATCGTGAATCACATTGCATCGTGGGTAGAGTGTATCGTTACATCCCTAGTGTCCACATACTAAAGCATTGTTAAAGATTACAGCACCACATGCTCCTGGCAGGCCAGATGCCTATACGGACAATGACTAACTCATTCAAATGGTAGAAATATGTAAGAGGATTCCATATAACAGCTGCAATTACGACCTCAGCTGGCTGATCCAGCTGGCCTACACAAAGACGGGGAATGGATATGGATCTCCTTATGGACTTGCCTCACGTAGGTGAAAAAAGAAGCTACTGTATGTGTCAAAGTCTGCAGCAGTAAAGGCAGCAAAATGCAAACAAGTAATTGGATACAACTAGATTGGAAGGAAAATTGAGAAAAATGCATAAAAATATTACACCACCATATTGTGCATTGGAAAAGAGACATGAACTGGTGTTTTTCCAAAATAATCTGGACTATTTTGAACTCCACGCATACAAAAAAGTCAAAGGTTTACATACCATTGTAAGGGACATAACAAGGCAGTCTTGGAATTGGAATCATTTAGCATATGTGGAGGCTTATGTGCCAGAAAAAGCCCCTGCTACTTCTGCCTTAAAGCTTAACTGAAATTTGTCGCTGATTAACAAAAAAAAAGCTGAACCTTTCTTTGATGACATCAAGATTGCATGACATGGACAACAACCATGTTTTAGCAGCTTTATTAATGACCTAGGTTATGTTTGTGTGTGTATCCCATTATATGGATTAATTTCCTCCTGCCACAAAGGGTGACACTTTCTCTACATGACCTTGGCGAAGAGGGAATCCATGTACTTCAAATGGGTGCAGTTAAACTAGTCCTATTAATATGGGCACAGAAACATCACCAGCTGTAGTTAATCCTAATTAGTAACAATAAAGTTAATTAGGGGTGCATGTACTAACATTTAAAAACATACATGTCTCTTAAAAGCATAGTTTTAAACGTTTGATTTTATGGTTCCATGACCATGTACTGGTATACAGTGGGAATATGGTGCCATACCTTCAGCAGAATAGGGAAGTTACTCTCCAGTGTTTTGTTTATAGCCCCTTCATAAACTTTCTTCCTCATCACTGCATCCGTCCCTCCCATGCCTGTGCCAGACTGGTAACCAAGCAAGGACTTGAGCATTGTCTCAAAGGAATCCGCTAAAGAGAAAAGAACTCAAATATATTAGACTGTGACTAATGAATTCAATCTTGGTGTGGTTACTACTTCAGACCAAACTCCAAAACTACTGAACAGTTTGATATTAGCTATTAGAAGAGGCTGCTTGTGTTATACTTTTCTGCTCTGAACACCCATATTTACAAATGTACAATACACATCTTTTTAACACAAGCTTGCTTTTCGTGATTTGTAAGTTAAAATAAAGTGTTCACATCAGTTCCTCCAGTCTATTTCAGAGAAACATCACTGTGACTGTCTACATGAAAGAATGTATGACAGGACTATTCGATATTAAAGATGATCACAATCTGTATCAATTTTGTCCTTATTCTCTATGTATTAAAGTAGTAGTAACGAACATTTTAATTACTGTCAATTACAGACTACAGAGATATTATAGACTACAGTATGGGAACTCATTAGTTCAAATGCCTACACCAACAATGATTGGCTCATTTATAGGGACAGTGCAGAAGGGGATTCCTCATAACTGGTGCAATTACAATCTCTGCTGGCTGATTGATGGCGCCTGCACAGAGACGAGGGATAACGTGATCACTGTAAGGCTCTTCGTGCACGAGTCTAATCCACATACGAACGGCGGCTACTGCACACGTGTCGGCGGGACGTGTGTTAGTCACAGCTCGCCTTGGTCAGAGTGGAAGTCAACATCAGCAGCGAGATACAATCAGGTAATTGGATACGGCTAGATTGGAGAAATAAAAAATAAAAACATCAACTCACTGGTCCAGTTGGGGTTAATGTGTTGTCGCAGTTCATCAACAGATCCGAGACTCACTACTGGTCTCCGGCCAAACCAGAAGGAAGCCACAGGACCAAAACGGTCATGTAAACCAACCAGGAACTCATGTAGACTTCCTCTGCTCGCAATGTCCTGCAGGTTACCATCCCTAAAGAACAGACACAAGATACAATCAGACAGTGAGGTCATTTTTGCTTGTGGGCATGAGATCAGGAAGAAGAATTGGTTTTGCATTCACACTCACTTTTCTTCAGTAGGGTTCAGACCAGGGACACCTGAGATTTGTCTGGATGACTAGAGAAAGATATTTACATTGTAATTAGAGGTAAAGTCATGAGATATCAATGCTTTTGTTTTACTGTGAGTTTAGTGTATTAAATTGTATTATCAAATGACACTCAGGAACCACATCCAAAACCATGTGCAGTATAGTCGAGTTGGTCACTCTTTGCTGGTTTATAGCATCCACTGTTACGAAAAGGCTTTACACTAGATTAAGCAATACTGATATATAAATTTACTTTTATTTAGCAACATAACTACTAGTAATGGGAAAGCCATGACTAACTGGAATCAAGTGTAACTTATGCTTGGCCATTATGAACACCTGCAGTAACTTTGTCCTTTTGTGGATAGAATTGAACATCTCTGTAGTAGGTGTTGCTTATATAGCCAAACCCACTAGTTAAAGGTTCACTAATGTTCACATACTTTTGGCATCGTAATACATCTGCTTGTTTACGGAAATCAAACACTGTTTACTAAACACATTCTTAACTGCTCCTCTAAACCAAAGTAACATTTATGTCTCTATTAACTTTGCAACTTCTTTGTTATCAGAAGGTTCCGTTTAAAAGAAAACAAAACGAAATGCATTCCCTATTTTATCTACAAAATTAGGAAAATAACATTAGAAAAGCATGTTCAGATTTACTTACCGGGTACAAGTACAGCACAGCACCAACCAATATAACAACAAATGTTACAGCAAATATAGCAAAGTCCAGCATGTTTACCGGTTTCAATTATATTTTAAAACATTAAAACATTACTTTACAAGCCTTATATATCAGCTGTTATTATTCAAACGCATTAGCCGTTAGCCAGCTAATACAAACTGGTGTCTTTAGAGAGAGTACCACGTCTACAAGACATTCAGCACTATTCAGTTCGGCCATCGATTAGCACGTAGGGATGGAGTCTATCGCAAAGAGTCGATTCCTCATTCGATTCCAGGGCGACCCAAACGATTTGGAGTCAACTTTAAACAGATTTAAAATAAAATAAAAAAACAAAAAAAAAATTAATTAAAAAAAGACAACACATATTAAAAGGTGATGAGAAATAATAGTAACGTTTTTGTCTTTTTATCCAGACAAAAAACAAGAGTTACTAATTTTATCGAAAAGAGCAATTTACAATTATATCCAAAAATTGTAAATGCATTCCATAGAATAGACGATTACAATTGTTTCTTGGAGTTAGTTTAATGCTCTTATAAACGCGTATATGTACTCAATTTGAATCGGAATCGGCTGCACATATTTATCCAGGCTTGACCCAAAATTCGAATTAAATTTGTTGTTATGTATAACAACCCTAGTATTACAGAAACGAATTAACTTTTCGAGTATATTTGTATGTCAAAAATTATAATATTTCATTTTTTCTGGAAAAGATCAGCCCTATTAAAATACAAGACCAGACCGTATTAACTGATTACCGAAAGCATCGATGGTGGTCCTTGTGAAAATACTCAGCTCATTTTATTTTAACATAAATTTTAAACATGATTGTGACGTGGATTTATCTTTTTAAATAGCTTTATATAATTGAATTATAAAACAAATGTGTCCCAAACAGATCTGATTCGCTGTATAGTACTGTTTAAAAAAGTTTGCATGGCTGTGTCCCAAACTACATACTTCCTAATGAACAAAGTGTAATGGAGTATATATTGAATGGTATTAAATGGTAGCACCAACAGTAAGAAATAAGGGTGCCATACAAGCACACACCTCACTGATTTGCTATTGCACCAATCACACTCTGTGGGCGGAGCTTAGTTTAATTGCTCTCTACCGCGCCCTTTAAATTGTTCTCCTCAGGTGATGCTGTTAGATCTGTGTTTAGTTAAAGATGGTGGTGCAAGAGCTGGTAGTCTTACTTGGTACCTGTGCCATTGTCTGTAGCGCCCAAGCATATAATGTTCTATGGCTAATGTCACCCTCACATATTGGCAAATTGAGTAATTACCCCAGTCAGAGTCAGTCAGGAGAACTGGATGTGGCACAGCAAGGGCTCTACCAGTTTGGACAATCTCCACCAAATAGTGGTCAAGCATGGCAGCAGGTCCCCACCGCCTCTGCAACTGTAGATCAGTGTGAGGTGAGTGAATCGTCCCGAGTGGGCTGTGGAGAACCTGGCATTTCACCTGCTGAATGTGAAACTCTCAATTGCTGTTTTGATAACAGACGGTTCATTCGTGCCTATGATGGACCTTTGTGCTATTATGGAAAAACAGGTGAGTATTAAAAAGTGAATAGCTTTTTAGAAGAAAAAAGTCCAAAGTTTACAATCACTTGTACAGGACGAGTATGTCATGGCTCTTTTGGGATTTCAATAATTTGTTCTTCAATCTCATGTTCTTTTTATGACTGAATAAATTCAATACATACTACTATTTTTTTATAGTAGTTAATTGTTAAACAATTTTATTAATATGATCTTTCAAAGTTCCAGATGTAACAGTCTGGGGTCTCATTTGTGATACAGGATGTCCCTAAAGTCTGGACATAATGCATATTTTCAATACATTTTTCAACAGCATTTTATTTTATTAGAATATTAATCAATAACATCTTCAATGTGTTTCCATTATTTGTGATGCAATATGTATATGTGTGTATTTTAGTAAACATATAGTTAGTTATAGTTGTGATATTTTCTATGTGTCCAGACTTTAGGGACACCCTGTATATTGTGCATCATTTACATGCTTTCAAAGAAAGATGGGTCTGGACCTCAGATAAGTCAGTCTACTGAAGCACAATTTCACATTGATGCCATGCTGTCAAAACATACAATTGTGGTTTGGCATTGTCATGCTTAAACAAGTGGGGAACATTTGTCAAACATTTAGACACAGAAGTTAAAACTTCTGAACTGATGAACCTTGTGTAATGAGTAACTACCATTTCTGTCATGAATGTAACCAAAGTGTAAAACATGACGTTAAAATCCTAATAAATTAATAAATAAATAAATAAATAGACACAGAAGAATGAAAGTTTACCTGAGTGAGTGTCAGCAGATGTGAGACGTCTTTAAGCATTCTCCTATTTTCTTATTGGGTGGCATGGTGGCTAAGTGGGTAGCACTGTCGCCTCACAGCAAGAAGGTCCTGGGTTCAATCCCCATGCAGGGCGGTCCGGGTCCTTTCTGTGCGGAGTTTGCATGTTCTCCCCGTGTCTGTGTGGGTTTCCTCCGGGTGCTCCGGTTTCCTCCCACAGTCCAAAGACATGCAAGTGAGTTGAATTAGAGATACAAAATTGTCCATGACTGTTTGATATAACCTTGTGAACTGATAAACCTTGTGTGTAATGAGTGACTACCGTTCCTGTCATGAATGTAACCAAAGTGTAGAACATGACGTTAAAATCCTAATAAACAAACAAACCTGCTTTCTTATTGTGATCCCTATGCCATGCCCCAGCACATTCACACTGGCTGACAAGACTCACAGATTTAGTTATTGGTTTTAAATGAATGTTGGGAATATTGTCTGTTACATCTATTAATTTCTATCTAAAGCCAATGGTAGTGCTTAATTGTGACCATTTAATATTTTATATATTCAAGTTTTTTGGCACCTCAAAATTTTGTGCCTTAGATAACAGCATGAGCCAAACCAAACTTTTGTTTTGAATATGAAGCTGTTATTTCTGTTACGTATCTCATTTTAATCTACTGTGTACTTGGTTATTTCAGTCACAGTGCAGTGCACTAAGGATGGGCAGTTTGTGTTGGTGATAGCCAGAGATGCCACCGTGCCAGAGATTGATCTGGACAACATCAGTGTTGTGGAATCTACTGATAGCTCCTGCAAAGCCGTTGACAGTAATGATGACTTTGCTATTTACCAATTTCCAGTCACTGCTTGTGGTACAAGAATAAAGGTGTGTTTGTAGATTTACATTAAGTTACTAAATACTTAAAACACATTTTAATATTAGACTAAGGTTAAAAATGTACATACCTGTGTCAGAGATATGAATGTTATGGCAGTCTTGGAATTTCTGTGACAAAATTATCGTGGATGGGGTCAACCAATGGTACCTTAACTCAGTCAAGTAAATCAAAAACAAGGCTACAATGAGACACATGCACATAGTTGTCATTACTAGCAAATAAAACATGCCAAAGTTCCATTTGCTCCAAAGTACCATGAGCTCACAGCATGCTTTTCTGCTACTGTGGCTCACCTTGTGACCACTAGCCAAATCTCTTCATAATGTGATTTTTTTTTTTTTAGGTGGACGGAGACTATGTTGTTTATGAGAACATGATTGCATCATCGTATGAAGTAGGGGTCAGTGCTCGAGGCTCAATCACCAGAGACAGCTCCTATATGTGAGTAGCAAATATTGACCCCTACACTGGTCCTAATATCTAATATTAATAACTTTTAACAACTTTTAATGAATAAATATTAACAACATTTGGAGCATGTGACTGTTGTTCCTGCAGGGTGGCGTTTGAGTGCAGATATTTGTCTACAGCAGTGGAGAGTTTGAAGTTGGAAGTGAACACACCTCCTGCTCCTTCACCAGTACTTCAGCAAGGTCCTCTGAGGGTGGAGCTCAGGCTCGCAAATGGTGTCTGTTTCAGTGGAGAATGTTCAGATGGTAAGCACACTTTACAACACTGAAGAAGCTTGGAAGTAATGGAATACAATTGTTTAGATTTTTTAGCCTACCTCCCAACTATGGGGTGGCACAGTGGCTCAGTGGGTAGCACTGTCGCCTCACAGCAAGATGGTCCTGGGTTCGATCCCCAGGTGGGGCAGTCTGGGTCCTTTCTGTGTGGAGTTTGCATGTTCTCCCTGTGTCTGCATGGGTTTCCTCCCACAGTCCAAAGATGTGCAAGTGAGGTGAATTGGAGATACAAAATTGTCCATGACTGTGTTTAACATTAAACTTGTGAACTGATGTAACCAGTAACTACCGTGTCTGTCATTAATGTAACCAAACTGTGCAAAACATGATGTTAAAATCCTAATAAATAATAGCTTTTGTTACTTCAGATAATATGTACAGCTCCTACTACACTAAGGTGGACTACCCTGTTACTAAAGTACTGAGGGACCCAGTGTTTGTTGAAGTACGCATGCTGGAGAGGACTGATCCTAATATTGGGTTGTTACTGGACCGCTGTTGGGCCACCAGTAACCCAGATCCCTCCAGTACACAACAGTGGGAACTGCTGGTTAATGGGTAAGCTGTAGTCTTGCTATTGAAGCCTAGACCAACCTGTCTGAGCTTCCATATTTTAGTGTCTCCTAATTGCAATTAAACCTGTGCTGTTGTGCCTTCACTAGGTGTCCTATAAAGATGAGCTTATACCTGTCTGAGCTTCCATATTTTAGTGTCTCTTTAAAATGAGCTTATTTTGAGCTTAAAGATGAGCTTATACCTGTCTGAGCTTCCATATTTTAGTGTCTCCTAAAAATGAGCTTATTTTGAGCTTAAAGATGAGCTTATACCTGTCTGAGCTTCCATAATTTAGTGTCTCCTAATTGCAATTAAACCTGTGCTGTTGTGCCTTCACTAGGTGTCCTATAAAGATGAGCTTATACCTGTCTGAGCTTCCATATTTTAGTGTCTCCTAAAAATGAGCTTATTTTGAGCTTAAAGATGAGCTTATACCTGTCTGAGCTTCCATAATTTAGTGTCTCCTAATTGCAATTAAACCTGTGCTGTTGTGCCTTCACTAGGTGTCCTATAAAGATGAGCTTATACCTGTCTGAGCTTCCATATTTTAGTGTCTCCTAAAAATGAGCTTATTTTGAGCTTAAAGATGAGCTTATACCTGTCTGAGCTTCCATATTTTAGTGTCTCCTAATTTAGTGTCTCCTAATTGCAATTAAACCTGTGCTGTTGTGCCTTCACTAGGTGTCCCTATAAAGATGACCGTTACCTCACTACGATTGTTCCAGTTAGTGCCACATCTGGCCTGCAGTACCCAACTCACTACAAACGCTTCACTGTGAAGATGTTTGCTTTTGTAGATGAGACCTCATTGTTACAGTCACAGAAACAGGTATGGACGAGTCATCATTAAATATGCTTGTATTTGATTTGTTTGTGCATGGATAGAATATGTTGCTTGGAAATGTGGGTATTAATTATTTATTGTGACTCCTTCTTACTGTTTTAAACACATTACAGTTTACCTTTTACCTTATACATTGTATATGAAAGGGTACTTGGGAACTTTGGATTATCCCCAAGGTTCAATTTCAACACAGAAGGCAAAACATTTCTCCTGTTATTTCTATGAATCAATAAAACCAGTCAGTCACGATTGCCAGTTTCTGCACCAAAAAAAAAATCTACACATTATTGACCTCCATGCCTGGAACTTCTTGTCAATATGGATCATCAGTTTGTCTGGTGCAAGAAAACCAAGGCTTATGACCAGAAGAATACTGTCCCCACTGTCAGGTTTGATCATCACTCCATAGGACTGTCATAGAACTCTGCAGGCCTAGCCAAATTCCTTCAGTTGGCCTTTCCTGTGCTTCTTGGTCAAGCATGGCATGTCAAAGTCCTTGGTTAAGTGATAATCATATGGTAGCCACTGACACATTAATGACAGTCTTACCTGCTTTATCTCACCAGACAGGTAGGGCTGAACAACATATCTAAATGAAAATATAGTGGAACCTCGATTTAATGGACCTCTACTTAATGGATTTTGGATTGAATGGACTAAATCTGGAAAATCAAATGTCTGGTCCGATTGTTTAAAATTCCCAGGAGAAGCTTACCAAGAACAGTAGTTCAGTAATTGTCTGCTAGCCGGTGCTTTATTTTGACGGGAGGCTTGCTTTGTTCTCGCCTTTTTCTCTGTGCTTTTGCATAATTTTTGCAAGTTCTAGTGCTTAGTTATGCACCAGAACTGCTGTAGTAGCCACCAGCAGTGCTTCAGACTCAGAATTATAGATACTCACTAGAGTCCCCACTACGATGACAGCCACACCATCACTACACAAGTTAAATGAAATTTCTTCCCAGTAGTAAGGTACACCTATTTTAATATTTATTTACAGGTTTTGCATTATGTATTTATATATACACTGATCAGCCATAACATTAAAACCACCTCCTTGTTTCTACACTTACTGTCCATTTTATCAGCTCCACTCACCATATAGAAGCACTTTGTAGTTCTACAATTACTGACTGTAGTCCATCTGTTTTTCTGCATGCTTTGTTAGCCCCCTTTCATGCTGTTCTTCAATGGTCAGGACTCTCCCAGGACCACCACAGAGCATGTATTATTATTAGGTGGATCATTCTCAGCACTGCAGTGACACTGACATGGTGGTGGTGTTGTGCTGGTATGAGTGGATGAGACACAGCAATGCTGATGGAGTTTTTAAACACCTCACTGTCACTGCTGGACTGAGTGGTCCACCAACCAAAAATATCCAGCCAAAAGCGCCCCGTGGGCAGCGTCCTGTGACCACTGATGAAGGTCTAGAAGATGACCAACTCAAACAGCAGCAATAGATGAGCGATCGTCTCTGACTTTACATCTACAAGGTGGACAAACTAGGTAGGAGTATCTTATAGAGTGGACAGTGAGTGGACATGGTATTTAAAAACTCCAGCAGCGCTGCTGTGTCTGATCCACTCATACCAGCACAACACACACTAACACACAACCACCATGTCATTGTCACTGCAGTGCTGAGAATCACCCACCACCTAAATAATACCTGCTCTGTGGTGGTCCTGACCATTGAAGAACAGGGTGAAAGCAGGCTAAAAAGGTATGTAGAGAAATGGATGGACTACAGTCAGTAATTGTAGAGCTACAAAGTGCTTCTATATGGTAAGTGGAGCTGATAAAATGGACAGTGAGTGTAGAAACACGGAGGTGGTTTTAATGTTATGGCTGATAATAATCGGTGTATATTTACATTGTGTATGTCACGTTTATTTTGGCCTGTACAATTTATTAATTTTTTTTTTCTTTCTTCAAGATCTTCATCCACTGCAGTACAATGGTGTGTCAGATCACTGCTACTGAATCCTGTGAACCAATATGCAACAGGACAAGTAAGTAAGGGAAAACTTTATAAGTAATGATATTAAACAGTTTGTTACATTAATGCTATATCAAATACTTTATTTTTCAGAGAGGTCAGTTTCAGCTGCACGAAAATCACGAAAGGATTCCATAGTCTCTAGCGGTATGGTCATCCTTATTGATGATTTGCCTGCTTTATCGGTAAGCCAAGCAGATAACGAGGACAGTAAGACCCAAGTGAAGCCTCTTTAACCAGTCTAACAGAAGGACACTAAATCAGACATAATGCTGACCTTACCCTCGTCACGTTAGTCTAAAATTTGAGGGTGTTGGCTAGAAATAGTACGGCTTAGCTTTCGTGTTAAGCAGTTGTGGACTGTTGGTGGTGATTCTACCACAAAGATCAAAACCTTGTCCTTGTATGCAGGTTTCAAGGGTGTAGGAAATAAAGTGTGTGAGACCTAAACAGCTGCCTCAGTCTGGTCTGTTTAACAAATACTAGTTCTAAATGACCAATTCAAGAACCAGAAGCAAGAGTAATGGATTCCTTCTTGACATTACTGAGAATAAAGAAGCTGTAGGTCCTAATACTCTTTCCATTGACATGCTTTATAACAAAATAAAATAGTGATGAGTAAACTGACTCACAGGTATTTGTCTTACCTTATTGATGGGGTGGCATGGTGGCTAGCAATGTCGCCTCACAGCAGGAAGCTTCTGGGTCCAATTGCCAGGTGGAGCAGTCTGGGTCAGTCTGTGTGGAGTTTGCATGTTCTCCCAGTGAATGTATGGGTTTCTCTGGGAGTTCCGGTTTCCTCCCACAGTCCAAAAACATGCAAGTTGGGTGAATTGGCTGTGATTGTTTGACATTGAAGTTGATTTGATGAATCATGTGTAACCTGTAACTACCTGTCCAGTCATGAATGTAACCAAAGTGTAAAACATGACAAATAAACACACAAACCTAATCAACATTTAATAATGATACTGACTTTTGTAAACAGGTTCTAATGTGCATGAAACAAGTTACATTACCTGTCCTTTTAACAGTTAAACAACATTCTGTATCCTGAATCATTCAACATTTAGAGTGGAATTTTTGGAGTTGATATTTCTTTGTAGAGATTAAAGGTATTGTGAGGTAAATACAAGTTAAAGAACAATGTAACTATAACATGTTAATGATACAAGTTATGGTAAAGCAAAGGATCCAATGCATGAAATTTTCCCAGAGCTAAAAAAGTAACCTAATATTTCTGGGACTGGGCCCCCATCCTAGACAATCTTCTATTTCTATAAGGGGTAGCACTGTCGCCTCACAGCAAGAAGGTCCAGGGTTTGATTCCCAGGGTGGAGCGGTCTGGGTCCTTTCTGTGTAGTTTGCATGTTCTCCCCATGTCTGTGTGGGTTTCCTTCAGGAGCTCCCACAGTCCAAAGGTGAATTGTTCATGACTGTGTTTGACATTAAAGACTTGAACTGATGAACCTTGTGTAACGAGTAACTACCTGTCCTGTCATGAATGTAATCAAAGTGTGTAAAATAAAAATATCTATTTCTATAAGCCTTTTTAGAACACTTTTCTAAGTACAAGGTGATATCTACTGGCAAAAACTATTAATATGGTTTAAAACTGATTAGAATAAAAGCATGTCAGGTTCCCACCTACTCGACCAAAAACTAACCTTTCATTTATACAGGTCTTGGTTTAAGTAGGACGTTTTAATAAATCTGTTTGAGTGGCACATGGGCTTAGTGTGTAGCACTGTCGCCTCACAGCAAGAAGGTCCTGTGTTCGATTCCCAGGTGAAGCAGTCTGGGTCCTTTCTGTGTGGGTTTCCTCTCAGTCCAAAGACATGCAAGTGAGGTGAATCAGATACAAAATTTCCATGACCATGTTTGACATTAAACGTTAACTGATGAATCTTGTGTACTGTCTTGAATGTAATCAAAGTGTGTAAAACATGACAATACAATCCTAATAAATAAATAATATATCTGATTCATACAGACACTGGAACCCTAATACATTTTAATGGCTTATAAATAGATCCACGTTACACAATGTGCAATTAACACCATCAGCTCATTATTTCTCATGTCATTTCAAATTGCAGAATGTTTACCTTTTGATGTTCAGTTGATTTAATAGGTTCCTTCTAGTCATTTTACTGTCCATAAATAAAACCATAGTTCTGCTTGACATGTTTGCTTATCTGCTATCACAGCCACTGTTATTTATGCATGTTTAAACAGTTGCTTTATAGCAAGATTTAAGCCATGGGTGAGCAAAAGGCATATGACAGCCCGCTTAGAGTTTGGTAACTAGCATGTAAAGAAAAAAATTCTGACGATACAAAACTAAACCTTTTGGGTAGGATATCAAGCACTATGTTAGGTAAAAAATAAGCACTGTACATCACATGGTTAATCCCAGCATTACAGTGAAATATTATGGTGGCAGCATGGGAATGCTTCTCTGGTTCTGAATGTCCTTTTCTGGCCCAGCCAAAGCTTAGACCTGAACCCCACTAAACATCTGGCCATTCACAGATCTTCGCCATCCAATCTGACACTGCTCGAGAGTATCTGCCATGAATAATGGGATAAATTACTCAAATCCAGGTGTGCAAAAGTTGGAGAGTTGGAGAGACTAGCAGCTGTAATTGTTGGGCTTTTACAAAGTATTGGCTACAGGGTGTGAACACCTCTGTCAATAAGAGATTTCAGTTTAAGATTTTTAAATTACTGGTGTCTGGCGAGGTGATATGCTCAGTAACATGGGTCCTGAAGATCTTGAGCCATTTACTGTTTGCACATGTTCTTCCTTGTGTCCATGAAAGTTTTTTCAGGTACTTTGAATTCTTTTTTCATTCCAAGAACATGGGAGGAAGTTGAGGTGTACATAAATATTTTACTTTAGGGTAGTGTGCCTGTTACATGGCTCAAGTGTCCTAGGTTTAAAAACTCACCTTCGTTGACAGTCATAAAGTTTGTCATGTTCTCTTTAAGTCTCTTGTGTTTGTCTCAATGTACCATGGTTTTCTTAGGCCTCCAAACATGCATTATGTATTAGATGTATTAACTAAGATTTGCCACTAGGACTGTGACAGTGCCATGTCTAGACAGTAAGAGAATAAGTGACAAGTAGGTGACTCCCCATTCAGCCCTTCCTTCTTCAGACAGGCGATTGCAGTGGTGGGCGCCTCAGGCTGATGCACCACCAGAGTATTCACATGTTCAGGTGCATGTTTAAAGTTTAAAACTTGTAATTACAATAAATCCAACAGCATGTGAAGGCAGCGTACATTGGAGAGTCCAAAAATGCATTTTTAGCAGTTGCTTCCTCTCAGGCAGTGATTGCTCCTTTCTCCTCAGCTTTGGGGTATTCGATCTCCATTGCTAACAAGAACTCTGCACAAAAAAGCAATACACGCTGTTAAAAACAAAAGGAAAATCAGATTTTTTACAAGCAATTGAAACCATATATGGAAAGAACTGACCTTCTGTGTAATCTACATCAGGGGAGGTGGACACAAGGACCCAGGCTAAGCCCACTAACAGTGTAACCACCAGCTGCACTATGATCCATGGGTGTAGTATAGTACGTTCTGTACCCGGCAGCCTGAAAGGAAATAAAATAATCGTGTTATCATGGAAGGTTTTAAACAGCTTGATTAGTGAATATGATGACATGAGACTCACCATAATGAAGTGTTAACAGTGCTGTAGAGATTAACACGATCACTGGTCATCTGCTGGCTCAAAGACAGCACCAGAGCGGAGAAATACACTACAAGAAAAAAATTAACAAATATCAGCAATAAATATATAATAAGGTCTTTTTAATCCTTATCTGTAAATATTGGAACATCAACCTACGAAAGGAAGCAAGAGCTACAGGGTCCAGAGTCAGCAAATTCCTCATTGCAGCTGGTGCTTCAGCCAGATTCACTCTATTAACATTTAAAAGAGAAACACAGAATAGCTATAGCCATTATATCTATTCCAATACATTTAAAACTACACTACCTGATCAAAAGTATAGGGACACCCAATACCTAAACTTTCCCTCCAAAATCATGGGCATAATTAGTGATTTATATCACATCTTTAACAACAAACACTGTCACAAGGAGGTCTTGAATCTTGGAAGGATTTCAGCTAGATTGAAGCACAGACATAAAACATAGTCAGCACTTTAATTCATCCCAAAAGTATTGAACGGGATGAAGTTCTGGACTGCAGTCCAGTTTTGACTGTTCTGTGAGTTAAACAGTTTTCTGGAATCTCCCTGTATGCTGTTGGTTCATGACTGTATTACAAAGAAGAGATTAAAATGAATCAAAACCAGTCCAAGACCATTGTTTATTCCAGAACTGAAGTATTTAGACAGGTTGTATTCTGCTGTATACATTACGGAAACATGTTTTTATTGCTTGAGAGTTCAAGAGGTGTGATTTACACCACTTACAGCCTCTTCGCAGTTTGCATTGTGATCACATGCGTCAACCAAGGGTTTGTGTGCTTTAGCACTTACCAGTACCGTTCAATGAGTATGCCTGTCCTATAAGTTTGTTGTTGTTGTTAGCATGGCAAAAATGGTCAGAACTGAATGCTTTGACGGTGTCATGTTAAAAGTCTTTATGTACTTTACCACAGAGTTTTATGTACTTTACCACTGGGTATGGCTGGGATACTTTTGATCACTGAGTGTACATTTTTGAAAAAGTGATGTTTAAGAATACATTTAAAACCAGGTGCCTTACCTGTCGAAGGCTGACACCGTACTAAGGGTCAGTAGGAAGTAAAAGAGGCACTGAGCTGGGTATGCAAGAGTGTAGTACTGCTGAAGTAAATTAGACAGGGCACTCATTTGATCACCAGCCAAAATGTAGAGTACAATAATGTTCCATACAGCATAACCAGCCAGGAATCCATGAGAGAATAGGCCAATCACCCTGCAGGAAAAGAAAACAGTTACCGCTGCAGACAAATTTACTGACATAATTATATGAATCCAGGAACACACAGAGCAAATGTTGAAAATCCATTTAAAAAGAGAGATCACAAAGCAGCTAATTCATGTTTTAACATTAATCTGATGTATATGAAACACACAGATTATCATTTATTTAAAAAAGTAACACGCACCCATACTTAAATGGTATTTTGCTTTTTAGGCTTAAAAATGAATCCATAAATTGATTACACACCTGAAGCCTCTGTGCATTTTTACAGACACATCTCTGGTTGTCCAAGCTGACCGGATGTCCATGGATGCCTGGTCCTTCTGGTCACCGGTTTTGATCTTTTCTGTACGCTCAGCTGGCTGAAAACGACCTGAGGAAACACACATATATGCACATATACAGTATGTCTTATATGCACGTTCTTCTGACTAATTTAATTATATCTGGACTAAATCTTTAGGTTTTGAGTACCAGACACAAAGAATAGTCTTCAGTCTTAAGATTCATCAGTTCAAGTCTTTTAATGTCAACCAAAGTCATGGACAATTTTGTAGCTCCAATTCACCTCACTTGCATGTCTTTGGACTGTGAGAGAAAACCCATGCAGACACGGGGAGTACATCCAAACTCCACACAAAAAGGACCTGGACCGCTCCACCTAGGAATCCAACCCAGGACCTTCTTGCTGTGAGGCGACAGTGCTACCCACTGAGCCACCATGCCGCCCAGAACCTGGTTTAAAGGGATATTGCATTGTTTTTTTCTAGAAAATCTTTATGTATTGCACCTCTTATGTATGTCAAATCACCACAAATAATCTGTTTTGCTCAAGGCAAGGCAACAAAAAAAGTTGTTTATTTTTAGCTTTGACACTAAACATGACTTGGCTTGACTTTTGCACATTGTAATGCACTAAAACACACTACAATGTTAATTTAATCTAAATTCTGACAGCTAAACTCACGGAACACAGAAACTACCAAAGCAAATGGAATTATGTGACTGGGCTGAGTGAGTGTTTGAACGTACGGCCTCTCTCAATGAACACCTTGGCCACGGGCTGACTTGGACCCTGAGGAGCGGAGAACAGAGCATGCTGGGGGATAGAAGTTTGAGTGCCTGTAATGATGTCATCATCTTCAACATCCAGATCATTGTTTGATTCTGTTTCTGTCACTTTAGGTTTCACCCTGTTTGTTGAAGACATGAGATATTGTGAGGAAGGAATTAAATCCTAACAATGGCGTGTATATCATTGCAACATGTTAAAATACATTTTAAAGGTATTTCTGATTACTCACTTTTTCTTCTTGGGTTTTCGTGTGGGTTCCTCATCTGTATTTTGATCCACCATATCTCCATTCTGCACCAGGTTAGTCTGATCACCCTCAACATCTGAATGATTACAGCAAACCAGAATCACTTAGCTGCTTAATGAATAGCACATTTAGCACGTTCACATGGACATTGTTGCAACTCAAACTCAAACCAATTACTGAGAAGGATTTACATAGAAACAGTAGTGTTGTACTAATTTGCCATTTACATCTAGTTCACAATGCTTGCTACGGCAGCACATGTATTATATTTGGAAAAACTCTAATATACAATAAAGTGGATTGTTTGTTTGTTTATTAGAATTTTAACGTCATGTTTTACACTGTTTTGGTTACATTCATGACAGAAACTGTAGTTACTCATTACACGAGATTCATCAGTTCACATGGTTATATCGAACACAGTCATGGACAGTTTAGCGTCTCCAATTCACCTCACTTGCATGTCTTTGTACTGTGAGAGAAAACGGGAGCACCCAGAGGAAACCCATGCAGACATGGGGAGAACGTGCAAACTCCACACAGAAAGGACCCGGACCACCCCACCTGGGGTTAGAACTCAGGACCTTCTTGTACAGCCGTACATGTTCTTAAGGCAATTACTTTTCTGTATACTGAATATACAGTAGGACTGAAGACAAGCTTCTTTAACCTGTAAAAAAATATGTTACATTGTGTATTAATTTATTCTAAAATTAATGTTGTATAGAGAAATTCTTTCAGTTTCTTCAGTTGGGCAATTTAAATTAATAGTTAATAGTCAGAATTTACATCTTCTTCATATACAGTACTTTACTAACATGAAGAAATAAAACTCTATAGCTTTGAAGTGCATTCCATCAAGTTTAAACCTGGTAAATGTTAATAATGAATAATAAATGAGTGTTTGATCAATCAGTGCATTATTCTGATCAAAATCAATGGCAACAGTGCATTTTGGACAGATATTTGGGGGGGGGGGGGGGGGGGGCTATCCCAGCTTTTCAATGGGAGCAAGGCACACAGTAACACCCTGGACGGGGCACCAGACCATCGCAGGGCAGACACACATACACACACCCATTCACCTATAGGGCAATTCAGTGTCTCCAATTAACCTGACTGCATGTTTTTGGACTATGGGAGGAAACCGGAAGCTCCCGGAGGAAACCCACGCCTGGGGATCAAACCCAGGAGCTTCTTGCTGTGAGGCAACAGTGCTACCCACTGAGCCACTGTGCCTGACCTGAGCCTGACCTGATATAGAATAATAAAATATTTTACAGTCAGTCTTACCAGCAGTGTCTGCTTTCTTTTTCTTCTTCTTCCTCTGTGGTGGGTTTTCAGGGGGTTCAGGAGTTAAACGTTCCTGGCTCTCTGACTGTCTGTGACTGGCCAAACCTCCCATTTCAATCCTGCCACCTTCTGAAGTGAGTAAGTCATTTAATTCATTTTGTTCCAGAAACATTAAATTGGGTGTGTTTATACTGGGTTAAATAAATACAGAAATGGTTTAATAAAAATTGAAAAATGAAAAGTATACAAATGTACACATGCTCCAAATGTAGATTAATTAGCCAGCACATCCAATTTTGCTTATTTATAACTTTGCAATAAAATGAGGTTTCTCATTACATCTCACTCAATGAAATAGAATGGAATGAAAATTTGAAACAAGTCACCTGGAAAGCACTTTCCATTTTAATTTGGAAGCCACACATAATCAAATGTTATAAATGATTTTTCCAGCATTTTTTATTCAAAGTAGAAACACTACAAAAAATCTAGTATGTTAATTGCCTAATGTGCACACTTGTTACATTTAACAATGAATACTGTGATGGTGCCCTTTGACTGAACACTTTTTAGTCTACAGTCTGACAGACACACTCATAAAAAGCAACAAACTGCAAATGGTTCATGTTATCTGTTTAAAAATTTAAACCGGCTCAACTAAGATAAAATGCTACAGCACTTAAAGTAGTGCAACACCTAAATGAGTAATAGTACGGGGCTAACATTGACCACAACTGAATGTAACATAACTTAATTGCCTCATAGATCCAGTACAAAGCTAAGGAAGCAGACTTCAAATTGTGCAAATCGTTACAACAAGCTATTAATTAAACAATTTCTAACTAATGTTAGAAGTGATCTTACCCTCAGGAACATCTGCTCCCTCTGTGCTGACCTCACGCTTAGCTTTCTTCTTTTTTTTTTTTGGAACTGACATGTCGTCTGGAAAAAAACAACAATCACCAACAATAATATATTCTTGAACTTTAGCAGCAAATTGTACAGTATATTAATAAACTATTCAATACTAAACACAGCGTATGTGTTATACAATGTTTGTACTTACCTACTGTGTCTTGACTTTCTCATTACGTGGCCATGAAAGAAGAATATGGGAAGAGATAGTGAGAAATTGTGTATAAGACAAAACTGCAGTGCACAAACAGCTATAGAATCTGTTGTGAAGCTCACCTTGGCAAGGATGGCAATGCACGTGGTCCTCTCTGAAAATCAAAAAGGATTATGAAAACATTAAATAGTGTACATTTTAAAAGAAAATAATGCAGATGAAAATAGACTTCTAGTGCTGTGTGTTCCAATTAAAACCCACCACTTGTTTCTTAGTCATCATCAGTCGGAAGGTAAGATGCTACACACACACACACACACACACACACACACACAAGTACAGTATTCACATATAGCACAGATTAGCACTAAGGTAAATTTGAGGCAGGCACTGGGCCAGGCTGCCGGATTACACAACTAATTACTCAAGAGTCCAAATCAGTGATGTTTATCTGACCTTTAAGTGATTTGTTCTGACCCATTTTAATTCGTATAAATGTGATTGCGAATACTGTGACAAACTGGCACACAGTGTATTCCTGCCTCGCTACCAGTGTTTGTATGTGCTACATTTTAATGCCAGCAGAATCAGGACAAAAATAGAAAAACATTCATTTTTACAGACATTCAGAGAGGCAATTTATTATATTTACTCTGTCCTGTTATACTGACAACTCTGTTGTATTTTAAATAGGAAAAAAAACTCTTTACATCTTTATGGATTAGAAACATGAATCTAACTAATTAGGTTAACGTTTTGGCTCTAGCAGCGTTGACTACAGCAGCAGATTACATCTCCCACCTGCATCACTAAATGAAAGTACCAAGAAAGTCTGGCATTTTTTCATTTATAATGATTTTATAGTGAAGGCTTTAAGGCAATTGTTTAACCATTCCAAATGGTCGTTTTCCTAAATATTGTTTTACCTTATAAGTAATAGTAAGGACAAAGGTATGAGGGAAGCTTAAGTAGGGTGACCATACGTCCTCTTTTTCCCACACCAAAAATTCGTCCAGCCGGGATTTCAAAATCACCAAAAATGTCCAGGATTCGACTTTTGTAGTTTGTGTGCACTTTTCTTTGTGTGTTTTTGCACTGATTTCACCTTTCTCTTTAGATCCCGCCCAAATTACAGAAAAAAAATCTGTGTTTGGTCTCATTTGGAATCCTTGGGAAGCAGAATGATGATGATATCCTTTATTTGTCATATATACATATACAGTTGTACAGTACAATGAAATTCTTTCTTCGCATATCTTATTTTGAAAGCTGGGGTCAGAGCGCAGGGTCAGCCATCTTACGGCACCCCTGGAGCAGAGAGGGTTAAGGGTCTTGCTCAAGGACCCAACAGTGGCTGCATAGCAGAGCTAGGATTTGAACCACCAATCTTCCGGTTGATAGCCCAAAGCTCTGCCCACTAGGCTACCACTGTCCCATGAATGCATGACCAGGAAAGCTGACATGCGTGTCAGTGTTAAATAAAGATGCCAGTTCAGCAAAACACAAAACTGCAGCTAAAAGAGTTCAACAGGTAAAGACTAGATAACAAAGAAGATGTTGTTATTGCTGCAGAGGGAGTCTTTGCATTGTACACCATGAAGCATCACGACTGCTACAGATCAATGTCTTTCCCTTATTCTGAAACAGTGTTTCATTTCCAAATGCGTGTACTAAGATAAAGGTTATTGTCATCGCAGTGATAACGCCACATTCAGGCGAAATAGCTCTACTGATAAACCCTCAAACCAAACCTTCCACCCAGAGCAGGTGTCCGTCTGGCTCATGCTGCCATCCTGCCAAGTGTCCTCTTTTTTTAAAACTTAAAGTTACTTAATACTAGTTTTTGCAAACGTGTTAGATGACTTTCAAACTATTTTTTAAGCAACTGCAATGGATATAACACTAAACGTGAGATGTTTAACTTTTAAGTAGACAAGAATGAACAACTTTGTATCATAATTTAAAGTTTGGTCGTGATTTAAAAGCCATTAGGTAGCAAAATGGGCCATGTTGAGCATCAAAGTTGTGCTGCATAGAGTTAGGAGGTGTTGTAGAGTTTAGTGGGATTTTTTTTCATAAATGGTATAGGAAAGGTAATTTTAAGAAAAAAACATTTAAAAATCATGCAATATAAAGGATCCATTCATTCAGTCATTCATTGTTTGTTATACCACCGCGTTATCCTGGTCACAGTCGCAGTGAGATTTATTGGTTAAAAGGTAGGAAACAGATAGGTCACCAGGTCATCACAGGGCAGACACACACACACAAACACCCATACACACACACTAGGGGCAATATTCAGAAACTTCAACTAATCTGACTGTATGTCTTTGGACTTGTGACAGGGAGAACATGCAAACTCCACACAGAAAGGATCCAGACAGCCCCACCTGGGAATCAAACCCAGTGCTACCCACTGCGCCACTCGTAATATAAATTACTCACTCACTTTCTTAACCGCTTATCCAATTAGGGTCGCGGGGTGGGGTGGGGGTGGTTGCTGGAGCCTATTCCAGCTTTTCAATGGGTGCAAGGCACACAGTAACACCCTGGGCGGGGCGCCAGTCCATCGCAGGATGTATGTGTGACACACACACACACAACCATTCACCTATAGGGCAATTCAGTGTCTCAAAGACTGTGGGACTCCCACGCAGACATGGGGAGAACATGCAAACTCCGCACAGAAAGGACCAAGACCGCCCCGCCTGGGGATCAAACCCAGGACCTTCTTGCTGTGGGGCGACAGTGCTACCCACATAGCCACCGTGCCGCCCGTAATATAAATTAGTTGTTTCTAAATAAAAAATATAAAGCTGGTTCACACTTCATTTACATTCTTTATACCTTTAGCCACGTTTCCACGACACTGACCAGGACGAAGCACTTAGTACAAATAAATAATTAAATAAATGGAAGTTTTTCGTCTGCTTAAGCACATTAAAAAACAATAGGAGTAAATCCGTTACATCTGGCAACACTTTAGAAACAGCATGGAGACTGAAACAAACAGAACTTACTCTGTGTAAGTGTGAGATGGGCGGCAGTTCTCTTCGTTTTATACTCGGAACCTGCGAGTTATATTATTTATATTATTTACAAAGCTCATGAACATTTACCTGTTTTACTTATACTATTTAAATTATATTTCCTTAATACAAGCTATTATTAATCCAGCTAAAAACTATGTACAACAATACATTAGCAATATTTTCATCTTAACACTTACCTTCTCGGTGTCCGAGTCCATTGTTGTTGTTTTTTTTTATTTAATAAATAACACTTTTAACTAATATAATGCATAAATAAACTATTCGAGTTCTTATTTAAACTCAGTTTGATGGAAATGCGAGCAGTAAAATTAAAACTGCAGAGATTGCGCTTCGCTAGTGTTTACGCTACCACCCCCGAATCCCAAATAGCAATCTGTTGTATATGTAGTGCACTATATTTTGTTTAAAAACCAGTTACATTAAGCACCCTATGTAGGGCACTATGAAAATTTAAACAGCCGTTTGGGATGAGGCCGTTAGTGTTGTTTGTTGCTGTTGGAAACGATTAAGACCTTTTCCTGTCATACTGTATCGAATACCTGCGCAAATAGAACGTAATGTCTCTAATAAAAGCGCAACCTGATGCTTCGACATCTGAGTTGTACCTAGCTGAGTACAAGAATAAGGGGTGGACAAAATAACAAAAACTCATGAAAAAATGTTTGTAATGAAAGTTATTACAATACACAATTACAAACACTGTTTGGCTAGTTACAATTACATTGTTTAAAGTTATCATGGCCCCTAAAAAGCCTGGTAGATTGGGTGTTGGACAGTATTAGGACATAGGTTTCCCTGTCATACAGACATATGGGTGACATATTCAATCTGTTGTGGCTGTATTTAATGTTTGAAGCAGAAGTATTTTAAAATACTTGTCCTACCGTTGCTCCCAGGTCCACTATTAAAGCCTTGATAGTGCGTTCTCTTCACTAGCTATCTGTAGCTGCCCGCATTCAGTTTAAAACACTGATGCTCGCCTACAAAGCTAAAAAAAAAAATGGACCAGCTCCAAACTTTAGAGAAGTCATCACAACCCGCTTTGTACCATGCAACCTCCAAGCCACTAGTCTCGCTCGCCTTGATCCTTCACCCAGAACTTGGGGAAGACATGCATCAAGGCTATTCTCTGTACTTGCACCCAAGAGGTGGAACGAACTTCCTCTGTCTGTCCGAACATCTGAGTCTCTCAACGTCTTCAAAAGACGATTAACAACCCACCTATAAATGCCGAAAATGTAAATGAAACAGTGGCACAAATTAAAGGGAATGAGGGCAGTTTACATAGTAGTTGCTTAATTATTTACAGTTCCAAAACATGTACAGAAACAAACACTTATACGACAGTATCTATATGTTGAGAGAACCACAAAGTGCAAATCTGTAGTTGGACTGTCACTCAGAAACCTTATAACCTGCATAGACAAAATTTGTTGTAAGAATAAAAAAACCTGACCCAGTAGAAAATACTAATATGGTCTAATAAATCAAAACAAGTCACTATATGTCCTATAGCAACAAAGTTGTAATATTAAAATATTAAAAATCTAATCTAATAGAGTATCCCTTGTCCTCTTGCAAAACTTTCTTTATTTCCTCTATAAATTATCCTTAATTAGCTAATAGCAAGCTGTGTTCTTATTATTTTATTTTGTTTTACATAAGACAAGGGAAACTATGAGAAAATTCTGCATGCTTAAACTGCAGACTGAACTGAGATAAGCATACAAAATTCTATAATAGTCTATACTGTATAACATATCTACCCCACAGCCTACACATTTGAAGAATATGGGACATTCTTGTCACATGTAGTACACAGTCAGTAGTTGACAGAAATCCCTGCAGCCCCTTTAATGTTGCTGTTTGCTTCTTGGATCAGTTGTCTTTTTTTTTAATCAATTTTGGAGGGTTCCTTCTCCTGACTGATACATTATAACAATGACATTCCTTTAATGCTTTGTAAGCTCTTTGTAGACAAGGTATTTTGTTGTAAGATGCAATTAAGTAAATGCCAGGAAAATCCTACAGAAAAGCTGAACTTTATGTTGGGTTAATCAGAGTCACTTTAATTGATATTGATTTGTCCCAAACACCTACCCTCAAAGCTGCAGTCACCTACCCCCAAACAAGGAGGGCCGCAGACTGTCCCCCTCTGAAGTGGCTAGTTTGGTATGCAGCCAGGAGGAAAAACAAGGCAGATATCATTGATATTCTAAGCCTGCATGTATGTCCTCTACAAGTACAGTGGATTTAAAAAGTATTCAGACCTCTTGACATCTGCACACTTTATTGTGCTGTAGATTTATTTAAATTGATACAATGGTTTTTACCAGATCAATCTACACAATCTACATCTAATAACATGATAATCTGGTTTTTTTTAAATTAATAAAAAACTGAAATCTCGTACTCATAAACGTATAGAAAGCATTTGCTGTGGCACTCCAAAAGGTGATCAGGTGCTTTAATTATTCCTGACTTGTTTAGAACTCAATAAGAGTTCACCTGTTGCCATTCAAATTGGTTGGCACAAATTTGAACCTTAAGCATCCAGACAGTAGTGATGGGGAAGGTAGGAAGTCACTCTAAAAGTCCTGACCGAGATGGGAAAACCTGCAGGACAAACAACCATCTCTGCAGTGCTCTTTATATCTTCTTGTAAAAAGTGGCTAAGTGGAAATAGAGATCCTTCAGGCTATCTACGGTGGAACGTCAATTGTTTAATTTGTATCCTGTTTCACTTTATTTAAAACAACATCTCACAAATGCAAACATGTTAATATACATAGCTTCAAATAATATCTATATAAGGTATGTTAGCCCATCAGGACTTGACCGAACAAAAGTTCCATGTTCATCTTTTCTTTCTCTTGTCAGAGGTGATCAGTTGGTCTTATCCATGAGGCAGGAACCCACTGTGGTTCTTCCTGAGCTCTTCTTACTGCCTTTAGTAACTGCACACAAGAAGCCTGCAGGCCATCGTTCACGATCACATGATCAAAGAACTGACCATAACGCTGCTCTATCCCGTGCCCTTCCTCCTCAATCTCATGAAAATCTTCTTCCTAGAAGAGCAAGTGAGAGGAAAATACAAATACAAGAAACAATAAAAGTTCAGAATATGTGTGTTACCCACATTACTTGTTGTATGTGTATACTCACTTGAAATGGTCGTGTGGTGCAGTAATTTGTAAGAATTTGAGCATTCATCCGTGTTCGTTTCATTTGGTCTAAAGGAGGAGGTTTTATGTAGATGATGTATGCTCTCAGCTCATGGGTCCGCACAGAGTCAATGGCCTGTAGAGAAAAGACACCAAGTTTCAAGTTTCAAGTTTATTTGTCATTTGTACAAATGTTAGTAGCAGTTGTACATTGAAATGTGTGTTGGGAGGCTCGGGAACTCTACGAGTATGCTATAATAAAAGTACAAATAAAATAACAATATAATACAATATAATAGACAGTCTTATATATGTATATAAAAAAAATAAACAAGGAAGAAAAATATAGAAAAAATATGTGAAAAGAAATTGCAGTTAAAGTGCAGATTTGCATTGTAAACAAAGTGAACATTGCAGGAATTGTAAACATTGAACCATAGACATTGCAGGCATTATGGATATTGAACCATAGTTCACAGACAAGATTAATAACTGTTAAAATGAAATGTGAGTGTTGATGAGTAACTGAAAAAGGGTGAGTTATTATTATGCATTGTTTAGCATTCTGATGGCCTGCAGGAAAAAGCTGTTCTTTAGCCTACTGGTCCTGGATTTTATGCTGCGGTACCGTCTGCCTGATGGCAGTTTTGTGAACAGTCCGTGTGCAGGGTGGGTGTGGTCTGAGGTAATTTTTAAAGCTTTCTTCAGACATCGCCTGTGGTAGATGTCCTGTAAGGCTGGCAGCTTGTGACCAATGATGACCTCAGCTGCTCTCACAACTCTCTGAAGAGCCTTGCGGTCATGGAGAGAGCAGTTACCATACCAGACAGATATGCAGCCTGTTAGTATACTTTCAATGGTGCTTTTTTAAAAAGTTTTCCAGAATTTTGGGTGGGAGACCAAACTTCCTGAGCCTGCGAGAAAGTACAGTCTTTGACGAGCAGACTTCATCACTGACTTAGTGTGGAGGGACCAAGTCAGGTCATCAGTGAGGTGTACTCCGAGGAACTTGGTTGACCTGACTCGTTCCACAGCAGCTCCTCTGATGTACAAGGGGGCATGTTCATCCTCTTGCCGCTTCCTGTAGTCTACAGTCATCTCTTTTGTTTTGCTCATGTTAAGGTGAAGGTTGCTGTGGCTGCACCATTCAGCCAGCTCTCTGACCTCTTCTCTGTAGGCTGTCTCGTCACCATTTGTGATGAGGCCCATGACAGTGGTGTCGTCAGCAAACTTAAGTACGATGTTGGAGCTGTGTTTGGCAACACAGTCGTGAGTGAAGAGAGAGTACAGGAGGGGGCTGAGAACACATCCCTGTGGAACTCCTGTGTTAAGAGTCAGGGTGGAGGAAATGTGGTCACCAATCCTTACCACTTGAGGTCTGCTCGATAAAAAGTCCAAAATCCAATTGCAAAGATTGGTGTTGAGTCCAAGGTCGTTGAGTTTAGTGGTGAGTTTCATTGGGATTATGGTGTTGAATGCTGAGCTGTAGTCGATGAACAGCATCCGCACATAGGAGTTTTTGTTGTCAAGGTGAGTCAGTGCATTGTGTATAGCCAAAGCAATGGCATCCTCAGTGGACTTGTTTGGTCGGTAAGCAAACTGAAGGGGATCAATTGATGATGGAAGAGATGAACAGATGTGGTTTTTGATAATCCGCTCAAAGCACTTCATGACGGAGGAGGTCAGAGCAACAGGTCTGTAGTCGTTCAAGGACACAACTGTCGACCTCTTTGGTACCGGGACAATGGTGGTCCTCTTTAAGCAAGTAGGGATGACAGACAGACTGAGAGAGAGGTTAAGAATGTCTGTAAAAACCTCTGCTAGCTGGTTGGCACATTCTTTGTGGACACGACCATGGATGGCGTCAGGACCAGGTGCTTTTCGTGGATTTACCATTCTGAAGGATCTTAACACCTCAGGAACACAAATAAATAAACCAGCTGAATAAATCTATGGCATCACATTGCCGATCCTTTTAAATTCAGGTCTGCCTAGTCCATAGCTTTGTTCTTTTCCAGCAACATTTATACCCCTGTATAGCTCTTTTACAGACCTAAACTAGAAATGTTAATCATGTTCACACTGTTACACTAATCCTATATTTACTGTTATATCCAAGTTGTGTTAGCATTCTATTCTTAGTCAACTAAAACCCATTTGATACCCACACTGCCAAGTATAAAATGTGTTTAAATTAAAATCCAATATACTGAGATATAAAAGCAAACACTTAAAATACACGTAACTACCTGAGCCTAATTCAGCAGTCTTTATGTTGAATAATTAACTTTGTATAGTCTTATAGTTAAAAGTCATCCTAATCTTTTAATAAAAATTTTTTTTAACTTAAGCATTCTTGATGAAATTAATTAAAAGGCATTGTGTTACAAACTTCCTTTTTTTTTTATTTATATTTTTTCCCCTCTTTTTTCCCCCAATTTTTTATCCCCCAGTCTAGTCGTGTCCAATTACCCTGATTGCGTCCTCTATACTGATTCAATCCTTCACGCACAGACAGTACCTCTATACTGATTCAACCCTTCACGCACAGACAGTACCTCTATACTGATTCAACCCTTCATGCACAGACAGTACCTCTATACTGATTCAACCCTTCACGCACAGACAGTACCTCTATACTGATTCAACCCTTCACCGCTGACTGAGGACGCCTCTCAACTGACCTGCGCCCCCTCCGGTACGCACAGTCAGTACAGATAGTGCATTTTTCACCTGCACAAGTCGAGTTCATACACTTGACGGGCACTGTATATGGAGGGTCACACCCCCATTCCTCAGCCCTGTGCAGGCGCCATCAGTCAGCCAGCAGGGGCCGCAGTCACACCAGTTATGAGGACCTATGATCCGACTTTCTTACCCTCTAACCCTGAACAACAGCCAATCATTGTTCATACAGCCCCGGCCTAGTCGGAAAGGCAGAGCTGAGATTCGATTCGATGTATTTGAAACCCCAACTCTGGTGAGCTAGCGTACTTTACCTCTGCACCACTTGAGCGGCTGTTACAAACTTACTTGTGAACTTTTAAAACTGTTAATGGTTAGTTATTATAGCAAGGTCAAAAAACTGATTTGTCACTGGTTGGATCCCTACAGTGCCGTTGCTTACTAATCTTATATAAGGCAGTTGTGAAAGTGATGCTAACAGAGGGGCATATGTAGTGCGCGAGACAGATAGCAAGGCCTGAAGTGTAAGGTGAAGTAGACCATTGTCCATTGGCCATGTATACTAGGCAGCTGTGACACAGCATTCCTGTAAGTCTATTAATTAAACAACATTTATTCATAGTATACGAAGCTCAGTATTAACTCTAACATTTTCAAATTATGTTTATGATATGCTTTTGTATTCCAGGTACTTCCCACATCTTAATATTCCTGACCAGTGTAAGTTTACCTGTTGAACATAAATGCTTTGAATACACAATTTCTGTCTTATAATTAAACGAAAAATTACCAATTAACATATTAAAGACAAACAATTAAACAAACAATTGTAGTTAACTCACATGTGGGTCAATGTCTATAATACAGATCTTCCCAGCAGCCAGCACTTCCTTTACTGCTTCTACACTGGTGCCGTAGAGGTGACCTCTGTACTCTCCATACTCCAAAAACCTAAAGAAACTAGGAGGTGTCAATGCTGGTTTGGGATATTAAGAGTAAAAGAATACTAAAATGAGTTCATGTACATTAATGAGAAAATTATTTATGCTATATAATAGGTAATGTACTTCACTGAATTATTTTTTTATTATTTATTTTTTTATTACTTTTTTTATTTTATGGAATTCCTTTTTTTATTTATGGAACTATACATTTCTATAATTTAGATTAGATGCATTCATAAATACATTCAAGACCTACAAGTTGTTGTTTTTTTTGTTCATGCATTTTCTCCCCTTTTTCTCCCTTTTAGCGCGTCCAATTGCCCGATTGCGTCATGCTTCCTCTCCACCAATGCCGATCCCCGCTCTGATTGAGGAAAACGAAGCTAACCCATGCCCCCTCCGACACGTGGGCAGCAGCTGTATGCATCTTATCACCTACACTTTGACGAGTGCAGTGCAGCTCAGCGTTGTGTACAGAGAGACACACCCTGAGAGCATTCTTTTCTCATCTCTGAACAACAGGCCAATCGTTGTTCATGTGGCCGCTCAGCCTTAGACAGTAGGCAGAGCTGAGATTCGATACGATGTAGTCGAGATCACAGCTCTCGTTCCAGCGTGTTTTTACCACTGCACCACCTGAGTGGCGTCAGACTTACAAGTTTTTAAACCCTTAAACAGGATAGTTTTTACTGGCCAAGTATTTTGACCTTTAAACCCTAAAAGTTATTTTGTGTTGTCAATACAACCTATTTAGTGAGATTTTTTAGAATAAAACTTAATATCTATCAAATTGGGCTACTATAAAAGTAAAACAATATCAATACAGCTCACAGACACATTCTTCAAATTGTTAAATGAATGAATGATTCCTCTCGGCTGCTCACATTAGGGGTTGTCACAGTGGACCATTCATCAGTTTTTGCAATGGATTAAACAGGACTAAAGGGGCACTGATGTGTCCCCTCAGTGACTGAGTTTACATTACGCCATGTTCCGTCTGTATTTGTAAGCCCTGCCTGGGATTCAAAGCCCAGCTGTTACCAGCAGCATGACTCTTACCATTGCGCCACATTAGCTCAACTTTAATTGTAAAATATAGCATCCAATTACTTACAGACAGCAATTTATACTGTGTTGCCAGTTTAAATACTAATAATACTAATGCTTACCAACATAGTAGGGAATCATAGCACAGTATGTGAGATTTGTGTAGAAGTGTAGAATTACCTGTGGTTGTACATCATGTTCTTAAACTCCTCTGTGCTAATGAAGTGATACTCTCGACCAGGCTTCTCATGCAGCTTACACGACCTTGTAGTGTCTGTAGGGTAAAACCAGAAAACAACTCTTTACAGTGCTGAACCCAGGTTTTATTTATTAAAAAAAAAAAAGCATTTTCTCCCCTTTCTCCTCCCAATTTAGCGCAGTCAATTTTGTCTTCCGCTGCTGAGAGATACCAGATTGCATCCGAGGAGAGCACATCGCTGTACACGCCTCTTTTCGACATGTGCACAGCCCTCCTCTTCTCGCCCATGCATTCTGCACAGGCGTCTCTTCCGCCAATCAGGGTCCTTACACAGCGTATGAAGGCCCACCCACCCACACATAGTCCGGCCCCCACCCTGCAGATACAGTGGCCAATTAGTATCTGCTGCGGGCACTGTCAATTATGCCCGCTAGATGGCGCCCAGCCGACAGGTGGCAATACCGAGTTCCGAACCGGGGAGTACAGAAACTTGGTGCTGGTGTGCAAGCGGAATATAAGCGGAACCCAGTTTTTAATGTAGTTGTTTAATCAGCACTGTAAAAGTAAATCTGTACTGACGTGGTGTGGCTCCCTGATAGGTCTTTGGGTTGATCTCAATCAGTTTTCTCCGTAACTCATTTACACCAACTCCAGATGGACCTAAGAGAAATAATTTAATTACATATGTAGGACTTGGTGTACACCATGACTAAAAATATAATGAGTTAAATTGACAAAGCAATATACAGTGGGCTCTGGAACTATTAAGACACTGTGTACTATTTACTGTGGTGTAAACAATGCATACTCAGACTTACCTAGCAGGGCAATAAGACGGTGTGTTTCGAGGGGCTGACGCTTGTACCTAACCACCTCCTCATAAGGGCTGATGTCAGAGTTGGAGCAATGAGGAAGGTATATTTGTCCTGAACATCCACATCTGGTCCTCTGGCGACGACTAACTCTCAGACTCCTCCGAAATCCAGCTAAAAACATACACAGACATTTTGTAGAGCAACAGGTTCCAGCACACAATCTGACTATTACTATATTACTACTACAGCTACATCATTATGAATTTTACACAACTCTATTGAACTCTATTCTCTACTCTATCTGTAGTTCTTATAGAAAATTAATACATTGCTGATATCTTTTTATTTTTGACAGACAATATAATATAGACAATAATAGACAATATATCTAATTTACGTCTCTAAATATGGTAAATCTGTTCTTAATTTACCAGAGTGCGAGCTCAGTGGTTAGTGTACTAGACTAGTAATCAGAAGGTTCCTGGTTCAAGCCCCTGTGTTGCCACTGTTGGGCCCCTGGGCAAGGCCCTTAACTCTGAATTGCTCAATATATATATTTGTTTATACACTGATCAGCCATAACATTAAAACCACCTCCTTGTTTCTACACTCACTGTCCATTTTATCAGCTCCACTTACCATATAGAAGCACTTTGTAGTTCTACAATTACTGACTGTAGTCCTCCTGTTTCTCTATGTACTTTTTTAACCTCCTTTTACTCTGTTCTTTAATGGTCAGGACCCCCACAGGACCACGACAGAGTAGGTATTATTTAGGTGGTGGATCAATCTCAGCACTGCAGTGACACTGACATGGTGGTGGTGTGTTAGTGTGTGTTGTGCTGGTATGAGTGGATCAGACACAGCAGCACTGCTGGAGTTTTTAAATACCGTGTCCACTCACTGTCCACTCTATCAGACACTCCTACCTAGTTGGTCCACCTTGTAGATGTAAAGTCAGAGTTGATCGCTCATCTATTGCTGCTGTTTGAGTTGGTCATCTTCTAGACCTTCATCAGTGGTCACAGGACGCTGCCCACGGGGCGCTGTTGGCTGGCTAATTTTGGTTGGTGGACTACTCTCAGTCCAGCAGTGACAGTGAGGTGTTTTAAAACTCCAGCAGCACTGCTATGTCTTATCCACTCAAAACTGTCATTTTCTTTCTTTTTTGGTGTTCAAAGTATTAATTGAAAGAGTCAGACCATCTAATACCCCCCCTGAACAAACTGCACACAGTCTCTTCTATAGTAATTGCCAGTCTTGTGTTCCTTACAGGTGTATGTAAATGTTTGACTTTAATTGTATATTATTATTATTTAAGTGTATAACATAAGAACTAGAGAGACATACCCATATAGGTGCCCTCAGCGCTGGTGCTAAAATCGCTCTCCTCTAAATCCAGAAAAATAAATAATAAAAAAATGAGAAGGTTTAAGATGAAGCCCAGTGTGAAAATCAAACTACTCTGTGCACTCACCCTCCTTAAATTCCTCTTCTCAGTTATCACAGGAATTACAGGATGAAAAGATGAACGTTTAAGTGTTATTGAATGAAACAGATTCAATACCATGTATATGGATTTAAATTCAACTTATATGCTATAAATGATTTCATTACAGTAGACAACATTGTCAAATGATGCCTTGGAAAAAAAGAACTTACCTACCAGATTCAAAAGCTTCATCATCTGTAAAATGAGAAAAATACTGTATATTAGTGCAACTGTGTACTAATAAATTATAGTAATACTAGAATTTTAGCTATTATTTGAGATGTTATAGTGTATGGAATATTAAAGAAATGAATACCTTTTTCTACAAGAGACATCTCTATAGCCAGTATATCATCTTTTAATGAAAGCATAAATGAGACAGAGATGAGATTAAGTTAAGATTAAGTCCAGCTGAGTAAAAGAAGATGTTTCATTTGTACAGTAACAATAATGAGCGTTCCTCACCTTCCCCCACTGCACACAATGCAGATTGACACAAAGCAAAAGAGGATTTTATCAGTATGTGTCATGCATGTTATGTCAGTTGTATACATGTTACAGGCTATTCTGCACACCACACTATCATTTTACACAAATTATTAACTTTTCATTTATTCATTCATTTTCTTTAACCACCTCATCCTAGTCAGTATCACAGTGCATCCAGTACTCAGAAACACTGGATGCAAAGGCAGGAATACACCCTGGACTGTGTGCCAAAAAGCACACACTCACACATTCACTCACATCTAGGGGCATTTCAGAGTATCCAGTATTTTTTGCGGAGGAAAAGCAGTATCAAATGAAACCCTTGCAAACAGCGGACTACAAGCTGCACCACAGTACTGGCTTTATTTTTTTGCAAAATTTTGGGTATTACTGGATTATAAAATTACTGTAACAATTTATTTACATGTTTTATAACTGTAACATGTAGTAACATGTTTACTGTATATACTTTTATCCCTGCAATGGATTGCAGGACCCACAATCACCCTGATCAGGATAAAGTGATTATAATGAATACTACTTCTAGTACTACTACTACTACTAATAATAATAATAATAATTATTATTATTATTGTTTATATTATTATGCACATATTTTTACTTTAAGTAAAAAAAACTCAAAAAAATTATAAATATTATTATAAATAATTATAAATAAATTATAAATATAAATAATTAAACTTGATCAGGAGCAAAAACATTTTTTAATATTAAAATAATGACCTATTAACCAATAATGAAAAATAAAAAAATGGGTAAAATGAGTCAGATGACCCATTTTTCTCAAATTCTTATTTATGTATTTATTCTTATTACTTATTCTTATTAATATAATTATGTAATCACATGTAAGACAGAATATAAAGAAAAGGTGAATTATACATCATAGTCATACATAATAATAGCCATTTAGACCTCACACAGATGGTACTTACATGTTTTGATGCAGATGTGAGATTGATAATGTGGTGACAACCAGAAATCTCTCTTTCTTTAAACACATAAAAACACAAACATGATGTGAAGAATGTCAAAACTTAATATTGACAGTGTCATAATTACAGGCATTTTAAAATCTACATCAGACATGGAGGACAAGTGCAGCACACAAACTACCAATGGCTGCTGTAGGCAGTTCCACTTCGAAGGCCCCTTTAAAGTGATGATCATTTTAGACTGGGTCGCCACACATGTTTAACGAAAAGGAAACACTGTGTAAAATTTACTTTAGCCAAACCCCATCTGTAACCCCTCTAACCTCTTGAGCAGGCATGTGGAGGGGATGAGGCTGGCACAGTCTGAGCTGCATGGTAGTTTCTTTGATTGCCACCAGAGGCTGTCTGTCTGGTCCACTATCTCTAGTATGTCCCCCTTCCTAAAGGTCATGCCAGCATCCACACACGGGATACCAGGGTCCTGCTTCGGGCTGTAGTCCACCATGGCACGCACAAACAGCTGAGGGTATAAACGGCATCATGTTACAAAAATGTGAATGCAGTCACATTACAAATCTGTGGACCTTGATGTGATCCTTTCTTCTATTTATAATTCATGGCATGTTGTCTCTGTGTTTTTTTTTTCTCATACCTCTCAAAATATTCATGTTTTTATGAACCTCACTTTTATACTGGAAATAGTATTTTGTAATTATTCTAAAACCACTGTTAATGTGTGTCTTGGGTCATTATTCTTCGGAAAAATTATTAGGATTTATTAATTCAATAGGATTTTAACATCTTGTTTTGCACACTATGGTTACATTCATGAAAGGACAGGTAGGACTGTGGGAGAAAACCAGAGCTCCCGGAGGAAACCCACACAGACATGGGGACAACATGCAAACTCCACACAGAAAGGACCCAGACCGCTCCATCTTGGAATTAAACCCAGGACCTTCTTGCTGTGAGGCGACAGTGCTACCCACTGAGCCACCAAGCCACCCCACTTTTAAGGTAAAGTTGATTTTTTATTATTCTGTCCAGTTTCTACAATGCACCAGTTCTACTAGCAACCAAGCAGCCTCACAGAATAACAGCACCACCACTATTTTGACAGCAGATAAAGTACTATTGGGTTTAAATGCTTTAATGTCTATCATCCAAACATACTTGAGGTCATTATAATTGACTGAATGTTTTTTGAATGTCTATTTAATTAACAAACTTGGAAGTTTAATTGACAGTGGACAGTGGCACTTGTGGTTCAGCATCTTTTAATTAATAATAGACCTGATTTTAATCATCTGGAAGAATTTACTCATGTATAAAGTGACAACTTGTGTTTTATGTGCAACCTTGGCAAAGTGACCACTGTTACATGTACTTTAAGCTAACTGACAGGTATTTCAACAGATCGGCTTGTGACTTAAAGTTGCCATACAGATATTTTCTAGACTTGTCTCTTGTAATTCTTTTGGGTCACTGTAATGAGTTCAGTCAAACTTATTTATATGGGCACAGAAAAGTCACCAGCTGTAGTCAACAATAAAATTCTACAAAAAGAAATTAGGAGGCCATGCCACAAAGTTTGGAAATGCTATACAAAGTTTTACACCACCAAATTCATAATCCAATTTGCTGTATGAACATTTTGACTCAGTTCTTTGATTTTGAACTTTGATTTGGTTAAATTTTTAATAACTTAAAATCATATTTTTGGATATAGATGTGATTCAATCATCTAGTCACCAAAATGATTTGAACAGTTGTATAAATCATCAAAATCTTGATATACATGATATACATGTCCCTACAGGTGTTTGTAAACTTTTGAATTTAACTTTTGACTTGTGAAGATATAACTGACCATGGTCTTGTTGTTGATGGGTCTGTCAATAATAGGAACCACCTTAAACATAACAGTTCCAGATGATTGTATCTGTTGGGAGAAGGCATAAATCAGCACACACTGAGTAAACACTATATTATTTTAAATTAATTGAAAAGAAAGTGATTAGTATGCTGACCAGTATTTGAATAATCTGCTCTGGTTCCAGTCCAAACACAGGACACCCATTGACCTCCACCACTCTGTCTCCTGCATGCAAGAGGTCTGCAGCCAAACAAGAATACACACTTTTGTCTTTGTTATTTAATAATTTTCCATCCACTTCATAACATTGGTAATTACTTTAAAGTAGCAATGACTGTGACATACATACCTGAAGTCAAAAATTAGGAGAGATGTTTAAATACTTTTGGACAATTAGTGTATATCTGTATTCACTACTATTGCTACAATTTTAATACTACTAATAATAATAATAATAACAACAACAATTTCAACTTTTTTTTGCATTCCCCTCCCATTTTTCCTCCCAATCTAGTTGTATCAATTACCCGATTGCATAAAGCTTCCTCTCTACTTGTGTTGACCCCCAATTTTTCATTTTTAAGACTAGATTTAAAGGCCACCTTTAAGGTAGGCTGTGCTGTGCACATTGTTCCGTAAATTTTGTAGGGCCGTAGTTATGATGAATTCCCTCTATCACCCTCCCTTAACAACATGCCAATCATTGTTTGATTAGGCGCCCAGCCTGCCGGTAGCAGAGCTGAGGTTTGAACCATCGAGTTTGAGATGTCAGCTCTGGTGTGCCAGCGTGGTTTACTGTGCCACCTGAGCGCCGTTCAAGTGTAAATATGTAGAAATACTAATGTACTGGAACATTATAAAAGCTCTGTAGTCCAGTGAAGTCCTTTTCCAGATAGATTCATAACTTTCCCTCCACTTTAGTAATTGTCCTTTATTGTGACACAGTGTTCTTATAAAAACTTTAAAGTAACTTCTTGAATTTTATTGTATGGGTTTAAATAAGTGAGATTTACTGTATATTCTACAGAGCTGACTGAAATTCAGTCTGGCTCTGTTTAATTAGATAAACTGGCTAACTTCATAATTTTTTTTTTACAAAATGTTTAAATTCAAGTCTTATTGTTGTAATACTATGTTTCTTTTACTGATTTGAAAGTTTACTGAATCTTACCACTGCGTTCAGCCAGTCCTCCATGAATAACTCGAGCAATGTAGATCTCTCCTGTCATCTCATGTCTCCTTATAGTGGCTCCCTGAAATCATGTCAAATATTTAATACTGCTAAAGGAAGACACACACTTAAAGAACAACTTTAGGACATAAAGTCAGATAATTAAAGGGGAACTGTTTTTTTAATCTTTTATTTATAAAATAGCAGAGAAAGCAGTGTAATGCCAAAGCCTAAAGAAATACAGTTGAGAAATAATTATATTTAAAACCATTTATGTAACAAAAGCCAGAGAACTTTGGACCAGCGACATCACTGTGTTTGTATGATACAGAAGGAGAAGTCTACACCCAAGAATCGAAGTGCCAGCATGAAGTGAGATAATTTATCAATGAAAAGGTGGTTTGCTGAATGTAGTAGAGTTCCATTTTCTTTGGCTTTTTTTTAACATAAAAGGTCTAGATTTTTCAAGGTTCTGGCATTACACAGACTTTTATACAATCAGAAATAACCAAATGCGTCACCAGCCTGCTCAACAGACCCGATTGAATGTGTCTAAGGAAGGGCAGCAACTCCTTCTATTTGGACTAAGTGGTGACACAAGCAACAGAAAAATACAGAGGGCAAATTGTTATCCTCTGTACATATGTGCTGCTGCCTGGTGTAAAAAAGCTTTTTTGTAGCCTTTTGCAGCCTTTTTACACTAGTAACTAGTGTCATGCAGAAAGCATGGTTCACTAGAGTTCACAGAAAAACTGGATATGTTTAAATTGAGACAATGTAATAGGGGAAAAAAGAAACATCACTATTCCCCTTTAATCGATTTAAAACATAGATGGGTTTCAACACAGAAGAGAGAACAATAGTCACATTCAAGGTGAAGAAGACGATTTTGGTGATTATGATTAAGAGAATCAATACTGGATGAATGAATGAATAAACAAGTTAATGAAAATAAACCCATGAGATATAAAAAATGATGTACTATAAGATCACAGGATGAGTTGATCAATAAAAAGGGGGTTGCTGAATACAGTAGAGTTCTTCCCCTATGGGATTCAGACACTGTGACATCATTGGTTTAGTTTTCTTTGGCTTTTTTTTCCATAAAATGTCTTGATTATTTAAAGTTCTGGCATTACACAGACCTTTATTCAATCTAAAATATGTGTCACATGCCTGTTAGGATGCTTAACAGACACGGTTGGATGTGTCTGAGGAAGGGAAGGCTGGGTTAGGAATCAATGCCTTGCCGTGGCAACAGCAACTTCGACTTTTTGGCCTAAGTTGAGACAACTTCTAATATTTGGCCTAGGTGGGGACACAAGAGACAGAACAAATAGAGGGCAAAGTTATTGTCTGCATATATTAAAGCATTTTCTTTAGGATTCTGCTGCTTGCCGGTGTAAAGAAGAGGCTAGTGGTTTAACACGTCAGAGGAGGCTTATACTCCCTTACAGTGTTCTTACTAAAGCAATAAGCCACGAGAGGCCGTGCATTACTGTGATTTTAGCACGGGGATGACGTTTTTGGCACGACGCGAAGCGGAGTGCCTAAAACTTCTTTCCCCGTGCTAAAATCATAACAGTAATGCACGGTCTCGAGTGGCTTATTGCTTTTATAAAACGGCGGTCAACATAAAATATAATAAATACAACAATGTTTAATTCATAAATGTATTTATTGTGTATAAACTTACAATAAAGCATTCTTCCGCGACGCAAAATAGTTCGATTAACAGTGTTGCTAGGCAACATGAGGGCGAAAATAACATTAACTTTTTCTATTCAGTGGCGTATTAATATGGAATGATGTGAGGTGGTCCTAGGTGTGCGTTTATCGGGGATTTTACAACGGCTTCGAACGCGGCTCAGCCAATCAGATTTTAGGACCGGAACTATCTGTTTTATAAACTAGCAATTAGTGTCTTACAGAGAGCAGGGTTTACTAAAGTACAAAGAAAAATTTGATTTGTCTATATTGAGACAATATAATAGGGTAAAACAGAGAAACATCACTATTGCCCTTTAATAAATTAATAAAATAGATGGGTTTCAACCTAGAAGAGAGGACAATAGTCACATTCAAGGTGAAGAAGACGAGACTGATGATTATGATCATCAACACTGAATGAATGAATTAATAAACAAGTGAATGATATGAAAATCCATGATGTACATCACAGGATCACAAGATGTTTAAAAGATAAACAACGCATTACGGAAGTAATGTGATGGATTCTAAAATTACAGTAACTAAAAGAACACCTCATTTCTTCTTTTTCCTGCATTTTGAGAAGCATCCGATTTTGTTACTGCTTTCCACGCGGCTGTGGGGGGAACTGGGCATCGCTTGGCCATTGGGTATGTTGGGACATCCGTCATCCTGTCTCCTTGGAGATGTGGGAGGTAACTTTGCTTTGACTTTACTTTTTGGTGAGGTGGTGCTACAGGAAGGCTGGAATGTTCTGCTTTGGGACTTGATTGGCTGGTCAAGACAATTACTGTCAGAGCTGGAGCAAGAAGAAGAGGAAGAAGAGGAAGAGTACGAAAAGTGATGGACGTGTCTAAGATGTGTAGAGAAGATTGGTCTGTTAGTATCAGGATGTAACACACTGGCTGGAGACTTGGCCGATGAATATTTCTTTCCAAATGTAATAGATGTGTTGTTAGATTCTTCAGACGCTTCATTGTTGAGAACTAGTTTTGATGCACTGCCAAGCTTCTCTAGTGCCTGTGCTAACACGATCACCGCCTTTGCATTCTCCTGCATGGACACAGAGATGCACTCAGTCACACTGGTCAACGTCTGACCCAGTAGCTCTACATCCAGGCTCTTCTGTATGGGTAAATTCACATAGTTCATTGGGTTCTGAACCATATAATGTTGGAGCATTGGACTGGGAGGAGCGGTCCGGGTGTAACGAAGAACTTTTGGTGGAAGAGGAGGAGCATCTTTGTTGTGGCAGTCAGAAGTGAGGAATGATTCTGAATTGTTGGTCAGTGGAGAAGGACAGGCATGATGTGAAGGGACAGAAAGACTTGGTTTGTCCATACGAGTGCCTTCAAAACAAATTTCAAAGTTGGAGGATAGGGAGGTAGAGAAATAATGTCAGAACAACACCCAACTAACATTAACCAATACCAAAATTAAATTCAGATTGAATCATTTGAACTGAAATCCTGATCGAAACTCCTTACCAGAGACTACTGAGTTATAGACACAAGGTGCTGAGCTATTGCGGCTTCTTTCCCAGTGTGCACTGGACTGAGGGCTGGCTGGAACAGACTTTGTTGAGGCAGGTATTTCATCAGAACTAATAACAAATTTCCTCAAGGTCTTCCATCGTGGACTTAAGTCTGCTTTTTTTGTATTAAGTGCAATATTTTGAGATTTCCGGGGTGGGGTGAGTTTTTGAAGGATAGGTTCTGAAAAGGTCATCCTGTTGCTACCGATCCCCCTACTGACACCAACGTCCTTTATAGAATACAAGACTTGGGTTATCCACCAAAGTAAAAAGCAAAAAAATGGGTTTTATCTAACTGAATCCAACAAGATATTAAAATAGAACAAGTGACAAAGACCTATGATAAAACTATGATAAAAAAGTATTTTATTTATATAGTGCTTACCAGAGGCTGGTTGTTTTTAACCAGGCAGACGATCCTTATGGCCTCTTCATCATCAGGCAGTTCTTCAGGCAGTGGAGGCAGGGCAGGCTCATAGTCCTTTAGTCCCACCACATCATGAGCAGACAGCAATGCCTGTGTCAGATTCATATAGACATTTAGAAAATGCAGTGTCAAAAATTAATTGCAACAGTATTTTCATTTTTTGCTGTTGAATTTTACAAATTGTTTCTAGTTCTTGATGTGCAGTAAAGTTGGAAGTTATAGCTCAAATACTTGCATACTGCATGAACTCTCTGAGGAGGTTAACTAGCTAACTAAGTGTACAAAACAAGAATATTATATATTAATACTGCATATTGTAGTTTTAATAACATGTTGATAGTTGACACCAATGTAATTTAAATATGATCCCTATGTTGGTAGTCAGTAATAATTAATCAGGAAAATGTGACTGATTTGTTAGGACTGACGTAATGGGGGAGGGGTCACTGGGTTACACTACTAACTAATGCTGCTCTGGACATAGAAGAAAGACAGGATAAAGTCACTAACTTAATAGGCATGCAACTACAACATCATAAATCATTAATCATTTCTTTTGTGTATTGGTGTTGTTGGTGTGTTTTTAGTGTTAATTTAACAAATTAAACGTCTACATAGAGAACATACACTTCCTGGCCAAAAAAAAAGGTCACATACTCTAATATTTGGTTGGACCGCCTTTAGCTTTGATTACGGCACACATTCACTGTGGCATCGTTTTCACAAGCTTCTGCAATGTCACAACATTTCTTTCTTTCCAGAGTTGCATTAATTTTTCCCCAAGATCTTGTATTGATGACGGGAGATTTGGACCACTGCGCAAAGTCTTCTCCAGCACATCCCAAAGATTCTCAATGGGGTTCAGGTCTGGACTCTGTGGTGGCCAATCCATGTGTGAAAATGATGTCTCATGCTCCCTGAATGTCTCCTCTTTCACAATTTGAGCCCGATGGATCCTGGCATTGTCATCTTGGAATATGCCCGTGCCATCAGGGAAGAAAAAATCCATTGATGGAATAACCTGGTGGTTCAGTATATTCAGGTAGTCAGCTGACCTCATTCTTTGGGCTCATAACGTTGCTGAACCTAGACCTGACCAACTGCAGCAACCCCAGATCATAGCACTGTCCCCACAGGCTTGAACGGTAGGCACTAGGCATGATGGGTGCATCACTTCAGCCGCGTCTCTTCTTACCCTGATGTGCCCATCACTCTGGAACAGGGTAAATCTGAACTCATCAGACCACATGACCTTCTTCCATTGCTCCAGAGTCCAATCTTTATGCTCCCTAGCAAATTGAAGCCGTTTTAGCCGGTTAGCCTCACTGACAATTGGTTTTCTTAAGGCTACACAGCTGTTTAGTCCCAATCCCTTGAGTTCCCTTCACATTGTGCGTGTGGAAATACTCTTAGTCCCTATTAAACATATCCCTGAGTTCCTGAGTAAATAATGAAAAAAACCAAAGTTTTTTACATTTACTTTTATTTGATTGCAGACAGGATGAAGCTGAGATATTTTATGTTTTATCTGCTCAACTTCATTTCATTTATTAATAAACATCCATTCCTGCATTTCCGACCTGCAACACACTCCAAAAAATGTCGGGACAGTAAAGCATTTACCACTTTACATTGTTGCTATTCCTTTTCACCACACTTAAAAGCCGTTTTGGCACCGAGGAGACCAAGTGATTTAGTGTTTCAGCTTTTATTTTGTCCCATCCTTCTTGCAAGCACGTCTTAAGATGTGCAACAGTACGGGGTTTTCTTTTCAAAATTCTCTATTGGGGACAGGTCAGGACTGCAGGCAGGCCAGTCCAGTACCTGTACCCTCTTCTTCCGCAGTCATGCATTTGTAATATGTGCAGCATGTGGTTTTGCATTGTCTTGTTGAAAAATGCATGGACATTCCTGGAAAAGATGACGTCTTGAAGGCAGCACATGTTGCTCTAAGATCTCAATGTACAGTACTTTTCTGCATTAATGCTGCCATCACACAAGTGTAAATGACACAGTCCCATACCATGACAAATCCTGGCTTTTGGATTTGTTGCTGATAACAGTCTGGATGGTCCTTTTTGTCTTTGGTCCGGAGCACATGGCGTCCATTTTATCCAAAAAAGACCTGGAATGCTGATTCATCTGACCACAATACACGTTTCCACTGTGTGATGGTCCATCCTAGATGCCTCTGAGCACAGAGAAGTAAACACTGCTTCTGGACATGGTTAACATAAGGCTTCTTTTTTTGCACAGAAAATCTTTGTGGCATTTATGCATTACTAGACCTAATTTGCCCCTATCCCAACATTTTTTTTGAATGTGTCGCAGGTCTGAAATGCAGGAATGGAGGTATATTAACGAATGTTTAAAAGTCAAAGTAAATGTAAGGAACACTGCATTTTTATTTTATTCGCATTTTCCATACTGTTCCAACTTTTTTTGTTTTGGGGTTGTAGATATTCTTAAATATGTTCACAAGTTTTGCTTTTTAACAGTGTAACAGCAGAAAGATTAAATCACTTGTTACCTGTATGTGGGGTGATGTTAAAAGACTGTAGAGTTCTCTGGCCTCATATGAAGGGTGTTCCAGAGCTCTCAGATCTGACACAATCTAAACAACCCAAAAAAAAAAATGTATTTGGAAAGTAATACTAAAACTAAAAGTATTACTGAATCCACCAATGAGCCAAACCATTAGGACCACCAGCTTAATATGCTGTGACAACAGGTCCTACCCACCAAGACATGGACTACACAAGACATCTGAAGTAGTCCTGTGTTATTTGGTACATGACATTACTAGGTTTTTCAAATTCTGTATGTGTGTGTGTATGTGGAAGCACCATCAACACACTAATGTTTTGGCTGATCAGTCATTATAATAATGCCATTAAAAACTATAACAGCATTTCTTACCTCAAGTGAAAGCCCAGAAGCATAAGAGAGCTGTGGGGAGGCAGGACTTCTCAGATGCTTCTGCAAACACTCATACACCTGTAGTGAGAAAAAGTTGATTAATTACTGATCAGCCAACTTTAATAAACTCTGCATTATTACTGATTCACTGACCTTTAGTAAAGACTGTAGCCATGGAGTGTTTAATAAACTGTAGAGCAAATCAGCACCATTTATGTCCCTGCCAACAGAGTCCCTCACCTCCTTAACCACAAGAGACAAGATCTCCACCAGACCTTTATTAATAAAAACACATTCATTTACTTGCCTGAGAGACAGCAAACATCTCCTCAATTAACATGTTTGGAGTAAAACATGTGAAAATGTTAATTTGATTTTCACAAACCATTTTTACCCAAGCAACCATAAACCACAGAAAAAAGATATAAATATTATGAAGGTCTTCTGTATCGTTTACCTTTTTCTCCAATATCCAGTGAAGCTGCTTCTTGTCCATTCTCCATGGTTGGTGTCACTGCCCAGTCTGGATGATTTCACTGTAAATGAACTGCCCCAGGTTACTCAATTTACAACTTCTCCAACATTTAATTGGTAAGACTAAAGACTGAAGTTTAAACTCAGCCAGTCCTGTAGAATATAAATATCACTCCTCTTACCATCAAACCTTCACCTTAAAGTCTATACAGGAACACTGTGCCATGAGCAAAGGGAATTCCAGAAAATTAGGTAAAAAGAATTAGGAAAAATTAAAAAATTATGTAGGGCTCCAAAGAAAGAGTCATTATTTCCAAATAAAGACAAAAAAATTGTCAAAGGCATAGAAACAATGTATCCAGCAGTGGCGATCTCTCTAAGACTGCAAGGGAAGCTCAGCTTCCCCTAAAATGTCAAAAATTAAATGGTCAAATATGTACAGTTGTGTTAACATTTCATTGACTACAAATGCGTTAGAACACGTTCATCTCGAAGACGAGTTCGTTCAGAATCAGCTACTTATCACAAATCGACTGACTGATTTTGTTAACTCCTGCAGCGTCAATGCATTTGCCCGTAGAAGCTGAGCGTCTATTCACTTCAACGGGACTGCATGGAAAAGTTTTTTTTTCATTGCTTTGAAATTCGCCAGTCATTGGATAAATGCCACAATTTTGTCCCGTCCCCGGACGCTGAGCGTCTCTGGGGGTGAATGGAGCTGTGGGCGGGTCTGGACGCGGAGCTTCTGCAAGATGATTGGAGGATCAGTCGAAAGGCTAAATCCCGTTTTGATTGACAGCTATTTTGAGATCTACTCGTCACTTAATCACTGGGAGCTTCAGTCCCATCGTGGATTTTGCGAGTGAAGTCGAAAGACAAACTGCAACCCATTTCTTGGTATTTGCTTGGTGAAATTACTTGACCATTTCCATTGTTCATTGTGTAAATAAAACACACTCATAGTATTTGTTTCAGGACACTGGTCAAGTCCAATAGGATCACAGGCCATTTTCTTGAAAAGGAACGGAGGGCAGAATTTATGTATAAATAAATTGACAAATTTTATGATGTAAGCCGACAATGAGCTTCCCCTCTTTGGAAGACCAGCAGCCGCCACTGGTATCCAGGAAGTCACAAAGATTTAACAAAATTATTTTGAGAACTGCAAAGTCATGAGCTGAACCCAATAGAGTTGTCATGACAAAACCTTCACAATGCTAGCAGTGAAACCTAGCAATGTTGATATAATTCCTCCACAGTGATGTGAAAGATATCAAAAAATGAGAGTGTTTAGTTTGCAGGCATTGCAGCTACAGTTGGTGCAATCCTTACATTTATGGCAGTTAGACACTGTTTATCCAAAGCGACTTACAATTTTGACTGAATATAATGCAAGCAATTGAGGGTTAAGGGCCTTGCCCAATAGTAGCAGTTTGAAGGTGGTGGGGCTTGAATTAACAACCATCCAATTACTAAGCTAGTACCCAAACCACTGAACCATAGAACTACCACTGAAGTTATTGAATTAACTGTGTTAAATTAATTTAACTGGTTAACTTTGTTTAATTAGTTGTCCCTAGGACAAAGCGGAAATGGAAGGGAGATGTGCGTTTTCCGTGTATGCACTCAAGGTGTGGTATACCCTGCCCTTGGATATTAGACTTGCTGGGTCAAAGGAGATGGGTTAACAAAATATTTTTATACCTTAGACTTTGAGAATGGACTTTGAGAGCTGGTGTTTCCTGTTTTATCGTTTATTAGATAAAGCTGCACGGTTTGTATGGTTTATGTCTGTTTTATTCCACCCATGGATGTAGCTGTGTTGTTTTTATGGTTTTATGTGTATTTTGTGTTTTATTTTTGTTTTATCTTTTTTATTCATATTTCATCTAATCTAACTAAGAAGCACTTTGTAGCCTGTCTTAGAAAAGTGCTATATAAATAAATGTTTACATACTTACTTAGTAATTAATTTGACAAAGAGTTTTAATAAACTTGCAGGTCCCATAAGCAGTTTATTTAATAAGGTCCAATTGGTCTCAAGTTTATGTACACTTATTTGTCATTTTATTAGACTGTTGGTCTGTAACAGAACAGCCTTCATGTTCTCTGACATCAATGAGTCTTGGCCACCCAACAACCTGTAACCTTTTTCTTTCTATACCTGCTGCATTTCACACATGTACTACGAGTAGCTGCCATCAGTTTAACATTTGATTTATCACTGGCTGTGACATAGGGATGTGGTGTTAATATTTTGGCTCATCGGTGTATGTAGAAGCTGTACACCCAAAATAGCCAGTAAAAATTTGTAAATTGAAAAGTAATGAACCCTTTTAAAAATTTCTGTTATATCATATTTGTTACAATTATTTATTTCTAATCATTAACGAAAATATGATATTGCATTAAAGGTAACTTGAGTAAAATTCATGGTTCAACAACCATTAATTCACCTTTTACCCTATCACCTAAAACGTATAGCTTTATTTAATTTAATGTCTTAACATAATTGTAAAGCCCACTTTGATTTGCAGAACTTCTTTAAATCAGACACAATGCAAGTTGTTTTTAGCAAGACATGGTCTCGCCACAGCATCTCTATTTAGTTCCACTCAGGACTTTGACTATGTCACTCTGAAACTTTAATTAAGACGTTTGTTTGTTTGTTTATTAGGATTTTAACGTCATGTTTAACACTTTGGTTACATTCATGACAGGAACGGTAGTTACTCATTACACAAGGTTCATCAGTTCACAAGTTTATATCAAACACAGTCATGGACAATTTAGTGTCTCCAATTCACCTAACTTGCAGGTCTTTGGACAGTGGGAGGAAACCGGAGCATCCGGAGGAAACCCACACGGACACTGGGAGAACATGCAAACTCCACACAGAAAGGACCCGGACCGCCCCACCTGGGGATAGACCTTCTTGCTGTGAGGCGACAGTGCTACCCACTTAGCCACTATGCTGCCCTAATTAAGATGTGAATTTCCTTTTGTATTTTGAATCATTGTGCTGCTGAATCACCCAATTACACCTCAGCTTCAGCTTACAAAAAATGATCTTACGTTCTTAAGCAGTTTCTTATCAAGATTGGAATTTATCATTCCTTCAATAACCACAAGTCGACCAGCTCTTTTGGAACTTTGTTATTGCTTGACTTTAATGGTAAGATCATTTGCATGTTTATATTTTGTAGGTCAGTAGCACAACACTATGCTATATAAGATTTATTCAGCAATTTCATGTTATATTCATATAATAGTACTCACTTAAAATACACAAACTTTAACTCTAATGCTTTTTACTTGAATAGATAAACAATAATGTGTAGATTTTGAAAACTATAATGTACAGTCCTTTTATTCATAAAGGACACTTAAAAAATACCATACCAGTATGGTCAACAAGCACAAAGCTCTTTAGATAGCAAACCAATATCACTCACCTTTTTCCTCTGTGTTTTCTCTTCACTCAGCTTAGAACAACAGAGTAAACAGTATAATTCCCATTTGTATTTCAATGCTTGAAGTGGGCTTGGATTGGATATATATACCAGTATAGATGCAATGTGGCACTATGGTGTTGTACTATAGGTTAGCAGAGTTATACTGGGACAGGGAACTGTAATCCCTCTCTATCCTTCTTAATCCCACACAAACATAATGAGTGACACAGAGGGGGCGGGGATTAGGACTGCTCTAAACTATTTTCTACAAGAACACATTGGCTAAATGTTTAAACATTCTAATACTGTAGCTTTTGACACAATATATGTTCTGAATAATGAAACTGTTCCTATGACAATTCGGCACAATTTTGCATAATCATCAAATAAACATTATAAAATAAAAATACTACTTTTGACCAGTCAGAAAACCATTTATTATGCTGTATATACAAAAAGAGAGATTAGATTATAAGTGAGCAGGAAGCTAAGCACTAGCTTGACAGACTAAAATGTAGTTGTTCCTCTACGGGGCTGTATGGTAGCTCAGTGGACAGGACTGTCACCTCACAGCAAGAAGGTCCTAGGTTTGATCCCCAGGTGCAGCAGTCCAGGTCCAGCTCTGGTTTTCTCCCACAGTTCAAAGACATGCAAGTGATGTGAATTGGGAATACAAAATTGTCCATGACTGTGTATTTTATATATATATATACGTATATACAGTGTATCACAAAAGTGAGTACACCCCTCACATTTCTGCAAATATTTCATTATATCTTTTCATGGGACAACACTATAGACATGAAACTTCGATATAACTTAGAGTAGTCAGTGTACAGCTTGTATAGCAGTGTAGATTTACTGTCTTCTGAAAATAACTCAACACACAGCCATTAATGTCTAAATAGCTGGCAACATAAGTGAGTACACCCCACAGTGAACATGTCCAAATTGTGCCCAAATGTGTCGTTGTCCCTCCCTGGTGTCATGTGTCAAGGTCCCAGGTGTAAATGGGGAGCAGGGCTGTTAAATTTGGTGTTTTGGGTACAATTCTCTCATACTGGCCACTGGATATTCAACATGGCACCTCATGGCAAAGAACTCTCTGAGGATGTGAGAAATAGAATTGTTGCTCTCCACAAAGATGGCCTGGGCTATAAGAACACCCTGAAACACCCTGAAACTGAGCTACAGCACGGTGGCCAAGGTCATACAGCGGTTTTCCAGGACAGGTTCCACTCGGAACAGGCTTCGCCAGGGTCGACCAAAGAAGTTGAGTCCACGTGTTCGGCGTCATATCCAGAGGTTGGCTTTAAAAAATAGACACATGAGTGCTGCCAGCATTGCTGCAGAGGTTGAAGACGTGGGAGGTCAGCCTGTCAGTGCTCAGACCATACGCCGCACACTGCATCAACTCGGTCTGCATGGTCGTCATCCCAGAAGGAAGCTGACGCACAAGAAAGCCCGCAAACAGTTTGCTGAAGACAAGCAGTCCAAGAACATGGATTACTGGAATGCCCTGTGGTCTGACGAGACCAAGATAAACTTGTTTGGCTCAGATGGTGTCCAGCATGTGTGGCGGCGCCCTGGTGAGAAGTACCAAGACAACTGTATCTTGCCTACAGTCAAGCATGGTGGTGGTAGCATCATGGTCTTGGGCTGCATGAGTGTTGCTGGCACTGGGGAGCTGCAGTTCATTGAGGGAAACATGAATTCCAACATGTACTGTGACATTCTGAAACAGAGCATGATCCCCTCCCTTCGAAAACTGGGCCTCATGGCAGTTTTCCAACAGGATAACGACCCCAAACACAACCTCCAAGATGACAACTGCCTTGCTGAGGAAGCTGAAGGTAAAGGTGATGGACTAAACCTAATTGAGCACCTGTGGCGCATCCTCAAGTGGAAGGTGGAGGAGTTCAAGGTGTCTAACATCCACCAGCTCCGTGATGTCATCATGGAGGAGTGGAAGAGGATTCCAGTAGCAACCTGTGCAGCTCTGGTGAATTCCATGCCCAGGAGGGTTAAGGCAGTGCTGGATAATAATGGTGGTCACACAAAATATTGACACTTTGGGCACAATTTGGACATGTTCACTGTGGGGTGTACTCACTTATGTTGCCAGCTATTTAGACATTAATGGCTGTGTGTTGAGTTATTTTCAGAAGACAGTAAATCTACACTGCTATACAAGTTGTACACTGACTACTCTAAGTTATATCCAAGTTTTATTTCTATAGTGTTGTCCCATGAAAAGATATAATAAAATATTTGCAGAAATGTGAGGGGTGTACTCACTTTTGTGATACACTGTATATATATATATATATATATATATACACTGCCTGGCCAAAAAAAAAGGTCACACACTCTAATATTTGGTTGGACCACCTTTAGCCTTGATTACAGCACGCATTCACTGTGGCATCGTTTCCACAAGCTTCTGCAATGCCACATCATTTATTTCTGTCCAGAGTTGCATAAATTTTTCCCCAAGATCTTGTATTGATGATGGGAGATTTGGACCACTGCGCAAAGTCTTCTCCAGCACATCCCAAAGATTCTCAGTGGGGTTCAGGTCTGGTGGCCAGTCCATGTGTGAAAATGATGTCTCGTGCTCCCTGAACCACTCTTTCACAATTTGACCCCTGATGAATCCTGGCATTGTCATCTTGGAATATGCCCGTGCCATCAGGGAGGAAAAAATCCATTGATGGAATAACCTGGTCGTTCAGTATATTCAGGTAGTCAGCTGACCTCATTCTTTGAGCACATAACGTTGCTGAACCTAGACCTGACCAACTGCAGCAACCCCAGATCATAGCACTGCCCCCACAGGCTTGTACGGTAGGCACTAGGCATGATGGGTGCATCACTTCAGCTGCCTCTCTTCTTACCCTGATGCGCCCATCACTCTGGAACAGGGTAAATCTGGACTCATCAGACCACATGACCTTCTTCCATTGCTCCAGAGTCCAATCTTTATGCTTCCTAGCAAATTGAAGCCGTTTTTCCCGGTTAGCCTCACTGACAATTGGTTTTCTTAAGGCTACACAAGGGATTGGGACTAAACAGCTGAGTTCCCTTCACATTGTGCATGTGGAAATACTCTTAGTCACTATTAAACATTTCCCTGAGTTCTACTGGAGTTTTTCTACCATTTGATTTCCCCAAACGTTTAAGTGATTGCCGATCACAATCATTCAAGATTTTTTTCCGACCGCATTCCTTCCTCGAAGATGATGTTTCCCCACTCTCCTTCCACTTTTTAATAATGCGTTGGACAGTTCTTAACTTGATTTTAGTAGTTTCAGCAATCTCCTTAGATGTTTTCTCTGCTTGATGCATGCCAATAATTTGACCCTTCTGAAACAGATTAACATCTTTTCCATGACCACAGGATGTGTCTTTCGACATGGTTGTTTAACAAATGAGAAGCTACTCACTGCATCAGTAAGGGTTAAATAACTTGTTGCCAGCTGAAACATAATCACCCATGCAGTAATTATCCAATGGGAGGCTCTTACCTATTTGCTTAGTTAAATCCAGGTGGTGACCTTTTTTTTGGCCAGGCAGTGTATATTAGCTAACAACTTCCTGAACTGTTGTTTTTACCTCATTGGAAGGGCAGTCCAAGTTTTAATTAAGGGGGTCAGACCCCCCAATCCCCTCTTTTAATTCGAACCATGGCCTTGCTGTGACTGTTGAAGATTGTTTTGTTTGTTGGTTCATGTACATTGTTTTATTATTCAATACACACACAAAAACCATCGTATTGTAAGTGTCAGGACAGTCAGGATGACTAGGTTAGACTTGACAACAGATAAAATAAAGAGTTAAAGAATTATATGCAAGATTTACCATCAGCCACTTTATTGCCATTTATAAGTACTGAGACAGTTTTGTACAGTAAGAAGCAGTTGGATACACCTTCACTTCTATTTGAAAGACAATATTTACACAGCTGAACATAGGTCAAAGAGAGCAAAATTGAACTGGAAGTATAAATAACGACTGAAATCGAGTGTGTGAGACACCAAAAATTTAAGTAACAGTCACAGGAAATCAATCATCAGTTACTCACCGCTAACACTGTTAATCATTCTCATGCTCAATTATTTACACATATTGAACACCTGAAATCTCATCACTAAGCACAATGAGTGCTAGCGGCTCATATCAATTATTAATAAATATAACAAGGATTGATGTTATTATCTGAACGTTCAATATTTAAAGATAAGGAGTCATGTGTGGCTCCTTCCCAATAGCATTACTTTTTTCTCTTTAAAACCTTTATTAAAAACAAATAAGCAAAAAAATACATTCACAAACTAAGAAAAAATGGAATCAGTGACATGACTGCATCTTTATACTACAGTGTGAGGATCGTGATATGCATAAAGTGCATAATATATTAGTAAAACATTCTATAGGAATAAGTTCTTTTCCTGCTTAATAAAGGTGCAGTGATGTAACTGGTCCAGTTTTCTCTATCTTTGTTTTTTTTTTTTTTAAACTAATTATAATACCAATACTGCTACATAATCCTCAAGTATCAGCCAAAAGGTTTAACACTAATATCAAATACCAAGTTTTTCTCCTATATCATCCTTATATTCACTCATAAACCCTGATAACTTCACAATTCTTTATAGTAATGTGTGTTACAGATAAAATATGCAAGGCTTGAATAAATGAAATGCACTGTTTGGATGACTTTACATCACTGCTAAATAAATTATAGCTTTTTTCATAGCAATAAATATTAATCATCAATTAATATCAAATAAATCAGATGTGAGTCATGTATCAACTGGCTATTTCAAAGTAAAATACTGTCCTGTTACTGATGGTGACCATGAATTACATCCAACCTCTAGGGGGCAATACAGAGTTATCCTCTCTAGCATGATTAGCCTATAAGCTAGTTGGTTGGTTGGTTGTGATTGGCAATTACTTGAAAATTAAGAATGTCTAGCTCTTGCCGCTCAGGTGGCGCAGTGCACAAGCTAGCGCAGTGCACAAGCTAGCACACAAGAGCTGACATTTCGAACTTGTCGGTTTGGCTGGGCTGGGCGGCTATATGAACAACGATTGATTTGTTGTTCATACAGGGCGGGAAGCCGGATAGGGACCTCATAATTGATGCAATTACGACATCTGCTGGCTGGTTGGTGGCGCCGGCACAGAGTCGAGGGATAATGTGGATAGGGTGTGGCTCTCATTACACAAAGCTGATCCACATATGAACTCGCCTCGTGCAGGTGAAAAGATGCAGTCGGCTACTGCACACGTGTCGGAGGGGCCGTGTGACAGTCTCGCTCTCCTCAATCAGAAGTAGGGCTCAGCATCAGTAGACAGGAAATGCTAAGCAATCGGGTAATTGGATACAACTAGATTGAGAGGAAAACTGGGAAAAATGCAAAAAAAAAAAAAAAAAAAAAAAATGAATGTCTAGCTCTCTGATAAAACAACTTCTACTGAAGAACTAAAGTGTGTGTGTGTGTGTGTGAAAATATATAGTATGGTATTGGCAAGTCATTTTGCTGATACCAGAACCCTACTGGCACAACACAAAGCTCTGGTAGTACATAACATTCCATACTATTAAAAATAGCACAATGTAACTTCAGTTTAAGTAACTTTAATTCAAGTTGACTGGTTGATAATCAAGATTAGATCATCAACATTGCCTGGATTATCACTGCAACTAGATTTTCTAAAACATAAAACTAAAAATAAATAAAACAGTTTAAAACATCAATCACAACTGTTTAGAACATGAAGTTCTGTACAAAGTATTGCTGAAAGCAGCACTAACAAACACTCACACGTAAAAGAGACGCAGTTATCACATTGAACATACTTGGCACCTGAGAGCCAAACCACAAATAATATAAACATACTTATGTGCTTAGTTCAAATCAGCTCCAGACTTCTGTTATAGCATTACATTATGGTACAAAGAATAAACCCAAAAGATTTTAAAATTTAACTTGAATAAACTGCAGTCAAAAATCATTATGCACTGTTACAAAGCTCCTTCAATAGAGAACTGTGTGTTGATTGATGAGGCGTTCAAGTAGAGATGCACCAATCTGATAGTTGAGGGCAAATTGTGACCACTGTCTGCACTATTGCATCTAACATTGGCAACTAATGTACTAAAGCTGTAGATTATTACACAGCATGTCTGAACCACCTACGATTGTGCTCTTGTTGAGGCTGTAAAATTGTAAAAACAGCAAACCATTGACTATTTTAAAAAAGACAACTTAAGTTAGTAAATTAAGTCACTGGAATAAAGACAGTGGTCTCGTATGCACAATACATTCATGCTGTTTCATATCTTAATGCAACCATAAATGAATAAATATATTAATCTCTTATTTATATTGGGGGGAAATAGTATTGGCTGAACCTGAACTAGTACTGGCTTGGATTTTTTCCGATCCAACCAGTGGCAGTACTACATGTGTTAAATGTGTGATTTAAAATATCTGGACACAGAATTTGTCCTAAAGCCCACCCTGACATGTATAACTTCATAACAGTAGCACGAACAGTCATCTTTGTTACTGTAATAATGTAAGGATTGGATCAATTCCTGACTGAGTCTGCTGATCTTCTAATACTGACATCATCTTAGTAAGCAAGTTGGCAGATTCTTACCAGGTTTTGGTGCCTAGTTAGAGGAGAAATTTCGGGTGTGATGGTGATAGGTTTGACAACAGTTTAAATCCTGTGTTTACATACATGTTTGATCAACTTCACCAAGGATTGGTAACCAAGTCAAACCCAATATGATATTGATCCAGCATCAGATGCATCTAATTTGAATATTCAACATGAAATAAATCTGTAATGGTAATTTGACATCTATTATGAGATGTGCTATTAAAATAAGCCTGTTATTTAATTGAATTTGTATCGGCTATTACTATTATTATTACTATTATTATGATACCACTATTGTTCAAGTGCATTCACTGAGCAAACCTTCACTTGTTGCAGAGCTGTACTGCTGGCAGATATTAAATTTAACAATGCATTAAAGCATCATGAGTCCTGAACATTTTTCTCTTCATTGTACCATTGCACAGGACTTCAGCTGTGAATTTACACACCCGATCTTTCACAGTAATAAAGGAACATATAAATAACAAAAGAAGAGACGGCAGTGAGAAACCTTGTCTGAAAACAGGGTGTGGAAATGTACAATCTATTAGAATTTCTGTAATATAAATAAAACCGTTGGATCTGTGCTGTGCAGACAGAGAGGATGAGGAACCTGGACAGGTTTTCCCATCATTCAGTCAGTTGATTATCCAGTTCAGCCTCTTGCACAGCTGTACTTACAGTCTGAAGGTGGTGGCTGGTGTGAATATTCAGATCCTCATGTGATCTTCTCATGCTGAATCTGATAGTAACATGCCTGATAGGGAAAGCAAGAGTTTCAAACAGTGTGAGCAGAAGATGTAATCATGTGTATGCACATTTATCAGTTGGTGTAGGAACATTTCAGTACAGTACCTTAAGTGTGGTGAACATGATGTCGTGCTCGCCATGTTGCACACAAGGGTCCATGAGATCCTCTATCAGACTGACCTCTGAGCCCAGGTTTCTAATCCTTGGAGGACAAAGACAACATCAATATCATTTTTGCGCTGTATACACCTGGTGTAGTGCTTTAAATCAATTCTTGAATGTATTGCTAAAACAGCACTATGAACACAAACTGTATGAATACAAACTGAACAAATGGTCAGATGAATGTGTACAATCTACCTACAAGAGCTAATAGAAAAAAAGCTTCACTTATTTATTATTTTGTTCCTGCATTTCCCCCCTTTTTATCCTGACTTAAGCGTATCCAATTACCTAATTGTATTACGATTCTTCTCTACTGATGCTGATCCCCATCCTGGTTGAGGAGAGCCGAAACTGACACACGCCCCCCTTTCCGACACGTGTGCAGTAGCCGACTGCATCTTTTCACCTGCACGAGGCGAGTTCATATGCGGATCAGCTTTGTGTACAGAGAGCCACACCATGATCACCGCATCATCCCTTGTCTCAATAGCCACCGGAGGTCGTAATTGCATCACCCTGTGTGAACAACAGCCAATTGTTGTTTGTGTAGGCACCCAGCCTGCCGGATACGATGAGTTCAAAATGTCAGCTCTGATGTGCTAGAGCGTTTTACCTCTGCGCCACCTAAACACCCCCAAAAAAGCTTCTAAGCTCCTTTCAGTATGCAGGTTTTCATCCAAGAGTTTTTAACAAAAAGTGTTTCAAGATTGACGCCCTGTCCAGCATATTCCTGCCTTGCGTCTTGTGTTTACTGGTTGAACCAGACCTGCCAAAACCCATTTGGTTGATGGGGGAAAAAAATCTGCATGCAAATTTGATGAAGTAAACCTTGTGACAGTTAAAGTAAAAAGAATAACATTTTATTAAAGATTTGACTGGATTAAGATGCTGGCAACATAATTCGCACCGTTCTTTTTCTATTGATTGAATTGGTGCAGGGCGGCAAGGTGGCTCGGTGGGTAGCACTGTCGCCTCACAACAAGATCCTTTCTGTGCAGAGTTTACATGTTCTCCCCGTGTCTCCGTGGGTTTCCTCCGGGAGCTCCGGTTTCCGCCCACAGTCCAAAAACATGCAGTCAAGTTAATTGGAGATACTGAATTGCCCTATAGGTGAATGGGTGTGTGTATGTGAGCCTGCCCTGCAATGGACTGGCACCCCGTCCAGGGTGTTACTGTGTGCCTTGCGCCTATTGAAAAGCTGGGATAGGCTCCAGCAAGCGACCCTAACTGGATAAGCAATTAAGAAAGTGAGGGAGTGACTGAGTGAATTGGTGCAAACTTGTGGCCAAAAACATGTGGACACTAACCTAATTATTGTGTTTACCAGTTGCTAACAGTATGAAATAAATAATAATAAATTGCATAGTTTTGACAACCTGCAAAAAGTCCTGACCTCAACCTCATCTGAGGTCAACTTTGGGATGAATTGGAATGCCTTATGGTGTAGCTGTTAATAAAGGTTTACTGAGTACATTAAAACTGATTTATTGACTGATTTAAGACTGAGTATTGTGTTCATTTAAAATCCAAGCCAGAGAGTTACTGATGGATGACAGTAGTTTACAGGACTGGGATAGTGGTCAAGCATTTCACTCTTCTTAAATGTATCCAGTGTTGTATAGCATACCGAGCACGCAGCACCACGTAGAGAAAAACAGGAAACAGATCATCCATGGACCACAGAAAGTCCTGTTTCAGCAAGGACAGCACCTCCTGAGTTATCTCCTCAAAGGTCAGCTGGATGACCTGCAGCTTGTCTGAGGGGGTGAATGTCGTGCTGGAGACGCAAAATTGCAAACCATATAAATACATAGAAATTAAACTCAATTAAGCAAAGACAAATTCCACTATAGCTTATAATGCACTGTTACTAACCTGATCTGCTGTAGTGCCTCGACTGCTGAAGCAAAACAAGCATCTTTAGTGCTGGATAGAACCTAGAGAACACACATATACAATATATGAACATTTTACCTAACCGAATTGTTAAAAAATGTTAAAACAGTTTATTCCAAGGATGGTTATTATTTTATTTATTATTTATTAGGATTTTAACGTCATGTTTTACACTTTGGTTACATTCATGACAGAAATGGTAGTTACTCGTTACACAAGATTTATCAGTTCACAAGTTTAATGTCAAACACAGTCATGGACAATTTTGTATCTTCAATTCACCTCACTTGCATGTCTTTGGGCTATGGGAGAAAACTGGAGCTCCCATATGGATATATATATATTCTGAATATGGATATATATATATATTCTGGAAATAATCTGGAAACATGAAGGAAACATTTACAAAAAAGTGGATTATATCCCTAATGGAACAACACACGAATATAGATTTGGTCTGAATTTGAAGAAGAGAAGCTCAGGTAAGCAGTTGTTATGATTTTATGCTGCTTTATGTTTACCATGCACTTTCATTTTGCAATGATTGCAAAGCATTATCAAATATTAAACTTTTTCAGGACTTTTATTTGAAGTAAATGGCAGTGGCCTGCCATTGTACTCTGTCAAGTTTACATCATATTGTATCGCATCGTATATCGCTACTGCTCAAAAGCATATTGAGATATGAGTTTTTTTGTTATATCGCCCAGCCCTACTCATACACCTCGGGGTAGATTCTATTCAAATATTCAGCAATTGGGGAAACAACAGCTCTCACTGTGGTTCAGTGGAGTCCTAGAATCCTACCCATGGCTTTGTAACCCTTTCAACTATTTTCTTAGCGCTTCTTTAAATTCATGGCAAGTGAATTCATTCAAAGTTAACTACTTAACTGAGAAGGTTCAAAACGTGTTAATTATCCAAACTGGCTTACTAAGTAAATTTGAGTTGAGTGAGTAACCATGGGGAAACTTTTTTTTACAAGGGTTACATGCATACTGGGTTACTTTGATCCTCATATAATAAAATAAAATAAGAAAGAAAGAAAAAAAAACAGAAGCAATAAAAATGGTAGTAAAAACCTTGTAATCATGTCATTTCCTTATCAAATTTAAAAATGAAACAATGCAGCCACTAAATCATACCTTTTGTTTTTCGTTGTGCACTGTGATGGTAACAGGCCAGAATTTCCTACAAAAACACAGACACATTAGTGAAAAACTGACATACAGCACAGACAACACAGTTAGACGTATTAGTATACATGTCTTACTGCTGGACTCCGAGGAACGCGAGAAGAGCAAGATCGGGCTGTTTGTTGAGGCGTAGCACACAGTCCCAGTACACGTCGTCCTCTTTCTCCTTTTCTAGAGCGTATAATGTGAAGAGTGGCGGGTAGAGCCGTGGCAGCAAGATGGGCAAGAGAAGGGCTGAACTACTGACCACACGACTTTAAAAGAACACACACACACACAAACACAACAATAATGAGATGCTTATATAGTAAACACCACATACAAATGGGGAACAAAAAAACAACTGTCAAATTGGCTTTACAAAGCTGGAGTGCATATTCAGAATCCTTTTGTATACTTGTAAAATTTGCAAAGACTTAAATTCTGGTGTAAAGAACACAACACATGGACCTCTGAGTAATGGGGAAAATAATAAAATAAGATGATTTCACTTTCACTACACTTTCCTACACCTAAATGGACATTTCTTGGAGACAGAGAAAGAATGACTTCGCTCCATGCAACATGATGCTACCACCTCATATATTACATTTGGGATGGTGCTTCCTGATTTCTTTTATTTGTTAAAATCTGCACTGCATATACCATTTAGAATTCAACCCAAACAGTTTAGTCTCTTCAGAAAAAGATGCTGCCACTTTGTTAGAACCAGTGGCTAGGATTAGAAAATCCTAGGATATAACGTCATGCCTTTTGTGAGGAAGCTGAAGCTTGCTTTTCATTAGAGCTTACACCTGGACAACCACCCCAAGCATACCTCAAAGTCAAACAAGGCTTGGAGATTTGGAGTGGCCACCGTTTTTTTAAGAATACAGATTTTTAACAGCAGTGTTCCAATATCTTGTCCAGAACTGCTGGTAGCACAGCTGTGCGATTCTCTGTCAAACTGCCCCCTCATGTTGTTTGATAGACCATTGAAAACCTCCCACTGTTCTGAAAAACCATGAATGCAACTGGGCTTCAAACAGTCTAAATCTTGAGATTGTAGAAAAGACTGACCCAGGTTTTGGAGATTCTAGCTTGGTTTCACTTGACTCTGATTCCTTCTTTGCATTTGAAGCTTCAGTAAGCAACCCTCCTTCATCTGGAAGATCGGGAAAAAGGAATCTACAGCGCACCCACACACACGCACACACAAACCCACACTGATCAACTTACAATGATCTTACTAAAGTTACATAATAAAGCATGATAACAAAAAAACAAATACAAGAATCTATAGCATACACACCTGATAATCTGAAAAATGTGGTTGAGGTAGGATTTAATCTCATTGACGGCCTGCTGCAACAACCTACGATTTGCTCCAACACCCACGTAAGTCATCCGATAAACAGCAACCAGATCCTCCACCAACCGGCCCAGTGGGTGCAGCGGGGTATCACACGCCTAAGATCAAAGGTTAAAACTAGATTTCAAACAGTACTGTTCTGATCACTGTACTCGGGGGGGGGGGAGAAACAGAAGAGCAAGGCTGACCTTAATGAGGTATCGGCGAATGGTTTCATATTTCTCTAAGGTAACAGGACCATCATGCTGAGGGATAAACTCCAAACTTTCCAGAGTTTTATTATGGGACCGACTCAGAAGGTCAGGACTAGAAGACACAGACATGTACATGGATTTAAAAACTGTGCAGAAATAACTGGATGATTCCAACACTAAATGAATGTTTTAATCCCTGTATGATGAAAATCTCTCAATCACAGTCAAATAGAATATTTGAATTCTTTAATTCCAGTTTTATATCCAGAAAAGTTGGAACATTTGACTGACCACTAACTCACTACAGTGTTGTTTTGGCTGTATGCTTCGGGACATAGTTGTGTTAAAAGGTGAACGTTCGCCCCATTATAAGTGTAGGTGTGCTTTGGAGCAGTGGTCCCCAACCACCGGGCGACGGACCAGTACCAGTATCATTTATAACTGGGCCACACAGAATGAATAAATAATTAGAGATCGCTACATCAACAATGAAAACTGCTTTCATTTCCAGCACAGTGGTGTTTATCGTCTCATATCACCCCCAGGTGGAAGCAGCGTCTCGTTGCAGCAAAAAAAGCAGTATTGTAAGCAGTATAGTTATTTTATTTTAAATCCGCCCACCCTGTGGGTCCGTGAAATTATATTTTACATGAAACTGGTCCGTGGTGTAAAAAAGGTTGGGGACCGCTGCTTTGGAGGACAAAATCCTTTTTTTAAGGATCTTCCTGTATTTGGCTGCATTTACGTGTCCCACAGTTATTAGCAGTTTTCCTGTCCCTGCCACTAAAAACACCCCCATAGCATGATGCTGCCACCACCATGTTTCATTGTTGGATTGATACAAGCCAGGTAACACAATGGCCAAGGTAAAGGCCAAATCCTGGCTTTCAAAATGTAACAAAACTTGCATACCTGATGAAATTATTTATTATTATTTATTAGGATTTTAAAGTCATGTTTTACACACTTTGGTTACATTCATGACAGGACAGGTAGTTACTCGTTAGACAAGATTCATAAGTTCAAGTCTTTAATGTCAAACACAGTCATGGACAATTTTGTATCTCCAATTCACCTCACTTGCATGTCTTTGGACTGTGGGAGGAAACTGGAGCTCCTTAAGCGGGGAGAACATGCAAACTCCACACAGAAAAGACCCGGGATTACACCTGTGAATTTAACCCAGGACCTTCTTGCTGTGAGGCGACAGTCCTACTCACTGAACCACCATGCTGCCCAATGTAATGAAAAACATGTATACTTTCATTTTACAAAGATATTTGATATTACACTGAAGAGTATAGTAAGCATAAGAACAGTTTATATGGAATCTGCACTTTTTTGATTAACAAAACTTGTAAATACAGTAAAAACATTTACCTGTCTCTGTGTTGTCTTTTGTTAGTGGTTAATGCTATAGCAATGTTGTCCCAGGCAGTCCTGGTCTCCCCCTGCCCTTGAATGTCACAGCCCAGTCTGCTCCAGCACTCCCCAAACACGGCCTTCCACTTCTCCTCCGGGTGCACAGCTAACCGGCCCAGTTTACTGCCCCCACACACAGACACAAACAGAAAATAAAAAAATTGTACACTTTGAATGCCTTAAACACCCAACATGTAAAAGCAAAACCTACAGTGAACGTCTTTTTTCTTTATCGTAGTCGTACAGGTTGGGCTTGTTGTAGCACCCAGATATCTTCAGGCCAGTCCCCCACACTCCACTGATGTAACCCTCGATGTAGTCCCCGTTAGGCATTGTCAAAGTACCCTAGAGAAAGAGGGTGTAATATAAGCATAAGTGTAATGTAAGCATGTAAAAGAGGCTAAACATTCATACCAAAAGCATTATCAAAGTCTTTTTTGGAAGGTATATGCTGTTATTTTGACCAAACATTTAAGTCACATTGACCACATCATATGTCAAAAACGCAACTCTGTCCAATGTAAAGTGTATTATTATTTTGTATTGCAAAAATATGAATGATTTAGTTCCATGATCCCCACACACTAGAGCTGACATTTCGAACCGGCAAGCTTGGTGCCAACATGAACAGCGGTTGGCTGTTGTTCAAGGGCAGGGTGCCAGAGGGGACCTCATAACTGATGCAATTACAACCTCTGCTGGCTGATTGTTGGCACCTGCACAGAGTCGAGGGATAATGTGATCAGGGTGTTTCTCTTCGTACACAAAGCTGATCCACATATGAACACGCCTTGTGCAGGTGAAAAGATGCAGTCGGACGGACACGTGACGGAGGGGGCGTGTGTCAGTCTCGCTCTCTTCAATTAGGAGTGCAGATCAGCATTGGTAGAGAGGAAGCGTAATGCAATTGGGTAATTGGATACGACTAGATTGGGAGGAAAATTGGGCAAGCAAAGTATAACTTCCATTTGCACACTTATAGTATTTATTTATTTACAGACTATATTTTCAAAAAAGTAGGAAAATATTGTAAAATTGAGTTGTTCACTTTCCTGAACATTTTAATTGACAAAAGTTTTTGGTTGACCAACTTGATTATGTTTTGTAAAAATAAACGTTTTTATTTGAGAGCTCAGAATCTCGGCGCTGGTGTGTTAAATACAAAGTTTTATTGTTTGCTTCTGTGTGCAACCATCTAAATCAGACCTGCTTATTGCTTTGGGATTTGAAATGCAGGACTCAAATGCAGTGATTGGCCAGGAGTCACATTTTGAATCCGATGTAAATTCTAGTAGCTATTTTTGTGAGTTTGGAAATCACCTTTCCACTGAGAGTCCAGTCTTCTGAGAAATCCCCCTCGAATGTGGTGTCATCTTCTGAAAGCAAAACACCTGTACCCTGAGAGAAAATAAAAAGACGGACAAAATGAATCAAAAACACAACTGATTACTCTGATTTATCTCCTGCATTGACTAGAAGCTCATACCATCATCTTATTGCAGCTGAAGGCGCCCTCATAATACAGTCCAAACTGAGTGACGATTACGCCGTTTCCCTGCTTCTGATCCTCCTGCCATAAACCCATATACTTCTCCCCTCTGATAGGAACACATACACACAAATAAACATAAACATTAACATTAATATTTTAATCTGAAAGCACCAAAATGTTTATTATTTTAAAATGTTCGTTTGTTGAACCTGGTGATGTCATCAAAGACGCCATAGCCAGTTTTCTTGTCGTTCACCCATTGGCCGATAAAGACGCTGGGGGAGGTGGAGTTCAGTTTTCCACTCCGAAGCATGCCATGACCATGACGCATGTTATCCTGAAAGGAGCCCTCATACACTTCTCCTGTAGCATACCTACACACACACACATGCATACAAGTGATGCAAACTGGCCCGCTGTTTTAAATACTGACTGAAATGTGATTGAAAATACAAATGTAGTACATCAGCCACAACATGTTCAGTGTTTAACATTTAGCTTTCAATTAGTGTCCAGAGTATACAAGGTGTACAGTGGTTTCAACACCACCCACAAACACAAGGCACAAGACATACCCTAAACAGGGTGCAAATCTATCGCAGGTTAACAAACAAGACATTTTTCTCAGTAATCAACATTAGCCTTACTTTCTTGACTACTGCTTTACCACTATGCATAATATAAACTAACTAATCAGTCCAGTTAGCTGAAAAACACAGACACCCCACTGCTGTGACACCCTCCCTACGCTTTACTCCTCCTTTTCTGAGCCCGCCAAACTATTTGGTCTCCAAATTGAAATATTAGACAAAAAGTAACACCACATCACATGGTGTCTAATTTCTGGATTGTTATTTCCAAGGAAATATGTATGAAATTTTGACCAAATTACAAATGTTATATAAATTTTGCTGTTTTATTAGCACTTTGCTTGCGTTTACTTTACTCAGAGATAATATTAACAAAGACCCAATGTGTAAATCTGGAGATAAAGGTGAAAATAGGCACACCTTGTCACCTTGGGCGCGGGAATGGTCGGCAGCCTGTTGCAGCAGCTCTCACCTACTTTGCTTTTTTTGCGCTTTGCTTTTTTTTATACTCTATTATTGTTATTTACTTTTTCCATTGACAGATTGTATGGTTTTACTGTGACACTTTTTTTAATTGTAATGTTTCTGTATTTCTTATATAGTTGTAATTTGTGTACAGAAGTGTAATAGTACGAGGGTTCTTAAAGTTTCCGCACTTTTTTTGACTCTTTAAAAACAAATGACATCACTTTTCTAGTCATCTTCCTCTGCGATGCATTTTTCCCAGCGTCGTACCACCTTTTTAATGCCATCAGCAAAAAATGTTTTTGGTTGAACGAGTAGCCTCTGAAGCACCGCTGCTTTCACATCATCATCACATGAAAATCTTCTTCCCCTTAAAGCTTCTTTGAGTTTACAAAAAGATGGAAATCAGAGAGCGCTGAATCCAGACTATAAGCTCTCTCTCAGTCTCTCAGACACGACCAATTACTACTCCTCCCGCCGTCACCGTTTCCATCGTATTTTATTCTACCCTATTTTATCTACTGTAACTGCATTTACACTGTGCTGGAGCTGCTGTAACACTCAAATTCCCCCATGGGATCAAGAAAGGAATCTTACCTATCTTAGTTTTAGGGTGGTGACCCAAGGGGAAATCATTATACTTATAGTTGAACTTTCTGCACAAACCTTTCTGTTATTTGTCAGATAAGTATAATCTACCATAATAACACAAACAACTATATTATAATCTACTATAATGACATAGTATAAAACATAATAGTACAGGAAACACTGCTATATAATAGTTAATTATAAAATACTAAAAATGACATGTTGGTCAGGATTTATATATGCAATAGATTTTTAATATCAACAAGAGCAGACAATAAATAATAATAAAAAAAATGTTCCCCACCCACACAAACGTACCTGAAGGTCCCGAAGCCATGCATCTTGCCATCCTTCCACTGCCCTTGGTAATGATCATCCTTGTTTAGGCTCTTGTTAGGAACAATGTAGTCACCAAAGCTGAGGAGGATAAATAATAAGTACCTGTAAACAGCCAGCTTCGAGACTTTTGCCTTCATTAAAGTGAATGAAATGAAAAAAAAAAAAAAAAGCACAGAGATCAGTATTGCACATAGAGAGTCACACACTGATCTCTAAGTGCCATCAACCAGCCAGTAGAGGCTGCAATTCAAGAAGCATTGAGTAATGAGGAATCCCTTCAGCCTGCCCACCCTCAGACATAGCCAGTCATGTCTGTGTAGCAGAGATGAGATTTAAACTCAAAAGCTCGAGATCTCAGCAGTGGTGGGTTAGCATGTCATACCACTGTTTCGCCCATTATAGTAAAGACTGTAACTGACCCGTCCTCGAGTCCATTCTTAAATGTTCCAGTATACATCCTCCCATCGGGCCACTTCAACACGCCTCTAAAACACAAGAAAATTAAATAAAGATCTGTTTCTGACATCTACAATCATAAAAATCTAGAATTACTAGAATTACTCACCTGCCATGAGGTTTGCCTGACACCCAGCGGCCCTCAAACTTGGCTTCCTTTAATCTGCTGTCCTTATAGAACGTGTAGAAGGCGGTTCGAGAGATGGGTGGGTCTGCCCGCGAGGTAAAAGGGACAGTGTCTGACCCTGCTCCACTTAATGCCTGCTCCACGGCCTGATTTATGGCCCGTAACCACTTGGCCTGGAATAACACAGTAATTAAGTGATTATAGAAGATTGAAATGTTTGGGAATTCTATGAGGATCGAAATATAGACAACAGCTATGTGTCATTGTTTTGATACTGGGGCTACTGTGATATAACTAAGGCTCTACCTAATTCACGGCCAGGAAAATCACGTCACAGACTGTAAAATGAGCCGACAAGTACCGTTCCCCTGGCAACAGCCAAACCCCCATCGGATTGCCAGACGGAGAAGCATGATTCGTCACTCCAGAGAACACGTCTCTACTGCTCTAGAGTGCAGTGGCGGCGTGCTTTACACCACTGCATCCAACGCTTTGCATGATGCTTGGTGATGTAAGGCTTGGATGCAGCTGCTCGGCCATGGAAACCCATTCCATGAAGCTCTCTACACACTGTTCTTGAGCTAATCTGAAACCACATGAAGTTTGGAGGTCTAAAGCGACTGAGTCTGCAGAAAGTTGGCAACCTCTGCGTACTATGCACCTCAACATCCGCTGACCCCACTCTGTCATTTTACGTGGCTACCACTTCATGGCTGAGTTGCCATCGTTCCCAATCGCTTCCACTTTGTTATAATAACACTGACAGTTGACTGTGGAATATTTAGTAGTGAGGAAATTTCATGACTGGACTTGTTGCACAGGTGGCATCCTATCACAGTACCATGCTGGAATTCACTGAGCTCCTGAGAGTGACCCATTCTTTCACAAATGTTTGTAGAAGCAGTCTGCATGCCTAGGTGCTTGGTATTATACACCTGTGGCCATGGAAGTGATTGGAACACCTGAATTCAATGATTTGAATGAGTGAGTGAATACTTTTGGCAATATGGTGTATTTTGTATTATATTAACTGGTAAGAAATACAAGCCAATCATACTGCAGAATGGGGGGATTTGTTGCTATTTGCAAATATCAGTGTGTTACCGTGTTTGATTTATAGGTTACCTTTTCTGATGGTGACGAGGCCAGAAGTGTAAAGCTCTCCTCAGGTGAGGTCAACTTTAGGCCGTACCTGCCCGACACAAAACACTGTTTAGGACAGCAATACTAACAAACACAGATTAGCATGGTACACAGTAGTGCACTCACAGGCCAGTGTTTTCCTCAGATATTGGTTCCACCCACAGCGTGGCTAGTGGGAAGACATGATGTGTGGAGAACTGAGGAACATTAAAGGGAAAAAAAAGGAGTGATTTATTTCCAATGCATTTTACTTCTGGTAGACTTTACGTATTTCAAACACTGCACTTTTCATAGCAAGTGGGCAGAGCATGCCAAGAACATTTCACATTTCAGAGGCATGCTGGTATATCTTTAATCTTCAAGCACTTAAGTACACATAAAAACAGACCAGAGCTGTGTGACGGACAGTACCAAAAATGAACTGATAAAAATGGATTTAGTGAAGAAGCATTTTGAAGTAAAATTGTGTTGATCAAAATGCAACTGAATTTAAAAATGATGTGCTGATTTTTTAAAGCAACAGCAATGTTTTTATGGTGCCAAGCTGTGGGAGCTGGTAGAGTCTTGGTTCGCTAATGATCAAGGCCTGTGGGAACAGATTTTATGACAAGACAACCTCTGCTATTTTACAGAATTGAAGTGAGAATCTGTCACATAGCAATGTCATATGAAGCATATAACTAATGCTATAAGCATGTGGGTTGACAGTTCACCAATCAAAGTCAATTATGGCATAACATAGAAAGTAAATTTTTGTTACACTGTTTTAAAGGATTACAGTATAGGTGGCTTGAACTTTGTGAGGATGCTGGCCATTCTTGCCTTGTTTTGTTACTTCTAACTACTTCCAAACTTCCATCACAGTTTCCATAAAATAATAATCTAATCATCTTCTGATTTTGCAAATTATTTGAATAATATTTAGTTCTATTTTTAAATGTATTCACATCTTGATCAACTTCATTTTTACTTTTCCATGCATTTTTCCCCAAATCTATTTTATCAGATACTTTTTGCTACCTACACTCACATAGGGCTGCACAGTACATCGCCAATCATTTTGAAAATACCAATTCCCACAGTATCTTACAGAAATATTATACAACCCCAAATCAGAAAAAGTTGGGACAGCATGAAAAATGCAAATAGTAAAAAAACAGAGTTTCTTACATTTACTTTGACTTTTTAATTGCAGACATGATGAACCTGAGATATTTCATGTTTTGTCTGCTCAACTTCATTTAATTTATTAATAAACATCCATTCCTGCATTTCAGACTGGCAACATATTCCAAAAATGTTGGGACAGCAAAGCATTTACCACTTTGTAATGTTGCCATTCCTTTTCACCACACTTAAAAGACGTTTTGGCACAGAGGATAAGACCTTTTTCTGAGTAAGCCGGTTGGTTCCTATTCTGTGGTCAAAGTGGGCTTTATGTTTATGGCAGAGGAAAAGCAGTGGTGATTATGAATGACTGAATTGAGAAACAATTACTAGTAGACTGGTCAATTTAGTAGAAAGGGACTACTGGTTACAAATGTAGAATAGTAGGGTTAATTGTATCACACAGAGCTGGGCGGTATGACAGTTCATTCGGTATACCGGCTTTGATTCCTCATACAGTATCTTTGCTCATTGCTTATCAAAGACTCAGCCTTTCCTGGATGCTGCTTTTGTACCAAACCATGATTACAATCACCTGTTGACATCACCTGTTTGGAATCACATCATTATTTAGTTTTTTTTACCTCATTACTAGCCCTAAATTGCCCCCATCCCAACTTCTTTTGGAATGTGTTGTAGGCCTGAAATGCAGGAATGGAGGTTTATTAATAAATGAAATAAAGTTGAGCAGATAAAACATGAAATATCTTGGGTTCAAACTGTCTGCAATCAAATAAAAGTCAAAGTAAATGTAATGAACACTGCATTTTATTTTATTTGTATTTTCCACACTGTCCCAACCTTTTCTGATTTGGGGTTGTATATTATATAAAGAAATATAATATTTTCCTTTTGTTTCATGTGTGCACATTGCCCAGCTTTAAACACTTTTGACAGATATTTTCTTAAGTTTTGAACTGATGCCATAAAATTGATTTTTTTTAAATAATCAGCAATTTGTTTGTCAGATTTATCACATAATGTATTTGCAATATGATATTTGATATATGATGTGCAGCCCTACCACACACACTAAAAGTAATTCAAAAAAGGAACTGAGAATGGAAACCAACAAAGACAAGAGCCTGTCAATGGGACAAGTAACATGGGGACTGCATCTGACATAACCACACTGCACTGCATCATTCAAATGTACAGGCTGGGGAGAGGGGTACTACAAGCACGGAATAGGGCTTGGATCAGGCACCTCTGTGCCGGTGGCTCTAAAAGAGACAACACAGCAAGAATTCGTACTGCAGCCATTATAGCCATAACAACAGAGAGAGAAGCAAATTTACTTCTGCCATCATTCTGTAATGAAGAAGCTATGACCTCACAGTACAGATCTTGAGCAGACTAACAAAGTACCAGACTTTACTGCACTAAAACTAAAGCACTGAGCCCAGCCCTGGACACTCGGGACAGCTGTACTACAGAAAAAAGGATTGATCTATTTGTTTTTGCGCCGTTCATACTTACAAGCCCTTTAGAGGCAAACATTCCCTACCAGGACAGAAATAAACATCAGACACTCAGATTTCCCTCAGAAACACAATCTAGCAAATTAGATCAATGGATACAAGGTGTTTCCAAGCAAGTGAAAGGCAGATGCAAAAACAGAAAATGAATGATGATAAGCAGTAAAAAATTCAAGATTAGGCAAGAGGGAGTGGCATACCTGTGCGTGAACGAGAGCGTCGTTAAACAGGATGAACCAGTTGACTGAGAAGCGGCCAGCGTTCTGCAGGGTCAGAGCTTTATTGCTGCTCTCACACACCAAGCGACGAGACGGCTTACGCAGTGAGTCCTGAGATACAGGTTGAATACTTAAGCAATAGAACACGAGAGGGAGTGTGTTATCGCGAATAACATCACGAACCGAAGGCGAGTGCCGTAGATCATCACAGCCGTGATGTTATTCGCGATAACACATGACCTGAAGTGTTCTTTTGCTTTTATACGACAGTTTTTACAAAATAAAGAAAGAAAATAAATCAAAGAAGCCCTGAATTTCATAATAAATATGCTTTAATATTGACAATACCTTCCGCCAAAAAGTAGTTCCACAACAAATATAAAGTTTAACACTACAAAGCAGACATCCCAAATTGCAAAAACTCATTTCAGGGAGGTAAGAACAACAAGAAGAAAAAGGCAAGAACCTCCGAAGGGAAAAAAAAGAAATAAAAAACCTCTTGCACACACCAAAGGATATGGGTGATAACAGAACTTTCAGGAGCTGCTAACTGGGCTATTAAGCTAACTGTTCGCGTTACAAACACATTAATGTTCCCTACATAGTGCACTAGATTGTGTATCAGATCACGGATTTATGTTCCCTACATAGTGCACTAGATAGTGAATTAGACAATTGGTTATGTTCCCTACACAGTGCACTAGATTGTATATCAGATAACGCATTCATGTTCACTACATGGTGCACGACAATATATTAGACAATTGATTTATGTTCCCTACACAGTGCACTAGATTGTATTTCAGATAACGGATTTAAAACGCGATCAGGAAAAAAGTCTGTGTCGCCTGCGTGCGCGTTTGTGTGCATGAAGCTTGTCGTTACTGGCATCGCATCAGCGGAGTAATACAGTTGTGGTGTGAAAAGGCTGTGCTGTTGTCACGAATATCAGCGCGGTTAGAACGCTTCTCAACCAATCAGATTGTAAGGTCGGAACTAACTGTTGTATAAAGTACAAATGAATCAGATTTAACCTCATTTTCTACTTTAGATAGAAGATAGAATATAATAGAATGCCTTTATCTGCCATATACGTATACAGGTGCACAGTACAATGAAATTCTTTATTTTCAAATCCCAGTTTGTTTGGAAGCAGGGGTTAGAGCACAGCCATCATACAAGCAGAGAAGGTTAAGGGCCTTGCTCAAGGGCCCAACAGTGACAGCATGGCAGAGCTGGGGTTTGAACTCTGAACCTTTCAGTTAATAGCCGAAAGCTCTACCCACTAGGCTACCACTGTCCTACCACTGTTTATTCTGTACACCAGCATTTTTCAAACTTTTAAGCGACCGACATTTTGTCCATGATTTTTACCACAACCCAGGCAACACAAACAATGCATCAGAACAACACACAAAACAAAATATACTTAATTAATAAAAATGGGGGCAATCTGGTCCCACTGTGGTTTACAAGATGTAACATAAAGCCTCCAGAAGGGGGCATATTTGAATAAGGTCATTTCATTTTGATGTGGCTGTTAAAATTCATGTATTTAATTATTATTATTTTCTCTGCAACCCATTTTTTGGCTTGCAACCCTTTCCAGGGTTAAAAAAAACCTTGCATTTATTGTATAGTTGCACCCTCTACCCCATCAATCAGAGGAAATGGACCAACATAGTACGGTGGTACCTTGTAACTCGACATTCCCTAAACTCGAAATCTTTGAAACTCGCTTGAACCCTTAAACCCTTAAAGTTGACATGTGTATGACTGTCACTTCAGCGTTCGGCTTGATCGGTGCGGTAAACATCATCAAAGTGCGAATATGAGATGAATTTGCATTTGTGTCTGGAATAATTGTCAAACCATCACTTCTGAACTTGTGTTATAGCTCGGGGTTCTGAGAAATTGTAAGAATCAGCTTTTCCGAGAGAGTCTAAAACACTTATTGCTAAAATACGTTTAATGTGTAGGAACACTAAACCTCTCTTAATTATTACTGCTCATAAGTTCTCTCCACTAATGAAATTCCTCGCTCGTTGTTTTAGTACAATAAGTCACATAAAGCTTTGTGCACCGCCACAATAACGGCACAGCAGCGCAAAAGCGGTTTTGCCGCTTCTCATGTGACTGTGCCTTTACTGAACTCGCTAAGGAATAAGATATTCCAAGATCAAGCATCTCCAAAATTAAGAAGCATAAGGAAACAATAAAGAAGTAAAGGTAAAGTGCAGGTTTATTGTATTTTTAACTGTTTTCAATTGTATTTCAGAGTTTAATATATTATATTTCAGTTATTTTCAGTGTATAAGTGTCAAAAACAACCCCATTATTTTATATTAGCCTAAATATATGCAGTTCCATTGGACCATAGAACGCATTAACAGCTTTCCCATACAGCCTTATAGAAAAAAATACCTTAAAACTCAACACCTTTTAAAATCAATGCCACTCCCAGAACCAATTGACGTTGAGTTTTAAGGTACCACTGTACCCCTAAATTCAATTGAACAGATATTATTCCTAGCACTGCACTAGTGGTTGTAATAATGGTAATGCTTATGAACTGGCATTTAAGTATAAAGCTGCATTCCATTGTTGAAACCAAGAAAAGAAACTTTCTTTTCAGATAGTTTATCAAGTGATCCAATGACTTAATAATAAGGGTATTATCAACACATGCTACTCACAGTCATCTTTCCAGGAAAGCTCTTCCAAAAGTGTAGTGTGTACTCTGCCTCCTTCCTTTTCCTCTTAAGGTGAAGAGCAAGAGATTCATACTTAGAAGAGACCTCCTGTAGCTTCTGATACTCCACAGAGCTCTGAAAGGTATTAACAAATACAAAAAACAATGAACAGTTATTAACAGTTAGCAAAAACTCATAACGAGTTCATTTGTAGTGATGCTGTACAATCCGCTGTATCAACTCCTAATGGGAGCAGCCAAAAAGAATCATTCACTCACCATGCTCACAAACAGCCATGCATGTGGACCTACCGACTCATAGCATGATGCTAATTTAAGAAGAAGGTGGCCATAATCGTGGAGATGACGGATGGGCAGGTAAAAAAGATGAACCAGAATGTCGGCCAGCATGGCCCCGTCTTCAGAACACTCAGACAGTTTCTGTAAAATGTCTGTCCCCTTTCCAAACATATCCCTACAGAGACAGAGAAAGTTTTAAACAATATAAACAATTAAGTACGAAGACATGTTAGATGTGTCGGTAGGGGTTGGTTCCTATTTTGCAGCCCTGCTCGGCCAACATGGGCTTAATGTAGGCCGGTCAATTTAGTAGAAAGGCACTACTGACTACAAATGTAGAATTGCAGGGTTAATCGTAATTAGGCTACATTATTATCACATCTGCTACTCTAGATTTTTTTTTAATTAAGCCTAATTAAATCTGGATTAAAATAATGAGAGTTGCATCAGAAAGAGCATCCACCTTAAAAACTGTGCCAATTTAGGTCATTCAGACCAGAAAGATCTGCTTTGGTGACCCCAAACACAGGAAAAAATGTTAGTACGTCTTAATTTTTTGTTTGCACTTAAAAAAGGGTCAAAGCATTAATTAACCCTAAGGTTGATTAGATGGTGTAGCGGTCTAATGCGCTAGCACACCAACTTGTGAGTTCCAGTCTCAGCAGAGCCACCAACCTGGCCTGACGTCCACTCAAGCACAATTGGCTGTATTTGAGGGAGGGAGGAGAAGGTCAAAGTGGGGCACAGCCATATGTGATCTCTGGGGCTGGTAGTGGTGTCTGTGGGAGTGGTGGAGGAGTCTTCATATGTGATACAGCTTTGTGTGGGAACTCAACACTGGTAGGTGATAAGAAGTGGCATGGACACGTTTCGGTGGGGGTATGTTACAATCAGAAATTGGAATAGGGCATTAATGGTTAAAAGAATGTAGAAATTTTAATCCTGATTACTGACCAAGGCTGGTATAAAATAAAAAGAAACACTTGTAATATACACTCATCAGGCTTGTGTTAAATCAGAGATTATTCATTTTCATGACTATGTGCATAGATTAAAAGATCAGTTTCACTGGCATTATCAATAACTGCATATCTCAGCTTTGATAAAGTCTTAATTAATTAGAAATGTGTGTTAAGTGGCGTGTGAATGGCTCAGTTTCTCAGATTGAGAAGATTCAATATCAGTATCAGTATCAATACTAATTATCTGTTTTGCCCGAGAGAGACTCTGAAAACAAGCCCCACAAACAGCGTTATGACTTACTGGCAAGGTTTTACAAATGCCTGAAAGCCTCCCATAACCAGCAGGTTTCCCACTGCAGAGCTGTACCTGTAAACACAAATGCACACACACGTAAAGCAAATGCAAACATTTAGACACATATTTCTGGCAATGTTAAAACCCTGCTACTTTATTCTAAATTAAAATGACACTTTTTATGTGTATAGTGTTAACACTCATGGGCACTTTACTAGGCGTATAGACATTTATACAGGCATTCATTAATTATTTTATAAGCTTCATCTACCAAACAAATGAAATTTGTGGGTATACAATTACTGACTGCAGCCCATCTGCTTGTACATTTACATTACATTTACAATTTCTGCATTTCTATCCAAAGCCACTTACAATACTCTGACAGTATACAATCTAAGCAATCGAGGGATAAGGGCCTTGCTCAAGGGCCCAACAGTGGCAACCTGACAGTGGTTAGGTTGGAACTGGCAACCTTCTGGTACCGGTACCTTAACCACTAGTCTACAGCTGTCACCTCGGTCACCTCCGTGTGGTAATTATATGCAAGTGTGTTGGACTGTTCTCATAGGTGCTGGCCTCTTCATTAGGAACACATAGCTCTCGAAACCAGCTGTCTTTAACCAGTGGACACCTTTTGATCACATGATGTTGTTGGCTTTATATTTTTGGTTGGAACACTATTGTCCTTCCAGTGTTGACATTGAGATGTTTAAATATCTCAACACTGCTGCACTGATCCAATCAAATTGACACAACACACATTACTATGTTATTTGTGCTGAGAATGGTCCAACACCCAAAAAACATCTGGTCATTAGGGGTCCTATGGGCATCCCATTTAACTGGTGACAAAGTGTTCAAAGCAATAATATGGGTTGCTTACAGTAACTGTATACCTATAAAGTTGATTTGTCTGTGTACGTGGAGCATTTAAAAGAATCTATGAATCTACAAGCAGTTAGGTGTACCTAATAAAGTGCTCAGTGAGTGTGTGCAAGTAACAAAGCGTAGATTCAGATTATTATTCAATTATCAAATCACTCTTTCTTGTGCCTTCAAGCGAGTGTATTAGCCTGTCATTGTTATTATGATTCCTGTTTTTAATGCTCTCAGATGTGTGTGCGTGTACTTGCTCAAAATATGTGTCCAGAAACAGATGTGCGTTTTCAAGGACAACAAGCCCTCTAAGATCATGTGAGCGCCTCAGGAATGAGGTTAAGGCGGCCGAGTTCTGACCCGTCAACTGACACAGACGACTGAAGCGACTAATCAGATTTTGTAGAAGTCCAGTACAGAAGGCCCCCAGCGCAGAGCTTAAAGAATCTGAAGACAAAACACGCACATTAACACAAGATTTATGCTACACACATAATGACACAGGACAGCAAATGCATCTGACTGTAGCTTTTTAGCAAAATACACTCATGGGTGCACCACATACACTAATGGTGTAGTACTCAAAAAATAGAGCATCTATAGCATCTATATTAAGGAATGTTAATCATTTAAATGTGTAGGGTAAAACAAAAGCACCACAATGGTGTAAAAGTTATGGCCACCTTTTGTTTAGCCACACCTCGTAGCAGAATCTTGCTTCTTCTGCTATGGCAGTTATGGATGGCAAAGGGGGCATGGAGGTGCAGATGACTAACATGTTGGTTCTTCTTAATGTTAATGTGCTCCAGGTGGGAGTTCTTCTATATATCACGGTTTCTCCCTCATATAATTGCCAGCTCCTCTGTTTGGCAATCCCCCCAGTGTCACAGTACCTTTTAGGCTTCACAACAAAACTGCCCTGTATGAGCAAACTGCCCCAAAGGTGGTGTGACAACCCTTTTCCAGAGCAGATCCTAGCTGTAAATCCACCTTGATTGGTGAGGTTGGGGTGACAACTGTGCGTTTCTGTCCCCTGCTTGTGTTAAGATCCCTATCTTGCCTATTTTCCAAGAACTGGGATATCACAAACGTCCGAAGCAACCTGTCATATTGCGACATCCAGTTACTAGTCTATCCACTTTCTCTGTTGTGGACTACAAATGCTTATGTTTCTTTCATTTGTCACTTTGTATACGTTATTTTTGGCCACCTTCATTATTGGCATATATCCCCTTTTTTGTTAGAGGCTGTTTAGCAACAGTATTGTTCTGCCTTGATTTTTTTCACCTGCACTAGGCGAGTGCTAATGCGGATCAGCCCTGTGTACGGAGAGCCACACCCTGATCAACGCACTCCTTCCCCGCCTCTGTGCAGGCGCCATCTATCAGCCAGCAGAGGTCGTAGTTGCATCAGTTACGAGGAGACCCTATCCGGCTTACTACTACCCCACCCCTATAAGAACAACAGGTCAATCTTTGTTCAACCCAGCTGGATGGCAGAGCTGAGATTCGATACGATGTATTTGAGATCCCAGCTCCGGTCTGCTAGCGTGTGTTTTACCGTTGTGCCACCTGCGTGGCTTGCAATGACATTTCCAACCAGCTCAGGCCATATGGTGTAGCATTTAAAATTGAAAAATTAAACTTTAATTGGTGCCGTAGCATTGGGGCTATGCATAAATCAAGTCCCTCTAACTCACCAGTTGTGGTCTTTTCAAATGATGGACATGGGGGGCAGGAGATGGGCTACTGTGAGTACTTGTACAGTATTTGCAAAATACATAACATGGACATTATAACTAAAAAGCTCTCTAATAAAAAAAATAGACAGCAATGATTGGTGTAAAATATATGCATTGAATAAACTAATAAAAGTTTATTCAAACTAACACATTTTCCTGAACTATATTGAATATAATGCTGTAAATGATTCACACATCTTACCCAGTTTGAGCAGTGGCTGCAGAAGGAGGTTTTTGATGCTCGTCAGTTTACAGTAGTATTTTCTCTCGGCTGCTGCCAGCTCGTGCAGGCTAGCAATGAAGCCAATTACATTACGGTCAGCCAGCGCTGCACAAAGCTGCCCACCCGCAAACACACTGCTCACATAGCCAAGCTACAACACAAACAATGTACAATAGAAAAGCATCAGTACTCAGTGGTACCAAAACCATGATTTTTGACATTGCTATTATTTTGGTCAAACTTTCAATGGTGCCTATAGACTCCAAAAGCGACCGTCAGAGCTGATGCATTATTAGTGTAATATAAGGCGCAAATTGCAATATGAGCCATGATATGCAATAGGAGGTGGTCCTAGCAATCATACAGCAATTAAGTTAGTGTAGTGTGCTAACAATGTTTGATGAGTGTGTTTACTTTTATGTACAGCTAGTTTCTTTCTTTATAAACTCAGCAAACACTAAAGATGTTGTCCAAGACATTGTAAAGCAGCTAAAAACACGACTCGGGTAACTGAGTTTGGAAAACTCCCAACCAATTATGTGGACGTGGGGGTGTCAAAACATGGATGAGAATTTACGTCTTTGAAACAGAACATGAAGCCTCACACTGTGAGGATGTTTTAGGATGTTTTAGGTTTCAACTATTAAACGATTAAGGTAGGCTGTGCTGTGTATAGTAGCTTCCATTGATTTTATTATTTATTATTTATGAGTGTTACATCTGTGAATTTAGTAGGGCCAAATATAATGTGTGGGGTGTGTGGTCACTAACATTCATGCAGAAGGGCAGTAGGACCGGCTGCTGGGTGTAATCTCCCGTCTGCTCTTGTGAAGTCTCATCTAATCCCTCCTTCACCTGCTGTCCACTGTAGTACAGGATTGGCTGAAGACAGTCTCCATCAGCTAACAGAAGAGTGTGATGCTCTCCTGCTGCCACATCCCATGCACGAATTCCCTCAGAGAGCTACAGAAACCCAGAGAGAACAGATTTAAGATTTCAAGATAGCAAACTCATCAAACATTATTTTCAGTGTGTATTAGTGTACCTTGGCTAGACGAGGGATGGTGCTGGGAGATTCCATGTGCCCCAGCTGACCGAAACTGTTACTGCCCCAGGAGTACACCTGCCACACAGGACATTTCAGTGGTCAACACAAATACCAGTAATATTTGATAACCACAGCAAAAGCAGAAAGGCCATTAGTATTGTGGCTGACCATGTATATCCAGTCATGATCTCATCTATATAATAGCCACCATATCCAACAAGAACAAAGGACTGCAAAACAGCAAATGAGGTAATTAAACTCTAAACAAAATAGCAATAGAACTTTGTGTGAAGTTAATTTGAAAACCTGCACATTTTGTTCACTTATGTCTTCATGAAAGTTGATTAAATAGTAAAATAATGTTAATCCTTTTACTCTGCCTGCTTCTCATTTCCATTGCCTAATTGTAACATCCACTCTTTTTTTTATAAAGACATACAATTAATATTGACCACAATTAAGTTCAGCTTATTGGTCCGGCCCTCCACAACAGTCAAAACATTAAAAGCCATTTCTGTACTTGTTCTCAGTTAAATAAAGGTGCAGGTGAATTACCAATTAAAGCAATAAGCCACGAGAGACCGTGCGTTACTGCGATTTTATCACGGGGAAGGTTGCCTAAAACGTCTTTCCCCGTGATAAAATCATAGCAGTAACGCACGGTCTCGAGTGGCTTATTGCTTTTATAAAACGGCGGTCAACATAAAATATAATAAAATACAACAATGTTCAATTTATAAATGTTTTTATTTACAAAAACACTTACAAAAAGCATTCTTCTGCGACCCCAGGTAGTTCGTTAATGTGTTGCTAGGCAACATGAGGCGAACATAACATTCACTTTTTCTTTTCAGTGGCGTATTAATATGGAATGATGTGAGGTGGTCATAGGTGTGCGTTTATCGGGGTTTACAACGGCTTCGAACGCAGCTCAGCCAATCAGATTTCAGGACCGGAACTATCCGTTTTATAATTTGCATTTTACAAAATGTCCTAACTTTCTAGAATCATAAGTCATGTGAGCCTCCCAGGTCCCCAGATCTGAATCCAGCAGAACACCGTTGGAAACCGGAGCTCCAGAGGAAATCCATGCAGACACGGGGAGAACATGCAAACTCCACACAGAAAGTACCCAGACCGCCCCACCTGGGGATCGAACCCAGAACCTTCTTGCTGCGAGGCGACAGTGCTACCCACTTAGCCACCGTGCCACCCTCATTGACGGAAAAGTAAAAAACTAACCATCAGACTATTCAATGTGACTAACCAAATTACACCATAAAACCTTTTTGACAAATTTTGTTCATGCATGTTTGCATTCACCCCCATACAGTCCACTAAAATAAACATACTCCCACATCTCTCTCAAACACACACACACACACACACACACACACACACACACACACACAAACACACACACACACACACTGTATGACTCAAATACACACAGCTGTTCCTGCATAAACACACATTTACTACCAATCTAATAACCAAACAAACTAAGCAAACACATTATGAGCTACATAAAAAACTCATACATTCAAATACATAACATAAAAAACACTAATTAGGTAAAACAAACACAATAAGATATATAAAACACAAATATGCATGCCAAATACAACATTTTAATAGTAGTTCAACCCAGAGTCCCAAAGACTTTAGAATGTATTTAAGGGTTTAAAAAGCCTTATTTTAACAGCTTCCCTATAGTCCCTACCGTGAAACATGGTGGTAAGAGCATGATGCTATGGGAGTGCTTCTCAGTGGCAGGGATAGTGAGACTGGAAAGAATTGCAGCCAAACACAGGAACGAACCACAGACATCTTTGGCAGGACCTAAAGATGGCAGTTCACATATACCTGCCATCGCGTTTGACAAAGCTAGAGAGGCTCTGCTATGAGGAATGGGATAAACTGCCCAAATCTTGTTGTGCAAATCTTGTAGAGGCGTATTCAAGAAGACTTATAGCTATATTATAGCTACAGTTATTTTATATTTCAAATGGTATTATTAAAAATATACATACAACAAATTATATCACTGATTTCATGCCATTTACCTTTATGGTGTGGCCTTTAAATATTTTAATAGTGATTAAATTGGGGGCGGCACGGTGGCTTAGTGGGTAGCACTTTCGCCTCACAGCAAAAAGGTCCTGGGTTCGATCCCCAGGCGGGGCGGTCCGGGTCCTTTCTGTGCAGAGTTTGCATGTTCTCCCCATGCCTGAATGGGTTTCCTCCAGGAGCTCCGGTTTCCTCCCACAGTCCAAAAACATGCAGTCAGGTTAATTGCCCTATAAGTGAATGGGTGTGTGTGTGTGTGTGTGTGTGTCTGACGAGCAATGGACTGGCGTCCCATCCAGGGTATTACTGTGTGCCTTGCGCCCATTGAAAAGCTGGGATAGGCTCCAGAACGAAGAGAATGAATGAATGAATGATTAAATTGGACTGTAACAGGGGATTCACTGTGCCAATATAAATAAGGCATTACATTAACAAAGTCTTACAAGCCTGGTACAGATCGCAGAAAGTAAAAGAAGATCAAAAACATCTGTACAAATGATTCTCAAGTGCAGACACAGTGTCAAGAAAGGTACTAAAGACACTTCCAAGCCAAAAAAAACAACAAATTTGCTTTTCTACCAATTCTACCAATTAGAGTGGTCAAAGATCAAACTAAAAGCTTTAAAAATTACAATAAAATGCAGCTAATTGAAGTGAAGAATAAAAAAAACAGGGACATCTATCTATTTATCTACCTATCTATTTATTTATTGAAAAAAAACACAATTTTAGAAGTGTCAAGATCATTCAGTCATAGAAAAAGAACAGCTGCAAAAATCATTGAACTCCTAAGACTGTCATGACACACCTGTCCCTTACAAGTGTAACACGTGTAAACGATACATGAAAACCTTTGATTTCAACTGTTCTGCATGTTAGAAAAAAGATTTGGCTGTTAATGCTACTGCATTGCATGATGGGAATTGAAATGGCTCTAGTGGTTAAAAAAAAAAAAAAAGCAGGTATGACATTTTACTAAATGTTCTGCCACTTAAAATAGCCAACCGTGACGGTTCCCCTTTATCATCTCTGCAGCTGAAACAAATAAAGAAATACAGGAAACCGCAACAGACAGAAGAAATTAAGCGAATTTGGCAGTAAACCTCAAAATATATATTTATCCACACCAGGTACCAACCTCTGATTGTGCAGTTAGGGCGAGTGAGTGAAGAGCACCAGCTGCCACTCTCACTACCTCTTTACCATTCAGACTCTTAATACACAGAGGCTGCAGTCTGCAACAAAGAGAAATAAAGACACCGAGAGGGAGATTAGTGATATAGTAGATTAATGCCAGACCATTTAATAACAATTATGATGATTCATTATTTATATTATACAGTGGACCCTTGACTTACGAATTTACTTGGTTCTGAAGGGCTGTTCTTAAGTCAAAATGATCGTTAGTTAAACTTATTTTTCCCATAAGAAATAATGTAAATAGAATTAATCTGTGCCAGACCTCCCAAACCACCCCCTAACCTAACCTTACTAATGTCTTAAATGCTCTTTTTTGTTATAAATACAAGTATATTTTCCCTTAAATCTTAAATTATAGAATAGACATTACAGTATTAAACAACAATACACAGTAGTACTGTACTGTACATAAAAACACACATCACATTTTAGTACAGTATGTGTGCTGTAACATACACCATAATAAATGTCCTTCTTTTTATATAAAAAGTATCTACCAGAAACCACAATAACTCATATTTCTCTATTATTTCCTTCTGTATTTCAATAGTGTTGTATTTTGTAGGTGTAATTGCATGAAAGAAAGAATACTTTACTCAGCCGAGTTCCTTCTTCTCTCTCACTAACTGTCCCCCCTTTCTGATACACAGTGACAGCTACTGGCAGGAGTAATTATACAACACAACAAATAGTGCTTTTTCATTTTCTCACCACTGCACTTCCTCTGCACATTCTTTGGGGACATTTTAATATAGAATTTTACAAAATATAAAAAAAAAAAAAAAAAAACACCAGCTGTTCGAATGTTTGCTCACTGTGTATATATATATATATATATATATATATATATATATATATATACAGGGGTTGGACAAAATAACTGAAACACCTGTCATTTTAGTGTGGGAGGTTTCATGGCTAAATTGGACCAGTCTGGTGGCCAATCTTCATTAATTGCAGATTGCACCAGTAAGAGCAGAGTGTGAAGGTTCAATTAGCAGGGTAAGAGCACAGTTTTGCTCAAAATATTGCAATGCACACAACATTATGGGTGACATACCAGAGTTCAAAAGAGGACAAATTGTTGGTGCACGTCTTGCTGGCGCATCTGTGACCAAGACAGCAAGTCTTTGTGATGTATCAAGAGCCACGGTATCCAGGGTAATGTCAGCATACCACCAAGAAGGACAAACCACATCCAACAGGATTAACTGTGGACGCAAGAGGAAGCTGTCTGAAAGGGATGTTCGGGTGCTAACCCGGATTGTATCCAAAAAACATAAAACCACGGCTGCCCAAATCACGGCAGAATTAAATGTGCACCTCAGCTCTCCTGTTTCCACCAGAACTGTCCGTCGGGAGCTCCACAGGGTCAATATACACGGCCGGGCTGCTATAGCCAAACCTTTGGTCACTCGTGCCAATGCCAAACGTCGGTTTCAATGGTGCAAGGAGCGCAAATTTTGGGCTGTGGACAATGTGAAACATGTATTGTTCTCTGATGAGTCCACCTTTACTGTTTTCCCCACATCCGGGAGAGTTACGGTGTGGAGAAGCCCCAAAGAAGCATACCACCCAGACTGTTGCATGCCCAGAGTGAAGCATGGGGGTGGATCAGTGATGGTTTGGGCTGCCATATCATGGCATTCCCTTGGCCCAATACTTGTGCTAGATGGGCGCGTCACTGCCAAGGACTACCGAACCATTCTGGAGGACCATGTGCATCCAATGGTTCAAACATTGTATCCTGAAGGCGGTGCCGTGTATCAGGATGACAATGCACCAATACACACAGCAAGACTGGTGAAAGATTGGTTTGATGAACATGAAAGTGAAGTTGAACATCTCCCATGGCCTGCACAGTCACCAGATCTAAATATTATTGAGCCACTTTGTGGTGTTTTGGAGAAGCGAGTCAGGAAACGTTTTCCTCCACCAGCATCACGTAGTGACCTGGCCACTATCCTGCAAGAAGAATGGCTTAAAATCCCTCTGACCACTGTGCAGGACTTGTATATGTATATGACGAATTGACGCTGTATTGGCCGCAAAAGGAGGCCCTACACCATACTAATAAATTATTGTGGTCTAAAACCAGGTGTTTCATTTATTTTGTCCAACCCCTGTATATATATATATATATATATATATATATATATACAGTGTATCACAAAAGTGAGTACACCCCTCACATTTCTGCAAATATTTCATTATATCTTTTCATGGGACAACACTATAGACATGAAACTTGGATATAACTTAGAGTAGTCAGTGTACAACTTGTATAGCAGTGTAGATTTACTGTCTTCTGAAAATAACTCAACACACAGCCATTAATGTCTAAATAGCTGGCAACATAAGTGAGTACACCCCACAGTGAACATGTCCAAATTGTGCCCAAATGTGTCGTTGTCCCTCCCTGGTGTCATGTGTCAAGGTCCAAGGTGTAAATGGGGAGCAGGGCTGTTAAATTTGGTGTTTTGGGTACAATTCTCTCATACTGGCCACTGGATATTCAACATGGCACCTCATGGCAAAGAACTCTCTGAGGATGTGAGAAATAGAATTGTTGCTCTCCACAAAGATGGCCTGGGCTATAAGAAGATTGCTAACACCCTGAAACTGAGCTACAGCATGGTGGCCAAGGTCATACAGCGGTTTTCCAGGACAGGTTCCACTCGGAACAGGCTTCGCCAGGGTCGACCAAAGAAGTTGAGTCCACGTGTTCGGCGTCATATCCAGAGGTTGGCTTTAAAAAATAGACACATGAGTGCTGCCAGCATTGCTGCAGAGGTTGAAGACGTGGGAGGTCAGCCTGTCAGTGCTCAGACCATACGCCGCACACTGCATCAACTCGGTCTGCATGGTCGTCATCCCAGAAGGAAGCTGACGCACAAGAAAACCCACAAACAGTTTGCTGAAGACAAGCAGTCCAAGAACATGGATTACTGGAATGCCCTGTGGTCTGACGAGACCAAGATAAACTTGTTTGGCTCAGATGGTGTCCAGCATGTGTGGCGGTGCCCTGGTGAGAAGTACCAAGACAACTGTATCTTGCCTACAGTCAAGCATGGTGGTGGTAGCATCATGGTCTTGGGCTGCATGAGTGTTGCTGGCACTGGGGAGCTGCAGTTCATTGAGGGAAACATGAATTCCAACATGTACTGTGACATTCTGAAACAGAGCATGATCCCCTCCCTTCGAAAACTGGGCCTCATGGCAGTTTTCCAACAGGATAACGACCCCAAACACAACCTCCAAGATGACAACTGCATTGCTGAGGAAGCTGAAGGTAAAGGTGATGGACTAAACCCAATTGAGCACCTGTGGCGCATCCTCAAGTGGAAGGTGGAGGAGTTCAAGGTGTCTAACATCCACCAGCTCCGTGATGTCATCATGGAGGAGTGGAAGAGGATTCCAGTAGCAACCTGTGCAGCTCTGGTGAATTCCATGCCCAGGAGGGTTAAGGCAGTGCTGGATAATAATGGTGGTCACACAAAATATTGACACTTTGGGCACAATTTGGACATGTTCACTGTGGGGTGTACTCACTTATGTTGCCAGCCATTTAGACATTAATGGCTGTGTGTTGAGTTATTTTCAGAAGACAGTAAATCTGCACTGCTATACAAGTTGTACACTGACTACTCTAAGTTATATCCAAGTTTCATGTCTATAGTGTTGTCCCATGAAAAGATATAATGAAATATTTGCAGAAATGTGAGGGGTGTACTCACTTTTGTGATACACTGTATATAGAGAGAGAGAGAGAGAGAGAGAGAGAGAGAGAGAGAGAGAGCGAGAGAGAGAGAGACGGTTGGAGTCAACTTTTTCGTGACGTCACGTGTTTGGAGAATTTCGATTGGTAATCCAAAATTTGTTCGTACGTTAAGTTGAAAAAGATAGTTCGTAACCCAAAATGTTCGTATGGTAAATGGTTCGTAACTCAAGGGCCTGCTGTATTTGTTCTTTGTCAGTTGATTGGACATGTAAGAAACGCCAAAGTGTATAAATATCTAAAAAGATTTAAGGAATGAATTTATTTATTTATTTGGATGTTTTTACACACTTTGGTTACATTCATGACAGGACAGGTAGTTACTGGTTACACAAGATTCATTTGTTCAAGGTTAATGTCAAACACAGTCATGGACAATTTTGTATCTCCAATTCACCTCACTTGCATGTCTTTGGACTGTGGGAGGAAACACAGGCAGACATGGGGAGAACATGCAAACTCCACACAGTAAGGACCCAGACTGCTCCATCTGGGAATCGAACCCAGGACCTTCTTGCTTTGAGGCAACAGTGCTACCCACTGAGCCATAGTACCGCCCTTTAAGGAATTAAATGCATTTAACAGTGTGTAGCTTTAAAGTTAAGGTTTGCTTTACTAGGTATGCAGTGATATGCTTTTTTGTTGTTATTTTATTACTGCATTTTTCCAATTTAGTTGTTTCTGTTTCCCCCAATGGCAACAAACTGCCCCTTCCGTCGCCGGCGGCTTCCTTACATCTGACAGGGTCTCACAGATGTTCATAGTCATGCCATGCTCTTCTGTTATTTTACCCTGCATTGATTTGAACCCAATTGAGCAGTTCGCCAAATTGAATTGGTTCTATTTGAACACAGTCAGGCTTGATTTTCTACAGAATCCATATCTCGCTTAGCTTGAATGTCACTATTAAAGTCAACAGCCATGTCACCTAATGTAATGAAAACCAGCTATAATATGGTTACAAAGCCATGTCTAAGACTGTGTGACTCCACCTAACCAGACTGAGTGCTATTATCTCTAAATGAAACATTGTCTACATTCCAACCCCAAATCTTAGCAGTAGTGGGCTAGTGTATTTTACCACTGCACCCCCTGAGCGCCCTTGAAGAACAAATATGCTATGACATACAGTATATGTCCATTTTTAAACATAACTATGCTCTGTAATCGTGAATCAATAATGAAGTATTTATGTACAGTAGGCTTAAGTTTTTCTGTTTTTAGTTTATTTTTTAGTACATTTTGGTTCTCATAGAAATTTGATTTGCAGTGCTTCATGGGTAATTTTCTAACCTGGGCAAGACGTCACCATGTCCCAGCTGTCCCTCTTCAGCCCGTCCCCAGCTCCACACCTCAGTCTGAAGAGAGGGCAGACGAGCATCTGATTCAGCCACGCCAGCCGTGGTGAGCGTGACGGCTGGGTCACGCTGCCGACTCACCCTCCGCAAGAGACGTGGGGACACTAAAAGACAAGGAGAGAGACAGACCGACAGTTCACTAAAAAGCCTACTTATTTACACTTAACCCCGGTATTTGACTTTCCTTTCGGTTCTTAAAATGAATCTGTGCTGAATGAATCATTTACCCTTAAATGATTCCCTGACTACAAACGGTTTAAGGACCTCTGATCTAACGATCTCAACAAGCCCTGCACCTCCATAAAAATGCTTCAGCCCAGCTGCACTGTACAAGCCAGCATGTTCGCATCAATAATTCACCACAACAGCCAAGAGTCGAGAAAACAAAGCAAGTGGCAGCCAAACCACACACACATACACACATTCACACACTGTCAGGTGGGGACACAACCGCACACACTCCTGTCACGCTGTGCTTTGTTCCTTCCCTGCAGAGGTCCATCTGTTGTTTGGAAGGAAAGTACAAAAGAGAGAAGGGTGAACAAGAAGGCTGGAAAGATGGCACAGTGATAAAGGGGATGTTCGCCCTGGTCATGTCTATAGAATTTTATGTCTAACAATAACCTGCTATGAATGAAAACCCTGATTTTCTCTATTTTTGTATACTGAGGCACCACGATGGATTGGCGTCCTCTCTGGTGCATTGTGCCCAATGATTTCAGAGAAATCTGTGCCTCTGCAACCCTGACAAAATTCCCAAAATAATTTAGATAAAAGCTTTCAAGTTTTTCAATGTGCCATTTTTCCTCAAATTAATGGCATGAATCACCAGGTATAATGTGGCAACATACCTGTACAGGATGCAAATCCATGTCTGTGTATAGACGCCCAACTGATTAGTCAAATTATTTGATTAATGTTTGAATCTGTCTATAGATATGTTTAACTTATGGAATCTTAATAGATAAAAATTAGGCATTTTTGCATTAAAGTTAACAAAAAATGTGCAACTGCAAACCTGGACTGCTAAAACATCCCCGTTTATTGGTGTACAGATCCCTCGTTTACATTTTCCGATCTCATGCTGATGGCAAAGCTCAATACTGATGGTTGATTGGCTGGCACAAGTCGTAGAGGAATACAGAGTAAATAGTGTGATCCACCACATGCATTAAATCCCTTATGAAAATAAGCAAGCTGCTGGCCTAATTAGTCTGAAAGCACAAGGTGAACCCTTGGCTGCGTCCGAAATCGCACACCTAAACAGTACATACTAAACTGGAGGCAGTGCGCACTGCTCAGCCGGTAAAGCAGTACGCTTTCAGTATGCAAGTGTGCAGTATGCGTGCAACCTCGGGCGTACTACGTCCGCCTTCTTACCAACGTCACGTGATGCATGATGTCTCATCGCAACAGTTTTTTTTTCTATTTTATTTATGCATTTTCTCCCAATTTAGCATAGTCAATTTGTCCTCTGCTGCTGGGGGATCCCTGATTGCATTCGAGGTGGGTATATTGCTGCTCACGCCTCCTCCGACCCGCACACAGCCCTTAGTGGAACCCTTTTTCACCCATGCATTCTGCACAGACGCCTCTCTATCTGCTAATCAGGGTCCTTATACAGCGTTTGAAGACCGCACCCACATAGTCCGGTCATCCCACCCTAGCAGAAACGTGTCTGCTGCAGGCACTGCCAATTATGCCCGCTAGATGGCACCCAGCCCGAGGCGGAGCCGAGAGTCGAACCGTGGTGTTCAGAATGTCAGTGGTGGCAATGCCGAGTTTCGAACTGAGGAGTTCAGAATCTCGGCATTGGTGTGCTAGCGGAATATCCCGCTGCACCACCTGGGCACCCTGTCTCATCACCACAGTTATAACAATTTTAAAATTAGAAAGAATTAATTCTGTCGTTCTCCACAAAGCTACTCATAACTCATAATTTTTGTCTTACTCCGACTCTCCGCCATCTTTCCTCTTTCGCTTTGAACGCCTTTGCAGCTCCAGTTCAATTATAGGATAGATTATCGGACCGCAGTGTGCTGTGTTTGCATACTCTAAAATGACTGCCCATGCAGTAGGTCATCCTGGTACTTTTTTGCGTACTGTCTACTACGTATTTGGACACACTACCCGCTCTCGCATACTACTTTCGTGAACTGTTCAGTATGGCAGTATGCGATTTCGGACGCAGCCCTTGTATCAAACATTTGTTTATGGATACAGCTGTTGTGTCTGTTGAACACCTGACTGGCCCGGTGGCGCCGCCAAGACTGCAACTCAAGACTCTGGTCTAAGCGGTGGCGGTAGACTGCTGCCCCACCCCAGCGACGTTCAGACACAAGCACTTGCAGGCATACACACGCTCCATTGATGCCAGTGATGCACTCATGCATGTACACACAACATGAACCGGACACATGCTCATGCAGACTTACACATGTGGTGGCAAAAGATATGGAGGGCGAATGTACCCTGTGAGAGCAGACCAGGGAGCGAAAGGCGGCGGCTGAGCCCCCCTGCGTCCTCCTCTCGGATGTCTCCCAGGCTTGAGCTTTTCTTGCCTTGCATGTGCTCCTCTTGACGCACGCGCTCCTCGCCCGGACCCTAAACACACACACATACGTTTACCCAACACCAGGATCGGCAAACAGATGGTAAACAGTTGATGTAGGTAAAATTAAGGGTAATTTTTTTTCTTACCCAATAGCTGATGACCTTTCTAAGAGACAGAGCCTCATATGTGGATGCTACTCTCTCCCCTACAGCGGATGCATACGAAACCACCAGGTTGTTCAGGGCAGAACTCATCGGAGTTACTGACTGGGCCACAGGGGCGCTTGAGTCAGATGCGAAAACTGCATGATCAGCATGAGCCTTGATGAAACAGAGATTGAAATGGTTGTAATGATCAGTTACTGCAAACAGATTTCTTATTTTTTTCTATTTATTTATGCATTTTCTCTCGATTTGGCATAGTCAATAAATCTTCCACTGCTGGGGATCCTGACTGCATTCGAGGAGGGTATATTTGCCTGATCCACGCCCCCTCCGACGCATATGAAGTCTTTCAACCCCTTCTTTTCCGGCCAGTGCTTTGGTGAACTTATTATTCCGGACTTTTCCCACACAGCAGACTCTGTGGCCAATTTTGTCTTCTGCAGGTAGTGCACTGCCAATTGTGCCCACTAGATGGCACCCAGCCCGAGCCGAGAGCCGAACCGTGGTGTTCAGAATGTCAGGGCTGGTATGCTAGCGGAATATCCTGCTGCACCACTGCAAACAGATACAGTGGTACCTTGTAACTCAACGTCCCCAAAACTCAAAATCTTTAAAACTCGACACCCTTCGTGGAGAAATGTGTACCCTAAAACTCAACATTTTCCTTAAATTCAACGTGTTCAGCCCTTTTAAAGAATGTATTTATTTAATTAAAATATAACAATGAACAGCCGCTTTGTTCAGCCCTCTGCTTGAGCGGTGCGGTGAAACGTCATCAAAGTACGCATATGAGACGAATCGGTGTTATAGCTGGAGAATCACTTTTTCCAAGTTTAAAACACTTATCATAAAAAAATAAAGCTTAACGTGGATTAATGTACTAAAAGAACGACACAGAAACACTAAACTTCTCTAATTATTACTGCTCATAAGTTCTCTCCACTAATGAAATTCCTCGCTCGTTGTTTTAGTACAGTAAGTCTATATAAAAAAACTCAAATACAATTAAAAAACAGTTAAAAAATTATTTATAAATAATTTATTTATATATTAATATATAAAACTTACTATAGGTTCAATAATTTTGGATTTTTAACAGTTTTTTAATTGTATTTCATTGTTTTTATATTATATTTGTGTTATATTTAGAGTATAAATGTAAAAAACAACCCCATTTTTTACATTAGCCTAAAATATATGCAGTTCCACTGGACCACGGAATGCATTAACAGGTTTCCCATACATCCTTATGGGAAAAAGTACCTTGAAACTCAACACCTTTTAAACTCGACACCTGTCCCAGAACCAATTGACGTCGAGTTTTAAGATACCACTGTATCTGGCAATTTACCACTGGCATTCACTGCCAGTCCTGGAGACTTTCTACAATACATATAGTCTGCTGAATTGTTTCACCTTATTAACCATCAGCTCTTTGCCATGCCACTAAAATGGTGCCAATACAGGTGCTAGAACTGCTAACCAGCTCACATTTCTGCGTGTTAAAAGACCCAAACTGTGAAAAGAAAATTACTGATAATTACCAACCTGTACACACGGCACTGTAGTTGGGTTCTTAGACAAGTGCTCGGCCTGTGTCTGGTCAGAAAGCTTTTTCAGGTAGTCTTTGAGTGCTTGCTCATCTGGATAAGGAAAGGATTTGGCCCCTGTTAAGCTCTTGTCTTTTTGAGTGGTGCTTGGGTCTTGGGCTGCTTCACACACCTCTCCATTAGTCAACGAAACCTCAGATACCTCTGGATCATTAGAGGCAGATTGGTCACATTTTCTCCCACTGATATGAACCTGATCCTGAAAAGAAACAGCTGTCCTGAAGCTCTGGCTATGAGAAGATAAAACTGGCTCAGACGGGGAACTCCTAATTTTGCCAACGTTTCCTTGAGCGAGGCTGTTCTCCGTGTCTAATTTGTCCTCCTCCTCAAGTTCCACCCCCAGCGGGCAGTAGTGGCTGTCGGAGATGATGACATGATCCTCTTTGTCAGTCATGGTATAAAGTGACTGATTACACTGTCCACATTTATCATCAGGCTTCCGGTGCTCTGTAGGAAGAGAAGAGCATTGAACAAGCGCCAGGCTGTGCCAGGCCCCGCAGACCACCTGCAGCACATGTCTTCCAGCCAGGTGCTCGACCTTCTGAGGCTTCCACACAGGATAGGTGGATGTTAGCAGTCCAAGCTGGCAACCTGTTCCCCATGACCACACCTCGTGTCGGACAGACAGTGCCAGAGTGTGCTGTTCACCGCACGCCAGTTCCAGTATTCGAACCGGCTGTGGTGGGGTAATCTCACCGTCCACCACGCCCACAGGGGTGGGATTGGGAACGACAGAGAGTCCTGATAGTCCACACTGGCCATATGTATTGTCCCCCCACATGTGCACAGTGCCATCTTCTGTAACCGCCCCATTGTGGAAGCTGCCTGCAGCCACTGAGGCGACTCGCTGCTCGCTTAGTCCCGCCTCTAGGACTGGTTCTGTAGTCCGTAATGCTGATGGGTTCTGCTTCCATTGAAGTTCTCCAAAACTATACACCTGCCCACCTAATAACAGAAAAAACAAAAATGTTATGAATGAAGCGCAGATGGAAGGATTTTCTGCTTTTGACATTAGAAGCAAGTGTTTCTACATTAAGTGGGCATGTACATTAACAACTGTCCCATAGGCTCTATAGCAGGGGTCACCAACACGGTGCCCGCGAGTACCTGGTCGCCCGCAGGGACCACATGAGTCACCCGCAGGGCATGTTCTAAAAAATAGCACTAGTGACTATAGAGCTTTGTCTAAAAATTGTATTTGTGTTGCTCTTCTTTTTGAATCATTAATACTCGCATTGATGTACATTTAAAAATGACGATACTGAATATACCATTTTAAAAACAAAAATGTTTTATGTATATATGATCTTGTCTGGGGTGAAGTTCTATATCGTGTGCAGGACAAACGTCAATTTCACTCTTTGCTGAGACAAGCAAGATGCATTTTATTTTTATAAAAAGTGTTTTCACGAGAAGAATGGTCCCGATGTCATCTCCACTCTCTCTGATGAGTATGATGGTTAGAAGAGTGTCGGCTATGTCCGGGATCTGGTTATGTGCAGGTAGATCCGTACATTAGCTTTTTTTAATCTTACGTAACCGATCATATGTACAAACATGATTTGTTCAAAAATCTTACAAAGCTAGTAACAAGTACAAATCAGGGATGTCCCGATCGCGTTTTTTTGTTCCCGATCCCGATCATTAATTTCGATCCCGATCTGATACCGAGTCTCAAACCGATACTTGTATTTTCTAGATATTGTCTAGATAAGAACTAGATAATACTGTTCACACAGTGCACACTTCAAGTACATTACAGTTATTCAAATGAATCCAATGTACATGTTTAACAACTGAATAGCTCTGCAGTGCTGTAGGAAAAGAATGGCCTGCATCCAAGCTATTGCTGAATGTTCTTTTATTTTTACAAAATAAAAGTAAACAAACTTAGTGCAGCATTGTAGTAGTAAAACTGGAACACTCAAAATGAAGTGAAGGTTCTTTTTGAGGAACATCAGCATCTCTGTCGTGACAGCCGGTTCCTCTTCTCATCATATAATAATTAACTCGCTGTATTCGACTGAGTGTTTATTTTTTAGGTGCCGTATCAAATTGGTAGATCGTTTGGTTAAATGATATCTGGTTTGTTTATGAGCTACCGTACTTGTAGGCGTGTTGTAACTAAGCCAATCAGAGAGCTTGATACTGAGATGTCGTTCAGTCTTGTAACATGGTAACGCTGTATGTTATGCTCCTTTCATACTCGGATTAAAAGTTATTGTTTTGTAAACCGGAGTGATCCTTGACTTAGTAAATAGTAAAATTCTACAGTAATGAACGCAGCTCTGCTACTACCGCCTCGTGAAACGCTCGCATTGCAGACATTACACTTCACTGTTGGACTCTCCGTTTACGACACCTGCTTGACCGCTGGCGCAAAACGAAAAATCGGGTTTAGGATCGGGTAAAGCTGATACCGATCAGTTAAAAAATGCCTTGATTGGCCCCGATTCCGATCTTTGAGATCGGATCGGGACATCCCTAGTACAAATGAGACATGATTTAAAGATGTGACAGTCAATGATTTCCTAAAAAAATGTTAGTGATACTTTGGAAAAAAAAAATATATATATATATGCATCACATATGCTAATATTTATTATCAATAATAATAATATTATCATTAAAGGTGAACCGTGCAACTTTGTTATTCAGGAAGACCTGCTCCATAGTCTTGTCCAGTTTGTCATTTTGTAGCTAATCTAGCAGCTAACATTTATTTATTAAGCTTTGGTTAAGGTATGAGTTAGGATCAGAAGTAGAGTCATGGTTCTTCAGCCTGTTTTAAAGTTATTACCGGTAGCATATATTGTTGGTTCAGTGTTGTCCTTTTCAACACCCCAGGCCAAAAATTGGCTAGGCCCCAGCCAACAGCTGTACTGAATGTGTACTGAACAGTATACTTGTGCATCTATAGCATCATCTTAGTGAATCTGACCTCACTGGGGTTGTTTTGACTGTTATTTCAAAATAAAGTACAATGGTGTAACACTTAGAATTGTAGTAACAATGACGCATGGAGGCGTGAGAGAAATTTCCTGTTGGTGGGTATGACATCACCAATCCAGGACCTAACTGTTAACAGTCAGAGGATGTTTCATTGCTTACTTCAAGTGCTCTTCTCAGGCTCTTAGTGGGAACTTTTATTTGCCAACAGAAAAAATCAGACTTTTGCAAAGTGGGTTATGAAATGGTAATAACCATGCTTATAAACCATAAGTCACCATAAGTATTAATAGAATATCTATGATGACATGGCCTAGTAAGATTAGTAAGTAAGAAGTAACATTGTTTAGAGGTACGTACAGGAGAAAGTAAACTTGCGTAGCTCAACATAGTAATGTGAACTTGCTGTGTAGGTGGGAAAATTTAACATAACATAAAAATTGTACAAAAAATGTATCTGACCTACAATTAACTTGCAGTTAACCCTGGTACTACAAATACATATTCAAATTATTTTGCATGTTCAATCTTGCAGTTACTGCTGATCAGTGAATATGAAACATAAATTAGATTAGTATCATGAGTGCATCTAGATGGACTGTGCTACAGGGCTTACCTTCCACCAGCAGAACCCCATGTTTGGACCCCAATGCGACCTGGATCACAGGCTGAGAGAGGAGCACTTTTTCTGGAGTAACACTGTAGGAGTAACCCTTCCATGTATGGAGCACCCCTCGTTCCTCAGAACGGTTTTCCTTACCAAAACTACAAAAACAGATGCAGAACACACACAAAGACAGAAGAGTGAAAAGAACAGTAATTCTCCAAAAGAGAAACGAAACTCATTTACACAAAAAAGAGATTTAAAGTTAAAGTTTTAGTTTATTTCTATTCAGCCATGGTAATGATTTTGTTTCCTGAATTTAATAAATCAAGTGTTTGTTCGGTGGAAAATACCTTATAACATCATAGTCATTAAAGTTTAGAAATCCCCTTAAAGTTAATAAACCCTCTTCAAAATATACTAATCTTCTATAAGGTGTACTCTCAGTGGTTTAAAAAGTCCCCTTAAAGTTCGAAAAATCCCTGTCAACATTTACAAATGCACTTATTTTAGCTCCAATTCTAACAATGTTACTTTATATCTAATTTAATTCACGCATTGCTACAACTGAAATTAATTTATCCTTACTCTACAACCAGGTTCTTATTGGAGTTTTTCCAAAAAAATCAACAACACACTTGAGTTGTTTACAACCAACAGCTGCTGAATTGGGCAATGTAATAAGACCACATGATTCCCCCAAGGTAGAACTGCTACCAGCTCCATTTTCACTGAAACTACTGTTTAATGATGTGGATAAAAGTGAGATGAGATAATGTCTCTTATGTCACATGTGTAATCATCATTTCAGTCTGATGTGAAACTTTGGGACTTACCTCGTCAGCTTCTCCATTACTACATCTTCTCCATATCACTGAATTTGAATAAGCATGGTTGATGACTGTATGAATGTCAAGGACTGCAATAAAGCAAAGGTGCTGAGTTAACCTGATGTCACAGTGTATGTTTTCACTTACTTACAGGTCTTTGTGAAGAGAAAAAGAGGAACAATGTATTATTTGATCATCATTTGACACATTATTTGACTTTGTACTTAAAATTATGCATTTATAACCAAAACCAAATGATAAGACGACACAAAAATATAACAGTAGTATATTGTTGCAAAGCCATTGCAGGCAATTACAACTACAAGACATAAGTTATTGCAGTACAATAAGTTATTCATAAATTTTTCATGATTCATGATTCATGATGAACAATTACTCCTGGCAAATTCTCCCTAATTTTCCAAAAGAATTTTCTCTATACATTTATAATGGCATTAAGTCAGAATGTTGGCTAGGCTCGCTTAAACCTCTTTTAGAAACCAGTCTTGACTTGTTTTTCCTTGGCTGAGGGGGCTATTTTCAAAATCAAGCTTTTGTTTCTTGACTGATTGAATTCATCAGCTGATTCATGATTCCTTCAATTATGTGTAATGCCTCAGTAATGTTTAGAAGATAGGTATACTTTTTTGTCATATATACATAAACAGATGTACAGTACAATGAAATTCTTTCTTCGCATATTGCAGCTTGTTTGAAAGCTGGGGTCAGAGCGCAGGGTCAGCCATCGTACGGCACCCCTGGAGCAGACAGGGTTAAGGGCCTTGCTCAAGGACCCAACAGTGGCTGCATAGCAGAGCCTGGATTTGAACCGCCAATCTACATAGCATCACTACTGTTGGGATACTGTACTGCTGATTATACACCCTGTTATTTCTTTTTCTGACTACTGTTTGAACTGTCTAAAACCATCTGTCCAAGTTTTAGACATGCGTCTTTTGGCAGAGGAAATACACATTAAATGTGAGATGAATGACAGTACAGAAGTCATGAAGGCTCTATACAGATCTCAGAGAGCATATAATAGAATCTCACTAGGAGCCTATTTATTTATTCATTTATTGGGATTCTTACATCATGTTTACACACTTTGGTTACATTCATGACAGAAATGGTAGTTACTCGTTACACTAGTTACTCATAGATTAATCACTTCTAGTTTAATGTTAAACACAGTCATGACCAATTCAGTATCGCCAGTTTATCTCACTTGATTGTCTTTGGACTGTGGGAAGAAAACCGGAGCACCCGGAGGAAACCTACGCAGACACGGGGAAAGCATGCAAACTCCGCACCATCTGGGGATTGAACCCAGGACCTTCTTGCTGTGAGGTGACAGTGCTACCCACTGAGCCATCATGCCACCCCACTAGGAGCCTTTACTAAGCAACTTCAGGACCCAAGATCATCAGTTTAAACAACTGTCTTTAGGCACTAACAACATTGTACATTGGTTTCCTTTTGAAAGTCAACAGGAAAACCCACATTGTCACCTTATAAAATTGCTGCAACACAGCTCACACTTTCCAAAGTCAAGCAAGCTTTAGATCTGCATCTGCTTTTTGGCCACATGATCAGCAGCAAACTTTATTAAAGTTGAAAGGTGACATAACTTTTTGGATAACTATCTTGACTTAGCCATATTTCTCACATGCAATCAAATGTCACAATTAACAAACCCCTAGCCAGTGCAGGTATTTGATGTGTTTTATCCAATGCAACTAATAAAGCTGTTGATTACTTTATTTAGGTGTGCTAGAGACACCTGATTTGCAAATGTGTGCTCTTATTAGAGAGAGAGGTCAAGAGGTCAAGAGAGGCTTTATTGTCATTTCAGCTATTTACAAGTACATATTGAAAAGAAACAACGTTCCTCCAGGACCAGGGTGCAACACAGAACAAAAGTGCAAGAGAGTACAGTACACAGTGCAGATAGACAGTACAATAAATACAAAAAAGGCCTAATACAAAAAGACATTCATAATCTAAAGAGTAATTAAGAAAGACAAGACTAGAGACAAGTGTTGGTCAGTACATGGTACTGAGTAAATGATGAGTGAGGTAGAAAAAACATATTCTGATATGCAAATGTAATGTTTCAAGTATTATTCCGGCATATAACGTTTCAGTTTAGAATTAGAATAATTTCATAATGTCCAGATGTGCAGGTATTGTACAGAATAAGTTATGTGTATCAAGTCAAGTCAAGTCAGACTCATTTATATAGTGCTTCTTACAATGAACATTGTCTTAAATCAAATCAAATCAATTATTAGGGATTCTATTCAGGGGGTTGAATAATTCTGAGACTGCAGTAGTCATTAAAAGTGGCATTTTGTGTTAAAGCTGGAGAAACCATCTGTGATATTAGTTGTGTTAAGCTATTTAAATTGTTCTTATTCAGTTGGTTTATTGCAAATAAACATAATTTGCAAATAGGGTTAAATACTTGTGTTTGTATCCTGGCTAACTGTCTACACTGGTTTAAGAAGTCATCTTAATTTTCACCTGATTGATTATTTAATTCTTAAAGAACAGAGATAAGGACAGTGAGGTGAGGTGAGGTGAGGTGAGGTGAGGTGAGGTGAGTTTGAAGTTTACAAAGATTAGGATTAGGCACACATTAACCATTAACCAGTGACTGTTTTGGTGGCCTAAAGCGACGGAACTGGTTTGTGGGTGCTTTAGTCTGTAGTAAGCAATGTAAATTATTTGTCATACATTATTCACTTTTTAGATATGCCACGATCCAAATTTAAATTAATATTTAAATACGTTTACCCTACCTACTGATCACTGAAGCAAAATAAGTAAGAAATCATAAATATAATGTGGAAAATAAACCAGCTACCAGACTTTCATTAGCTCAATCCCAAATCGATCCATGGAGTACTATGTAGGTTGCACAATACACAATTGAGAAAAAAGTGCAGCTAGAACACCTACGTAGTGAACACGGAAGCATTCTGGACTCAGCCTCAGTAGGGATGACAGCGCCTTGACTGTTTAATGACTAGACCCTATCAAGGCTGGTGCAGCCTGTAGACTGTAGTGCATATATAGCTGAATACTGATCTGGTGGTGTGTTTGCGCACTTACCAGTCAGGTAACCGATCCTCAAAAAATACAACGTTTGCGACTTTTTAGGTGAAATATTCATCAGGTGAAGGAAAGCTAAATGAAGTCCGTGTAACGCACAGCGGGATGTGGCTAGAGACTGCTGTTGTTGTGAAGCTTAATGGTACGGCATGTAGGAAGGGACAAACTATGAACCACATTTACGGCATCGCATCTTTCGACAAACGATGGAGGAAAACGCGGCAGTTGAAGTTAACCTCTTAAAGGAGCAGAATTAATATAAAATGTATTTATTATACTGTACATTAAATATATACTTTCTTTGCCATTTGTGACAATATATAAACACACAATACCAGACATCCCAAGCTGCAAAAACTCATTTCAGGGAGGTACCCCCGGACCTCGACCTCGACCCCGACCCCCCAAGCCCAAAAAAGAAAAAAAACAAAAAGCTAAAAAACCTCTTGCACACACCAAAGGATATGGGTGATAACAGAACTTTTAGGAGCTGCTAACTGAGCTAACAAGCTAACTGTTCGCGTCACTAACACATTAATGTGTACTACATAGTGCACCAGGTAGTGTGAAAGATAATGGATTTATGTTCCCTACATAGTACACTAGATAGTATTTTAGATATTAATTTATGTTCCCTACATAGTGCACTAGATAGTGAATTAGACAATTGGTTTATGTTCCCTACACAGTGCACTAGATTGTATATCAGATCACGGATTTAGGTTCCCTACATAGGGTGTGTTCGAAAAGCTAGTGCGCTCTCTCCATAGACAGCATTTTACGTCATCCTGTGCGCGCTCCCGAGAATGAGGCTGTTCGAAATCCTAGATGCCTTAAAATCCACACTTCTGAGGCATCTTAATATTTCAATGTTATTTTGGCTCAAGAACGAGTGAGCATCTGACGCTGCCTTAGTGATCAAGGCAATCCCAGAATTCCTTGCGGGTCGGGTGCTCTTCTCTCACAGAAAAATAAACATGGCTGACGGCGCAGAGAAACGAATGGAGTTATTTTCAAACGTAAATAAAATATTACTGATTTTTAACTTGTATAAACTTGTACCGAGTGTTTTTATTTGCAAATTTAACCGTTATCGGTACATGAAGGAAGATGTTATATTGACGTTAGCGTGCTGTGCTACCTCAGTTTATTGGTTTTAATGGCAAGATGCTAAATGCTAAACGCGAAATCCGATGGAATCGCTATCTAAGTAGTGCGTTCGAATAACCTGCCTTATAAGTCACTGACTTATTAGAATCCTCTCTACTAAGGCAGCTGCCTATGTAGACAGTAAGACAGCAAGGCAGCTCCCTAGGTTTTCGAACACACCCATAGTGCACTAGAGGGTGTATTAGATAACGCATTCGTGTTCACTACATAGTGCACTAGATCGTGTTTTACATAATTATTTATGTTCCCTACATAGTGCACTAAATTGTATATCAGATAACGGATTTATGTTCCCTACATAGTGCACTAGACAGTATATTAGACAATTGATTTATGTTCTTTACACAGTGCGCTAGATTGTATATCAGATCACGGATTTAGTACGCGATCGGGAATAAAGTCTGTGTCGCCTGCGTGCGCGCGCGTGTGTGTCGCTCTTGGCCACTCGTTCTAGATTCCGGGAGATTTTATCTGACTTGCGGGCATCTGGGAGCCGCTATGTATATGCGGGAGACTCCCGGAGCTTTTGGGAGACTTGGGATGTCTGCTATACAATGTAGTAAGGTTAAAACACAAAGGGTAACCGTCAGGTCCTTTAAGTCCTCAGGGAGGGTCTAAGACAGGGGTGTCAAACTCATTTCACCAAGGGCCACATCTGCATCAGGGGCATAACTACCTGGGGGGGGGCAGCTGCACTGGGGCCCATGGCATAGAGGAGGCACAATTTTTTTTTGCACTGGGGTCCATGAGCTCCTAGTTACGCCACTGATCTGCATTATGGTGGCCCTCAAAGGGCTGATTGTAACGTATCCTGCTGTGATTGCAGTCTGCCTTTTAAGTCTTGGACAATTTGTTGTTTTTCTTGGAGGCTAAATTCTGTGTTTGGTGTCAAAATGCCAAATTTATACTGAATATTTATAATGTATATCTACATTTATATTGTACTCCACAGATACGGCCTCATAACACAAGAGACGTACCGGTTTTCCTTCATGAAGCACAAACTTGTATTCACTTTATTATCCATCTTTCATTAAATTACCTTTCTTCTGCTTCAATTTTCTCTTCTTGTACATTTTGGTATTATTTGTAAATATTTCTCAACATCACTTGTTGGAAAACCACCTCAGTTAAATGATGTGGAAACACTGCCATCTAGTGGCGAGATCCGGTCACTTTGCGGGTCACAAAATCAGCATGCATTGTGGGAGAGCAGTTTATGTATGATTTTACAGTGTATTTTAATACAATCATACATCTTTTAAGCTCTCGGGGGCCACATAAAATGACGTGGCAGGCCTTGAGTTTGACACGTGGTCTAAGATATATTAAATTTGATGTAATATATAATAATATCATATAATAAGTGTTATAATAAATATTGTAGTTTAATGACTTGTGTGGTGCTGTGCTGTTTTTGTGTTGCATTTATAAGGGTGAACTATGGTCTTAATGTTTGTTTCTTTATATTCTTAATAGATCATCACACAGATATTAACTTGGTCTCATTTTGAAGAACACAAGCTGAAGGTTTTGTATTTCTTTTCTATGTATTAAAGTAACACAATTTACCACTCGCTTTTGTTTTGCACTGAAAACAAAGCATTAGCAAATATTTAACTACATATATAATGGGTTTTTTTCTCCCATTTTCTCCCAATTTAGTGTAGTCAATTTGTCTTCCACTGCTGTGGATCCCAGATTTTTTTGCAGTTGAGGAGGGTATATTGCTGCTCGCGCCTCCTCCGACCCACGCACAGCCCTTAGCAGAACTCTTTTCCACCCATGCACTCTGCACAGTCCTTACACAGGGTTAAAGACCCCACCCACATATTCCGGCCATCCCTTCCTGCAGGCACTGCCAATTATGGCCACTAGATGGCGCCCAGCCGAGTTTCAAACCGAGAAGTTCAGAATCTCAGCGCTGGTGTGTTAGCAGAATATCCTGCTGCGCCACCTGGGCGCCAATATTGAACTTTTTGGGGTTTAATGCTCATTTATTGAAAGCAAAATAGCCAGTATGAATGTGAATGAGATTTGTTTGATATACAAATTGTCAGTAGTAATACAAATACAGCCTTGTGATATTACACAATTTTGTTTATCAGAATTAACCTTTTTGTTTTTAAGGTAACTCATAAATAGAATAAGCTAAAATTATTTACAATGCTGAACAGTAGACATTCTAAGCTTTCTAATGGGACCTTGTTTACCTAAGGGGTGGGGACCTCAGTGGCCTGCACTGAACAGCTTTGGAATGAACTGGAACATCAATCGAGGCTTTCTTGATCACTGCCCAGTCATACAAATGCTCTTTCGACTAAATGGGCAAAATTCCCTACAGACATACTTTAAAGTCTTGTGAGAAGCCGTCTCAGAACAGAAGGCTATGTTAATACCATTTGTTTTTGAAATAGGATGTCCAGCAAGTTCATGGTCCTGCGTCCAAATACTTTTGGTCATGTAGTTTATATTTATTACAAAACCAGGTCAGATTTAAATGCAGTTTCATCTGAGGATTTATGAAGGATTTCTTTATTACTTTAAAGTGACCACTGTAACCTTTACAAGTAGAAGACAGTTTAGCATAAAAAGTAAAACTGTTTAAACTCACTACAGCAGTGTCCTGTGCTCCCCCCAACCAAGATAAGCCCCCATGTGGTTGAATAGCATTGCTTTGCATGCAAGATTTATTGTTCTTTCATTGCATTACATTTCTTTGTCTTGCTTTAATGTGGCCGAGTTTTACTGATAACATTTGTTGGTTTAAGCGAAATACAAACAAATTATGTTTAGACAGCTATTTGAAAAGATAAAGCTAGTAAGTTGTATGAAGGCAGTTTTCCCAATGTTTTTACCAGTAAATGGTAAATGTGATATTGAGATGCTTCTAATTGTTTTATTTTTTAGAAAATTCTATTTATTAGAGACTGCAGTTTGTAATGAGTTAGGAAAACACCTAAAATGAGCGGTGGTTACTAGGTCTGATTCTACTGAGTGAAACACATTATTTAAAACAGATGGTTGGAGCCGCTCAGGTGGCCTTTCTGACTGGGCTCTGCCTTTCCGACTGGGCTGGGCGGCAGCATGTTGTTCAGGGTTAGAGGGTAAGAAAGTCGGATCATAGGTCCTCATAACTGGTGCAACTGTGGCCCCTGCTGGCTGACTGATGGTGCCTGCACAGGGCTGAGGAATAATGCTGATGGGGGTGTGGCCCTCCATACACAGTGCCCGTCAAGTGTATGAACTCGACTCGTGCAGGTGAAAAATGCAGTCTGTACTGACTGTGCGTGCCGGAAGGGGCGTACGTCAGTTGAGAGGCGTCCTCAGTCAGCGGTGAAGGGTCGAATCAGATTAGAGGACGCAATCAGGGTAATTGGACACAACTAGATTGGAAGGGGAAATGGGGGGGGGGACAAAAAAAAACAGATGGTTGGTAGGGTGTCAAGACTGCACGTGGATGATTTGAATTAATTAAAATGTCATTGTTAACAGTACCAAATTGGGACATTTTAACCATGTCTTTATAGGGTGAAGGAGGGGATACAGGATCATTGGAGGATATGGACATACTTGTCTGATATGGGTGTTAGTGTTAAAAAGGATTACATCTCACAATTGGTACTAATTCAGGGGCCATTTATGTAGGTAAGTTTGTGAATTTATCAACCATGGCGAAGAATATTTTGCTATTGTCAATGTTTTTTGTTGATGACAATGGAGAACAAAGGCTTGTCGAGATTTGCAAATTATTGCATTCTAATAATGCAGCCCATTTTGAAGATTTTTTGTGAATACATACACCGATCAGCCATAACATTAAAACCACCTCCTTGTTTCTACACTCACTGTCCATGTTATCAGCTCCACTTACTCATTTTGTAGTTCTACAATTACTGACTGTAGTCCATCTGTGTCTCTGCATGCTTTGTTAACCCCTTTGCTGTTCTTCAATGATCAGGACCCCCACAGAACCACTACAGAGCAGGTATTATTTAGGTGGTGGATCATTCTCAGCACTGCAGTGACACTGACATGGTGGTGGTGTGTTAGTGTGTGTTGTGCTAGTATGAGTGGATAAGACACAACAATGCTGATAGAGTTTTTAAACACCTCACTGTTCCTGCTGGACTGAAAATAGTCCACCAACCAAAACTATCCAGCCAGCAGCGCCCTGTAGGCAGCGTCCTGTGACCACTGATAAAGTTTCAGAAGATGACCAACTCAAACAGCAGTAATAGATGAGCGATCGTCTCTGACTTTACATCTACAGGGTGGACCAACTAGGTGTGAGTATCTAATAGAGTGGACAGTGAGTGGACATGGTATTTAAAAACTCCAGAGAATGAGAATGCTGAGAATGATCCACCACCTAAATAATACCTGCTCTGTAGTGGTCCTGGAAGAGTCCTGACCATTGAAAAACAGCATGAATGGGGGCTAACAGAGCATGCAGAGAAACAGATAGACTACAGTCAGTAATTGTAGAACTACAAAGTGCTTCTATATGGTAAGTGGAGCTGATAAAATGGACAGTGAGTGTAGAAACAAGGAGGTGGTTTTAATGTTATGGCTGATCACTATATATAATATATATAGTTTGGTTTTACGCCATCTGCACTATCTCATCCATAACACTGATGATTTTACAATTAAAGCTATAGAGGCAGAGCATCAGTATAGTCAGCACTACAATTTAGTCAAGTTTTGTCAAAAGCATCAATCGCTGCTCAGGTGGCGCAGCGGTAAAACACTAGCACACCAGAGCTGACATTTCGAACTCGTCGGTTTGAAACTCAGCTCTGCAATCCACGGGCTTGTTGTTCATACAGGGTGGAAAGCCAAATAGGGACCTCATAACTGATGCAATTACGACCTCTGCTGGCAAGGTCGAGGGATAGTGCATTGATCAGGGTGTGGCTCTCCATACACAAAGCTGATCCACATATGAACTCGCCTTGTGCAGGTGAAAAGATGCAGGCGGCTACTGCACATGTGTCGGAGGGGGCTGATTAAGGTGTCTCGCTCACCTCGATCAGCAGCGGAGATCAGCATCAGTAGAGAGGAAGCGTAATGCAATCGGGTGATTGGATACGACTAGTTGGGAAGAAAATCGGGAAAAATGCACAAAAAAAAAGCATTAATCAAGCCTATGTGATGTAATAAAATCCTTCATTAAATGACATTTGTTTGTAAGAGATCCAGTGTTTAAAAGTGCTAACTTTGCTCTAGGTTCTTTGATTGCATATTGCAGATTAGCTACTATTCTACTATGTATAGCTATTTACAGTATCTGATATGCACTCCCTGTTCTTTCTGTTTTTGATAAGTACTAGAATCAAACACTAACCCATTGCCTCTTTCCTGGTTCAGCCAATTGGGTGGTGGCCACCCTCCGACTCCTCTGATTGGCTGGTGACACCACACACATAGCAGCAACAGTGCAGAGGGAAGAAGGAAAGGACTCGAGTGTGTGAGTGTGTGTGTGTGCGTGGGGGGGCTGTGTGTATATTTGTGTTCAGCACAACTTGTCAGCTCGAGCGTGGATGCTGCTGTAGATCTGAGCTCTGTAGAACAAGATGAATGATTAGAATGAGAAACCTGATCTCTGCTTCAGAGTTTCTTTTCAATGTCTTAGTGACAGTAAGGCTTAGGTTGTTGTCACCATTGGGTCCATCGAGGTTCACCTAGAACAAACAGCATGCAGAACCTCCGGCATGCTGCTGCTGAAGCCTTTCAGCGTCTGGGTGAGTAGAGAGGACCGTCTGAAAGCTATGAGCCACTCACTGTTGATACTGAAATCTGTTGCAGTCTGTCCTTAGAGATTTGTAACCCTTGACTAGAAGATATGCATTTGATAAACATGTAAAGGGAAGATCAACAAGGGGAGGAAAAAAGATTGGGGAAAAATAGACTTAGTCTAATAACCTTGTCATAAGTCTTATGCATGTCATATGAATATGAAGGCTTACACATTTCTATACATATTCATACATCGTCTGTTTTTTCCTCATGATTTCTTTCCTCTTGTACTCACTTTTTTATTTCTTTCCTCCTCTTTTCCCCACATTTACTTACATTGCCTCTTTTTATTAGGTTTTTTTCCTATTCCTATCGCTTATTTGTTTATAATTATCTGCATTAAATGTTTCCAAGCTCTCCTCATTTAGCTTGTTTTTTTTCAATGTTTCACCCTTGTTTTTCTTGTTTCTTTTTCCTGTCTTCTTCTTATTTCTTTTCTATTTCATCCCTTTTATACATTTTACCTATCCTTTATTTTTCTGTCCATCCCTGTTTTAAGTTTTTATTTATAGTATTTCCTTTTCTTTTTATGTCTTTTGATATTACCAGTTTCTCTTCTCTTTTCTCTTCCGTCCTCTTCTGTCCTGTCACATCCCAATCTACAGTACTCCTGGCTGAGTTTAACAGGGGATCCAGTGGTAGCCTAGTGGGTAGAGCTTTGGGCTATCAATCTAAAGGTTGGTATCCCAGCTCTGCCAGCCACTGTTGGGCCCTTGAGCAAGGCCCTTAACCCTCTCTGCTCCAGGGGCGCAGTACAATGGTTGACCCTGCGCTCTGACCCCAACTTCCAAACAAGCTGGAATATGCGAATAAAGAATTTTGTTGTATTGTACATCTATATATGTATATATGACAAATAAAGGCGTTCTAACAGTAAACAAAATCACCAGTACAACCAATTAGTTCCAAGTGGGACTGAAAACTGTATGGGACTGTATGATACTCTTTACAATGTCTTGCCCCAGAAAAACCCCGGTTTCTATTTGCTGCTTTTAGGATATATACAGTGAACTGTTTGCAATATTTCTACTCTGTTTTTGAGTTAGCACTGGAATTGTGAACTTTTGTGTAATTAAGACAAACATGCCTAACCGTACGCATAACACCTTTTTTCCTTTCCCAGAATTGGATTTCCTTTATGATTTGTTACACTTTTTGATTTCACTTTTCCTATTCTTTTGAATATTCTATTCAGTTTACTTTTACTAGAATATAATACAAGAATAAGAATGCATTTATTTGTCATATCTACATATACAGGTGTACAGTACAACAATATTTTTTCTTTGCATATCCCAGCTTGTTTGGAAGCCAAATTCAGAGCGCAGGGTCAGGCATTGCACAGCGCCCCTGGAGCTGAAAGGGTTGAGGGCCTTGCTCAAGGGCCCAACAGTGGTTGCATGGCAGAGCTGAGATTCAAACTCTCAACTTTTCAATTGATAGCCCAAAGCTCTACCCACTAGGCTACCACTGTCCTAACCAATGTGGGGCTCAAACCCACAATCCTGAGACTGAGCTAGTCGGGCGTTTACTACCTTATATAACTGTTCCTGAAATTCTTTATATTCTTTTTTCCAAATGCATTCTTGCCCTGTCCTATAGGTTATTTTTTTATTTATATTCATTTCCTTTTTCTATTCCTTACTATTTTTGTAAATTTTTTATGTCCCCTTTTGCATCTTACTCCACCCTGTTCCCCAGAATTCTCTTAATGTTATTTGGCATTTTTCAACTATCTGCTTGCCTTTTATTATATATGACATGCATATTTCCTTTTCCTCTTAACTATAGTGATAATAGTGATGATAAATGTCAGTACAAGCAAGAAAAAGTGAAACTAGTGCTAAATACTATAGTATTTAGCACTAGTTTCACTTTTCCTTGCTTGTACTGACATTTATCATTTTTCATCAATTGTACGCTTTTATGTAATCATTGTTCTAACTGATGTCAGACTCATTTTTTTCTTATTTCTCTTTGTTCACCTTTCCTCTTCACTCTTTACTTTTTACTTCACTTCTGTTTGACTCTTTAATTTTCCCTCACGCAGTTTCTTAAATCTTTTACATTTGTTTTTTTTTGTCTGTAGTTTATATTAAAACATAATTGCATTTAATTGAATCCACATATCAGATCATTAACAGATATAGAGACAGACTACTACAGTTAAAAAACAGTTTTACTAAACTTTTCAAACCGGATTTGAAGGTCATTTTCATACTTGCTATAATATATGTGCACATTTAGACGGACCTGCTAGATGGACCTGTTTCTGCAGTAGGTTATTTTCTTAAAGTATGTATTTATGATCATCTTTATACGAATGATAATTCCAGTATTCATTCATGCTTTAAATAACAGTCTTGAGAGAGTATAACTATATGTTTCTGAATACAGCAAACCTTTTTTTTTTTTTTTATATTATTATTTATTTGAGCTTTTTACATGTTTGAACTCATTCCTTACATCTTTTTTTCTCATTTTTAATGTAATCCCTCAGCTGTCCTCTATTTCATACACCTTTTTTTGTTTGACCTTTTGTTATTATACATTTTGTCCAATCATTTCCTTTTCTGCTATATTTTTCTCATATTTCCTTCCCCTGTTTTATTTAATTCCATTTCTTTTTTCACTCATATTATTTCCACTCACACCTTACTTTCTTTCATCTTGCATGTTTTATTTCTTTCCTTTTTCATTTTCTTATTTTTTCACCTACATTCTTGCCACTTTATGTAATTTTCCTTTATTAAATGTTCTCCCAGTTATATATTCTGCAAATAATCCAACCTAGTTTTTGCTTCTGGAGTCTTATCCCCATTTAAGCTTGGAATGCTGCAGTTTGACAACCTGTCTGTATCACAAATGAAATGAAATTCATTAGTAAAACCAAACTGATAATAGATTTTATTATACAGAAAAAGTGGAAAACATGCAATATAATAAATAATCTGTCTGCATTAAGAACACATAAAAATATTTTGAAAAGACCTTTTATAAGACTCGTAAAGGCTTGTGTGGATAAACAAGTCTATAAAACCATTTCTAAAGATCATGTTCCAAAAGACATTCCAAATTAACCAAATTATTAGCTGCTGAAATAATGGTGACCTTGTCCACACTCAAGCAGGCTTTTTATCATAATAAGGATGCCACACAAAAAAGTTTGGTGTTACTTACACAACAAAACATGCAGAAGCAAATGCGACAGTGCTACCCATTAATTTTATTAATATTTTAGAAGCTGACCTGGTGGGTCTTGCATTGCATCTGAAAATGCAAACAAACTATTTATAAGAAAAAGGTGATTGTTTGGAATTTCTTGTAAAGCTTGACAAGAGACAAGAGATGCTTTTTATTGGACATAGAAAAGTCACTAGTGGTAGTCAATCTAAAACACTAAAAAATTAGAAGACCATGGCACCAAATAAAATAACATTGTAGAACTTTCTACACCACCACAATATTAACTATTACTACTAAGTGACCCAGCATTGTCTTAGAAATGTGTCTAAGAACTCATTAACATTTTAGAACTGGTAGAACTGCTATGGCATACATGTTCCTTACAAGTGTATGTAAACATTTGACTTAACATGTGAATTGTTCATATTTTCATGCTCATTTTATTCAGTTCACAGACATTTTATTTGCAACTGTAATGCGGCCCATTTACCATTTCTCACCAGCCCACATAATAAAAGCAGTTCAGCACTGCATATCCTGTAGGCTATTCAGAAAACAGGAGCTGACAGAAAATGACAAAAGAGAAAGAAATAGGAAGCAAGGGTGATGGGGAGTGCAAGAGAGTGAGCGAGAGTTAAAGCCATATCAAAAATGATTACACAGAGAAGATAAAGATGAGGGAGGTGGAGATACAAGAAGAAAAATAAATGAAGTGTGATTTTTGAGGGTTAGATAAACAGAAAGATGGTAATAGCTGAGAACAGGGAAGGAAAAATGCGAAGATGAAGATTATGAGGCGTATTTCTGAATGCTGAACTGCTTGGGGCATTAGATATGCTGGTTTGTACCATCATCTTCATCACTGCAGTAAGAATTAAATACCACCATCATAACATTAAAACCACCTTCTTGTTTCTACACTCACTGTCCATTTTATCAGCTCCACTTACCATATAGAAGCACTTTGTAGTTCTACAATTACTGACTGTAGTCCATCTGTTTCTCTGCATGCTTTTTTAGCCTGCTTTTACTCTGTTCTTCAGTGGTCAGGACCCCCACAGGACCACTACAGAGCAGGTATTATTTAGGTGGTGGATCATTCTCAGCACTGCAGTGACACTGACATGGTGGTGGTGTGTTAGTGTGTGTTGTGCTGGTATGAGTGGATCAGACACAGCAGCGCTGCTGGAGTTTTTAAATATTGTGTCCTCTCACTGTCCACTCTATTAGACACTCCTACCTAGTTGGTCCACCCTGTAGTTGTAAAGTCAGAGGCGATTGCTCATTTATTGCTGCTGTTTAAGTTGGTCATCTTCTAGATCTTCATCAGTGGTCACAGGACGCTGCCCACGGGGTGCTGGTGGCTGGATATATTTTTGGTTGGTGGACTATTCTCAGTCCAGCAGTGGACTGTTATACCAGCACAACACACACTAACACACCACCACCATGTCATTGTCACTGCAGTGCTGAGAATGATCCACCACCCAAATAATACCTACTCTGTAGTGGTCCTGGGAGCGTCCTGACCATTGAAGAACAGCATGGGGGCTAACAAAGCATGTAGAGAAACAGATGGACTACAGTCAGTAATTGTAGGTTGGCCAAATCTACTTTTGCCTTTGCTCACTGTCTTTGGGTAGAAGAAGAAGAAGAAGAACCTTTATTTTCATTATACTTGTGTACAACGAAATTTTGTGTGACACTCTCCAAAAAAAGAAAAGGAAAAGTATTTACATAACATCTGGATTTTTACAGATGGTTAGCCTTTGGACCAACCATGTCTCTGACCAGGCTTAAGCAGTTAATTAAAACAACTGATGAATGAAAATAGGTCCTAAACTGTTTTTCTCTTTTTCTCTTTACCAGGTCTAAAACAGAGACATGTGGGCTATCAGGAGGTAAGAAACTTGCCACTTTTACAATGTAATGAGTAATATGGTTTACAGGCTCAGGGCTGATGTTTACATTTGAAAACAGATGCTTTGTATTGCTGATCACTGAAAGATGTCATGCAGTGCTCTTACTTAACCTCTATTATGGCAAAAAAAATCCCACGCGATTAAGGTTGTGTAATGTAAACAGTTTCAAGATTTTGTGTAAAGCCGACATGTATAAAGTCCAGCCCATAGACGCATTTCATCCAGCCTGTGGCTACTCTCTTAAAATGACTTTATATGTGTTGTGTTAAGTACTGAATACTTGTACTTAAGTATAAAAATAGTAATACATACACTGCCCGGCCAAAAAAAGGTCACCACCTGGATTTAACTAAGCAAATAGGTAAGAGCCTCCCATTGGATAATTACTGCATGGGTGACTATGTTTCAGCTGGCAACAAGTTATTTAACCCTAACTGATGCAGTGAATAGCTTCTCATTTGTTAAACAACCATGTCGAAAGACACATCCTGTGGTCGTGGAAAAGATGTTAATCTGTTTCAGAAGGGTCAAATTATTGGCATGCATCAAGCAGAGAAAACATCTAAGGAGATTGCTGAAACTACTAAAATCGGGTTAAGAACTGTCCATCGCATTATTAAAAAGTGGAAAGACAGTGGGGAAACATCATCTTCGAGGAAGGAATGTGGTCGGAAAAAAATCTTGAATGATCGTGATTGGCGATCACTTAAACGTTTGGTAAAATCAAATGGTAGAAAAACTACAGTAGAACTCAGGGATATGTTTAATAGTGACAGTAAGAGCATTTCCACATGCACAATGCAAAGGGAACTCAAGGGATTGGGACCAAACAGCTGTGTAGCCTTAAGAAAACAACTTGTCAGTGAGGCTAACCGGCAAAAACGGCTTCAATTTGCTAGGGAGCATAAAGATTGGACTCTGGAGCAATGGAAGCTTGTGGAAACGATGCCACAGCCAATGCGTGCTGTAATCTAAGCTAAAGGCAGTCCAACGAAATATTAAAGTGTGTGACCTTTTTTGGCCATGCAGTGTATCTCGGCTCTGCTACTGGCTAACATTTCGCTCACATCTGCCGGGTGAAAGGGCTGGGGTGTTTCCTCATAACTGCTGAAAATGTGGCCTTTGCTGGCTGGATGATGGCACCTGCATAATAATAGAGAGTGGTGCATTACTCTCCAGACGTGATACTGATCCCCGTGTAAACCTGCCTCATATAGGTGAAAAGAAGTGGTTGACAACTGCACCCGTGTCAGAGGGGATGTGTGTTAGATACTGGCCTTCTTGGTCAGAGTAGGAGCCTTCAGCAATGGAGGAGAGCTATAACCAGGATAATTGGATACGATTAGATTGGGAGAAAAAGGGAAAAATGCATAAATACAGTAAAAAAGGTAGTAAAATCTTACTGACGAAGTAACCTAATAGGAAACTACTTAACTAAAAGTATTAAAACATCTAAATATTTTTACTTAATTATCAAATGTACTAAGGAATCAAAATTTGTGCATTTTACAATAGTGAAAAAGTATTTTTACTCACACTGATTTTATTTTGCATTTAGAAAAAGATAATACAGCAAAATAAAACTTCCTAAAGAATTCTAAAGTCTTCCTCGTTTACCTGGTGGTAACACACAACTTACCTACAGGTCAAATATTAATATAAATAACTAGAAAATTACACCAAATACATAAAACAACACTGGAACAGTAAAATGTCATCAAAACTGATCTGGTTCGACTCAGTGATATTCCCCCTGTTCAGTAAAATAGTGTAATTTATAGAATAATTTTTATAATTATTAATGGTGATTTTAATAATGATAAACCAAAATAATAAAAAACGGGCACTCAGGTGGTGCAGTGGTAAAATACGCTAACACACCAAAGCTGGGATTTCAAATACATCGTATCGAATCTCAGCTCTGCCATCCGGCTGGGCTGGGCTCCTACATGAAGAGCGACTGGCTGTTGTTCACAGGGTGGGAAAACCCGGACCAGGGTTCCTCATAACTGGTGCAATTACAACCTCTGCTGGTTAATTGATGGTGCCTTCACAGAGTCGAGGAATAATGCGTTGATCAGGGTGTGGCTCTTTTTACACAAGGCTGATCTACATATGAACTGCAGGTGAAAAGATGCAGTCGGTACTGCACACGTGTCGGAGGGGGCGTGTGTCATTTGCGAAGCTCCTCAATCAGCAGTGGAGGGTTGTATCAGTAGAGGGGAAGCGTAATGCAATCAGGGTAATTGGATACGACTAGATTGGGGAGAAAATTGGGGGGGAAATTGGAGACAACTTAGGTTCATATTACACTATCAAAAAAGAAAAATTTTGTGAAATTGTTATTGTAGTTAACACACCAATCTGAAATGTAGTGAAGTTAATGTTAACGATTAAAATAAAAAGAATGTATTTTTAGTTACTATAAACATCTGTTTTATGAATATGATACAAACATGTATGGAAAGAGAATGCTCATTGCCCTTTGATGGACTGGCTACTCTAAAGAGGTTACTGGTAAAGGACTGGTTACTCTAAAATGTGGTCTGTAATGTTACTCTATTGCACTAAAATGTATAAGTATATTGTGTTAATATAAGCAAATGTGTTTTGGGGGTTTATGTTTTTAAATAATAATGTCTATTGTTTTGGTAAAAGGTAACAAGTCTTTAGTTGTTCTGCTAGTAAAAATGTTTGACAACCTTTGGAATCAACTGCCCTAGAGGAACAGTTGAGGGATTTTTACATATATTTACATTTCTATATGGCAGTAAAACCTGCTGCTGCTGCTGGAATGAGAATAATGCTGAGAGACAGGTGAAGAGAAAGACAGGAAGGACACACATACATAGACAAAATTTCCTGCTGAGGCTCTTCCTCTTTACTCACTGATTGGCATTTCATTTTCAGCTCTGCTGACTGGTAGGACTCTGAATGGTGATGACTGAAAAAGCAAAAGAGACAGTATTCATCAACCCCTCCCTGACTTTATTCTTAGTTTATGCGACTTTTCACATTGTACTGATCCCAATGTTGCTTACCATACAAGACCTGATATTTTTCACCACTGGTGCCCTGGTGTCCTGCAAGATCACTTAAGTCTCCTGATAGTGGTCTTTTGTCTGTGCCTAAATTTAGATTAGTTACTGCTGGTAGTAGATCAACATCTTCTCTCAGTGCTTTCTTTCTCCTCCTCTGTCCAAAGTGGGGGTTTTTTGGGTTTTAGAAAGTATGCACAGAAAAATATGGAGGCAATGGGCCAGGGTTCAAAACGCATGACAGTCACACCCTCCTAATACTTAAAAGCAAAAAAAATGTCATAAGAAGCCTTCACATCACGGCAGCACACACAGCCAAGCAACAAGTAGCAAAAGTGGGCGGAACTGTCATAAATCACCTGTAACAAAGCCCAACCATTTGGAGGGAAGATATGATCACTGTCATTTCAAATTAATCTTATTAAATTACTATGAAGTGGTGCTAAATTTATAGCTGGACCACTAATCACCAACCAGCAACAGAAATTTAATTTATAAGCTTAAACAAAAATGTGTTTTAAAATGATTAAAAAAAAAATAATTTAACCTGCATGATGCGAGTTTATATGCGGATCAGCTTTGTATACAGAAAGACACACCCTGATCACATTATCACATTATCCCTCATCTTTGTGCACGTGCCATCAATCAGCCAGCAAAGGTCGTAATTGCATCAGTTATGAGGAATCCTCTCTGGCACCCTCCTTGAACAACAGCCAATCACTGTTTGTGTAGGCGGTGGTGCCCTACTGTGTTTTACCGCAGAGCCACCTGAGCGCCATTTTCTGGTTATATTAAGTTTTTCACAAATACATGCAGCCCAATCAAGTAAATTTTCTGCATTTATCATTCCTTTAATAATGTGTAATGTCACAGTGTCATTTGCAGAGAAGTCACCTCATACTATAATGCCCCCACCTCCATTCTTATTAGTTACTGGTTACTCCATTCTGTGAGTCTGTGTACCTTCTTTCTCTAGACATGACAAGCTGAATTAATGCTACAGATTACAAATTTTGTTTAACCTTTCATTGCTCTTAAATGTCTAAATGCTTACTTACAAATTTTATAAGCAGATGTGTGCTTTTTTAGCAACATAATTTTGCGTGAAGTGCCCCAATTATTAAGTTAAGAAATTGTTTGATCAGTTTGACATGGTCATTGCCTGACCTCACAGATTCCTCTTTACACAAGGGGCAATATTTAAAAAATTGTGGAAACCCTTTCCAGTAGCGCCAAGGCTGTATGGGGTGTGTTAACTCTAGAATAATGCTTATGCTTTTGGATTGGGATGGCAGTCAATGGCCATGTAGTGTATATTTGCCCATAAAACATGTATTTTGTTTATATTTATTATTAAGGTACAACATTAAAAGACACTGAGTGTAAATTTAAAGTGGATATATGCATAAATGGGCATGTTGCTCCTCGTAGCCATATAGTAAATAAGAAAAACACAAGTGTTTTCACATGTATCACATGTTTTCTGATTCCTCCATCTATGTGACAAAAATAGTGCTTTTTGTCTTTCACTGTCTCTCGCTCCGGATTGGTTAAATGGGCATGTTGCTCCTCGTAGCCAAGAGAACATTTCTGTATTTGTTTTGTCCTGTGAACGAGAATTGGTCATAAGACCAGGCCTCAGCACAAAAACACACCAGCACACACACACATACAGAGGTTTTAGACCGGTCATATGAGCAACCAGACTGGTACACAGAGTGAAACAGCAAGTAATGGACGCTCTGTCATGGAGGCTCCAGGTCTGGAGGTCCCTATGTGCAAGAAAATGCTGTTGGTATTGTGGAGGACAGAAGGAGGTGGAGGACAGAGAGGAAAAATCAGATGTGGTTAGAGAAAGATGGACAGAGAGAAATGAGGAAATGGGAATGCAAGAGAGGTCGTCAAGGACCTGGAGTGTGTCGTCCTTGCTTGATACCCAGGTACTACTTAGAAATTTAGTGTTATTTAGTTGCACTCATAGATCTTTTTTATTCCGAGTAAACACAATATAAGGCGTCCTGTCAGGTCAGGTTGGGTTAGTGTGAATTTAACTATGACTTTATGAAAATTTGTATTTTAATAATGCAAGGTTGCTGAGATGTGTTAAACTGTGACTCTCACTTGGGGAAAGCTAGAGAGAGAAATATGCACAGGGGTGTATTTTATTATGGGGCCCTGCACATTGTGAAACGATTGCTCCAACCCGTCATTGAAGGCGTCGACCTGAATTCAGCTGCAGCGATTAGTGCTAAAGTGCACAAGAGCCCCTGGAATATATACAAGGAATCCGCACTTTTATATTTATATAACTGTGAGGGTGGGAGGAGGAGTAAGTGGTCGTGTCTGAGAGACTGAGAGAGCTTATGGTCCGGATTTAGCGCTATCTAATTTCCAACCATTGGACGCTCAAAGAAGCTTTAAAGGGAAGAAGATTTTCATGTGATGATGATGTGAAAGCAGCGGTGCATCAGTGGCTACACGTTCAACCAATTGCTGATGGCATTGGGAAAAATGCATCAGAAGGTGACTATGTAGAAAAGTAGTGTCATTTGTTTTTAAAATTGTTAATAAATAAAGTTTAAAAAAAAGTGCAGAGACTGCCCTCGTAGTTTGTGTTAAACTACTGCATGTCATCCTGCGGACCTCACTGCCAATGGAAGAGCATGGAGGTGATGGGATTTATTACAAACTCTCCTCCTCTCAAATTGAATTTCCCTCTCTGTGATAATTAAATCCCTCAGCATGAGACAATTTCATAATAGATTATTAAAGACGAGATGACAGAACAGCACTTGGACCTGTTGATCACAATGTTTACCATGTCTTTACACTCTATTGTCCTCTGTGTGTATGTTTGTTTAGCTGGGAGAGTTGGACGGTGTGGAAACTCCTCAGCCGCAGTGGTTCCACACTCTGCAAGTGCGCCGACTCCGATCGCAGAGGGGACGCAGCAACAGTGACCCACTGGGTGGCAAAGGCTTCCAGCAAGACTTCCAATGGGTTAGCATTTACACACTTTTACACACTTGCATGCAGGTACAAAACTGTCACCATTGCTTGGATTGCTTCCTTAGTAAGTTATCAGGGAAGTCTGGATCCTGACCAGAGAAAGCAGGAAACCTTATTTTTTTATTGTTATTACTTTCCTCCCAATCTAGTCGTATCCAATTACCCAATTGCATTACGCTTCCTCTCTACTAGGGCTGGGCGATATGGATCAAAAATAATATCTCGATATTTTTTTGCTGAACGGCGATATACGATATATATCTCGATATTTTTTTATCCCATAAGGTAATAACAAAAAGACACTTCTGAGACAAAGCTACATGTTCCAAATTTTTTACAGGCACTTTTATTAAAATTCATGCTGGGGAAGCTTCACACAAGAACTATTTTTACTTAAAAAAAAAAGAGCTATTCTAAGAAAAAGAAAGTTGTTTCTAATGCCTAGTTCACACTACACGATTTTTGCCCTGATTTTCGCTCGGCGACTGGTCGGCGATTGATTTTCCGGGTCGGGAGCAACTCAGCGTTTGCTCGGCGACTGGATTGAGTTTTCTAGCACGCCAGATATCTGATCTCAGACAGGCAACTGGGAATGAGTGACATGTCGAACAGCCAATGAGAACACAGGATACAGCGTGAGGGGAAATGCAGGAGAGGACAGGGGACAGGGGCTTAATTAATATAGTTTATATCAGGGTACACCGGCACACACACGTTTTTTACAGTATTTCTGATTTGATCGTCCTCTACAAAACATAATACCCACGCTGCATTGCAAAACTTACTACAGAACAAGCCATATACTGTTCGTGTTGCCAAATCCACTCAGATTCATTTATTTTTCCTCCTTGATATTACGCTGCACATCAGCGCACAAACCCTTTGATCTCTCGCTACTTGTTGACGTTCATTTTTTTGGACGTGGTATCATTAAACTTCTCGTCACTTCTCATGTGTGTTTTTGTAAAAAAAAAAAAAAAAAAGAAAGAAAAAAAGGGAGACCAGAGAAGCTCGCCAGTGATTCCAGTTGGTGATGGATCGTGTAGTGTGAAACCCCCGATCGCCGATCAGTCGTGTAGTGTGAAATATACACCGACTGAAAGACTCCCGAGTGCAGGAGATTCAGTCGTGTAGTGTGAACTGTACAGCGACCTGACGACTTGGAAAGTCGTGTAGTGTGAACTTGGCAAAAGGTATCTCCTGTCGTGTAATGTAAACGTTTTTTCAAAAATCCACCCAAACGTTTTCTCAACAGTTGAGGGAATTTTTGGCTAGATTGTTGGGAATGGTTGGGTGAATTGTTGAGGGAATGTTTGGGTGAATTTTTGAGGGAACGTTTGGGTGAATTGTTGAGGGAACATTTGAGGGGTGAATTGTTGAAAACCCAAACGTTTTCTCAACGATCCACCCACCCAACCATTACCTCAACAATTCACCCAACCATTCCCAACAATCTACCCAAACGTTCCCTCAACGTTCCCCCCTCACATTCCCCCCTCACGTTCCTTCAACGTTCCCCCCAAACATTCCTCCCGAACGTTCCCTCAACGTTCCCCCCGAACGTTCCCCCAACGTTCCCCCCAAACGTTCCCCCAACGTTCCCCGACAAACGTTCCCTCAACGTTCCTTCACAAACGCTCCCCCAACGTTTCCACACGAACGTTCCCCCAACATTCCCCCGAATGTTCCCCCAACGTTCCCCCAATGTTCCCCGACAAACGTTCCCTCAACGTTCCTTCACAAACGCTCCCCCAACGTTTCCACACGAACGTTCCCCCAACATTCCCCCGAACGTTTCCCCAACGTTTCCCCACGAACTTTCCGCCAACATTCCCCCACAAACGTTCCTGCAACGTTCCCCCCCGAACGTTCCCTCAACGTTCCTTCACGAACGTTCCCCCAACGTTCCCCCACGAACGTTCCCCCACGAACGTTCCCCCAACGTTTCCCCCTGAACGTTCCCCCAACGTTCCTTCCCGAACGTTCCCCCAACGTTCCTTCACGAACATTCCCCCAACGATTCCACACGAACGTTCCCCCAACATTCCCCCCCGAATGTTCCCTCAACGTTCCTTCACGAACGTTCCCCCAACGTTCCCCCCGAACGTTCCCCCAACGTTCCTTCATGAACGTTCCCCCAACGTTCCTTCATATGAATTCCTCAATTAACTTGTTTTTGATCATCACAAATCCTTATTTCAGTTTTATATTTTTTGCTTTTTTAATAAAAATCATTTTTGTATCACTACCCTTCTAATGCACAACAAAAATGATTTTTATGTATTTACTATGGAATTTGACAGAAACTACTGACATTTGTAAGTGTTTGTAGTCAAAAACATATTTACTGATCTTTTGAAAGACAACCAAAGATTAGGCTCTTGTATCTTGAATATGTCCAATACTATTTGCTTGCTAGCTGTTTACATATTCTAGTATAGATAGCTTGTATTAGCTAAGACAGCAAATACATGAATAACTGACAAATGTGCATATGAAAATATTCTTGAATGGATGAATATGGATCATTTTTGACCCATGTTGTGCATTAGAAGGGGTTTGCTTAGCTTGTGCATCAAAGGGTTAAGTTACATCATCAGTCCAAGACTAATATCACAGCCAGTGTTCATATTCAGACCTAAAGATGTCGTTCATGACTAATATTTATTTATTTTATTAGGATTTTAATGGCATGTTTTACACACTCTGGTTACATTCATGACAGAAACGGTAGTCACTCGTTAGACAAGATTCTTCAGTTCAAGTCTTTAATGTCAAACACAGTCATGGCCAATTTTGTATCTCCAATTCACCTCACTTGCATGTTTTTGGACTGTGGGAGGAAACTGGAGCTCCTGGAGGAAACCCACACATGCAAACTCCACACAGAAAGGACCCGGACCGCTCTACCTGGAAATCGAACTCATGACCTTCTTGCTGTGAGGCGACACTTCATTAGCCACCATGCCGCCATTTATGACTAATAATTTTAAAGGCTTTATCCCAACCAATACAAATACCTGTACTATAGTTTTTATTTTGCCTTCAGACTACATGTCTGTTTTAAACTTCATTTTTTGCAGACCTAAAGATGTCGTTCATGACTAATATTTATTTATTTTATTAGGATTTTAATGGCATGTTTTACACACTCTGGTTACATTCATGACAGAAACGGTAGTCACTCGTTAGACAAGATTCTTCAGTTCAAGTCTTTAATGTCAAACACAGTCATGGCCAATTTTGTATCTCCAATTCACCTCACTTGCATGTTTTTGGACTGTGGGAGGAAACTGGAGCTCCTGGAGGAAACCCACACATGCAAACTCCACACAGAAAGGACCCGGACCGCTCTACCTGGAAATCGAACTCATGACCTTCTTGCTGTGAGGCGACACTTCATTAGCCACCATGCCGCCATTTATGACTAATAATTTTAAAGGCTTTATCCCAACCAATACAAATACCTGTACTATAGTTTTTATTTTGCCTTCAGACTACATGTCTGTTTTAAACTTCATTTTTTGCATTTACAGAATACAGGTTTGCAGTTTGGAACGGCAACTTCATACCTAAACTTGGAGAAACTAGGAGAGGGGGCGTATGCTACAGTGTACAAAGGAATAAGCAGGTTAGTGCTAGAAGCAGATGTGCATTTAATTTTTATTTACTTTCACTATATGTTTATTTTGTATTTTATTCTTAATTAGATTTATTTTTTAAAATATTTAGGGTTCAGGTTGAACTTCTTATTTTAGTTCTTGTGATAAGCCTGTAGGGTGGCCTGACAGTGCAACAGATTGATGCTGTTAATACTCACCTCTGGTCATTGGCCGTGAGAAGTCAAATAAGTTTTGTGGTAGTGTTTTTTTCAACTACTATGGTTTCCCTCCTCCCAAAACACTGAGAAGGTTGACTGGCAATGCTCGGTCTCGATACGCTCTGGACCAACAGTGATCACTGTATTAGGTACACCTACTTTATACATACATTAATTGATTGTTTTTTTAAGTTATTTATATATTTACAAAATATTTATTATTTTGTAAGTAATACCTACCATACAGGTGAACTTTGCTATTGGGCCACTGTAGCCAATCTTTTGCTCTGTATAATTTAGCAATTGAAAGGGACCCCTACTTATTTGGGTGGTGGACCATCTTCAGTACTGGAATAACACTAACATGGTAATAACCTGGTTATTATAACATGTTTAATGTGTGCTTTACTGGTATGGGTGTAAAATGTGCAGTAGTTTTGTCAGGATTTGGTCGAATGAGAACCATGAATATCTGGTCATCTCTCACAGCATGACCAGATACTGGAAATACTACTCTAATAGTACTTGGTTATTAGGGTGCACATATTTAAAAAATTTTTAACCTTTTTATGGAAGAAACATTTGATTAAATATGTTCACACAATGCTATAATGCATCATTGCATGTTTATTAACATTAATATTGTTTTTAATAATACATACTTACTATTCTGGAATGATGGGTGTATAGATTTATATAAGTTTGCTGGTTGTATTCCAAAACATCTGGAAATGCACCCTATGTTGTGTTGGCACTTTGCAACAGCACTGTGGGTGCCCTCTGCTGGCTGTCTGACATTTCAATTGATTTGATTAACTCTGTCTTAGCTAAATCATTAGCCTCACACTGTGACTTAAGTGCTAACACATAATACACAAAATTAATCTAACTTTATCTAGTTTGTAGTATTGCCTTTATTTGTATTGTCATTAACTGTCATTAACATTAATTGGCTGTTCTTTTATCAATATGCACATCCAGTAAGTAAAGTGTCCATCTGAATCATTTTTAAGACAGGTGTGATTTACATTACATTACATTATCTCTGTGATTTACATTACATTACATTACATTAGATATTTTCCCCCCAGATATTAAGATATTATACTCACTGCATTCTGACCATTCAGAGGCAGCACAATGTTTAAAATCATTATATGTTTATACACTTTTTATTTATTCTTTTGCTGCACTCCATACAGGCTAAGGACAAAGTCAAAAGAACAATGTGTGTAGCGAAATAAGGAATTATATTAATCAGTATTCATACAAATCCATACAAAGAGTAGAGTACTTGTCCAGACATAATGCATTTTGTCCATACTTATAAGTAATATTGTCCATACTTTTAACTTAACAGACATGATATATATATGTTTTAAGTGGCTATATGCACTGGAAGTAACTTATATATACATTAACATATGAATATAAAATCATTTTAATACAAAGTACATTATGTGTTTTTATACACTTCAAATATACATTACAAAATAGTATTTTGTATTTAAATGCTATTTTTATTCTTATCAAAAGTAAAACCTTACAGAGATTTTTACATAGTGTGTTTGTTCTTAAAGGATAAATGGACACTTGGTGGCGCTAAAAGTAATTCGAATGAAGACTGAAGAAGGAGTTCCATTTAATGCAATCAGAGAGGGTAAATCATTTTGTTTTTTACCCATTAAATCACCATATTAACCTTCAACTGATAACCTCAAACATTTCACAAAATATTTGGATGTGCTTGCTAAACCACTACATAAGCTTTGGCAAGGACAGGCACTGATGTTTTATAAAAAGTTCTAGATCTCTGTTAGAATTCCAATTCATCCAAAAGCTGTTTAATGGGGTTTGTGTGCCAGCCAATCAGTTTTTGGTTTTACAGTTACTGGAACTAAACTAGTAAAGGGCTCTTTACTATAAAAGCAGTGCCAGGCTAGCAATCACACTTTTTTTTTTATTTAAAAAAAGCACTGTGTCCGAAATGAGTGTGAAAAAAAGGTCTTGGCCTCCTAATTACTTGTTAGTAATTGACTATGGCTGGTGACCCGAACTGTCACCTTAGGCAAAGAGGAACATTCAGGATATTCAGGTGCAATCCTAAACTAAACAAAACTGTTGTACTAGTTTTATAGTTCTTGAATTATATCTAACCATCAAGCTTTCCTTTCAGCATAAAGTGACAGTTCAGGTTTTCTTCCTCAACACTGATTACAATAGTTTTTTAATTGTAGTTTTTTTTTTTAAAGAAGTCATCAGTTGTAGTCAATCCTAATTGCTAACCCAGAACTAATAGTTCTAAATAAAAAGTTGCTTTATGTATATTTTTGACCCAGCTGGCTTTCAAAAAAGTTGAACTTATTAAGGAAAATAATCTTTTTGAAAGTGTTGGGCAAATAAGTGTGAGTTTTAATTACTCACTCAGAAATTAAAAAGTTACAGAAAGCATTGAAATCTCAAGATCCCTTACAACAGTTTGAAAGTGTTGACTTCAGTTTTATCATAGAAATTTAGTGTAACTATGTTTTTTTGTACACACTGCTGTCATATTTTGTGCCAAAGAATCATGTTTTGTTTAAAAAAAGGCAAAGTATATGTCTCAAGTTTAATTTTTGGGTTTTATCTCTAGCCTCACTGTTAAAAGGCCTGAAACATGCTAATGTAGTTCTGCTCCATGATATTATTCACACTCGAGAGTCCCTAACGTTCGTCTTTGAGTACATGGTGAGTACACAACCAGCATTTCCCCTATTTCTTCCTCATATTCTTCAAGTTTCAACTGGATGCCAAGTTATTACATGACACATAATAGGCCATGTTATTGTATTAGAAATGACAGATGGCTAGCTTTGTCACTAACCCTGTTTATGAATTTTCTGGATGGATATTTCGTGCCATCTTTCAGCAAACAGACTTGGCGCAGTATATGTTAGAGCACCCAGGAGGACTGCACCCACACAATGTTCGAGTAAGAAGATCTTTATTTGCCTTCAGCTTCACACAGCTCCAGTTCAAAGCAAAAGAGCGGAAAGGAAATAATCCTTCTCTTTCTTGTTCTTTCGTTGACACCGACAGATCTTCATGTTCCAGCTGTTGCGAGGTTTATCATATATCCACAACAGGAGGATTTTGCACCGTGATATTAAACCTCAGAATTTACTCATCAGCTACCTGGGCGAGCTCAAACTTGCTGATTTTGGTGGGGAAAATATCCTCAAACACATAAATACACATTCCTTAGGCATTGTTCTCTTATAATAATCTTCGAGGTTTTTTTTTTTTTTTTTTTTTTTCCAGGCCTGGCACGATCTAAGTCCATCCCATGCCAAACCTACTCAGCAGAAGTTGTGACTCTGTGGTACAGACCACCTGATGTGCTTCTGGGATCTACAGACTACTCTACAGCAGTGGATGTCTGGTGAGAAAGTAAAAACACAAAATACATCTTTATGACCAAATTTATGTATTAAATAAACAGCCAGAAAAAACTAGTCTCTGGAGAAAGAACGCAACTCTAGGATCATTGTGGCAGCATAAACGATTTAAATGATACAGACCATGATTTCACTGATCCAAGGTTTTTGTAATAGTAATTTTTTTCCAAAGCTTTAGTGTTATACGGAAAAAGTTGGGACAGTATGGAAAATGTAAATAAAATAAAAACACAGAGTTTCTTACATTTACTTTGACTTTTATTTGATTGCAGACAGGATGAACCTGAGATATTTCATGTTTTATCTGCTGAACTTCATTTATTAATAAACATCCATTCCTGCATTTCATGCCTGCAATACATTCTGAAAAAGTTGGGACAGTAAAGCATTTACCACTTTGTAATGTTGCCATTCCATTTCACCACCCTTAAAAGACATTTTGGCACTGAGGGGACCAAGTGTTTTAGTGTTTCAGCTTTTATTTTGTCCCATTCTTCCTGCAAACACGTCTTAAGATGTGCAACAGTACTGGGTCGTTGTTGTCGCATTTTTGGTTTAAAAATTCTCCACACATTCTCTATTGGGGACAGGTCACCACTGCTGACAGGCCAGTCCAGTACCCGTACCCTCTTCTTCTGCAGCCATGCCTTTGTAATGTGTGCAGCATGTGGATTTGCATTGTCCTGTTGAAAAATGCATGAACGTCCCTGGAAAAGATGAAGGCAGCACATGTTGCTCTAAGATCTTAATGTACTTTTCTGCATTAATGCTGCCATCACAGAAGTGTAAATGACCTTTGCCAAGGGCACTGACACAGCCCCATACCATGACAGACCCTGGCTTTTGGACTTGTTGCTGATAACAGTCTTTTCCAAAAAAGACCTGGAATGCTGATTCATCTGACCACAATACACGTTTCCACTGTGTGATGGTCCATCCTAGCTGCTCTGGACATGGTTAACATAAGGCTTATTTTTTGCACAGTAAAGGTTTAAGTGGCATTTGTGCATGTAACTCTGTATTGTAGTGCATGACAAAGTTTTGCCAAAGTAATCCCTCACCCATGTGGTTATATCAGCTATCTGAGGGATCGAAGATCACCGGCATTCAGCTTAAACTTGCACCCTTGGCCTTTACGCACTGAAATCTCTCCCGATTCCTTGAATGGTTTAATGATATTATGCACTGTAGAGGAGAAATATGCAAATCCCTTCCAATCTTTCTTTGAGGTACATTGTTTTTAAACATTTTAATCATTTTCTCATGCATTTGTTGACAAACTGGAGATCCTCTGTCCATCTTTCTCATCAAAGACTCAGCCGTTCCTGGATGCTGCTTTTTTGGCAAACCATGATTACAATCACCTGTTGACATCACCTGTTTGGAATCACATCATTATGTAGTTTGCCAACACTGGTGCCTGGTTCCTGTATGAATAGGAAACATGGGTAACATAAAGCTTCATAGCATCCGTTCTTGTACATCTCAGCAGTTGCTTTCTCTTTGTAGGGGTGCTGGCTGCATTTTCATTGAGATGCTACAGGGGGCACCAGCATTCCCTGGAGTGGCTGATGTTTTCGAACAGTTGGTAAAGATTTGGACAGTAAGTGTGTGTTCACTGTTCCCTGTTCACTTGTAAACATGAATACAAAAGTCAAAAGTTTACATAAGTTTGTAGGAGACACATACAGTATGTCATGTCAGCCTCAGGATTTTAATGATTTCTGCAACTGTTCTCTATTTGTGAGTAAATGGAACAAACATTCAGCTGAATGTAATTCAAGAAACACAACAAATATGTATCATGATTTTAAAGTTGCTGTTCTTTATGAGCTTACAGGCTGCCAAAAAAGGAGCCCCTTTTGTTGCTAATTACAGGAACAATGATTACAAAGAAATACAGTTCTTGGATTACACGTGAACATGTCAAAAAATCTCTCAAGAGACCACTGTCACATGTACTTTTAATGGGTGTGGTTAATCTAGCCTTATTTATTTGCCTACAGATAAGTTACCTGATGTAGACAATTGAATACATAAAATTCAAAGGTAGCTTTATTGGCATGACAATTATGGACATTTGTATTGCCAAAGCTCAGTTACAGATTTAGGAAACAGAGAAAAAAAGTAAATAATAACAAAAAATACAATATAGAAAAAATGGAATATAGAAAAATTAAGAAAACTGTGTAAATAATAACAATAAAAAATAACAGTGACAGTAATAATACTATATGTAAGTACCAGAGAGTCGCATGTAAGTCGCTGTGTGTGAGACTTACATGCGACTCTCTGGTACTTACATATAGAATTGGCGCTAATGATTGAAAAAAAAAAACCGCTTTCTGAGCCAATCAGATCTTCTGATATTAATTTTTATTAAGAAATGCTGTTATTTGCATGTATTTAGTTTGCAGTGTCACACAAATGATGTGTCAATGAAACACTTGATTGGCTTTCTAACGAGTTCGTGTTTTACTTCACAACCGGGAAAAGTTTGGAGGTTTTTAATTATAAGCACATTTACAAAATAACGGATTCTATTCCTAATGGGACACACCGTTAAAAATTTAATAGCGTCTGGAACAACATAAGCTAAGGTAAGCAGGGGTTATTCTGGCTAATCTGTTGTTTTTTATCTGAACTTACATATTATTTGTTTATTTCTATGCTACAGTTCCAATATATGTTTTGTGTATATTATTTTGACTCGTGACTTGACTCAATAAAATAAAAATTTGTTGTGTATGTGTGTGACATAGTCACCCACTGTCCCTTATGCCTAGTTCACACTACATGATTTTTGCCCTGATTTTCGCTCGCCAACTGGTCGGCGCTAGATTTGCCGGTTCTGGAGCAACTCGGCTTTCACTCGCGATCAAAACTCAATCCAAGCGGCTCAAGCGAATGAGTGCGGTGTCGAACAGCCAACGAGAACGCGAGGGTGAGGGGAAACTCAGGGGAGGAGTTGTAAAAAGGTGGGACAGGGGCATAAGATAGTTTATATCAGAATACATTGACACACACTCAAGTTTTACAGTATTTCGGACCTTATCGTTCTCTACAAAACATAACACCAACTTTGCATTGCAAATAATATTTATTAACCTCCAACTCACTACAGAAAATCCATGCTGGTCGCATAGCCAACTCCACTCAAGATTCATTAATTTTTTTCTCCTTGATTTTACACTGCTTATCAGCGCACAAACTTTGATCGCTTGCTACTGCTACTGCATTTTTGGACGCGGTATCATTTAACCCCTCATCACTTCTCACGTTTGTTTTCTTGACAAAATGTAGTTTGGGAGACCGGAGAAGCTCGCCTGCGATTTCAGTTGGTGATAGATCATGTAGTGTAAAAACCTCTATCGCCGATCAGTCGTGTAGTGTGAAAGCCACACCGACTTGAAAGACTCCCGATTACAAGAGATCCAGTTGAGTAGTGTGAACTGTACAGCGATCTGATGACTTGGAAAGTCATGTAGTGTGAACTTGGCATTACCTGGTGGCAGGTGGGCTTGTATAGTGCTGCTAGTGTGCAGCTCTCTCTCTCTCTGTGCTCCCCCTATAGGTGGGGCAGTTAGTCAGGGTCTGGGAGGGTGTTTAAATTGGGTATGACTGTGTTGAATTTGGGAAAGAATACAGTTGCAGCTCTGTCTCTACAGTACTGCACAGCCTCTCCTCTTGGGGAAGCCAGGACCATGTACGTCGCCTCGTCTCCATGGCCAGGTTGAGCGCACTCAGTCTGTACCTCGTGAAGATGTTTCTCTGTTTAGGGCCAAATCACTACTAAAGATGAATTAGGCTATGTTACAAAATTAAATGATGTCACGAACTTTTTGCACCACCAAATTAATGAGCTGAAGTTGCATTTTTGATAGAGCCACACTTTAGCACTGTTGTGGCATGATTCCTAAAGCTCAGAAAAGAACTAAAAACCCACAAATTACAACTGAGGTCTAGGAGCAACAGCATCTTTAATATTAAATGTGTATTTTTATATGTCTTATAACTACTACATTACCCATACTAGTTTTCATTACTTTTTTACCTTTTCTTCTTTGTCACCTTCTCATCTCTGTTTCAACCTCAACTCCCTCTGCAGGTTCTCGGCGTGCCCACAGAAGAGACTTGGCCAGGAATATGCGAGCTGCCAAACTATAAACCAGGTAAGTAAGCATTCCTTTTTCCTCTCCAGCAGAGGGTCGGTAAAAAATAATGATGACCTTATTTTCGTGTTACTGCTTTACTCTTCAATCATTCATTCATCTGAGACAGTCATGCTTTAAACCTGATGTAGATTGTGTGTGGGTTTGACTTACCTAATGTGCAGTCACATGTTTACATATTATATAATTTAGCAGTACAGTTTATAACAGCATGGGTTCTGCAACATGGGGGCTGGGGTTTGATCCTCATTCCTGATCCTTACTGTATGTGAGGAATTTCTCATGTTGTCCTTATGTCTGTGTGGGTTTTCTCTGGGTGCTCTGTTTATTTTCTACCTCCCAAAAATATGCAAGATGGATAGACTGCTTTAAATCATCGCTTAGGTAAGACTGAGTGAGTAAATATTTAAATGTGTAATGCCCTGTGATTATGGATTGGTGCCAGAGTGGGTGTCTAGGGTGACGTCTCACTGCATTCTGCATGATTTTAAATTAGAGCGAAACCATGCGATCCTGACCACTGCTTCACTGTGGCGGAATGAAGGAATGAAAAAATAGTTAATAAGTACTTTTTTATTCAGTTTTAAAAATAATTTTGTTAATACTAAATTTGTTCATACGTTTCTTTACTAAATTCTATTTTTATTCTATACTTTTGCATTTTATTTAGTCATATCCTATTACCCAATTTGTACTGTCACCTCTATTGCTGCAGACCTCCACTCCTAACCTAGGAGAGCTGCAACTGCCCCCTTTGACACATGTGCAGTACCAACCACTTCTTATCACCTTTTAAAAAAGCGTATTACCTCTTACCATGGATTTCTTAAAGCTGTAATTGCCAACAATGGCACACAGTATAACAATATATATAATTACTCCTGTAATATATACTTCTATATATGTATAATTACTCCTGCCAGTAGCTGTCACTGTGTATCAGTGAGTGAGAGAGAAGAAGGTATTTGCTGAGTAAAGTATTCTTTCTTCGTGCAATTACACCTACAAAATACAATACTGTTGAAATAAAGAAGGAAATAACAGAGAAATATGAGAGTTATTGTTGTTTCTGCTAGATACATTTTATTAAAAAAAAGGAATTTATTACGGTGTAAGGTACTGCACTGCATTGTACTGAAATGTGGTGTGTGTTTATGTACAGTACAACTGTGTATTTTTGTTTATTACTGTTTATTACAGTAATATATATTCTATAATTTAAGATTTAAGGGCGAATATACTTGTATTTATAACAAAAAAGAGCATTTAAGACATTAGAAAGGTTAGGTAAGGGGGTGGTTTGGGATTAATTCTATTTACATTTTTTCTTATGGGAAAAATAGGTTTAACTAACGAACATTTTGACTTAAGAACAGCCCTTCGGAACCAATTAAATTCGTAAGTCAAGGGTCTACTGTATTTGCTTATGCTTATGAAAACATAAAATTTTTTTTATATTAATATGCGCAGTCAGAAGCCATTTAAGTGAATAAATGCACTGGAAGTATATTAAATTCCAAACACAAAAGAAGTTAAACCCCTGTTTTTTACCCAACTTCTTAGATATTTTCTTCCTTTACATATTAAAGCCCCAAAAACACAAATACAGCACATTTAACGGGTTACTGCACAGAGCTAACCTTTTGAGTGTATTACAATATGGAAAAGTTTGCTACAGCAGTATATGGGTGGGGTAAGTGTGTAAGCTATAGACATTGTCTGACAGTGCCTTGCTATTAAACATATAAATCTATGAACTGTATTACAGCAGCAAATTCTCAGGGTGGTGTTATAGGTTTCTTGCTGACACACATATGTGTGCAATGGTGTGTGTGCGTGATACAGGTGCTGAGCTAACACGTTTACACAATTCAACTTTACACCTTAAAGCCAGACACAAACATTCATGGTTACACATTGAAAACAAGAAGATGTGTCTTCCAAAAGCAAGCATGTAATCAAAATGTGGAGTCAGCAGTTAACACATGGACATGTATGGTCTGTTTTCCTGCTAACAGAATGTTTAGAACACATAACTCATGTCTACAGTCAAGCTAGCTTTTCTTTCCTAGAGGCTTAGAGGCTGTCACACAGGGTAAAACGGACACTGCTTTAAAATGAGCTAGTTAGACCATCTAGATGAGTTGTATAGGGATGGATTGACTTAGTACAGTGTCACTCAAGCTTTACCAGTTTTTAATTTATGGCTGACCTGTTTTTTTTTTATCATCAAACTATCAGGACAAATTACCCTTAGCATGAAGTTTTAATTTTAGTTTTAATTTTACATTTACATTTTCAGCTTTTAGCAGACACTTTTTTCCAAAGTGACCTACAATACTGTGACAGTATATATTATCTAAGCAATTATAGGTTAAGGGCCTTGCTCAAGAGCCCAACAGTGGCAACCTGGCAGTGGTGGGGCTTGAACCAGTGACCTTTTTGATTACTAATCCAGTACCTTAACCGTTAGGCTACAACTGCCCTTTTTAAATATTGCTTTTCAATCTAGCCTGTTTAAATTGGTTACTACTTATAGACAGTCATTATCAAGATCAAGGTAACTGACATTAAATAACTCCACCAACATAATAATCTAGCTTGCTACATGTACATTTTTTATTTCATTTTATCATTTTCATCACCACTTTATCCTGGTCAGGGTTGCAGCAGGTCCGGTTCCACAGTAAAACAAGACATTAACACCATGGACAGGGTACTAATCCAGTGCAGGGTTTTAACCATCCTTTCTCAAACATAGTCTGCCTGTTTACATTATGTCTGTGTAGATGCCTGGCTGATTCATCTGGGTTCTAATCTTAGCAGTGGTGGGCTAGCATACTAGTTAGCTGCTTTACTCAAGCCATGTAAATTTTTGGTCCAGCGTATTTAAATATAAACCCAAAACAAACTTATAAAAGTTGTTTTAAATAAAAAGACCACCACAGAGCAGGTATTATTTAGGTGGTGGATGATTCTCAACACTGCAGTGACACTGACATGGTGGTGGTGTGTTAGTGTGTGTTGTGCTGGTATGAGTGGATAAGACACAGCAGCGCTGCTGGAGTTTTTAAATACCGTGTCCACTCACTGTCCACTTTATTAGACACTTCTACCTAGTTGGTCCACCTTGTCAGCATATGTAAAGTCAGAGGTGATCGCTCATCTATTGCTGCTGTTTGAGTTGGTCATCTTTGAGATCTTCATCAGTGGTCACAGGGCGCTGTTGGCTGGATATATTTGGTTGGTGGACTATTCTCAGTCCAGCACTGACAGTGAGGTGTTTAAAAACTCCAGCAGCGCTGCTGTGTCTTATCCACTTATACCAGCACAACACACACTAACACACCACCACCATGTCATTGTCACTGCAGTGCTGAGAATGATCCACCACCTAAATAATACCTGCTCTGTGGTGGTCCTATATAAACCACACAGTATTTCAAATTACATTAAAATTGACCAATCATATCTTTCATTGTTTGACCAATCAGATTGTCCTCTACTTTGTTATTGCTAATTTTATGACAACTACCACCCTCTGTGCCAGCTGCAATATTATGTCTGCAGATGACTATGCCTGCATGACGGTCTTGTGTTATAGTTTTATAGGCCCTCATTTCTCAGACACAAAAATAGTAGACTCCATTACTTAATGCCCATTGTTGTGAGGTCTAGATTATTTTAATGTTTTTGTTATTCTGGTACATACAAAATTATACTTTAATGTCAAGTGCAATGCATTTATATAGAAAGGTTTGTTTCTGATCAGTTAGAAGGTAGTATTGCTACAATTCTCTGTATAATCAAGTACTTAAGATTCAGTTCTCAGAAAAACTGGCATTAATTTTGTGCAGTGTGTATGGCACAGTCTGCGTGCTCGAGTCAGGTTCAGGCGCAAGGCCAGACTGGCAACCACAACCAGGTGTGCTGTAGAGCCTCACACAGACAGAGTAGCTTTTAGAGACAGAAAGAGAGAGAGAGACTGGGTGGCCGTCCACTGGAGGAAGGAGAGGCACAACAGAGAATGTGTCCATGACACAGCCAAGTGTGTGGGTTCCAGGGCGTGCAAGGTCATGCTCAGCCCGGGAGAAGAAGAACGAGGTTTATAATCGAGGATGCCTGAGGTGGAGGCCGACGGTGTCAGCTTTCTCCAAACACTGAGAGAGCATTTTGTGTGTTTCTACAGAATGGTTCCTGCCTTACAAACCCCAGCAATTCAGAGATGTCTGGAAAAGGTAATATCAGTTCGGCTTGACATAAGTGTGCGTGTGTATGCGTGTGTGTTCAGTCCAAGAGAGAACAGATGGGTCTTTGTGCAGTCAGCACCCCCCAGCTGCAACTTCCTTCATATGAAGGCCTTATCCATACCTTTGCCTCTGGGTGTGTGTGTGTGTGCGCGCGTGTGTGTGTTTATGATGCTTTGGCTCAGATTTGCACAGCTACCCTATAAGACGGAAGACCTGGCCCAGCAGATGTTGATGATGGTTCCCAAAGATAGGATCTTGGCCCAGGATGCCCTGCAGCACCCCTACTTTAGCACGCTGCCACCACCAGTGATGCATCTGCGAGACAGTAAGTGTTGCTTCTGTTCAGCAAACCAACTCAGCTAAAATGGGTTTAGCTAAAAATGTCATTTGCCCTTTTATGCTTCTTTAGTCTACAAGGTGTATTTACACAGCTTAAGTTTTGGTTTATGCTGTTAGAAATCCTTAGAGATTACAGTCGGCATTTTTCGGCTTTAGGGGTGCCAATTACTAGGTGTCCAGACTTGGTGTAGTTCCATGCACACACTAACTTATAACTGCTATGTACATTCTAAACAAATGAAATGTGATTTAGTTCTTTTAAGACTCTCTCTCAGATCCATATAGCAGTGGACTAGTGCATTAGTCTGCTTAGAATTCTTTACTGTAGTAGAAGTGAACACAAAGTTTTAAGCACTTCAGTTTTAAAGAACACAGAGTTACAGCGTCGAGATTCTGCACTCTTTGGTCCGAAACTCAGCGTTGCCTCTGGTCGGCTGGGCGCCATCATGCGGACATAATTGGCAGTGCCTGCAGGGAGGGATGACCGGACTATGTGGGTGGGGTTTTCAAACGCTGTGTAAGGACCCTGATTGGCAGATAGAGAGGCGCCTGTGCAGAATGCATAGGTGAAAAAGGGTTCCGCTAAGGGCTGCACGTGGGTCCGATGAGGCGTGAGCAGCAACATACCCACCTCGACTGCAATCAGGGATCCCCCAGCAGCGGAAGAAAAATTTACTACACTAAATTGGGAAAAAATGGGAGAAAATGCATAAATAATAATTTTTAAAAAAACTGTTCAGTCAGCTGGATGCCTATTCAGACACAAAATTGGCTGACCAGGTGAGGCACCTGAATGGGGGGGCGGCTGATCACGGATGGCAATGAGTGGCTCTCCTCAGAAGACCCTGTTCCTCACAGGTGAAAAGAAGTGATTGGTGGCTTTGTGCTTGTTGAAGGAAGCATGCAACAACTTCGGCCCTTCTTGCTCAGGTGTGGGGTTAAAGCAGCAACAAGAAGGATAAGCTCAAATTGGCCATGGCTGTATTGGGTAAAAAAGGGGAAAAAACTAATTAAAAATTTATTTTAAAAAAAGGGTAAAACTGCCTATGCATGTAGTTCTGGAAACTTCTAGGTAAACGTTATTGTAGCTCCAGTGCAAAACTAAAAAAGAAGAAAACCTATAATAATTTATCTGCACTGGCTGACCAATTACTTTTGGTATAATATTCTGAGGTTTTTGTTAAATATTTCCAGTCTGGAAGTTAAGAAATTGTATATTTACTTTTTACTGTAAAACGTATCCAGGATCCTTTTTTACCCTAGTTTGTAAAATCTGTGATCGTAAATTCCATTTGATGAGTGTTTTTCTTCCCATGTGTCTTTCTGTCAGCTGTATCCATCTTTAAGGTGCCTGGGGTAAGACTGGAGACGGAAGTTCAGGATATTTTCAGCTCCAACAGTCGGATGAAATCCTCCCTCGTTCCCCTGGGCAAATGCTGGTGATAGGCTTCCACGACCACACACAACTTTTCATGAGCAGAAAGAAAACTCAAAAACACATTACCAGGGATCAATTATGGAATTATGCTGTGTTCTATTGTTCCTAGATCCTCAGATAAAACTACTTCCGATTCGGAAATGGGTAATTAAACACTGGCCTAACTTGGAATGCAAGGCAAGATCCACCTTGCCCAAGTTTGCCAATGCAAACACAGCTTATGTCACAGCGGAAATAGCAGCACATACACTAAACAGTATATATTACACTCTTTCTGGCAGTCTTCACCTCTAGGAACAGGATTGATTTATTGCTCTGTAAAAGCTGTATTCTGTAATCAATGCATCTGAATATATGACTTGAGACAAGCAGCACTTTTGATATAGAGCACAATTTACCACAGGGACATTTTAAAATATTTTAGATTATTGCAGGTCAAAGTGTATAGAATCCATTATTTTGCAATAAATACATTTCTTCACAGGTTAGTGTCTTCTTCATGACATTGTCATAACAGAACAAAACAATTCAGTTCTAGAACCATTTTATTACTGATCTGGGATTTTTACTGGTAGTCCAAAACTCGTATATGACAGCAATAAAAACTTTAATTCCATATGTATTTTAATATTTCCAAAAACCTGTAGTTCTAAAACTGTTTGAGTCTTTATTTATTAACAGGTTCAAAACTCCACTTTGTTTCAAAGTTTTAAGGAATACAGAGTTTTAAACCATTTTCAGCTTTTTTACTTCTAGAATTTTGTTCCAAGCCTCTTTAGTACTTAAATCTTTTTAGAACTGTTGTAAGTCCATTTTATTACTGTTTAGACTGGGGGTTTTCAACCTTTTTGGATATGCGCTCCCTTCCATGTGCCAACCTCGAACTTGCCCCCCCCCCCCCAACAATCGCACAGAAACCATTACAACAGCTATTGACAAGCTACAATAATGTAATTAACATTGTTCACATTATATATACAATGCAATTTTGCTGATTGAAATATTTACTTCAAAAGGATAATACAGCCCTATCTTATATAATGCGATGGCTGAGCCTATTCTGCAAGCACATTATATAAATTTGTGGTTCAATTTCAGTTACAGCTAGTCATAAATTGTAAGCACTACTTGCTTTTGATGTAGATGAGAGCAGAATACGTTACTTCACAGAGCCAAGTAGAGGCAAAAGTACATCAATTGCTAAGTTCGCTAGTTCAGGACACTCTGCTTTGACTGACAGAAAACTAGCGGAACTAACTTTTAGTTCCACGGGCAGAACAAGTCTGACCTGACTACCGCTCTGTGGTAATAGCCAGTTTAATTAAGCCTTCAACCAGTAAGGAAAGTGAGTCACACAGGTGTTCTGTAGTAGGTCTGTAGGGATGTTTATTTAAAACCGCAGCATTCATTAATAACAGTAAAAACGGAATGATGACTGAGAAGAGAAACTTAGAACATGCACAAGCTTTACTTCATACGAATCGACTCCTGAATCACTTATAGCGATATTGTGAACAGAGCATCTCCCACTATACACCTCTCTTAAAGACACACACACACACCCACATGTCCTATAACAGCAGTCATTGTTTTTGTCACCAGTTTATCTTCACTGTTAGCCCTGTTTTTAAGTTTTGCTAGCCAACAGTCCTTTTTTCAGACTGAACTGGATAACATTAAACATGCGTGTGTGCGTGGTCAGCGAGACTTAGTAAATATGTCTCCTGTGGGTGAAAAATAAATAAATTGCTTTAGTTTTAAAAGTAAAAAAATCTCGGAATGTCACGCCCCCCTGGACAGGTATTTGCACCCACCCCACAAGTTGAAAACCCCTGGTTTAGACCAGGAACCATTATGGTATAGGTCCAAAATTATATTTGGACAGCTCTAGGAAACTTTCATTTTGGAGCACTTTTGTTTGGTTACCAAACTCTGTTTAACTGTTCAAGAATTGTTTAGGTCAGAAACCCTTTTGTTAGTCATTTTCACAACCCATTACTTCTAGAAGTCTATAAGTAAAAAAAAACCCAAGTCCAGAGTTTTAGAATAATTAAATGAGAATTACAGAACGATTTTGTTTTGGAAGACGTTTCATTGATTTCATTGATTGATTCTTAGAAAGATCTTAGAGAGTTTTAATTGTTTAGAAAAGATATAAGACCCTTTTGTGGTTGTTTTGAAGCACTTTAGTTTCAAAACCATTTAAGAATGTTATTTTATTTTCTGGTATATGAAAGCTTTTGTAACCTTGGTAGAAACAAGCCCATGGTATGTAACAGAGTTGTTAATATATTTATAAAAGTTTATTTAAGAGAGTTTTGTGAAGTTGATGGTAGCGAGAATGAGAATGGGAGAGTTCACATTCGTATACAGGCCGACTCATGAGTGTTACGGCAAATTGCAGGGTCATGACCATATGGGAACAAGAGCTGGATTCGATCCCAGATTCTGGCAGAGAGAAAGAGAGCAGACAAGAGAAATGAACAATACTTTCCTGGAAGTTCTTGATTCATTCTTCCAAATATTTGCAGGTGATGTGTTGTTAAAACTGTTGTTTTATAGTCTTGTTTTTACTAATACACGATCTCAGATTACATCTCAGCAATACGTTGATGGATTTTAAACATGTACTGACTTACATTATAGGCCAAAAGTTTGTGGACACCCCTCCTAATAATTAAGTTCAATTGTTTCAACTAGGGCTGGCAACAATCCGATACTCTGTATGTACTATGTCCGATATTGGCCCAAATCACTGGATCGGATATTGGAAGGAAAAAAATTTGTAATCTGATCTGATACTGTTGCTTAATGTATATAACACATAATGTAAATAAGGCCATTGTTTGTGTGTAAAGCAAATAACACATGAAGATACGTTCCGACAGAGTGCCGTTTATTGCCCGCTCACTCTGCAACATGCCGTAACAACGTGCATCTTGACGACATCATTAACATGTGCCACTGATCTACAACTCATCTGCAACAGCCATTCAGAAATTAAAACACACTGATCTGCTTATACTTTTAGCATTTTAAAAAATCATCTACTACTGCCACATCTAAAAACACTGTTTAAACACAATCAAAATCACTTTATAAATGATAAAGTTTATAAAGTTTATTATCACCTGAGATAAAGAAAACCTATTCTGTCCCTGCTTGGAGATATCTCACATCCTCAACGATTAATCCATTAGTGTTATGAAAAAAAAAAAAAACTACACCGTTTCCCGTTTAGCCACAGATGTTCTCTTCAAAATCCAGCAGGGTTTTTTAATAAGTGCGCTTTGGTTTGTAATAATCTAAAAACGTTACAGAACTTCTAAACTCTGCGTCAATTCTAATTGGTCCATCGCGTTTGATTGACATCCACATCTTGTTGTAGGTTCTGTATTTATTCCTTTAGAATATTTGTTTCACAGTCTGAGCATTGTTATTTAGATAGCTAGTTTAACCATGGTGCACTGAGACATGTATTATTACTGCTTAGTTGTTTGAGAGGAGAAATGACGGTATCGGATTGGTATCAGTATCGACAGATACTCAATTTGCAGTATCGGTATCGGACATTAAAAAAATGGTATCAAGCCAGCCCTAGTTTTAACCCACCCATTGCTAAGAGGTGTATTAAATCAAATAATATGCTTCTAACTTTGTGGCAACAGTTTGGGAAAGGTCCTTTCCTAGTTTAGCATAACTTTATAAATGCTCTTTTGACTGAATGGTACAAATTCAACAATGACACAAAATCTTGTCAAAAGCCTTTTCCTGAAGACTAGGCTTTCATAGCTGCAGGGAGAAACTCTATAAAAACTCTATATTGGTCTTATGGTTTTGAAATGTCCAACAAATCAGGTGTCCACATTTTGACCATATACTGCAACTTCTGTATTCTTGTAGGTCTTAAAGCTTTAAACTCCTAAAGTGAGACACATCAGCTTTAATCCTGTATACTGTGCTAAACTGAACATTTGAAATGGTATTTTTGTTAGTATTTATGTACAGACTAAACTGATTCAAAATTTCCAGCTGTTAACATTTGCACGGCTGGTGTATTTTTATGTGTACGTGTGTCCACATTTGTTGGAAATTTCTTGGATGTTAAAATAAATATCTTACTTGCTTAAAAGGTCAGCATTTTTCTTGCTTTCATTTGTGCTTTATTAGACTAGATAGAATCAAAACTGATGTTTTATTACTAATTCTAAATAAACATGTTATAAAAAATAAAAAAATGTGGTTACAAAACATTACAGACTCACACGAGGGTTGGATTTCATACAAACCTGCAGGGGTTTAACGTCTACCTACGTGCACCCATGCACCCTTGTACCAACACCTTTACCCTTCCTGCACTTTCTTTTACATACTTTCCTTCCTTCTCTATCACTGGCCATTTTATTAGAAACACTGTACTAATACTCAGTATGTAACTCTTTATATACACTCATCAGCCATAACATTAAAACCACCTCCTTGTTTGTGCACACATTGTCCATTTTATCAGCTTCCCTTATAGAAGCAGTACAAGTTCTACAATTACTGACTGTAGTCCATCTGTTTATCTACATGCTTTTTTAGCCTGTTTTCACCCTGTTCTTCAATGGTCAGGACCCCCACAGGACCACCACAGAGCAGGTATTATTTAGGTGGTGGATCATTCTCAGCACTGCAGTGACACTGACATGGTGGTGGTGTGTTAGTGTGTGTTGTGCTGGTATGAGTGGATCAGACACAGCAGTGCTGCTGGAGTTTTTAAATACCGTGTCCACTCACTGTCCACTCTATTAGACATTCCTACTTAGTTGGTCCCCCTTGTAGATGTAAAATCAGAGACGATCGCTCATCTATTGCTGCTGTTTGAGTTGGTCATCTTCTAGACCTTCATCAGTGGTCACAGGACGCTGCCTACGGGGCGCTGTTGGCTGGATATTTTTGGTTGGTGGACTATTCTTAGTCCAGCAGTGACAGTGAGGTGTTTAAAAACTCCAGCAGCGCTGCTGTGTCTTATCCACTTATACCAGCACAACACACACTAACACACCACCACCATGTCAGTGTCACTGCAGTGCTGAGAATGATCCACCACCTAAATAATACCTACACTGTAGTGATCCTTGGAGAGTCCTGACCATTGAAGAACAGCATGAAAGGGGGCTAACAAAGCATGCAGAGAAACAGATGGACTACAGTCAGTGATTGTAGAACTACAAAGTGCTTCCATATGGTAAGTGGAGCTGATATAATGGACAATGTGTGTAGAAACAAGGAGGTGGTTTTAATGTTATGGCTGATTGGTGTATATAATGATGTAAAACAGTGGTAAACACACCTCTGTCCCAACTTTTTTGAGTGTGTAGCAGGCATCAAATTTTAAATTTGTTTATATTTACAAAATACAATTAAGTTGCTCAGACAAAAGATCTTTTCTGTGTACTTTTGGAAGTTAAGTAATGATTTAAGATAACTAACAAATTCTCAGATTCTTGTTTTTATTAAATTTTACTAAAAAGTCTAAACTTAAAAAAAAACCTGGATACGGATATTTTTTTACCCCAACAATTAACTTATTCAAGAAGAAAAAAGTTTTTTCAGTCAAACACAATAAAAAAAAAAACAGTTGGAGAAATCACTGAAATACCAGAACTGCCTGTCTCATCTACCTGTTTCATCTACATATAAACACACACACACACTCCCTCACTGCAAATAACGTCTCCCACAGATTCTCCTGCTATCTGATCTCAGCACAGACTTCAAGTGACCTTTGTAAATAAAAAAATAGTCTTTGATGAAATTATTCAAAGCTGTTAAAAAGAGGAGTTATTATTTATAATGTTCTCCACATTTGCTGTGATATATTTAATTTGCTCTGATGTGGTCATGTAACCTAGATTCTAGACTATTAGCAGTAGGATTTTAACTCAACAATAGCTGTTTATTTATTAAAGGCAGGTAATGATAAGGAAATAAGTGGAGATTAAATATATTTATTGTTCATTTAGTCTCTGCAAGGGAATCAGTGAAAAGTGAGTGAGTGTTCAGACAAAGAATCATGTACATGCTGTTATTACAAGGTGAAAGCGTTAACAGTGTACCTAGATAGCCTAGACGACATTTGCTTGATTTGTCTTGAGCTATCTGTGTGATATTTAAGCAATAAAACACGAGAGGGAGTGTGTTATCGCGAATAACATCACGGCTGTGATTCGTAGATCATCACAGCCGTGATGTTATTCGCGATAACACACGACCTGAAGTGTTCTATTGCTTTTATACAACAAAATAAAACGAATATAAAGTTTAACACTACAAAGCAGACATCCCAAGTTGCAAAAACTCATTTCAGGGAGGTAAGAAGTACAAGAAGAAAAAGTCAAGAACCTCCGAAGGGAAAAAAAAGAAATAACCAAAGGATATGGGTGATAACAGAACTTTTAGGAGCTGCTAACTGGGCTATTAAGCTAACTGTTTGCGTTACAAACACATTAATGTTCCCTACATAGTGCACTAGATAGTGAATTAGACAATTGGTTATGTTCCCTACACAGTGCACTAGATTGTATATCAGATAACGCATTCATGTTCACTACATGGTGCACGACAATATATTAGACAATTGATTTATGTTCCCTACACAGTGCACTAGATTGTATATCAGATAACGGATTTTAAATGCGATCGGGAAAAAAGTCTGTGTCGCCTGCATGCGCGTTCGTGTGCATGAAGCTTGTCATTACTGGCAATGCGTCAGCGGAGTAATACAGTTGTGGTGTGAAAAGTTTTTCACACCACAACTGTATTACTCCGCTGACGCGTTAGAATGCTTCTCAACCAATCAGATTGTAAGGTCGGAACTAACTGTTGTATAATATATGATAGTTAACCGTCTGAACATTCCATTACAAAACAAGTTGCATTGTTTCTGGTAAATGTCGCTCCATCCACTTAGCAATAACACACCTAGGGGCGTTGCTAAGGCATGTGGCCCCTTACATTCATGCTTTGGTATTTCTTAATTTTTCTTGTGATAAACAATTATCTCTTGCCTTAACCGTCTCGACACACCAACATCTAACTCTACATTTACACACACACTTACATCCACTCATCTTAAATATCTCTCTCTCTTCTTGTTTACATATACGGCTTGTATAAATAAAATTTCAGACTAACTGCTCAACTTTGTGTATTTATTCCTTTGGCCAGTAAGCCTTGACCCATCCACTGGGATCAAACCGCAGAACCTAGAAAACAGCCAAAAAGGATCTAACACAAGAGCATTTTTTGTTTTTGAAGAATTGGTTTGCATGTATGTATCTGTTTAATGGATTATTTCTTTAATATGAATTCTTTTATAAATGGTTATAAAGGAATTTTAAAGGCTCGGAGAGAGTCATTGTATTTGTCACTACAGATCCCAGAAGAACATCTAAATATCTGCAAATATTTTTGTCCTAATCTAAGATCAACATTTAATAAAAGGGATTTATGGAAGGGTAGCTATATAGAGAGCACTACTGACCAAGAAAACAGCAGTGCTTAGCTGATATTTATATTAAAACATCTAGATTAACACCTAAACCTTTGGGATAGTGTTCTGTAAAACGACAAGTAAAATGGTCATTTTTGGACAGTATATATCGTGTTATATGTTTTGGTTAACAAAACTTTCCTGTATTTTTAATAATAAAGTTCTTTTTTTTGCAATTTTTCACTAATCTAGTCGTATTCGATTACCCTGATTGCATTATGCTTCCCCTCTACTGATACTACCCTCCACTGCTGACTGAGGAGCGCCACAACTGACACACGCCCCCTCCGACACGTGTGCAGTACCGACTGCATCTTTTCACTTGCACAAGGCGAGTTCATATGCGGATCATCTTTGCGTACGGAGAGCCACACCCTGATCAATGCATGATTCTTTGAATTTGCGCAGCAGAGGTCGTAGTTGCATCAGTTATGAGGAGCCCTGATCCAGCTTTCTCACCCTGTATAAACAACAAGCCAATCGTTGTTCATGTATTCTCCCAGCCCAGCCAGATGGCAGACCCGAGATTTGAAACGATGTGTTCGAAATCACAGCTCTGATGTGCTAGCGTGTTTTATCGCTGTGCCACCTGAGCGGCCCAATAAAGTTCTTTTTTATCACAGAATTAAAACTTGGTTATTAATCATACACTTTTTCAGTCAAAATGTGAGTTTTAATTGATTTATGTGTAAATGTACTGTATATATAAACATGCAGTGTTGGGTGAGGGGCATAGTGTCGCCTGGCCATTTAATCCCGTTCTAAACAAAGTGTGACAAAAATCTACTAAAATGCTGACTACAACACCAAGTGGCATATTGAATCAGGTCCATAGTGTAGAGCTAAAAGGGGAAAAATAAGAATAACATGCCAATTTTATGCAGTTAGCAAACATTTGCATACAGTAAAAGTCATTAAAAATTATAGCTGTCATGACAAGTGTTGAAAATTATATTAAATTTATTTATTTGGATTTCAACGTCATGTTTTACACGTTACATGTTACATTCATGAAAGAACAGGTAGTTACTGGTTTCACAAGATTAATCAGTTTACACGTTTTTTTTTTTTTTTTTTTTTTTTATTTTACCCCTTTTTCTCCCCTTTTTTAGCGCATCCAATTGTTCAATTAGCATTGTGCTTCCTCTCTGTCTATGCCGAACCCTGCCCTGACGGAGGTGATTGAAGCTAACCCGTATCCCCTCCGAAACACGAGCAGCAGCCAGATGCATCTTTGCCACCCACACATTGACGAGTTTGGCGCCACCCAGCGTTGCATGCGGAGAGACACACCCTAAGGGCACCCTCTCTCATCTCTGCCAATCAGCCGGCAGAGAACGCAATCGCATTCTGACAGAGAGAGACCCACATCCGGTTCTTTGTCCCACCCCCCATATGAGCAACCGGCCAATCGTTGCTCATATAGCCACTCAGCTTCGAACCGGTAAAGCAAGGCTGGATTCGATACCACGTTCTCAGAATCCAGCCCTGGTTGCAGCGCGTCTCTTTTTACCGCTGCGCCACCTGAGCGGCTAGTTTACACGTTTAATGTCAAACACAGTCATGGACAATTTTGTATCTCCAATTCACCTCACTTGCATGTCTTTGGACAGAGCTCCCGGAAGAAACCCACACAGATGCGGGGAGAACATTTTAGAATTAGAATGGCTTTATTTGTCATATATACATATGCAGGTGTACAGTACAACGAAATTCTTTCTTTGCATATCCCAGCTTGTATGGAAGCTGGGGTCAGAGCGCAGGGTCAACCATTGTACAGCGCCCCTGGAGCAGAGAGGGTTAAGGGCCTTGCTCAAGGGCCCAACAGTGGCTGCATAGCAGAGCTGGGATTCAAACTCTCAACTTTTAAGTTGATAGCCCAAAGCTCTACCCACTAGGCTACCACTTTCCAAACATGTAAACTCCACACAGAAAGGACCCAGACCACCCCACCTGGGGATCAAACCCAGGACCTTCTTGTTGTGAGCCACTGTGCCGCCCACCTAAACAGTCATGCAAAATAACAACATCTGTCAACTTATGTAACAGCTGTCATAAAGAATAAATATAGAGCCTATTTGATGAATTCACTTGGATGGAAGTCAATTTCTGCAGTCATGTTTCAAGCCTGGTTTGTATGATTTGTAGAGGCAGTGGTAGCTCAGCAGTTTAGGTACAGGGCTAGTAATCGGAAGGTTGCTGGTTCAAGCCCTACATCTGCCAGGTTGCCACCGTTAGGCCCTTGAGAAAGGCACTTCACTCTCAATTGTTTGCAATGTATGTGGTCACAATTGTAAGTCACTTTGGATAAAAGTGTCTGCTAAATGCCAAAAATATAGATATGGTAGAGAGATATTCCAGATGAGTAAAGGCTGTTATAGCAACAAAGGGGAACCTAGTGCATTGTAATGTCATAAAGAATAAATATAGAACCTGTTTGATGAGTTTAGTGTGAAAAAACTGGTCTACACAAAGACCGACCCCATCCCTATTTGGGTTCAATTGGATGGAAGTAAATTGCTGAATTGCTGGTTGCTGGTTAATGCCCATAGGGTTGCAATGAAGAGGTTGAGATACTTGCCTAGTAATCATAAGGTTACTAGTTCAAGCCTCACCACCATCAAGTTGCCACTGTTGGGTGGCTTTGGATAAAAGCATCTGCTAAATTCTGTAAATGTAGTTGAATATAACAGATCATCACCATTACTGTTGTTAAAATGTGAAAGCATGTACTTGACTGTCATGCAGAAGTTAAATGCCATACCAGCCGTCTATCTTTTACCATTTCTTTTTCTACTTCTAATCAAATGAAGCTTTTTATCTAACACAATCTTGTCCTTATCTGGCATGATTTGTGGATTTTCCCAGGCACCCAAGTACATTTGATCTTGGGTGGAAATATAACAAGCTCTAAATGAATGCAGGCATTCTGCTTGCTCAATTGCATTTGGAGGTTTCGGTAGCATTTGTCTTACGTCGTAAAAGCGCGTTAGCGTATCCAAGTGGGTGACGGCATTGTGTGTGGTCTGTGTCTCCATCCTCTTCTGTTTATCTGCCTCTGTTTATTCACAGGCCGCCAGACAGATGCAAGAGACAGCTGCTACCACACACAACCTAGAGTGGCATAGTCCTTGCAGACTGGGACTAGATTGAATTATGGCCAATTTTCCAGCCAGTGGGTAAAGTATGAAGTGGTCAGTATCCCACATTGTAAAAAAGCTAAATTTCTACTGTGTAAATATTTATGTTCTTTTAAAAAATAATGCTTTAAATGTCCCTTCATAAATTTAGCAGTTGCATATTCAAGCAAATCCAATGCATAGGTATATTGTTTTTGCTATATTTTAATATTGTATATTTAATATAGTTAATATTTTCCGGGCTAAAACTGTGTTCAGTTGCCACATTATTTCTGCACTAAACGTTTACAGTTCCCTCCTCAATTACTGGCAGCCCTGGTAAGGATAAGTAAAAAGTGTTATAAGATATCAAGGATCACTCCTTAAGAATGGGCTTATCAAAATCTACCAAAGTCTCCAAAACTACCAGCAGCTGCCACATCCATTGCCAACTGATTATTTATATTATTTCCTGTCATCTATCTACTAACACAAGCACCTAGAGTCTGCTAAACACTACTGGGACCCTGACTGGAACTGTGCTCTGTGGTCAGATAAATAAATACGCTTTTTGTGTTTGTTGAATAAAGAAGGATGACTGAGCCTATTTTTCGTCCAAAGGTCCTGTGAACCTTGTTAGGGTACATGGCATCAAGAACTCCATGAGATAGATAGATAGATAGATAGATAGATAGATAGATAGATAGATAGATAGATAGATAGATAGATAGATAGATAGATAGATAGATAGATAGATAGATAGATAGATAGATAGATAGATAGATAGATAGATAGATAGATAGACTAAAAATGGGTCGTTATTGGATCTTCCAACAGGAACATGATGATCTAAACCATGACAGAAGCATAATCATTTTCTATGTTAAGCTGTCTAAGTGTTCAAAAATCATACAAATTTAACTGTGGTTTTTCAGCCATGCCCTACATAGCCTGAGATTTCTCTCAGTTCCTTAAATCTTTTTATAAAATTATGTACAGTAGATGGTGAAAGTAAAATGGTAAATTATTTGACATCTTGCATCGGGAAATGGGTTCCTTCTGAAATGATTGAAAAGGTCAGGAGTCATAATCCATCTTTGTTTGCAGTTGGTGAATTGGTGGATTTTGTTGCTGGATTCTCCTTTTATACCCAATCATGTTACTGTCATCTAATCTTAATTCATCTAATCAATCTAATAATAAAATGGTGTAATTTAAATATTCCATAACCTTTTCAAACTGGTCAACTAAAACATTAAAAGTCCATTCTTTGTGCAAATGCAATAAGGTTTATAGAATTGAGAGCTTTAACATGGCATCAGGCAGTTGTAGCCTAGTGGTTAAGGCACTGGACTAGTAATCAAAAGGTCGCTGGCTCAAGCCCCACCACTGCCAGGTTGCCACTGTTGGGCCCTTGTGCAAGGCCCTTAACCCTCAATTGCTTAGACAATATACTGTCACAGTACTGTAAGTCGCTTTGGATAAAAGCATCTGCTACATGCCTAAAATGATTCCACCATTCCAACAACTCATTATGTGTCTTTCAATTCATCAAAGTACTGTTTGGTATAAAAGGAACTACTCAGCTGGGAAGTAGTAGTCTATGCAAGCTCACAAAATGGAACCACATTGATTTGAGCTATAGAACTATTCATTTGCGTACTTTATAAATTGTAAGTCATGCATCATTGTGAACATCATCTGCCAGTCTATTGGACAAATCTGTTTCTTGGATGCTGGAAGATTTTCAAACTACAAAATTGGTTGGTGAAATCATTGTAAATCTTTTCTTTGTACTTTTGTCAGTTAAATAAAAATTCAAGACAGTTAACATATCACAGATTCTCACTTTAGTGCATTTCACATGTCCCAACTCTTTAAGATTTTTTTTATTGCAGGGACATTAAAAGAAACAAAATTGGGATGCTGTCCAAAAAAACGAGGTGTTGAAAAGGTTTGGGGGTGGTTACTGGAAGGGGAGGAGTTGATATTCGATGGCTTTCATCTCACCCCAGCCAGCTAGTGTACAGAGTGAGTGTGAGAAAAGATCCAGATATCTGAAGAATGAAGGCAGCCTTTTCCTGCTCCTCCCATCTTTCAGCGCAAAAAAACTTTCCTTTTGGGTCACCCACAACATCCATAGCTGGCTGCGAGAATAGAGAGTTAAGAAAAACATTCCAGCGCTGGATCTACGTCCAAAAGTGTTGGAGCTGCGGCTTTGTTTTTTAATGCAATTTTCATTCCTTGCTGTCCCTCCTCCCAGCTCCGTGTGAGACTGAATCTGTTGACAATAGCCCCCTTGACTGTTAATTCAATCTGCTTATCACTGACCTATGAGCATTACCAACAGAATACCCACCCGTACTTAGCATGCAAATGATAGAGTGATTTAGATGGCAAGAGAGAAAGAACCTGGCTCAGTTAGGGGCCTGGAGGAGGGGGGCAGGTTTCCTTTAAGATAATGGGATTTGGAGAGAACGGCTCTTTTGTCTTTCATGGACTTATTTACACCTTCTGTCATTCCTGCTTTTTTTCACCAGGATCTCCTGTTGCTCTGGATCAGCTTAAGTGCATTATATCCACACCTGTCCTAGACTCTAAACAAAAAGGGCTTCACTGCTCAGGCCCTGCTTAATTTACTATTTATTCACTTATTCAGCTATCCATGTTTACTACCTGCTTCAACTTCAGCAGGGTCTTTGTGGGTCCAGTGCAACCCAGAAGTTATTTCATTAACTCCTCACAAATTCACTTACTTTGTCACACTTATCGGGGCTTTAGAGCCTCCAGCCCCCTTCTGAGGTTAAAAGAAACTGGATACCTAGAGGAAGCTCATGCAGACATTAAAAGAACATGCTGGTCATTCTTAGTTTTGAACTTTTTTAATATATACAGGCAGGTGACAAATTAAAGAAAAAAATCACATCTAGTAAAGTCTGGGCCACCAAAACAGCTTTATTGTGGCCCAATTTAAATTCTACTAACATCAGAAACAGTTTTATTATTATTCTCATTAAACTATTTGCTGACTTTGCTTGCCCTGCAAATTTAGGCATAAAAAAACACCACTTATTTTGATGGTAGTGGCCTTTTAAAGTGTTTCATCATATTGTTTGTTTATTAGGACTTTAACATCACCTTTTACACTTTGGTTACATTCATGACAGGAATGGTAGTTACCCGTTACACAAGGTTATATCGAATGCAGACACATGGAGAACATGCAAACTCCACACAGAAAGGACCCAGACCATTGGTGTGGTGATTGTAAACCACACCAATGTTGAAACCACACCTACATCCTTGTTCTTGTTTAGTAGTGAGGTTACATGTGGCAATGCTTACAACTGTGATGACCGTACATTTTTAATAATTCAATTTATAGATACTTACTATTTAATTTTATTCAATTAAGACAAAGCTAACTGTATCTCTAGTTACTTGGCCTGATGTAACTATTTTAAAACCAGTTGTATGTGTTTTTGGGTTACTGTTTTGTTGAAACACCAAACAGAATTCAACCTATTGGCTAAAATTTAGGGTAATGCAGAATAATTGTGAGGTAATCTTACTTTGTTTTTCCACCCACTTTTCGCAAAGCACAGTTTCACTAGAGGCAAAACAGACCCAGAGTATAATACCACCACCACCACCATGCTTCACAGTAGGTACATTGTAGCTGGATTTGCCTCAAAAGTAGATTCAACTTTATGGTCATTGCTCAGTATGAGTACAAAAAATGAAATGCAGTTACTCTGTAGAATCTACAAAAAGTGCAACTAGTACCATTGTATTATTGTGTGTAGCATTGTACATCTTCTTTTCCACTCAAAACATCTGTCCAAAAACCATGTCTTGTCTATGTTTTCAGCAACAACATTGTTAGGTTTTTACTAGGGCTGGCATCGATCCAATACTCGGTCCGATATTGGCCCAAATCACTGGATCGAATATTGGAAGGAAAAAAAACCGTGTAATCCGATCCGATACTGTTGCTTAATGTAAATAACACTTAATATAAATAAGGCCATTGTTTGTGTGTAAAGCAAATAACACACAAAGATACGTTCCGACAGAGTGCCGTTTATTGCCAGCTCACTCATTTACATTTACATTTTCAGCATTTGGCGACTTACAGTTATGACTGAACACAATTTTTGAGCAATTGAGGGTTAAGGGCCTTGCTCAGGGGCCCAACAGTGGCAACTTGGCGGTGGTGGGGTTTGAACCAGCAACCTTTAGATTACAAGTCCAGTACCTTAACCACTGAGCTATCACTGCCCGGCAGAGCAGAGTGAACTATCACTCACTCGGCAACTGCTGTAACAAGGTGCATCTTGATGACATTATTAACATGTGCCACTGATCTACAACTCATCTGCAACAGCCATTCAGAAATTAAAACACACTGATCTACTTAATAGCATTTAAAAAAATCATCTACTACTAAAAACATCTAAAAACACTGTTTAAACACAATCAAAATCGCTTTATAAATGATAAATCGCTCAGCTGAGATAAACAAAACGAAAAATATCAACCAAACTCATTCTAATTGGTCCATAGCGTTTGATTGACATCCACATCTTCCAATTGTAGACACTTTGGACGACACGCCGTAAAGCGAGATGTGTCACGTGAACAGCTCAAATGTAGATGAAACCAAAAATACTGCTAAATGTTCTGTGTGTAAAAGTTCAAATAAAAACAGCAGTTTTGTTTAAGTGTGATGTTGTAGGTTCTGTATTTATTCCTTTAGAATATTTGTTTCACAGTCTGAGCGTTGTTATTTAGATAGCTAGTTTAACCATGCTGCATTGAGACATGTATTATTACTGATTAGTTGTTTGAGAGGAGAGATGACGGTATCGAATTGGTATCACTATCGACAGATACTCAATTTGCAGTATTGTATTGGACATAAAAAAGTGGTATCGAGCCAGCCCTAGTTTTTACTCAAAGTCACCCAAAGTCCAAACACCCAAACATTTAGTCAAGCTTTAATGCGCTGATTTTGGAGCAGAAAACTTTTTTTCTTGTTTAACAGTTTAAGGTTACCTGGACTTATAAAATATGCAATCCTTTGTTTCTGAGATCTGTACAGAGCATCCTTAATATTCCAAATTTATTGTTTGGGGCCTGTACTATGTAGTCCTATTGATATGTGTACACAGAAACCACCAGCAGAAGTCAATCAACACCACTGATATATAATAAGGACACCATTTTACAAAAATAAATAATATTCTAAAGCTTCCTACACCAACACATTGAAATTATGTACATTTTGTCATATTAAAAGCAATAAACTTTGCCGCTCAGGTGGCGCAGCGGTGACAACACACGCTGGAACCAGAGCTGGGATCTTAAATACATTGTATCGAGTCTTGGCTCTGCCTGCCGGCTGGGCTGAGTAGCCACATGAACAACAATTGGCCTGTTGTTCATATAGGGGTGGAATATTAAAAAAGTCAGATAGGGACTCTCTCATAACTAATGCAATTATGACCTCTGCTGGCTGAATGATGGCGCCTGCACAGAGACGGGAAAAGAGTGCTGTCAGGGTGTGTCTCTCCATACACAGTGCTGATCCGCAATGCACTCGTCAAAGTGTAGGTGACAAGATGCATACGCCTGCTGCCCACGTGTCAGAGGGGAATCAGAATTCTCCTCAATCAGAGCGGGGATCGGTGAAGAGGAAGCATGACGCATTCGGGCAATTGGACACACTAAAAAGAGAGAAAAAGGGGAGAAAACGCATAAACAATATACAGTATATATATTATTACTAGCTTATTACTAGTTGTCTTTTTAGCAGGACAAAGTTAACTCGGACTGATAGGTGGCCTTCTATCACAGTTTATTGCACATCACACTGGGGTCTTTAAGTTGTACAGCCTCTTGCGTCAGGTTGCTAGAGTTGCACAGAGGCTGAGTCAGTAACCTTAGCTTAAGCTAGATCAGGTGTAGTTCAGTTTAGCCCTATATTTAACCCAGGGGTCAGGGTTGTGGGATCTGTTTTTGATGAGCTCCATGTCTGCTTTGCTGATGAAAACGCATGTGTGGTGATGAGGTTCATATGGCAGTGATTTAAATTGTTATACTGCAGAACTGCACTCCCCTACAAGATACAAACTCCCTGTAATTACACAATGCATGCAAAGCTGTACTGTGTTGTGAACATATTCCCACTGTTAGCCCTAATGCAGACCACACTGGAATGTTATACAATAGGGTAATTAAGCCAACTTTGTGTGTTTGTCAGAGATTAAATGACTCCCATCAGGGTCTAGGACCCATTTATGGATTTTCAAAACATTTGTCCAAAAACAAAAAGCACATAATTAGTGTTGTGTCAGTAACACAGTAAGTTAAAAGGTATGAATAGTTCACAAACCAGACACAAACAAAAAACAGTCTAGTAAGATTATGGTAAATGACCAATGGAGTGAAATTATGTGGAAAGGAGGAGGATAAGCCAAGTAATGGATGATTCTAAGGGAGGGTTGGAAGATGAAAAGGGTGATAGTGCGGGTGGAAGAAAGTTAAATGTCTGTAGACTGAGCCATCATCTGGCTTTCGTCAGCTCCACTTTCTCTGAAATGGAATGCGAAAAAACACAGGCTTAATCTAGAGTGAGAGAATGAGAGACTGAAAGAGTGAGGGCGAGAGAGGTGGGGGGATGAAAGTGAATGAAACCTCTGGAGGATGCAGAGACAAAACAGCAAACCTGAGAAGTAAAAGAAAAAAAAAATCAAGAGCGGCCAAAGATTCCTGAAAGAATTCCATGACGGTTATTATATTAACAAGGCTGCCGAGGCACCAAGATAAAGGCTGGTTGTTCAGTGGGCAGTGCACATAAACATAGACTATACAGACATTTTTAAGCACAAACTGTATATATGCTAATATACATGTGCATACAAAATTATAGGGTTTTAATTTGAATTTTTAACTCATTATAAAATGTGGTTTAAATTCAAGGTATTCCACAAAGCACTATGCTAGTACCATTGCAAATCTTAACACGGCAGTTCATTTTAAAGCTTAATCACACTGAAGACTTGCTGTTTACATTGGTTTGCCAACTAAATGTGGTCAAGCTGGGACTTAAAATGCTAAACAAAGATCTTCCTTTGTATTTCAGTTTGGAATTACAGTTAATTACAAATAACTTTTATAATTCAATTACTTAATTAAGATTTAGAAATATTTCTTACTTGGTTTGTAAATGTAATAAAAGTTTATAAAAGTCATTTGAGGTTTTAATCTAGATCTACATTTATACAAGTTCTCTGTGTGACTGGCAAGCTTGCAAGCCTGTTCAAGGCAGTTATAACCAGGCTAAACTAACTAAACAAGCACAAATAACTAAAAAGGCACAAATGTAAATGTACAGTATTTTAAAAGATCAGATTGCATTTTAAGAAACTTGTTTCCCCATGCCTACATTTAGTGCTATTATTTTAGAAATAGGAATGGTAGTAAGAGTAAAAAAAACACATGTATTAGTTGGCATGACACACACACATGTACTGTATATAAATACATGTCCACCAAAATGCACTTACATATTACCTAGTGAATATCTTGGACTTCTTTTAAATTATAAGACGTATGGATACACATTAGGACCATTCTACAACCCCAATTCCCCAAAGTTCCCCAAAGGACAGTATGGAAAATGCAAATAATAAAAAACTCGAGTTTCTTACATTTACTTTGACTTTCATTTCATTGCAGACAGGATGAACCTGAGATATTTCATGTTTTGCCTCATTTAATTTATTAATAAACATCCATTCCTGCATTTCAGGTCTGCAACACATTCCAAAAAAGTTGGGACAGTAAAGCATTTACCACTTTGTAATGTTGCTATTCCTTTTCACCACACTTTTTGTGATTTATTTTTTGTTTCAAAATTCTCCACACATTCTCTATTGGGACAGGTCAGGGCTGCAGGCAGGCCAGTCCAGTACCCGTACCCTCTTCTTCCGCAGCCGTGCCTTTGTAATGTGTGCAGCATGTGGATTTGCATTTTCTTGTTGAAAAATGCATGGACGTCCCTGGAAAAGATGACATCTTGGAGGTAGCATATGGGGCTGTGTCAATGGCAACATTACAAAGTGGTAAATGCTTTACTGTCCCAACTTTTTTTGGAATGTGTTGCAGGCCTAATAAGCAGGAATGAAGGTTTATTAATATATAAAATCAAGATAACCAGATAAAACATGAAATATCTCAGGTTCATTCTGTCTGCAATCAAATAAAAGTCAAAGTAAATGTAAGAAACTGTAGAACAAAATATACACAAAGCAACTAGTATGGTGGTGTAAATACTTTTATTGTTTCATTAACATAGCATTGTTTCCTCTATCTAACATGATAGTGGTAGTATTTTGCTCTGCTGCTGTTGCTGCTCAGATCTTCCTTACAAGTTTATAAAATAAACTTTGGGTTTCATTTCTATAAGAACACAACCACACACATGGAACAATGCATTACTTCACCATTAAACTTTAGATTTTCTTAACATTGTACGTGACATATTCCATAAAGGATTATGTTTTACATTATAATAAAACATGCTACTTATATAAGAGCAACAGATGAATCTTTAAATACAGACTAGGCTATTCATACTGGGTCTGGACTGCATAAACAGTAAACTGAGGACAGCTTTAAGCCATATGGAGCCTCTTGCTTTACTTGTCCCACCTGCCTCCTTCCTGGGAAATGTTTTAGACAGCAACCCCCACCAGATCATGATGATCAACAGTGAGCCACTGATGAGTTGTGCATGTTAAAACAAGCACTAAATGCGTATGATTGCATGTGTGTTTGACAGAGAGCAAAGGCGTGCGAGTGTGTGTGTGTATGAGAGAGCGAAAGAGAGAGAGAGATGTGGTGAGCAAATGAGGTGGCCTAAGATCAAGTAAAATGTATTTCAACCTGTAACCCTTACTACACACAGCCAAAGTTAGCATACACTGTTTTCCCTAAAATGGACTTGGCCTGTTGGCTGTGTTTGACTTACTTAGCCTGGTCTGTTTACCCACCAGTACTTCAGCTAGAAGCCTGGGAGCAAACAAAATTAACTAAAGGGAAAGTGCACCAGGCCACTGAATATGATTAATCATCGTTTGAGAGTGATTGAACGAGGCTGCCATGCAACACATTCAACAGATGGTTATACATACAACGTTAGGTTATGAACATCTATGGTGCTCTAAGTTCTGCATAACAGACATTACCTGCAGGCATGCAAAATACACAAGCACAAGGGCTTGGATTCTATTTGGAGTCTAAAAAGGATGCATTGTTGAAGATTTGTCCCTTATGTGTAAATTTGTCTGTAAAGCATGCTTCAGAATCCAGTCATGTTAGAGCTGAGTGGTTAATAAACACTTCTGACCTTTCACTGAGCTCCAGAAAGAGATACAGAGTGTAAAGAGGAGACAGAGCAAAAAGAATGCTTTATAAACTATTAGACATGAAATAATGGGCTTGTCTTAAAGGCTGGGTTGTAATAAGAAACAAAAGGCAGTTATTTACAGTTTAGGGCTTTTTTGAAATCTTGCAGATACATATTTCATTGAACTATTTATAAACATGTTCTTAGTGTTAACAGCTTTGACCTTAGTTATCCCTAATAAATCCCAAGCCCAGGGGACCACAGTGTTTTTCAGAGGATTTAACTATCTCTTTGTGTTTCCATACAGCCAGCATCACGTTTAATTTTCCACCTTAGCAATGTCCCAAAAGTGGTCCAAAGCCGGCTATTAACATGTTTTATTAACATGTTTTAAAGCCGGCTATTAACATGTTTCATTTTGGATATTTTAAAATCCTAATAAATAAAATTAATAAATAAACACTAACTGTCATTTTTTTTCTATTTTATTTATGCATTTTCTCTAATTTTCTCCCAATTTAGCATAGTCAATTTGTCTTCCGCTGCTGGGGGATCCTTGATTGCAGCTGAGGTGGGTATACTGCTGCTCACGCCTCCCTCAACCCATGTGCAGCCCTTAGCGGAACCCTTTTTCACCTACAGTATGCATTCTGCACAGACGCCTGTCTGTCTGCCAATCAGGGTCCTTACACAGCGTTTGAGGACCCCACCCATACAGTTCGATCATCCCGCCCTAGCAGAACCGTGTCTGCTGCAGGCACTGCCAAATATGCCTGCTAAATGGCGCCCAGCTGACCGGTGGCAATGCCGAGTTTCAAACCAAGGAGTTCAGAATCTCTGCACTGGTGTGCTAGCGGAATATCCACACCTTACAGTTTTATTACCACAATAATAACAATACATTTTATTTTATAGGACCTTTATCTTACCCTAGGTCACTTACAAATCTAGAAACAAAAAGTACTAAAAAATATGCACACAAAAAGGTCAACATGCTTCTCAAGCCACTGTAACAGATCTCACATCAGTGTAATTTAACCTTTTGGTTACATGTGCCATGACATGCACTAGACAGCTTTTCAGTGGCACCAACCAAGTAACATGGTGGCGCCAATCAATAAATACTAACACACATGGTGATCAATCCAGTACTGTGTTTTACTTCCATCTAGAAAGCATGCATCAGGTCAGCCGAATAACAGGCCCTGAGTGTTTGCAAATAAATGCTTTTGGCCATGAAGTCAGTCACACACCAAACCAGATCAAAAGTACACTATACAAAACTAAATACACACAAGGACAATGAGAAACAGCACATGTTAGAGAGCATACTCTCAACCTGAAACAGTAACACATACACACACTTGTCTTCAACTCCTACCTTATAATGTTTAACACCACTGCTTACAGTTGATGTTCCTACAATTCTGTGATATTTCACTTGACATGCAATAATGTAGCTTTTTTTAATTTGTTTTGACAACAGAAATGAATGTTACACAATTTTGAAAAGAACAGAAAAGAACGCTTTGCTAATTTAAGTGGACTAGGTTATAAACAGTACAGTTGAAGGTAAAGGTTTTGTATAGACGGTAGGATGCATTCCAAAAATCACCAAAAAACCCTCCTTTGTCATGAATTAGAAGCTAATCAAACACATGTGACACTGTCCACCCTTAAGCAAGCTCTACATTGCAATGGTTTAGAGACTGGCACTCAAGAAAGAAAATCACTGCTTTAAACGTGGCACCTGGAAGCCCAAATAAAGTCTGTTGCTCATCACATGGACAAAAAAGTAGGAGAAAGAGCTTCTTTCTTGCTCAGTAGCATCTAAGGCTATGCCAGTGTAAAGCCTCTGTACTATGGGCAGTATTATCTATGTTTCAGCAGCTTCTAATCCATGACAGACCAATTTCATAGTGGTTGTTGGAGTACATCTGACCATGTGGACACATTTTCATTACCATATGCTTTGTACACAGACATGATGATACAGGGATCTAACATTGCTTACAAATGACTTTGAGTGACATTCATGAGTTGCAAAAACTGTAAGATCCACTTTTCTGAAATGTGTACAGAGCTTCCTATTGTGGCTCATTCCCACTGGTGCGGAAAAGTCACCAGCTGTAGTCAATTATAATCACTGAGGAGGAATAAGAAGGTCATGCTTAAGTTAAACTCCGTCATAGAACTTTCTATACCACCAGATACGTTGCTGTATGTTTGTTTTGGTTTTGTCATATTAACAAAAACAACATTCTCAGCTTTAAACTCATTGCATGAGGCTCTGTTGGACTGGGACCATGCATTTGCTTGGTTTTGCTTGCCCTTCAGGTTTACCTCGTCTTTACATACAGGCTTTGACAACAATGTGTTGCTCTTCACACTGTGCTGTAGTTTCCTCAGTGCCAAAAAACCATTTGCTTTTTCCGTGCATGTGTGCCTCAAACAAGTTTCATAGTTTATTGAGCCAGGCTCTAAATATAGTGGCAACTATTAATTGGCCAAATGCCCACACATACCTTGCACGTTTGGTAAATGTTCATGGTTCATGTTCTGTAAATGAAAATAACATGGTTGCTTAACAGTTATATTAAAATTTTACAGTTATAGCTAACATTTTATATACTCATGTAGTGGACATGTAAACCACATCCTTGTTTTTACACTCACTGTCCATTTTATCAGCTCCACTTACCATATAGAAAAACAATTACTGACTGTAGTCCATCTGTTTCTTTAAATGAATTTTTAGCCTGCTTTTACCCTGTTCTTCAATGGTCAGGACCCCCACAGAGTAGGTATTATTTAGGTGGTGGATCATTCTCAGCACTGCAGTGACACTGACATGGTGGTGGTGTGTTAGTGTGTGTTGTGCTGGTATAAGTGGATCAGACACAGCAGCGCTGCTTGAGTTTTTAAATACCATGTCCACTCACTGTCCACTCTATTAGACACTCCTACCTAGTTGGTCCATCTTGTAGATGTGAAGTCAGAGACGATCGCGAGTTGGTCATCTTCTAGACCTTCATCAGTGGTCACAGGATGCTGCCCACAGGGCGCTGTTGGCTGGATATCTTTGGTTGGTGGACTATTCTCAGTTCAGCAGTGACAGTGAGGTGTTTAAAAACTCCATCAGCATTGCTGTGTCTGATCCACTCATACCAGCACAACACACACTAACACACCACCACCATGTCAGTGTCACTGCAGTGCTGAGAATGATCCACCACCCAAATAATACCTACTCTGTAGTGGTTCTGTGGGGGTCCTGACCATTGAAGAACAGCATGAAAGGGGGCTAACAAAGCATGCAGAGAAACAGATGGACTACAGTCAGTAATTGTAAAACTACAAAGTGCTTCTATATGGTAAGTGAAGCTGATAAAATGGACAGTGAGTGTAGAAACAAGGAGGTGGTTTTAATGTTATGCCTGATTGGTGAATATGGGGGTAGCGCAAGCATTTAGTCACATTTGAATATGTCCACTTTACATATACACAGATAATGACTTTTGACATTTTACTTCTACATGTGAAAAGTACCCCATTTCTAGAAAAGCTGAGGTATTTAGTAAAATACAATAAAAAAGAAGAATCTCTAAAAAGAAGAATCACTTCTCTTGAATCTTTATGGACAAAATGTTGCGGCCCATATTATTCATTCATTTACTCATTATCTGTTTTACCACTGCTTTATCCTGGTCAGCATCACGGTGGTCGGATCCATTGGGTAAAGCCAGGAAACACACTGAACAAGTCACCATCACTAGACACACGCACAAATTTACACATAGGGCAATTCACAGTAGCTCCAGTTGGCATGACTGCATGTTTTTTTTTACTTGTGGGAGAAAACTGGAGCAACCGGAGGAAGTCCACGTGGACGCAGGAAGAACATGCAAACTGTACACAGTGGGATTCTGGCCTTCCCACCTGTGAATTTCTTCCTCTGATGCACCAGCGGTACCCACTGTGCCACCATGCCACCTTGCCCCTATTAAATAAATCATTTAACATGTCCTTGAAGCTATTATTTTACAGTGTTCCATGTAAGCAAGGCTAGTTTGCTGTTACACATACAGTTCCTACAAACCCCGTTTCCAAAACAAACCAAAAATCTGTGTTTTTTATGAACGTTTACTTCATTGACAAAGTACAAGAAACAAGATATCCAATATTAATGAAGTCTAATCAACTTAATTGTTTTATTTAATTTCATTAATTGCTTTATCTAGGGCTGGAAAGGGTGCCAATCAATAGCCATCCACCCTAAGACATACCCAATTATGTCTGTGAAGATGCCCATGCAGCTGATACCATTCACAAGATTTGAGCCCTGGATCTCAGCATTGGTGGGTCAGCATAATAGACAACTTGATTTGATTTTTATAAATATAAAGAAATTCAGAGCATAATGCCTGGAGCAGACTCAAGAAAAGTTGGGACGGAAGCATGTTTACCACTGTGTTACACCCTCTTTTCTGTAAATTACACTTTTAAAATATTTGGGAACTGATGATACTGTTGTTGCAGATACTGAAATTCTGACAAAGCTGGTAAAATGGGTATTTCAGAGCAAAATGGTCCTGGCAAACTGGGTTTGAACTTTGGTCAATGTCTGAGAGGAGTTTCTCAGTTCTACCTGTGTTTGTTTGAGTTTTGTGTGCCTTCCTAAAATGTAGAAAATGGACCAGGTGCTCTAAATTGGCTCTAGATGTGAGTTAATAATGAAATGTGTTGCTCTGGGGGTGTGACCCAGACCCATACGCCGATGACCAAGACGAAGTGGTAATTGAAAATGAGTCAATTCTGAAATGTACTTCTATTTATTGTTTCATGCGTAGAGTAAACTGCTTGTGAAATAGCATATCGAGACAATGGTAGCCTACGGGGCAAGCCATAGCCTAATGGTTAGGGTACTGGACTAGTAATCAGAAGGTCACTGGTTCAAGCCCCACCACTTCCAGGTTACTGCTGTTGGGCCCTTGAGCAAGGCACTTCACCCTCAATTGCTCAGATTGTATACTGTAATAGTACTGTAAGTCGCTTTGGATAAAGGCATCTGCTAAATGCAGAAAATGTAAATGTAAAATGTAGTGGGCAGGGCTTTGTGCTAATGAACTGAAAGGTTGAGACTTCGAATCCCAGCTCTGCCATGCAGCCACTATTGGGCCCTTAAGCAAGGTTCTTAACCCTCTCTGCTCCTGGGGCAGCGTTCAATGGCTGACCCTGCACTCTGACCCCAGCTTCCAAACAAGCTGGAATATGTGAAGAAAGAATTTTGTTGTACTGTACACCTGTATATGTATATATGACAAATAAAGGCATTCTATAATGCATAGCATGTCCTGCTTGCTCTCTAGGTAACATGTCTAATCTTATTATAGAGTCAATTTCTAAAAAATAGTGCTTTTTAAACTGTATAAAATGACTTTGCCTAAAATTTTTCACTGAAACAAGACATTAGAAACATTAGCTGAAGTGCCTACAGTGCACATTACAGAAACCACAGAAAGATAGAGTTTCTTCATGATGACAGGCATTCCACAGTAAACAAAAAGAGACACAGACACACTGTGTTCCGCTCCTGCATGGTCTGTTAAACCTGAAAGACTTTGTTTTTGCGCATACGTCTGTGTTGAAACTCTTCCTATCCGGACCTTTGTAAGCTCTTGCAATGCGGATGCTTTCACTGAGATCCCTCAGACCTGCTTCTACTGTAAACAAAACAAAATGGCACAAGAATGGAAAAATCACAAGAAAGTACTGACAAATATATACAGTGTATCACAAAAGTGAGTACACCCCTCACATTTCTGCAAATATTTCATTATATCTTTTCATGGGACAACACTATAGACATGAAACTTGGATATAACTTAGAGTAGTCAGTGTACAACTTGTATAGCAGTGTAGATTTACTGTCTTCTGAAAATAACTCAACACACAGCCATTAATGTCTAAATAGCTGGCAACATAAGTGAGTACACCCCACAGTGAACATGTCCAAATTGTGCCCAAATGTGTCGTTGTCCCTCCCTGGTGTCATGTGTCAAGGTCCCAGGTGTAAATGGGGAGCAGGGCTGTTAAATTTGGTGTTTTGGGTACAATTCTCTCATACTGGCCACTGGATATTCAACATGGCACCTCATGGCAAAGAACTCTCTGAGGATGTGAGAAATAGAATTGTTGCTCTCCACAAAGATGGCCTGGGCTATAAGAAGATTGCTAACACCCTGAAACTGAGCTACAGCATGGTGGCCAAGGTCATACAGCGGTTTTCCAGGACAGGTTCCACTCGGAACAGGCTTCGCCAGGGTCGACCAAAGAAGTTGAGTCCACGTGTTCGGCGTCATATCCAGAGGTTGGCTTTAAAAAATAGACACGAGTGCTGCCAGCATTGCTGCAGAGGTTGAAGACGTGGGAGGTCAGCCTGTCAGTGCTCAGACCATACGCCGCACACTGCATCAACTCGGTCTGCATGGTCGTCATCCCAGAAGGAAGCTGACGCACAAGAAAACCCACAAACAGTTTGCTGAAGACAAGCAGTCCAAGAACATGGATTACTGGAATGCCCTGTGGTCTGACGAGACCAAGATAAACTTGTTTGGCTCAGATGGTGTCCAGCATGTGTGGCGGTGCCCTGGTGAGAAGTACCAAGACAACTGTATCTTGCCTACAGTCAAGCATGGTGGTGGTAGCATCATGGTCTTGGGCTGCATGAGTGTTGCTGGCACTGGGGAGCTGCAGTTCATTGAGGGAAACATGAATTCCAACATGTACTGTGACATTCTGAAACAGAGCATGATCCCCTCCCTTCGAAAACTGGGCCTCATGGCAGTTTTCCAACAGGATAACGACCCCAAACACAACCTCCAAGATGACAACTGCATTGCTGAGGAAGCTGAAGGTAAAGGTGATGGACTAAACCCAATTGAGCACCTGTGGCGCATCCTCAAGTGGAAGGTAGAGGAGTTCAAGGTGTCTAACATCCACCAGCTCCGTGATGTCATCATGGAGGAGTGGAAGATGATTCCAGTAGCAACCTGTGCAGCTCTGGTGAATTCCATGCCCAGGAGGGTTAAGGCAGTGCTGGATAATAATGGTGGTCACACAAAATATTGACACTTTGGGCACAATTTGGACATGTTCACTGTGGGGTGTACTCACTTATGTTGCCAGCCATTTAGACATTAATGGCTGTGTGTTGAGTTATTTTCAGAAGACAGTAAATCTGCACTGCTATACAAGTTGTACACTGACTACTCTAAGTTATATCCAAGTTTCATGTCTATAGTGTTGTCCCATGAAAAGATATAATGAAATATTTGCAGAAATGTGAGGGGTGTACTCACTTTTGTGATACACTGTATGTATGAAGATAAGCTTCTCAGTGTAGGAACCTTGTGTGTGTAGACTTACGAGGTCTGAGCATGAATGTTAATCACTAGTTATTCCAACCATTTCTGCAAGTTCTGCAAGAACGTCTGCATACCATGTAATTTTGCTGCATGGGTGATTGGTGTGCAGTTGAACAATTTCGCTTGCAGTGTGCCGCAGACATAGCTTGACTGACAGCAGAAAATTCTGGCTTGTCATCCACATAACCCACAGCTAAGGTTTAATTTATGGTTTTAAATCCCACCTTTTGGTAATAAGGTCTTCTTAGGCTATGTGAATAAATCACCCCTTTTATCTAACAGCTACGCTTAAAACCAAAACATTTGTGGACACTCAATAACAAAACATCACTTCCAAACTCATCTGCAAGAGCCTTTCAAACTTTCCAGTTGGCGAATGTTGGCGTCTGTTCGCACTTGGCCAAATTCACTCTACTATTTCTAAAGTGGTTATCAATATAGGTCAATCTCTACTGCAAATAGCTGCAAATTTCAGCTGTTTAAAATAAACCAAACAAAAACTATTTAAATAGCTCAACACAACTAACTAATTCACTTTTAATACAGCACCCTGTGAATGTGATACATAGCCACCAGCTTCTGGCAGCAATCCTGAGGAATTAGCCCATTCCTCATGGGCAGTGAACTCCAGTTCACTAATATTCTTGAGTTTGCATGCTGCAACCACCTTCTTTAAACTACACCAAAGCTTTTCAATGGGGTTCAAGTCAGGAGACTGTGATGTCCACTCCAAAATCTCACAAAATTGCAACAATTAGTATCTTTAGTTTCCAAAAATTTAAAAGTGTAAGTAATAGGAAAGGTGGTATAAGAGTGGTTAACATGCCTCAGTCACAACTTTGTCCTAAGTGTGTTGCAAGCATCAAATTCTACGCGAGTTAATATTTACAAAATACAATTTGTTGTGAATTGGTAACAGGTGAGGGCATCATGATTGGATATAAAAGGAGGATCCACCAAAGACTTTAAATGCAAAACACCGCTTTGTAAATGTAAGAGAATTGTCAATCAGTTCAGGAAGAACATTTTTCAATGCAAAGTTGCAAATAATTTTGACTTTTACTATCTATCACATATTGTGAAAAGTTTCAGGAGAAATCTCAGAACATGTAGGGCAATGCAGGCAACCACTGCTGAATGTTCATGACCTTCAAGTCCTTATATGACACTGCAACTGTGATAGTAACATGGGCTTGAGAATACTTAGAAACTCTACATTTGTTAATATTTACAAAATACAATTTGTCGTGTATTGGTAACAGGTGAGGGCATCATAATTGGGTATAAACGGAGGATCCACCAAAAGCTTTAAAAGATGGGTTGAAGTACACCGCTTTGTACATGTAAGAGAACTGTCAATCAGTTTAAAAAGAACAATTCTCAATGCAAAGCTTTTTACCATCTACCATATCATAACATTGTGAAAAGTTTTAGGAAATCTGGAGAAATCTCAGAACATGTAGGGCAAAGCAGGCAAAATGTTCATGACCTTCAAGCCCTTAGATGACATTGCAACTGTGATAGTAACATGGGCTTGAGAGTACTTAGGAAAACCATTGTCAACTCTCTTGACAATTGTCACAATTAACAAACCCCTAGACAGTCCAGCTATTTGATGTGTTTTATCTTAAGCATGACAGATGCAGCTAATGAAGCTGATGAATTAATTTCATCAGGTGTGCTTGGGACCACACCTGATGTGCAAATGTGTGCTCTTATTGGGGGTTCTATTCAGGGGGTTGAACAATATGGCTTAATGTGGCTTAACAGACACAGAGCACATGTGCTTGACGGGCCTGCATCCAGTCCAGAGCTGTCTATGTATGAAATGTATCATGAAGAGGAGTATCAGCCAACAGTTCAAATCTTGTAACAAGCAAAATTGCAAAATTCCTTTCTTTGTATCTTTGTCAGTTAAATAAAAGTTCAGTAGAATAAACAAATTACAGATTCTTGTTTTATTGCATTTTTACAAAATGTGGCAGCTAATACCTCATAAATAAGTGTTGCTGTACGATGCTACTTTTTCTTACTAAACTTGTAATACATGTTACCTGCACACAAAGGCCTAAATATACATTAAATATCATAAACATTTACAGCTTCATGCCAAGCAGTCATAAAAAGTTATTGCTCTTAATTGTAGTAATTACAATACCTGAGTAATTATTAGAGTAAGTTGTGTTTAGACCTCATGTTTTCAGGCATGCATCGAAGCTGCAGAGGCCTCCAGTCAGTCCTTACATATCACAGTGATTTATTAAAGACACCCTCTTTCAAACATCTCTATAAATATAGCTTTTATTGCAGAAGCCACTGACCTGGCCTCTTCTCTTTAACCCCTTATAGCCAGCCATTTTTTAAACACAAGCACACACAGGCTTTCCACAGTCTCATTCATTCATCGCACATGATCCTGTTCTATATCTTTTTCTCGAGTTAACAACTGTCTGTTAAGAAATGGCTTTGGGGTATATATACTGTGAAATGCAGACACCATAAATGTATCACCTGACAAATAGGGGTAGCCATTATTGCAAAAATCACACTGCAACATTTAAAAACTCCTTTTTATACAAAAATGTTTTTGTATATTGGATCATTGTTGATGTATGTCTAAAAAAAATTTATAAAATTGACAAGCAGATGAGATCAATTTGTAATCACTATAATATGCTGTGGTGGTAAAGCAGGTTTAGTTGCAGGCTAATCTAAGAATGTGTTTTGCTCAATTAGATCCTGATCATTTATGTATATAAGTTTACATTTATGGCATTTAGCAGCTTTTATCCAAAGAGACTTACAATTGTCTGAATACAGTGATGGTAATTGAGAGTTAAGGGCTTTGTTCAGGGGGCTCAACAGTGGCATCTTGGCAAAGGTGGGGCATGAACAAGCAACCTTTTGATTACTAGTCCAGAACCATAAACATTAAGTCAACACAAAATTATATCTAAAATGAAAAAATGAAAATAAAATTAGGATATGAGGACTGTACTGAACTTTATTAATTCTAATAAATATAGTGGTCAAAGATCAAACCAGTTTGGTCCAAAAGCATGTTAATGGTTGTTAATTTGTTAGTTGTTAATTCAAAACAATGGCGTTAATATAGAGCCCCCCTCCTTGCAGCTAAGACAATGTGCGATATTTTTCTATGAATCAGTATTAAAAAAGTACAGATCAGTACATATTTCTAAACAGATTATTATTACCTACCTACTTATCATATTTTTTATAATATGAATATGATTATTTATTAATCTAATTCCTGGTGAATATGAAACAGTGGTGAAATCCTCGAGAAATGTAAAAGTCACTGCGGAAGATGATAGTCCTGGCCACAAATAAGCAAAAGTAACAATTTGAATTCAATGATACCAAGAAAATTTAGATGATGCACAGAATGGAACTAATGCTAAATTGTAACAAACTGGCAGGTGGAGGATTGGGTATAAAAAGGCCAGTGGATTCTTGTGCTTTTCAGTTGATTCTGGACCCAACACAGTTTGTAATGGTTTTTGAAAGCCTTAATAAACTAGTTGATATTTTTTTCTTCAGCTCACAGTATATGTGTTGCTAAAATCATTGAACTAAATTTCTTTTTGTAATTGTTAAGAAATTATTGTTAGGTGGTGTAGTTATTGTCCAACAACAGCCTGAACTCTTCTGGGAATTGTTATTATAAGATTTTGGAGTGTGAGGGATTTCTGTGAGTTCTGTTGAAAGAACATTGCCAAAGTTGGTTGCATATTATCTATTCTATATAACTTATGTTTATACACCTGTAAGCGATTGGGTGTGGCTGAAACACCTGAAACTAATTTTAGGGTGGGTATTCACATACATTTGGCCACTTAGTGTTTAACCAAATATCAGTATGCAGTGTGTTTATTTATGACTTAAACTTATTTTAATAATACACTCAAATTCCTGGCTTTACAATTCATACAGTGATTCTGTTCAGTTATTATTCAATGAGAGTAAAGAACATGTTGAAATGAAAAACGTTCAAGACCTTCCAGTTGAGGGAAATTTTCCAAGTCACGCCCACATCTAGTTGCTTCTATTTAACCAATCAGAAACGGCGCGCTAGAAAAACAAAGCTTTTGATTGGCCTATACGCGCTGGCGGTTTCAAGGCGCCCCGTGTAAGCGCTCTCGGTAGAGTGAATGAACAAGGGGGGGTTTGGAAACCGACTGAGCAGCGCCAGTCGTGGAGTGAGTGATTGAGTAAGTGAGTTAGCTAGTAAGTGGATCGAGTTTAGTAAGGAACCCGTGCTGATAGAAAGTTCTGGAGTAAGCGGTGGGCTTGTGAAGTCTTTGGGTTGGAAGTTTAAAAAAAGAGTAGTTATATTTTTTCGAGGTTTTAAAATGAAATATCTCAAAGGAGACGCTGACTAGGAACATGGATACCTAAAAACGCCGAGCTGGACACTGAGTGAATAACGTGCAGAGAGAGGCTCGGTTACTCTCTATCTGGGGATTTCTTTAAAAACGGATTTACCACGGATTTTATTTAATGTAAGTGTTTCTTATGAACTGAGTGTGTTCATAACTGATCATTTAGAAATATGTTGGAAAATATGCTGCATGTATGCGTGGATTTGAGAAACTTGAATCACTAGAATAGGGTGACTAAAACTTCCAGGGTTGAATCCCAAATGGCTCCAATTATACAGCACACTACACAGGGTGTAGAAAACATTAGTTTCTATGAACGCGTACTCGACATGGAAAACAATGTTATTTTATTAACAGCATAAATAATTATATATATATATATATATATATATATATATATATATTTTTTTTTTTTTTTTTTTTTTTTTTTTTTTTTTTACAGCATAAATAATTATATATATATATATATATATATATATATATATATATATATATACACACACACACACATACACACCTATTTGTGGAAAAGTTAACGCATATTTTATATCTTTGCTTAATTTAAAATTAGGGAAATATTACATGCGCTATAGCATTTAACAATGTTTAATTGCACGAATAAATATTATTTGTACATTTACATGTGCGAGACGTTTGTTCCATGTAATCGATGTGTTAAGTATTTTCATTTAACATTAACAAAAAAACACAGGGCATATAAACCTTTACATAAGATTTTAGACTCAGGCTGACTAAAACTTGCATGGTTGAATCTCAAATGGCTTCACTTGGACATGTAATACAGCACTACATAGGGTGAAGGAACCATTAGTTAGTATATAAGGGTAAGCAAAATAGCACCTATCGTTATACTTAAAAGGTATTACTGTGGTATTTGTATAAAAAAAATTACCTTTTAACAAAAGAAAAATCACTTTGGAATGTATTTCATGTATGTAAGAACATTACTTTGTGAGCTTTATGAAAAGTTTTGCTGAGTAAGAAATAATAGTAAGAAAATAAGGGGGCTACTGGGGAATGTGGGGAGGTAAAAGAGTCAAGGTGACTTAATAGCTAAACTGCTGACTGGGAGAATAAATAATGATAAAGTTGAAGAGAATAAAAAGAAAATAAAAAAATGTGACTTTAAACTGCACCTCAGTCTGCTCCTGGTATCAGCTCAAGTTTGTTTTGGTTTATACAAGCCTTAAACTTTTGGATTTTTTTTCTGCAGCTTTAAGTGTTGTAGTAATGAGTTATTTCTCTTACTAAAATAATTGAATTAAATTATCTTGAATATCTATTGAAGGTTTTGAATTTAGATATGATTAGTAAAGTTTTAGTATTTGTATCTGACTTTATGATTCATAATCTGTATATTTTGGTTTGAGAGATGAAATTAACCCGAATAAAAATTAGATTTATTTATTAAATAAAATAAAAACATTTAGAATTTAAAAATTGCAATTTTGTTACATTGTTACAACATGAATACATGGTGATAATGCAAGGACCAGCAGTGTGGAAATAATGAGATTTTTCCATACATAATTATGCCTGTGAGTAATAATGAAGTTGGCCATAGACCTAGTCTTAGAGACCTAATGGTAGTACAGTATATAATGTTTAGAATCATGATTCATATTGTAGAGAATCAAGTTTTAAAACTTAAATAGATTAATTATTGCATAGGCTATGGGAACCATCTCATTGTGGGATAGTGGTTGAAAGTAAATCTCACAATATTTAAAGACATGGTCGTGATATGGGATAGCCTATTTATTGCAATATGTTTTGTTTATTTGAGCATTGCCATGTGTCAGCAACAAGAGCTCTTTAAAATGTTAAATTGACTAAATTCAATATAGCTATAGTTAAGCCATATATTGCTCTCTATAGGATATTACCAATATGTAAGTATGTGTAATATTATATATTTGGCATGTTTATATTGGGTGTATTGTAATATTTAGGTATGCATGCCAAAGTTGTTTGTTGGGGCTAAGGTCAGGACTTTGTAGGTTCAGGCTGCTGTAGGTTCCCCACACACGCACACACACGCACACACACACACACACAACTCATCAAATCATGTCATCCATGGACCTTGCTTTGTGCACAAGGGCACAGTTACGTTGGAACAGGAAAGAGCCTTTCATAAACTGCAGCCACATAACTGATTTTATGTGTATATGTAAGTAAACAATTGGCGGGGCTGAAACACCTAAAACCAGTAATTAAGAGGAGTGTCCGCATACTTTGCCCATAGTGCATATACGATAGCAAAAACTAAAGTGACTGAATGTCACACTATTGTATGGTGTAAAAGCTGTTGGGTAAACATGTATATTAAGATAATTGGCATGTTCATAATATATACTAAATGTACTGTAATATCTCTAATAGCCCCATGTCACACCCCCATTATTTGCTGAAAATTATACCTGTTAAGAAGTATTTCTTTGACATTGTGGTTGATTCTTTAAGGCTGTCCCCTGACGTGAATTTGTACCCTAGAATTCATACATTTGTACATATTGGCATTGGATATTGGCCTCAGTCCAAATAAATCACAGTAAACTTCTTTCAACCCAGCATAACCAAAAGCAGACCCACCAACAACCTGGTTCTTACTCAAGGTTTGTTTTAGACTTAGCATTTATTGCTAGCTCTCAAGAAATGTTTTTATTTTTAATGAAGAGAGTGAGATCTTACAGGCCACTGATTTGTTACTTGTCAGTGTTAGGAGAGTTGTTGGCTTGTTGGGGTACAGGATTCTCAAACTTGCATAGTGGTGGTATAAAATAAAGCAATAAGCCACGAGAGACCGTGCGTTACTGCGATTTTAGCACAGGGAAGGTTGTTTTGGCACGACGCGAATCGGAGTGCCTAAAACGTCTTTCCCCGTGATAAAATCATAGCAGTAACACATGGTGTCGAGTGGCTTATTGCTTTTATAAAACGGCGGTCAACATAAAATATAATAAAATACAACAATGTTCAATAAATAAATGTTTTTATTTACAAAAACACTTACAAAAAGCATTCTTCCGCGAAATCACGTAGTCTGTTAACAGTGTTGCTAGGCAACATGAGGGCGAACATAACATTCACTTTTTTCTTTTCAGTGGCGTATTAATATGGAATGATGTGAGGTGGTCATAGGTGTGCATTTATTTACATTTACATTTTCAGCATTTAGCAGACGCTTTTATCCAAAGCGACTTACACAATGAGCTGAACACAATGAGCAATTGAGGGTTAAGGGCCTTGCTCAGGGACCCAACAGTGGCAACTTGGTGGTGGCGGGGCTTGAACCGGCAACCTTTCGTTTACTAGTCCAGTACCTTAACCACTGAGCTATCACTGGCCCCACATTTTAGGACCGGAAAATCTGATTGGCTGAGCCGCGTTCGAAGCCGTTGTAAAAATCCCCGATAAACGCACACCTATGACCACCTCACATCATTCCATATTAATACACCACTGAAGAAAAAGTGAATGTTATGTTCGCCCTCATGTTGCCTAGCAACACTGTTAACCTGGGGTCGCGGAAGAATTCTTTCGTATTTTATTATATTTTATGTTGACCGCCGTTTTATAAAAGCAATAAGCCATTCGAGACCGTGCGTTACTGCTATGATAAAATCGCAGTAACGCATGGTCTCTCGTGGCTTATTGCTTTATTACAGTGATGAACCTATCCTTCTTTCCATGTGTATATATAAAGGAACACAACTGCTAACTGTTGCCATACATGTTAGTGGAAGCTAGCTCTTCTTTAACGTTAACCTGCTGCAAGTTAAAATGATTTGACATTTTCGTCTTGAGATAGAAAAAAATAGGGCTGGTTCGATACCACTTTTTCATGTCCGATACCGATACTGCAAACTGAGTATCTGCCGATGCCAGTTTGATACCGTCATCTCTCCTCTCAAACAACTAAGCAGTAATAATACATGTCTCAATGCAGCATGGTTAAACTAGCTATCTAAATAACAATGCTCAGACTGTGAAACAAATATTCTGAAGGAATAAATACAGAACCTACATCACACTTATACAAAACTGCTGTTTTTATTTTAACTTTTACACAGAACATTTAGCAGCATTTTGGCTTGTTTAACAGCACCGTACAAACATGTAAAATAAAATTTAAAGTGCAACTTTATCTGTATTTAACAAATAAATTATAATTTCAATATAAAATTCTAGATCTGTCAACTCTGTCTACACCTTGGAGGCAGCGAAAAAATTATAAAATAAATGATAAAAAATATTATTTATAAACAATAAAAATGACAAAATGATTAAAATTAAATAATAAAAAATAAACAAATGTTTCTATCTTGTCCTGGCTTGGAGATCTCTCACATCCTCAACGAAATTTAATCCATTAGTGTTATGAAATAAAACAAACTACACCGTTTCCCGTTTAGCCACAGATGTCCTCTTCAAAATCCAGCAGGGTTTTCTAATAAGCGTGCTTTGGTTTTTAATCATCTAAAAACGTGACAGAACTTTAACAGAAAATCTTAACTCTGCGTCAATTCTAATTGGTCCATTGCGTTTGATTGACATCCACATCTTCCAATTGTAGACACTTTATACGACTTGCCGTAAAACAGTATTTTTAGTTGTGGCAGTAGTAGATGATTTTTTTTAAATGTTAAAAGTTTAAGTAGATCAGTGTGTTTTAATTTCTGAATGGCCTTATTTACATTAAGTGTTATTTAGATTAAGCAACAGTATCGGATTACACGTTTTTTCCTTCCGATATCCGATCCAGTGATTAGGGCCAATATCGGACCGATACAGAATCTCAGATCGATGCCAGCCCTAAAAAAAAATAAAAAATCTAATGCTTTTCATTCAGGTTGTTGCAAAAAGTCCTGCCTAAACTAACAATTGAAAAACTGTAAACAAAACATGTTTACAACTATGTTGACCATACCTAGTTGAATGTATTAATGGGGCTACTCAGCCATTTGGAGTTTTATAGCCATTGGACACTTTAAAGTGGTATTGCAGCCTTAATGTAGTTACGATTCTAAAGCTAGTGTTAGAATTACAGGGGCACTAATAAAGAATCTTTATGGACAATTTTGTGTAGTTTTTATTTAAATATTTTTAATTGTACATTTGACACAATAAGTTTAGCATAAATGTGCCGCACCATTGTTTTGGTTCTGAATAAAATCACCTACTTTGGAATCTAGTATTGGTGATCAAAATGTAATTCTGTCCACCTATGAATTATTTCATAAAATGCAACCAGAAGGCTGGCTTAGTTGCTGTAAATAGTGTGGTTGTCTTAAACGTTTTTGTTTTGAAATCTAAAATGGTTAACAGACTTTGGCAGTTGTAGAGTCCCAATGCTGTGTCCAAATTGATTTGATTTGGTGTCCCAAACTAAATTAATTTGCTGAATTGAAGTAGCCAAAAGAATTATTGATTGTTGTTCTGACTTAATTGTAAACTATTGGCTCATGTGGTTTGCTACACATAACACTGCGAATCAACCAAGTCAAGAGAATAAAGTAGCCGATTGCCAATTGTGTATTAAATTAAAAATATCACCGGATTTAGTTATGTCCAATTTCTAAATTTAATCTTGGCTGATTCTAAATGCACAAAAATATTAAAATCGTGTCGCTTGCCTCTGGCTAAATTATTGCCATTACAATGACATTACAACGAAGTGACTGACAGTGTCAAAAATACTGTAGTGTGAGGTGACCACTAGAAAACAGCATATGATTACACTTATATCTGCAAGTGTTAATTTATTATTTAAGTATTATTCTATGTTGACTGCTGGCTTCGATAAATATACACCCTACATATGGTAGCCTGGCACTTCTTTCTACATACAAATAGTTATCTGATCCTCTTCAAAGAACAATGCTTATTACCTCATCGGGAAAATATCCAAATTTCCTCAAGCTTCAGTTTCCCTAAGTTTTAAGATGAACATTTCATATGGGCCTGGTTTATCCAGCCAAATGGCTTCAAACTCTTTTTAATGAGGTCTTTTTAAGGAATAACATTTCAATAATCATCTCAAGACCTGTTTTTTGTTAACACAATCTCATTTTTAGCACACGACTAGAATGTGCTGATTGATGACTGTTAGAATGTAATTTTCTTGCACCAATTACCTATTGTTTAAAAAAAAGTCTTAATTATGTAATAAAGCTAGTCAATTTCTGGCCCGTGGGCCATCAGCTCGTGGCACATAAAAGACCACAAGAAATCCTTATTCTACTGCTGGCTGACTAGTACATGGTAATCATAGAAGTCTTTTCTTTACTTTCCAGGCTACAGAGGATGGCGTGTTGGAGAAGTAAATACCCAAAGCAAACAGCGATCAGTGCCCTCATGGTGTTTTTTCTGCTTCTCAAGTCAAGTGTTGGTCAGTACCATGGTGAGAAGGGGATCTCTGTCCCGGAACACGGCTTTTGCCAACCGATCTCAATTCCTCTATGCACGGACATTCAGTACAACCAGACCATCATGCCTAATCTCCTCGGTCACACAAACCAAGAGGATGCTGGATTAGAAGTCCACCAGTTCTACCCACTGGTCAAGGTACAGTGCTCGACCGATTTGAAGTTCTTCCTGTGCTCCATGTACGCGCCCGTATGTACAGTTTTGGAGCAGGCTATCCCACCATGCCGTTCTCTCTGCGAGCGGGCGCGCCAGGGCTGCGAGGCACTCATGAACAAGTTTGGCTTCCAGTGGCCTGAACGACTGCGCTGTGAGAACTTTCCCGTCCACGGCGCTGGCGAGATCTGCGTGGGTCAGAACACGTCAGACACAGGAAGTCCAACGTCTAAGCCTCCACCGTACGTGCCGGAAAACTATACTCCGCGTCTAAACATGGATCGAACGGGCCAGCCTTTCACGTGCCCACTTCAGCTGACGGTGCCTTCTTACCTCAATTATAAGTTCTTGGGTGCTAAGGATTGCGGAGCGCCCTGTGAGCACTCGCAGCCGCACGGAGTTATGTATTTCAAAGAGGAGGAGGTGAAATTTGGGCGCCTGTGGGTTGGGATTTGGGCTATTTTGTGCTGCTTAAGCACGTTGTTCACGGTGCTGACCTACCTGGTGGACATGCGGCGATTTCGGTATCCAGAAAGGCCCATTATCTTCCTGTCTGGCTGCTACTTCATGGTGGCGGTCGCCTACCTCACAGGGTTCCTTCTCGAGGATAAAGTGGTGTGCATTGACAAATTCAAAGAGGATGCCTACAGAACGGTGGCACAAGGTACAAAAAAGGAAGGGTGCACGATTTTATTCATGATCCTTTACTTTTTCGGCATGGCCAGCTCTATATGGTGGGTAATCCTTTCTCTGACCTGGTTCCTCTCTGCTGGAATGAAATGGGGCCACGAGGCAATCGAGGCCAACTCGCAGTACTTCCACCTAGCCGCGTGGGCTGTACCCGCTGTGAAGACCATCACAGTTCTGGCACTGGGACAGGTAGATGGAGACTTGCTAACAGGCGTGTGTTTTGTGGGCATCCAAGATATAACAGCACTGCGTGGTTTCGTTTTAGCGCCGCTCTTTGTGTACCTGTTTATCGGCACGTCGTTTCTGCTGGCCGGCTTTGTATCTCTGTTCCGCATCCGCACCATAATGAAGCATGACGGCACCAAGACAGAGAAGCTCGAAAAGCTGATGGTGCGCATCGGCGTCTTCAGCGTGCTCTACACCGTACCCGCTACAATCGTCATCGCTTGCTACTTCTACGAGCAAGCCTTCCGCAAGCAGTGGGAGAAGACGTGGCACATGCAGACGTGCAAGCGCTTCGCGGTGCCGTGTCCAGCCGCCGACTTCGCCCCAATGTCGCCGGATTTCACCGTCTTTATGATCAAATACCTCATGACCATGATTGTAGGCATCACGTCGGGTTTCTGGATCTGGTCGGGGAAGACGCTGCAGTCGTGGCGCAGGTTCTACAAGCGGCTGGGAAACGGGCAGGGCGAGACGACCGTGTGAAATCAGCCGGATTAAAAGAGACTTGTCAGGAACTGCACGGTGAACGGAAAAATAAGACTTCTTTTAAGTGCCTGCAGGATCCTTAAAATGCACCCACACCAAAATTGCCTTATGACACTTAAATACTCGGCCCTGACTGTCTACACTTTTTTTTTTTTAATAGAAATTTTTTTGCATGACTCTCCCCTCCTTTCCCCCCTTTTTTAACTTGATGAAAGATGTTTTCTGTAAACATCTTGTGCCTTGTCAAAAAAAATGAACACTAAGGATTCTTCTGGCCAGCGTTTCAGTAACGAGAGAAATGGCTCCGTTCCGGCTCAGTTGTTTTTATTTTAATCTTGTGCCTTGTATTATTGACCTGACCCTATAGCTGAATGTTTATTTCAATCCAAAGTTTTGTATCTTTGCTTATCTTCGTTCAGTGTTGAGTTTCTTTTCGAACTGTTATGTTTAGTCCCTGTTACATTTGGACTGTTAGACTTCACGACAGTTCTACGGTTTATTCCAGTGAATTCAGTCTGACTTAGACCAGACATGGCTACGACTGTTGGGATTAAATGCTGAAGTTAAACGTGCTGACAGTGCTAAAAAAATCATGTGTATATTACCATTCAAGACATTACTTTTTTGTATTTATTAAAAGTAATCTTTTTAAGACCATATCTTTCATTCAGCAGTTTCACTTAATAAAAAAGTGATTAGATTTTTACTTGAGGTGTTTATTCATTTTATTTACATAACTGGCTTTGCTTTTTGGACTTCGATTTAACCCTTCATTGCATCGAATAGCGAATTTGCAACAAATTTTTAAAAAATCGACGTTCTGCCAACATCTATTGGTGAGATTGTGATGCTGTAAGTGTAGCAGAGGCGCTGGCTGACCTACTTTACGTCTCACTCATGTATCTGTACCATAGATGGCGTACGATTAGAGAATACGTCCTTTCGTTGTGGCTAATGGCTGCGTCCACGCTGTTCGGTGAATTAGGCCGTAAAATAGAGTGAGAAATTTAGCAAGTAAGCTTTCCGAAAAAATCCCAGCCAAAGCTACAGGTATGTAGTTCTTATCAGTCTCATAACCGTACACAATAATCGTACGCTGCGTCCTTAGGGTTACGTTATTTATTTGTAGCACATTCACAACAACGTGCGGTAAGGTTGGCTCCTCGTGCCGATAAAGGGGAACTCATCCGATCACCTGGGAGATGGTGCGATAGCTGCTGTTTTGGACCTCCCAAGCAACAGCAAAGACGAACTGTGTGGTGACGATGATGACGATCTGTGGGCATTTGTAGCCTAGTGGTTAAGGTACTGGACTAGTAATCAGAAGGTTGCTGGTTCAAGCCCCACCACTGTCAGGTTGCCACTGTTGGCCCTTGAGCAAGGCCCTTAACCCTCAATTGCTTAGTACTGTAAGTCGCTTTGGATGAAAGCGTCTGCTAAATGCCAAAAATGTAAATGGGCTCCTGACAGAGTGATAATGATGCCAATAGTGACTCTGTTGCCGCCTCTCAAGCACTTTCAAGAATACATATCTGATCAGTTTTAATTGGTCTACACCAATTTTATCCATAAAGGGATGATGTGGCTGCTGGGTTTCATACCACCCAAGTGTGAATTAGACTAAATTCCACTTGTTAAATCTGTTCATCGACTAGCATGGAATTGCTGAGTAGTGCCTCTCACGTTACGTGCCTTAGTCATGTGTGTGTGTCATTTTGGGATCTTAGGTATTCCTAGAATGCAGTTAGTCACTGATCATGGTATACTTTACACTGTGGCTTATCTGTCCCCGGTGAAGATTTTATTCTAAATCCAGCCTGTTCTTTAAAATGAGAATTATAAGCTGCTGCTAAAATTACATTTACATTTTTGGCATTTTATCCAAAGCGACTTACTGTATACAGTCAAAGCAATTGAGGAAGTGGCAACCTGGCAGTGGTGGGATTTAAACCAGCAACCTTCTGCTTACTAGTCCAGTACTTTAAGCACTAGGATATAATCTGCCCTTCAGAATAGTTCCTAAAAAATAAGAGACAATAGATGAACTTGGGCAACACTGGGAGCACTGTTAATTAAACACTGTTTAATTAAGCTCTTTATCAGGATTGCACTGTACATGTGCACATACACAAACTGTACAAAATATTAACACATTTCCAAAGTATGAGGAATTTACACTTGCATTACATACACCAATTAGACAACATTATGACCACCTTCCTAATATTGTGTTGGTCCCCCTTTTGCTGCCAAAACGGCCCTGATTCTTCGAGGCATGGAGTCTAACACCTTTCTATCAGAATTAACTTCTTCAGCAATTTGAGCTACAGTAGCTCGTCTGTTGGATTGTACCACACGAGCCAGCCTTTGCTCCCCACGTGCATCAATGAGCCTTGGCCGCCCATGACCCTGTCGCCGGTTTACCACTGTTTCTTACTTGGACTACTTTTGATAGATACTGACCACTGTAGACCGGGAACACCCCACAAGAGCTGCAGTCTGACCCAGTGGTCTAGCCATCACAATTTGGTCCTTGTCAAACTCCTTATGCTTGCCCTTTTTTCTGCTTCTAACACAGCAACTTTGAGGATAAAATGTTCACTTGCTGCCTAATATATCCCACCCACTAACAGGTGCCGTGATGAAGAGATAATCAGTGTTATTCATTTCACTTGTCAGTGGTCATAATGTTATGCCTGGTCGGTGTAGTTGGGTATGACAACAACACGGTTAGACTGCACACATTGAAGAGAGACGGGTTTCAGCCGTGAAACTGGAGGGCTGTCTCAATCCGCACTCACATCTACTACACAGTGTGCTTCCAATTTCAACTTCATTATTGGTAAACTAATAAGTGTGGTATTCGGGACACAGCAGTTTCTCTCTGCTCCTGCAACCTAATTAAGCTAATTTAAGGGAAAAATGTTCCATGTTGTATAAATACATGTCCTACTTATTGTTCTCAGTTTTCTTGCTCTCACTGGCTGTTTCTAAATCCTTGGCTTGTACGCATGATGAAAACATTGGATGCTGAATGACTGAAGGGCACTGATTGTCAAGATAGAATATTGGAAACCTCCTTTTGTGTTAAAAATCTCGCTAAAAATCACATGGTTGGTATAGAATGCTGCCTTTTGTACTGTGTTTACACCAACAGTGTTTTTTTTTTTTTTTACTTAGTTTACTGCTGGCTGTTTAACTTCACATTTACACCGATCAGCCATAACATTAAAACCACCTCATTGTTTCTACACACATTGTCCATTTTATCGGATTTATTTACCATATAGAAGCACTTTGTACTTCTACAACTACTGACTGTAGTCCATCCGTTTCTCTGCATGCTTTGTTAGCCCTCTTTCATGCTGTTCTTCAATGGTCAGGACTCTCCCAGGACCACTACAGAGCAGGTATTATTTGGGTGGTGGATCATTCTTAGCACTGCAGTGACACTGACATGGTGGTGGTGTGTTAGTGTGTGTTGTGCTGGTATGAGTGGATAGGACACAGCAGCGCTGATGGAGTTTTTAAACACCTCACTGTTTTTGCTGGACTGAGAATAGTCCACCAACCAAAATTATCCAGCCAACAGCATCCTGTGGGCAGCGTCCTGTGACCACCGATGAAGGTCTAGAAGATGACCAACTCAAACAGCAGTAATAGATGAGCGATTGTCTCTGACTTTACATCTACAAGGTGGACCAACTAGGTAGGAGTGTCTAATAGAGCGGACAGTGAGTGGACACGGTAATTAAAAACTCCAGTAGCACTGCTGTGTCTGATCTACTCATACCAGCACAACACACACTAACACACCACCACCATGTCAGTGCCACCCTGAAGAACAGGGTGAAAGCAGGCTAAAAAATAATGCAGAGAAACAGATAGACTACAGTCAGTAATTGTAGAACTACAAAGTGCTTCTATATGGTCAGTGGAGCTGATAAAATGGACAGTGAATGTAGAAACAAGGAGGTGGTAAGCATGTTATGGCTTATGAGTGTTATGGCTTATTAGGGTACACGTCAGTGGCACATCCAGGATAACTATAGACTACTAGGCTCAAATCGGGCCTGGAGGCCTGGCAAACATTAATGCCACGGCTTCCTCAGACATCATGATGTCCTGTGATATAATGTGCTTGGTCTCGTGCAAGAAAATGACATCTGTTGTCAATTTCCATGTTTTGTTGATTTCTTTTGCGATTTTTTCCACAGGCTGCACATTTTTATGCATAATTATGCATAATGCTTGTTTTCTGAATGTTAATATGCTCTTGCACAATTCATATTGGTTGCATTACTTCCAATATGATAAATTTAGAAAACACAGTTTCCTGTGGAGGAGTCATTAACCAACAAAGTAAGTGAATAGTCTAATATATAAAAATGTAGGGTTGTGGAAACTAATCAATTAGGGTTTATCATGGGGTTCACAGTTGCCATAACTGGGGAACTGAAATTGCAATACAGTGGTACCATGAAACTCAACGTCAATTGGTTCTGGGACTGGCGTTGAGTTTAAAGATATTTTTTCCCATAAGGATTTATGGGAAACCTGTTAATGCGTTACATGGTTCCATGGACTTGCATATATTTTAGGCATGTAAAAATGGTTTTTGACACTTATACACTGAAAATAACACAAATATATGTAAAAACACTGGAATAAAAAGCTGATTCTTACTATTTCTCAGAACCTCGAGCTGTAACACAAGTTTAAAAGTGAAACAGGAAGAAAATCCAGATAAACACAGATACAGTGTATCACAAAAGTGAGTACACCCCTCACATTTCTGCAGATATTTAAGTATATCTTTTCATGGGACAACACTGACAAAATGACGCTTAGACACAATGAAAAGTAGTCTGTGTGCAGCTTATATAACAGTGTAAAGTTATTCTTCCCTCAAAATAACTCAATATACAGCCATTAATGTCTAAACCACCGGCAACAAAAGTGAGTACACCCCTTAGTGAAAGTTCCTGAAGTGTCAATATTTTGTGTGGCCACCATTATTTCCCAGAACTGCCTTAACTCTCCTGGGCATGGAGTTTACCAGAGCTTCACAGGTTGCCACTGGAATGCTTTTCCACTCCTCCATGACGACATCACGGAGCTGGCAGTGGTCGTCTTAGAGGTGTGTTTGGGGTCATTATCATGCTGGAACACTGCCCTGCGACCCAGTTTCCGGAGGGAGGGGATCATGCTCTGCTTCAGTATTTCACAGTACATATTGGAGTTCATGTGTCCCTCAGTGAAATGTAACTCCCCAACACCTGCTGCACTCATGCAGCCCCAGACCATGGCATTCCCACCACCATGCTTGACTGTAGGCATGACACACTTATCTTTGTACTCCTCACCTGATTGCCGCCACACATGCTTGAGACCATCTGAACCAAACAAATTAATCTTGGTCTCATCAGACCATAGGACATGGTTCCAGTAATCCATGTCCTTTGTTGACATGTCTTCAGCAAACTGTTTGCGGGCTTTCTTGTGTAGAGACTTCAGAAGAGGCTTCCTTCTGGGGTGACAGCCATGCAGACCAATTTGATGTAGTGTGCGGCGTATGGTCTGAGGACTGACAGGCTGACCCCCTACCTTTTCAATCTCTGCAGCAATGCTGACAGCACTCCTCCGCCTATCTTTCAAAGACAGCAGTTGGATGTGACGCTGAGCACGTGCACTCAGCTTCTTTGGACGACCAACGCGAGGTCTGTTCTGAGTGGACCCTGCTCTTTTAAAACGCTGGATGATCTTGGCCACTGTGCTGCAGCTCAGTTTCAGGGTGTTGGCAATCTTCTTGTAGCCTTGGCCATCTTCATGTAGCGCAACAATTCGTCTTTTAAGATCCTCAGAGAGTTCTTTGCCATGAGGTGCCATGTTGGAACTTTCAGTGACCAGTATGAGAGAGTGTGAGAGCTGTACTACTAAATTGAACACACCTGCTCCCTATGCACACCTGAGACCTGGGGTGTAGTCTCTTAGGGGTGTACTCACTTTTGTTGCCGGTGGTTTAGACATTAATGGCTGTATATTGAGTTATTTTGAGGGAAGAATAAATTTACACTGTTATATAAGCTGCACACAGACTACTTTTCATTGTGTCAAAGTGTCATTTTGTCAGTGTTGTCCCATGAAAAGATATACTTTAATATCTGCAGAAATGTGAGGGGTGTACTCACTTTTGTGATACACTGTACATGTGGAGCTTTCAGAGTGAATTCGACTGTTATTCCACACAAATGCAGTTTTGTGTCATATGCACACGTTGATGATGTATTACTGCACTGCTCAACCCGAGTGCTAAACAAAGCGACTGTTCATTGTTAATTTGAAATTGAATCAATATATTTTTTAAAAACAAACTCAACACGTTGTGTTTAAGGGAAACGTTGAGTTTAAGGGCACAAAATTCTCGACGAAGGGCGTTGAGTTTCAAAGATTTTGAGTTTAGGGGACGTTGAGTTACAAGGTACCACTGTATATGTTTGTTTATTAGGATTTTAACGCCATGTTTTACCCACTTTGGTAACATTCATGATAGGAAACGGTAGTCACTCGTTACACAAGATTCATTAATTAACCTGACTGCATGTCTTTGGACTGTGGGAGGAAACCGGAGCTCCCGGAGGAAACCCATGCAGACACAGGGAGAACATGCAAATTCCACACAGAAAGGACCCAGACCGCCCCACCTGGGGATCGAACCCAGGACCTTCTTGCTGTGAGGTGACAGTGCTACCCACTTAGCCACCACTGTAATTGTAACCATTGTGACTGGGTTGTTATTACATTTTACAGCATGTGAAGACAGTGGCATTGTGATTAATCTACAGTGCTCTCATATCTGTTTTTATACCTGTTGTTTATTGGGCCGTTTTCTATATTTCCATCTTGGTAAATTACATCTAATTATTTCAATACCTTAGACTGAGCTTTAACTTCCAAACATGCAGTCAACCCAGTTTGAGAGGTTTTTTTTTAATTAGGCAGGTAGTTAAGTGATATTACAGGGTGCTTAATCCACCTTTAATACCTCTAGTGTCTCTTAATACCTTTAGTGTCTCTTACACTGTAATTGGTACATTAAAACTGTTTTTATGAAGTAACAGGTCAATATATAAATATTTATTAATAAAAGAACAGTTAATTCCTATGTTTTTGTGTTTTTTTTAATGGACACTTTAATCATGAGAAACATTAGGGTGTTGCCATGTCAGCCTCTTTAAATTTTACACTGAAATGACACAGAAATTAAGAAATGTTCACTTAGAATTAAACTAATTTACTTACCGAGTAGTGCTGACATTAAAATTGTATTATCATAATGTTAAATTAAAACTGTATATTGCAGTGGTACTCAGACCCTGAAACCACATGCGGCTCTATAAAAAGCTTAATTATTCACATGTTTTACATAGCTTTATCATGATCTAGTAATTAGTAATGCAAATTGGCTAATTTTTTAACAGATAACTGGCAAGCGTATAGTGTTCTATCAAAATGTAAACCACATCATTGAGCTTGCCTCACGATTAATTAGAGTCCTGTCTGGGGTGTGTTTCTGCACTGCGTCCATTGATTCCAGGGAAAACCGGGCTCACCTTGGCCTTGACCAGGATAACGCGGTGGTAAAAAAAATTTTATTAGGATTTTAACGTCATGTTTAATGGTAGTTACTCGTTCTGCAAGATTCATCAGTTCACAAGTTTAATATCAAACACAGTCATGGATAATCATGGAAATCATGAATTTACCTCACTTGCATCTCTTTGGACTGTGGGAGGAAACCGGCGCTCCCGGAGGAAAACAGACACAGGAAGAACATGCAAACCACACAGAAAGGACCCAGACCGCCCCACCTGGGGTTCGAATCCAGGACCTTCTTGCTGTGAGGCGACAGTGCTACCCACTTAGCCACCGTGCCGCCCTCCCTGACCAGGATGAAGCGGTGATCAAATTTATTTATTAGGATTTTAACGTCATGTTTTACACTTTGGTTACATTAATGACATAACAGGTAGTTACTCGTTCAACAAGATTCATCAGTTCACAAGTTTAATGTCAAACACAGTCATGGATAATTTTGTATCTCCAATTCACCTCACTTGCATGTCTTTGGACTGTGGGAGGAAACCCACGCAGACACAGGGAGAACATGCAAACTCCACACAGAAAGGACCCAGACCGTGCCACCTGGGGTTTGAATCCAGGACCTTTTTGCTGTGAGGCGACAGTGCTACCCACCGGGCCACCGTGCCGCCCGAGCGGTGGTAAAAAAAAATCACTAAGCATACAAATCACACAAGCTTTATTGATTATAAACAGTGTACAGTAGTGAACATGGTGGTAATGTAGAGCAGTAAAATGAACATAAACACTGTGAGCAAAACCAGTTCTGTTTTCACAAAGTAGATTCATTTTACACAGTCAGTGACTAAACATGCTAATGCAGTCTGTACTTATAAGGTTAAGCATTAGTTTTACCCTTATTATGAAATAGGATTGAAAATACCCTAGTCCATATTTAAAAAAAAAAAAAAAAAAAGTTAAGCACAGATCTACAAGTGCATCATGCAGTCAGACTCCACATTGATGCAAACTAGCTTCACCAGTGGTGATTTTAATACATAATAGTTCCACTGTTTATTATTTTATAAAAATAAATGAATACAAACTGTTTTCCTGCATAGATTATAATCTCTGAATGCAGCTTGTAAACAGTTGGTGCCCTGTACAGACTGTAGCCACACTCTTAGTAGCAGTGTACTGTCAGCTGTTGGAAATACCTTGAAGTGATATTTTTAACCGACAGAATTAGTGGAACAATGACTTCCCGGTTAACCAGTCATTTAGCTCCATAGTTACTTTTGTTCGTGTGCCACTTAGATAAAACCATTCTGTTTAACTATAGAATGCATGCACATGCAGATATAACTCTGGTCAGTGTGGGGCTGCTTTAATCTTGCAGTTATAAGATAAGATAAGACTTTATTGATCCGCTTGGGTAAATTAACTTGTTACAGCAGTATGAAAGAAAGGAGGTAAAAACTGAAAAAATACTTTGAGAAAAGAAAAAAAAAGTAAAATACTTTGAAAAAAATACTTTGAGAAAAAAAAAAAAAAGTAAAATACTTTGAAAAAAATACTTTGAGAAAAAAAAAAAAAAGTAAAATACTTTGAAAAAAATACTTTGAGAAAAGAAAAAAAAGTAAAATACTTTGAAAAAAATACTTTGAGAAAAGAAGCTGCTAGGCAAAAAATGCACTCATAGTGTGTAGTTATTTACACTAAAAGCATTCCCTTTAAATACAAGTGATGTACAGTGGTACCTTAAAACTCAACTTCAGTTGGTTCTGGCAGTGGCATTGAGTTTAAAAGGCGTTGAGATTTAAGGTATTTTTTCCCATAAGGATGTATGGGAAACCTGTTAATGCACTCCATGGTCTCGTGGAACTGCATATATTTTAGGCACACAAATATAATATAAAACACTGAGATACAATTTAAAAACAGTCAAAAAACAATCAAAAATACAATAAAATCTGCACTTTACCTTTACTTCTTTATTGTTTTCTTATGCTTCTTAGTTAGTGGAGAGAACAAATAAACAGTGATAATTAATAGAGGTTTAGTGTTTCTATGTCGTTCTTTTAATACATATAGTTACATTATTTTTTTTTTAATGATAAGTGTTCTACACTATCTCGGGGGCGGCACGGTGGCTCAGTGGGTAGCACTGTCGCCTCACAGCAAGAAGGTCCTGGGTTCAATCCCCAGGTTGGATGGTCCAGGTCCTTTCTGTGTGGAGTTTGCATGTTCTCCCTCTCCCCGTGTCTGTGTGGGTTTCCTCCAGGTGCTCCGGTTTCCTCCCACAGTCCAAAGAAAGTGAATTGGAGATACTACATTGTCCAAGACTGTGTTCGATATAACCTTGTGAATTGATGAATCTTGTGTAATGAGTAACTACCGTTCCTGTCATGAATGTAACCAAAGTGTAAAACATGACGTTAAAATCCTAATAAGCAAACAAACAAACACTATCTCGGAAAGCTGATTCTCACAATTTCTCAGAACCCCAAGCTATAACACCAAGTTTAAAAGTGAAACTGGAGAAAAATCCAGATAAACACAGATACATGTGGAGCTTTCAGAGTAAAACTGATGTTTATTCCACACAAATACAGATTCGTCTCACATTCGCATGACGTTTTACCACACCGCTCAAGCCGAGCACTGAGCAAAGAAGCAGTCACACACACGTTGAGTTTAGGGGACATTGAGTTACCACTGTACTTATATTACTGTGAATATACTGTACTATGTACAATAAAAATATGAATAATATATTACATATTGCACTTTTTGTATTCCACTATAGACAAGTGTAGATATGAGTGATATATTACATGTTGTTGTAAGCAACATAAAGCAGTTGTTTATTTCTTGCATTTTTGGTAGTTTTTGTGGTTAGTTGTTTTAATTCTTCTTCAAACCTCTTTGTTGTTTGAATATATATATATTTTTTCATATTTATGAATTAAAAACACAGCACGTAATATTCTGCGACAGCATTTAAGTCACATGATAGTCTGTTATAAAGTGCATTATGACTGTCAACAGGCATTTCAGGTCATCTAAATGGTGTTTAACCCTTGTGTTCTATTGATATTCGCTTCACATCCTTGACCCCAGTGTTGTGTGGGTAAAATAAAAGTACAATGAGTTCAAAATTAACTAAATTAAGAAGTCAGAGAGAGAGGAGTGGGAGGTCTCATAAAAAAGTGTAAAGAAGTGTGTGTGTGTGTGTGTGTGTGTGTGTGTTGAGGCCATAATCCCTCCCCCCATAATCAAATATGCTTAAAATGTCCCTCCAATATAATGATGTAAAAATTATAAATAAACATATTCCACTCACTAGTATTGCGCAATATTAGAATCTGTCAGTGTACACATCACTTGTTGATTTGCTGATATGACAGGAATGTTTTAGAGTGGCAGGAAACCAGTAGATGTATCCCCCACCCCACCCCAATGTTCAGTTCATGGATACAACCTTGGTGTGTCAACTCCAAACAGAAACTAAAACATATAAAAATGTATTGCTATTAGTCAAGTATTCTAGCGGGGGTCTCTGAGACCCTAAACGGAATTCTATAAATAAGAGGGTGTTTGGAACACAATATCAGTATAAAATATTGTTTACTAGGGTAATTCATAATGTATCAAGCTGATTCAAAAGGCGAAAGATGTTTTGTGAGCTGTTAAATAGGCTCTGGGGTCCCAGTGAAGGTTAATATGTGGCACAACACTTACACATAGAGTGTTTTGTATTTATTGTGCTCTGCTTTTAGGCCAGTCAGTGTAAATAATTTTAAAAGCCAAGTATTACATTTCATTATTAAAATATTTCATCATTAATTGTTTTAAAAAGCTGTTAAAGAAGATTGTAGCTTTAAAGAAACAACACAAAACCTCAAATTTATGAGCTGTCCCATTAGTCAGCCTGTTGAGTGGCATCAGAGGGTGCGCCGCAGGGCCGCGACTTAACACTAGTCTGAAGTGTAAGTTATAGAGGAAGAGTAAATGTTGCTTTTAAGAAGAAGGGAGAGATAAAAGCATCTCACATTAGGCAACAATAACAGGAAATAATCAGGATGGTGTGAAGTTTATCACCGTGCCTTTGAGGCAGCAGGAAGAGCTGAGATGCGAGAAGTGAGAACTAGGCGTATCCTTCCTCTCTCTCTCCTGTTTGCTCCCTCTTTCGTTGAAACGCAATAGCTTAGCATTCCTCACTTTAATGTAAATCTGAGCCTTTTGTTTGGGTTTGTGTTGGGGGTTGTTGGGTTACTGTATCTAGCAGAGGATTTGCTCAGAGTGGGTTGGGGCTGCTCAGCTTGACGCAGAAGCTTTCAGGATTAACCTTTGAGATGCACCACATGCAGGGGGGATGTTTTGTCAATAATCGTGGAACCTGAGAGAGTCTCCAATCTGTTTTATCAGTTCTTTATTTAGAAAAGTAAGGAAAACAGACTTTTTTACATTATATTTTTTAATTTCCATTTTTCCACATGAACGTCCTTCTCCCCAACATATTGTGAACATGTAAATCAAACGGTACACATTTAACAATCGTACCGCCCTCTGTTTCAGTGCCTATCTACCCAATAGCGACCCCCTAAATCTGTATGATCATTTATTATCATACATTTCAAGTCATTTCTTCTTACAATTCCTGACATTTAATCCTAGTACACATTCCCTCTCTTAGGTCAGAATCACTACTACATTAGAATATGTCAAATTAATACTGGAGACAATTATATATATACAGTGTATCACAAAAGTAAGTACACCCCTCAAATTTTTGCAAATATTTCATTATATCTTTTCATGGGACAACACTATAGACATGAAACTTGGATATAACTTAGAGTAGTCAGTGTACAGCTTGTATAGCAGTGTAGATTTACTGTCTTCTGAAAATAACTCAACACACAGCCATTAATGTCTAAATAGCTGGCAACATAAGTGAGTACACCCCACAGTGAACATGTCCAAATTGTGCCCAAATGTGTCGTTGTCCCTCCCTGGTGTCATGTGTCAAGGTCCCAGGTGTAAATGGGGAGCAGGGCTGTTAAATTTGGTGTTTTGGGTACAATTCTCTCATACTGGCCACTGGATATTCAACATGGCACCTCATGGCAAAGAACTCTCTGAGGATGTGAGAAATAGAATTGTTGCTCTCCACAAAGATGGCCTGGGCTATAAGAAGATTGCTAACACCCTGAAACTGAGCTACAGCATGGTGGCCAAGGTCATACAGCAATTTTCCAGGACAGGTTCCACTCGGAACAGGCTTCGCCAGGGTCGACCAAAGAAGTCGAGTCCACGTGTTCGGCGTCATATCCAGAGGTTGGCTTTAAAAAATAGACACATGAGTGCTGCCAGCATTGCTGCAGAGGTTGAAGACGTGGGAGGTCAGCCTGTCAGTGCTCAGACCATACGCCGCACACTGCATCAACTCAGTCTGCATGGTCGTCATCCCAGAAGGAAGCTGACGCACAAGAAAGCCAGCAAACAGTTTGCTGAAAACAAGCAGTCCAAGAACATGGATTACTGGAATGCCCTGTGGTCTGACGAGACCAAGATAAACTTGTTTGGCTCAGATGGTGTCCAGCATGTGTGGCGGCGCCCTGGTGAGAAGTACCAAGACAACTGTATCTTGCCTACAGTCAAGCATGGTGGTGGTAGCATCATGGTCTTGGGCTGCATGAGTGTTGCTGGCACTGGGGAGCTGCAGTTCATTGAGGGAAACATGAATTTCAACATGTACTGTGACATTCTGAAACAGAGCATGATCCCCTCCCTTCGAAAACTGGGCCTCATGGCAGTTTTCCAACAGGATAACGACCCCAAACACAACCTCCAAGATGACAACTGCCTTGCTGAGGAAGCTGAAGGTAAAGGTGATGGACTAAACCCAATTGAGCACCTGTGGCGCATCCTCAAGTGGAAGGTGGAGGAGTTCAAGGTGTCTAACATCCACCAGCTCCGTGATGTCATCATGGAGGAGTGGAAGAGGATTCCAGTAGCAACCTGTGCAGCTCTGGTGAATTCCATGCCCAGGAGGGTTAAGGCAGTGCTGGATAATAATGGTGGTCACACAAAATATTGACACTTTGGGCACAATTTGGACATGTTCACTGTGGGGTGTACTCACTTATGTTGCAGCTATTTAGACATTAATGGCTGTGTGTTGAGTTATTTTCAGAAGACAGTAAATCTACACTGCTATACAAGTTGTACACTGACTACTCTAAGTTATATCCAAGTTTCATGTCTATAGTGTTGTCCCATGAAAAGATATAATGAAATATTTGCAGAAATGTGAGGGGTGTACTTACTTTTGTGATACACTGTATACTTTTTTTTTTTTTTTAGGTATTATTTGGGTGGTGAATTAATCTCAGCACTGCAGTGACATTGACATGGTGGTGGTGTGTTAGTGTGTGTTGTGCTGGTATGAGTGGATCAGACACAGCAATGCTGATGGATATTCCGGTCATCCCTCCCTGCAGGCACTGTGCCACCTGGGCGCCATGACAATGATTTATTTTATGTTTTATCCCTTTTATCACATTGCTAGACGCTTAGAAGTTTACATTCACATGATTAGTATTTGTTGTTTAACTTGAGTCAAACATTTGGGTAGCCTTCCACAAGCACAAGTAAAAAATTGAAATCACAGTCTAATTCGATTTGTCTGAATTTCATTACAGCAACTCATAATGTGAGTCGTGTCTATGGCCCCATGTGCCTGTAATTAGGGCCCTACTAAATTCACAGGGATTTTTTTTTTCTATTTAATTATGCATTTTCTCCTATTTTTCTCCTGATTTAGCATAGTCAATTTGTTTTCTGCTGCTGTGGATCCCTGATTGCATTCGAGGAGGGTATGTTGCCTCCTCCGACCCGTGCGCAGTCCTAGCGGACCCCTTCTTTTCGCCCGTGCACTATGCACAGATGCCTCTATCTGCTAATCAGGGTCCTTGCACAGCGTTTGAAGACTCCACCCACATAGTCCAGTCATGCCACCTTAGCAGACATGGTGGCCAATTAGTGTGTGCTGCAGGCACTGCCAACTATGTTCGCTAGATGGCGCCCAGCCGACCGCTGGCAACGCCGAGTTTCAAACCAGGGAGTTCAAAATCTCAGTGCTGGTGCTAGCAAAATATCCTTTTAAACAAAAGATCATATTTCACAGCAGTCATTAAATAACATAGAATTGAATAACATTGAATGATAGAATAAATGGAAGCTACAGTACACAGCACTGCCTGCCTTAATAGTTGAAAGACAAAAAACTCTAGTCCGTGTTTTGACACACCATCCTCTGCGTCCACAGTTTGGTTGGGAATTTTCCCAAGTAGTGTTTTTAGCTGCTTTACACTTTGACATGTTGGACATTTTGTCTAATCGATTGCTAGTGTAGTAGTTGGTTAGTAATTGCTAGTGTAACCGTCTTTGAAGTTTGCTGAGTTTATGAAGTTAGAAATAAACTGTACATAGACAAACTATCGAGAGCATAATATTTTACTGGCTTGTTCTTTTAAGGCACAGCACAGATTACACAGAGATGATCACATGTGTAGAGAAGCACACTTTTCCATTGATTAGGGAATCCCCAAAGGGACAAAATGCACTCAATACGTAAACACATACATAAAACATTGTCAGCACGCTACACCACAGAAAAGTAACTACACTAACTTAATTATGATGCCGCATGATTGCTTTGACCGCTTCATATTGCATATTGCTCCTTATATTCCTTATGCTATGTAATTGAACAATGTTAAATCGCTAAACACAAACCTTAATTTAGAATTTCACATGGAATTGAATATTTCACAGGGAACGGCTCATTTCATGGCCGTGAATTAAGTAGAACCTTACCGACAATGTATGCTTTAGATGGGACAAGCTGCACAGTGCTGAGCTTTTAGCAATGGTCCCACTAGAGGATACCGGACCCTCATGCCCTCATCAAGTCTGTTTCTGACAGTTTGGTTATCTGGAGGTCACTTTCTAGGGCTCTGGCAGTGCTCCTCCTGTAACTTTTTGCACAAAGGAGCAGATACCGGCCCTGCTGCTGGATTGATGCCCTTCTACGGCCCTGTTAAGCTCTCCTCGTGTAATGGTCCATGTCCTGGTATTTCCTCCATGTTCTTGAGACTGTGCCGGAAGACACAACAAACCTTCTTGCAAGGACACACATGGATGTGGCATTCTGGAGGAGCTGGACTAATTGTAGAACCTAAATGGACTTTAGGTACCACCTCATACTAACAGTAGCGACAAGGACACTAGTGAAATGCAAAACTGGAGAAGAATCAGGCAGGAAGGATAAGGAGGGAGCAATTGTCTATGGCTACCACCAGCAAAACAATTCCTTATTGGGGCTTGTCTTGCTGTTCTCTCTCCACTGAACCTTGTCACTTTAAACCAAAGCAGATGAAACTGATTGATAATTTCTTATGGTTCCTAACTGGACAGACTGATATCCCTGAAGTTTATACCTTGGTGATCTGTTCATTTGAGCAGTGGCCAATGAGGTTCAATTAAATTCTATCTAATATGTTCCAGTACCTCACTTCTTTCTTGTTTTCTGATATGCCACTCATATGACTTATGAAAGTATGAATAATTAAAATGGCACGTGGTTAGTGTGGGTACTGCTCAGTTCTAGGGTCACAAGGGCCTGTGTTTAATCTTTCATCTTCTCTTAACCTTTAAGTGTGAGGGGTACCTGCCCTGCTCTTGAGCACAAAGTTCAAGGAGAGGTTTCAGAGCCACAGTGACCCTAAATAAATAAGTAATTAATTAATTACTACAGGTGCCATATAATAATTAGACTGTATAATTGTTCATAATTATTTGTTACTCCTTACACTCATCTTTCTCATGCTGATTTAATGCTTTTATCTTTGGTAATTTGAAAATTACACGCCACATATTAAACCACACCCAGCACACAGTGTAAGATATAATGTGGCGCTACTTCTGTTGTTGTTGTTGTTATTAAAGTATTTTCATAATAGTAATTTTAGCAGTACAATGAAGTGTAATTATGGGTTTAAACTGCAGACATGCAAATCCAAATACATAGTTGCGTATGAGTTTGATTCACAGCTGCCTTGTGTTCGGTGGTTGATTACAAATTGTTGCTAAATCATAAATACCACAAATACTGTAAACTGATTTTATTTGTCCCCACAATCATTGTTACTGCCAAAAAACTCACTCACTCACTTTCTTAACCGCTTATCCAATTAGGGTTGTGCGGGGGTGCTGGAGCCTATCCCGGCTTTTTATTGGGCTCAAGGCACACAGTAACACCCTGGACGGGGCACCAGTCCATCGCAGGGCAGACACACATACACACACCCATAGGGCAGTGTCTCCAATTAACCTGACTGCATGTTTTTGGACTGTGGGAGGAAACCCACGCAGACACGGGGAGAACATGTAAACTTCACACAGAAAGGACCCAGACCGCTTTGCCTGGGGATCGAACCCAGGACCTTCTTGCTGTGAGGCGACAGTGCTACCCACCGTACCGCCCTGCCAAAAAACTACAAAACATATTTCCAGTTTTACAGAAATGATCAGAAATGAAAGCTTCTGCCATGGCTATCTCAGTCCCCCAATCTAAACTCTGTAGAAATAACTATATGTTTTGGCTAACCAATGACTGTGTTTTGTAAATATAAACACAATCTTAATTTGATGCCTACACCACACAAAGAAAGCTGGGACAGGACAAAAGTCAAAAGTTTATAGAGCATTCAAGTTACACTATTTTAAACATTTCACAATCAACAAGTAAGGGAATCATGATTAGGAACAAATAGAGGATCCACCAAAGGCAAAGTCTTGGCAAGCAATGGGTCGTGGAAAACCGCTTTGTGCCAAATTTTAGGAGAGGCCGCTCAGGTGGCGCAGGTAGCTCTGCCACCTGACTGGGCGGCTGCATGAACAATGATTGGCTGTTGTTCATAGGGTTATGGGCAAGCCGGCTCATGAGTCCTCATAACTGGTGCAATTATGACCCCTGCTGGCTGACTGATGGTGCCTGCACAGGGCTGCGGAATAAATGCTGATCAGGGTGTGGCTCTCCATGCACAGTTCTAATCGGTATATATGAACTCGACTTGTGCAGGTGAAAAATGCAGTCTGTACTGAGCATGTGTCGGAGGGGGCGTGTGTCAGTGAGAAGCGTCCTCAGTCAGCGGTGGAGCGTTGAATCAGTGGAGGATGCAATCAGGGTAATTGGACACGACTAGATTAGGGGAGAAAATTGTTGATCAGTAAAAAAAAAAACATTTCTCAACACAGAAATGCAAATATTTTAGGTCTTTCACCATCAACCACAAATAATAGTGTAAAAAGATTTAGGGAATCTGAAGAAACCTCACTTTGTTAAGTGCAGGGTCAGAAACCACTTTTGATTGTTTTTTTAACTTGTCATATCCAATTACCCTGATTGCGTTACGCTACCACTCTATCGATACAACCCTCCACTGCTGACTGAGGAGCTTGCAGTACCTGACTCGTGTGCAGTATCGACTGCATCTTTTCACCTGCACAGGTGCCATCAATCAGCCAGCAGAGGTCCAAATTGCACCAGTTATGAGGAACCCTGTCCAGCTTTTTCCCACCATGTGAACAACAGCCAATCATTCATTGTTCATGTAGGCGCCCACCCCAGGCAGATGGCAGAACTGAGATTCGATACAATGTATTAGAAAACCCAGCTCTGGTGTGCTAGCGTATTTTACCGCTGCGTCACCTAAACGGCATTTGATTGTTTTTTTTTTATTTTTGTCAGTTAAATAAAGGTTTGAGCAAATGAAAAAAATGCATATTTATGCTGAAAATGGGGTTTGCGGGGTTTCATCATTCAGTCACATAAAAAGAACAGTTGCAGAAGTAATTGAAATCCCAAATCCCTACTAAAGAAAACAGACAATGAATGAATAAAAGAATAAATACAGTGTTTTTTTTGGGTTTTTTTAAAGTATATTGACCCTTGGAGATTTGATTATTTGACATACTTTCCACTCTTAATGGTTTTTTGTCCTCATTAAAATGTACAATAACATGACAAAACAATGTCTTAAATGATCATTTCAATTGTTGAATTAAAAAAAAAAATGTTTTCAATTCGAAAGGTTGAGGGTTTCGAATCCCAGCTCTGCCATGAAGCCACTGTTGGGTCTTGGGCAAGGCCCTTAACTCTGTCTATTCCAGGGACACTGTACAATGGCTGGCCCTTCACTTTGACCCCAGCTTCCAAACAAGCTGGGATACGTGAAAATGATTTTGGTACTGTATACCTGTATGTGTATAAATGACAAATAAAGGCATTGTAATACAGTAACTGGTTGTGCCACCTTCAGCGGCAAGACTGCAAACCAAAAAACCTTGGCCCACTGTTATTTTTAGAATTGCTCTAATTCAGATACATTGGCTGCCTGTTTAAATTCCTGCCACAGTGTCTCACTGGGGTTCAAACCAAAACTAGGCCAATCTTAAGCTTTAATTTTGTTCCTCTTAAGTCATTCAGTTGTAGACCTGCCCTTCTGTTATGAATTGGTGTGTAGTTGCGTAACTTAATTACACTTAAGCTTAAGATCACAGACTGGTGACCTTTCAGAAAACAAAATGGTTTTGTTGATTACTGCTTACTATCACATCAGCAACAAAATGTTTGACTGTTGCTATGATGTTCTTATTGTATTACTGTGTTAGCTTTACTCCAGATGTAAAACCACTCATGTTTTCCAAAAGGTTTCACTTGTAAATTATCAGTCCACATTATTCCATAAGGGGGGCAAATGAGAGGTGAGCTATTATGTTCCTCTTGGTTGACAGTAGTTATAGCCCTGTGCCCCTTTGACAAATACGTAGAAGATTGTTTATACACATTCATGTTGACCTGTCTGGTGCTTGCAAAGCTATAGCTCCTTGGAATTTCTTGCCATTAACATTTTTTTTACATTTGGGAACTATGGATCTCACTGCCCAGTGCCTTAGAATTATACTGTATACTGTACATATTTGATGGAATAAAAAATTGATTAAGCTTCTTGTTGTGAACTTTTTTTTTGCATTTGTTCCCACTTTTCCTTCCAAACTAGTTGTATCCAATTACCCAATTGCATTACGCTTTCTCTCTACTGATGCTGAAGCAGGAAGCAGGCTCCCTCCGACACGTGTGCAGTAGCCAACTGCATCTTTTCACCTGCACGAGGCGAGTTCATATGCGGATCAGAGTCACACCCTGATCAGAATTATTCCTCAACTCTGCGCAGGAGCTATTAATCAGCCAGCAAAGGTCGTAATTGCACCAGTTATGAGGAACCCGGTCCGGCTGTTCATGTAGCCGCCCAGCCCAGCCGGGCTGAGATTCAATGTATTCGAAATCCCAGCTCTGGTGTGCTAGCGTATTTTATCTCTGCACCACCTGAACGACAAAAAAGTTTTTGATGCTTGCAAAGCTACAGCTCCTTGGAATTTCTTACCATTACCATTTTTTTTACATTTGGGAATTATGGATCTCACTGTGGTTTGCTGGAGGCCCGATGCCTTAGAATGATATACATATATGTTGGAATAAAAAACAGATCAAGGCATAGTGTGCTGCTTGTTGTGACCTTTTAGCTAGTTTACTTCACATTGCTGGAAAAAAGTTATAGTTAAATGAGTTTAGATTAAACAGCACTGGTATAAAGTTACTAAGCATGGGTGTGATTAGTTTAATTATATTACAATTCAGTTTGGTTTAATTCAATAACTATGGGCGGCACGGTGACTCAGTGGGTAGCACTGTCACCTCACACCAAGAAGGTCCTGGGTTCAATCCACAGGTGGAGCGGTCCAGGTCCTTTCTGTGTAGAGTTTGCATGTTCTCCCCGTGTCTGTGTGGGTTTCCTACGGGTGCTCCGGTTTCCTCCCACAGTCCAAATACATGCAAGTGAGGTGAACTGGAGATAAAAAATTGTCCATGACTGTGTTTGACGTTAAACTTGTGAACTGATGAATCTTGTGTAACCAGTAACTACCTGTTCTGTCATTAATGTAACCACAGTGTGTAAAATATGACATTAAAATCCTAATAAATAAATAAATTAATTTAGTAACTAAATAGCCCACAGGTATGTTTTTACACAGGGACATTTGGTGTTTGATTACTTTCCTCTAATAATACTGTAGATACAAATTCTTTTAAAACTGTTTTTATGTTGGCACGACTTAAATTTAGTTTTTTAATGTAAAACGTGTAACAAATATACAAAAAATAAAATAATTCATGAATGACACGTAGATTTTTTTTACTTCAACTACGTATGAAATCATATGTCCCTGAGCTAAAGAAGCATGACAGGTTGTGGTGTGGCACTGTTGCAGGGTTATTTATGGGGAAAATTAAGAACTGCACTGCCTGCTAGGTCTGTTCTTTCAGTGTTGTACCAGTGGAGTGATGCTAAAAACAAGTGTTACATCATGTATAGTGCAAAATATGTGGAGTATTTTATGGTGTTCTGTGTTAATAGTGAAGAGGTGGTTGCTAATTATCTTGTGATCACACTGCATTCCAGCAATTATTGAATAATGTGTTACAGAATCCTGAATTGTAAGTGAGCAGATCAAAGCAAAGTACATATTCATTATCTTCTACCTGTTAAAGGTGTGAATAACAATTATACTGCAATTATATGTTTCACAGGTTCACAGTGCATTACAAGTTTGGGTGGATTCAATTCCACTTTTTAAGCTTATATATAATAAGTTTGACCCATATATTTACATTTTGTTTTCATGTTTTACCATTGCTTTACTCTGGTCTGGGTCAGTGTGGTCCGCCTTATCCGGAATCACTGGGTACAATGCAGTAACACACCCCAGCCAGGAGTCTAATCCATTGCAGGGCCTCAGCCACCTCCGACATGGCCAGTCAGGTATTGTATGTAGACATGTGACTGGCCAATAGCACCACTGGGTATTCCAACCCTGGATCCCAGCAGTAGTGGGCTAGTGTAACTTACTACTGTGCCACCTGAGTACTATAGACCATTGTCATATTAGACCATTTCAACATCTGGATTTTAATCTAACCATGTAACCTCATGTCAACCCACTGCTGCACCTAAAGCTCATATGCTTTAAGCTAAAAGCATGTCGATACTTAACCTGCCCATCAAGACTCAAGGAAGACATGCATCAAGGCTATTTTCCATAGGAGTTTTTTTACATTACTGTAATCTTAATTCAAGGTTATGACTCCCATGATTTTGAAGTACACTTACCATCATTTGTCAGGAAGGAAGCAAGTTTAAATATAAAATAGGCCTTATTTTCCTACATTTAAAACTAATGAAGCCGTCACCCCAAGATAAAAGTGAATGTTTATGTTGTTACAATGTACAAATTTAATTCTACAGACCCTATTTCCAGACAACTGGGACATTTGTATACAGGTTTAGCACTGTGTCTCATCCGCTTTCCTATTAATGACACGTTTTGGGAATTGGGGACACTAATTGTTGCAGTTTTGCAAGTGGAATTTTTCTCCATTCTTGCTGGATACGAGACTTCAGCTGCTGAACAGTCCTTGGTTGGCGTTGTCTGATTGTCCTATTCATGATGCGCTATACAATTTCAATAGGAAACAGATCTGTACTGCAGGCAGGCCAGTCAAGCACACGCTCTCTGTCGCTGCGAAGTCACACTGGTGTAGCACATGCAGAATGAGGCCTAGCATCGTGTAGCTGAAATAACCATGGTCCTCCTAAGAAAAAAAGTTGCCTTGATGGCAGCATGTGTCTCTCTAAAATCCCAATATACGCCTTAACGTCAATGTAATCTTGACATATATGCAAGTCACCCATGCCATGGCCACTAATGCGTCCCCATACCATGACAGATTTTTGCACCTTTCGCTGATAACAGTCTGGATGGTCCTTTCTGTCTTTGGCACAGTGAACTTGATGTTTACATTTTTTTCTGAAAACAAGCTAAAACCTGGAAACATGAATTAATCTGAACACATCACACGTTTTACTGTCTTTCATCTGTGATGAGCTTGGGCCCAAAGAACTGCAGTGTTTTTGTATAGAATTGATGTATGTTTTCTGTTTGTGTAATAAAGTTTCAGGTTGCATTTCCTAATTCAACAGCAGACTGTGACAGTGGTTTTGTGAAGTACTCTTGAGTCCATCTGGCTATATTTTTCATATTAGCATGACAGTATGCAATACTGTCTGGGAGCTAGAAGGTCATGCACATTCAACAGTAATTTCAGGTCTTGCTCTGCTCAGACTGAGATTTCTCCAGATTCCCTGAATATTTCACAATATTATAATATGGTAGATGGTGTAACCCTTACATTATTTGCAAGCTTGCATTAAGAAATGTTCTTTTACTGATTGACAATTATCTCATTAAGTTCTGTACAAACTGGTGAGCCACGACCCATCATTGTTTGCAAAGACTGATCCTTTTGTGGATCATCCTTTTAAACCCGATCATAATTCACCCGCTTATAGTGGAATGTAGTTTACATATTCTATAAACGTTTCACTCTTATTCACTCTTATTTTGGCTCTGTCCCACTGAGTGTGTTGAAGGCATCAAATTCTAAATGTTTATATTCACAAAATACAGTGAAGTTGATTAGTGAAAACGTTGCTAATACAATCCCAAATCAGAAAAAGTTGGGACAGCATTGAAAATGCAAATAATAAAAAACACAGAGTTTCTTACATTTACTTTGACTTTTATTTGATTGCAGACAGGATAAACCTGAGATATTTCATGTTTAATCTGCTCAACTTCATTTCATTTATTAATAAACATCCATTCCTGCATTTCAGGCCTGCAACACATTCCAAAAAAAGTTAGGACAGTAAAGCATTTACCACTTTGTAATGTTGCCATTTTTTTTACCACAATACACATTTCCACTGTGTGATGGTCCATCCTAGATGCCTCCAAGCCCAGAGAAGTCAATGCCGCTTCTGAACATGGTTAACATAAGGCTTCTTTTTTGCACAGTAAAGTTTTAAGTGGCTGTATTTTCTTTTTACTTTCATTAGGTAAATAAATTAAAAAAATTCAAGTATTTAAAAAAAAAAAAGAGATTTAACATACCACAGATTCTTTTCTTCTCCGGAAATGTGGTTTGTACAATTAATTTGTCAGTAAAAAAAAAACTGACATTTTTTCTTGTTCGCTTGTCAGTTACATAAAGGTTCAAGAGAATTAACAAATCAAGATTCTTGTTTTGTTGCCTTTTACAAAATGCCACCAATTGACTGGAAGTTTAGACTTCAAAAACAGCAACATTTTGTATTATAGTCTCCTATTCACATTTCAACCAGTTACCTGTCTCTAATTGGATCAACACTGAATATAACTCCTGGATACCAAGACACCAGACACTGGATAGCTGGTCATACCACTGGGATTACCTGTTGCAACAACACTACGTTGCATAAACACGATTGAAACAATGCTTAACAAAAGTGAAGGTGTTGTCCACACTGGATATTGACCAATTTAGGAAACTGAATCTCGTGGGACTAAGAAGAAGACAAAACTGAGTAAGGGGTTCTGGTTACCTGAGACTCAACCCATCTGTTTTTCCCAGGAAGGGAAAGAAAGCAGCACCTGTAGAGTACAAAAGCATACTGATCTGACTTTTTTCACATAATTGTAAGCACAATGCCAAGGGCATGTGCCTGTAAGAAGATTGATGTGGCTCTCTAACAAATGCAACCTGTCACTAAATAGATCCAGACCAAGGTTTGGTTTATGTATAGCACTGACACTCATGCTTCGTCTCCTCTGCTGTCTCTCTCTCCGGGGCTGACTGGATTTACACATCCCAGTTACAGACAACTGACAAATGCACCTGTGTCTGACCAGTTGTGTCTTTTTTTCAACTTAGGCAAAGTGTGTTGCAACATAATTAGAATGCCATGTAGTTACCATGCCAACTTGCTAGTAATTTTCAGACCAATTGTACTGGTTTAATATCACATTTAAGTATCTGCTTACAACTGCTACAATAGTTTTATAGACTTAAATAATACAGACTTTAATAAAATAATAACAAAATAACAATGCAAAAATTAACACAGTATATGGAGCAGTGGTCTCCTTGCCAAGGTTGGGACAGAAAATACAAACTATTACCTAATTTAAGTATCTGCTTACAACTTGGGTTCTAATAGTTTTATAGACTTAAATAATAGAGACTTTAATTAAATAACAAAATAATAATGCAAAAAATTAACACAGTATATGGAACAGTGGTCTCCATGCCAAGGTTGGGAGAGAAAATACAAACTATTACCCCATTTATGTATCTGCTTACACCTAAGAGCTCTAATAGCTCTAATAGCAATTGAGGATTAAGGGCCTTGCTTAAGGGCCCAACAGTGACAACCTGGCTGTGGTGGGGCTTGAACCAGCAACCTTTTGATTACCAGTCCAGTACCTTAACCGCTAGGCTACAACTGCCCAAATAGTTTTATAGACTTAAATAATAAAGACTTTAATAAAATAATAACAAAATAATAATGCAAACAATTAACGCAGTAGATGGAGCAGTTGTTACCTTGACAAGGTTGGGACAGAAAATACAAACTATTACCTCATTCAAGTATCTGCTTACAACTTAGGGTTCTAATAGTTTTATAGACTTAAATAATAGAGACGTTAATAAAATAAAATAATAATGCAAAATAAATTAACACTGTATATGGAGCAGTTGTCTCCTTGCCAAGGTTGGGACAGAAATACAAACTATTACCTCATTTAAGTATCTGCTTACACCTAAGAGCTCTAATAGCTCTAATAGCAATTGAGGATTAAGGGCCTTGCTTAAGGGCCCAACAGTGACAACCTGGCTGTGGTGGGGCTTGAACCAGCAACCTTTTGATTACCAGTCCAGTACCTTAACCGCTAGGCTACAACTGCCCAAATAGTTTTATAGACTTAAATAATAAAGACTTTAATAAAATAATAACAAAAAATTATGCAAATAATTAACACAGTATATGGAGCAGTGGTCTCCTTGTCAAGGTTGGGACAGAAAATACAAACTATTACCTAATTTAAGTATCTGCTTACAACTTAGGGTTCTAATAGTTTTATAGACTTAAATAATAGAGACTTTAATGAAATAACAAAATAATAATGCAAAAAATTAACACTGTATATGGAACAGTGGTCTCCATGCCAAGGTTGGGACAGAAAATACAAACTATTACCTCATTTAAGTATCTGCTTACACTTAAGAGCTCTAATAGTTTTATAGACTTAAATAATAGAGACTTTAATAAAATAACAAAATAATAATGCAAAAACTTAACACAGTAGATGGAGCAGTGGTCTCCTTGCCAAGGTTGGGACAGAAAATACAAACTATTACATTAGGCTACGGTCACATTTGTCTGGAACCACCAAAAACAGGTCTGCCATGAATTAAAAGCTGGAGAAACACAAATCTAAATGTCTACAGTAGAACAAACATTACAGCAGGAAGAAAAGCTCTAAAATTAGCACCTCTAAGCCAAAGCTTGCTTGGCTGTGAGCTGGGTCACATATGTTCTAGCAGCTTTTTATTTGTACCAGATCTGTTTTGCTGTTTTTTCTTTCCATGTTACTTGGCAGATTGGGTTCCATTTGCTTTGCACTTTGTAAACGGGCAAACTAGCCATATTTAAGTGGGCATAGAAAAGCCACCGACTGTAGTCAAACATAATCACTAACAAGACATGGTAGACCATGCCTCAAAGTAATTGTAGAACTTTCTACACCAATATTCCTGCTCTTTGAGTATTGTTAACCAGGCAGATCTTTTGAGAACGTTTTAGAAAACCAAGGCCTAAAACCTGCCTCACAGTACGTATTCCCAAAATATGCACAAAGAAAATGTACTTGGACACAGACATGAGCTCATAGGTATTCTGTGCCCTTCCCCCTCACCCTAACACACACATACATATATGTATGCCCTTCCCCCCCCATTTCTAACTGGCCCTCATCTGGTAGTGCTCAGGCCTCATGTGCTGCAGAGAAACCTGATCTTCCCTTTGGGTTTCAGCTAAAGCTGTTCCTTATAGCACAGGGCCTCACTTACACCACTAATGAACGCCATATTACATTATACAATCTAAATGCTGTACAGCACCTTTTAAGGCTTCTACATTGTTTTCTGCAAACACCAGACGGACAAGATGGTTCCTGCTAAGCCTCAGAGTAAACCTGTCCTAGCTATGTGAATAAATCTAGCAGTAGAACCTAATCTAAGCCAAGGAAACTCATTCATGAGTGCAGATCCTGAAAGCCTGAGGCTGGCCTTATGTTTAAACTTCCCCTTCACTCCTACATTTCACCTTCAGTTCTTTTTTGTCATCTTTCATACCCCTCTACTCCCTTCCCCCCTTACCAAGTTACCCCCTGCATACAACTTTGTTCTTTTCCTTTTTAATATCCAGATCATACTGAGATCAGACCTTGTAAAATAAACACACTGTAGAGATACACACTGAAAAAGAAGCACTAAATGTACACATGTATACACATAAGGTTTATATTCATAAATTATCAGATCATTTAAGCACTCGAGGACACTTTGCTGTTCCTTGGAAATCTAAATGAATAAAACATACATACTTAATACTGTTTGTCACTATAAATGTTTTTAGGTCATTTAATATCAAAACTACACAATATTAATGGAAACGTTTGTTTATAAAAGTGTTTGTTTAATCCAGCCCTGTAGAAGATAAATCTTATTCATCCCATAACCATCTAACCACTTCAAACAACCCATCACCATCAAAGTCAAGCAGTCGCCTTAAAGTTTCCTTATATCGGCCATCCGGCTGGGCTGGGCGGCTACATGAACAACGACTGGCTGTTGTTCACACCAGAGTTGAGTTGAGGAATAATCCGTTGACCAGGGTGAGGCTCACCGTACACAGAGCTGATCCACATATGAAATCGCCTCGTGCGGGTGAAAAGATGCAGTCAGAAGCCTTAAAATGCAACAGAAATGGAATAATATGATATTTTAAAACAGTGAACAGGTGAGGTTAAAACCAGATACTTAAGACCCTGGAGGTGTAAGACACTCACAATACTTACTGCCGCACCGTGTCAAATATATTTTTTTTAATTATATTATTAGAAAAGAACATATGCAGCATAGTAAGTGGTAATCAATGACTATGCATGACATGCTTAATAGAATAAGACTTAAAAGTTGTAGCCCCACCACTGTCAGATGGCCACTGTTGGGGCCTTAAGCAAGACCTTGAACCCTCAATTGCTTAGACAATATCGTGTCACAGTAGTGTAAATCACTTTGGATAAAAGCATCTGCTAAATGCTATAAGTGTACATTTAAAAGTTTAAGGTTGAGTGACCTCTTCAGGTTCTAAACAGAAAGTGAAACGTTCACGTAGAGTAACTTTTTGGCTGATTCGGTAAAGTCAAGTGTCTCCACCTAGTGTTCGAACTGTACAATTTCAATTCTAATAATCTTAAATCTTGAGCTTGTTTACGGTTGAGTTTGTAAACCAGCGATATTACACGTTTTTGGTATAGCATATTATTAACATCTGAATCATTTTTACCTCATCGACTACATTAAATACCTACTCCTAAAATATGCTTATATTCGTTACTAATAAAATACACCGATAAGCCATAACATTAAACCACCTCCTTGTTTCTACACTCACTGTCCATTTTATCAGCTCCACTTACCATACAGAAGCACTTTGTTGTTCTACAATTACTGACTGTAGTCCATCTGTTTCTCTACATACTTTTTTAGCCTGCTTTCCCCCTGTTCTTCAATGGTCAGGACCCCCACAGAGCAGGTATTATTTGGGTGGTGGATCATTCTCAGCACTGCAGTGACAGTGTGTGTTGTGCTGGTATGAGTGGATCAGACAGTTTTTTAAATACTGTGTCTACTCACTGTCCACTCTATCAGACACTCCTACCTAGTTGGTCAATCTTGTAGATGTAAAGTCAGAGACGATCGCTCATCTATTACTGCTGTTTGAGTTGGTCATTTTCTAGACCTTCATCAGTGGTCACAGCACGCTGCCTACATGGCGCTGTTGGCTGGATATTTTTGGTTGGTGGACTATTCTCAGTCCAGCAGTGACAGTGAGGAGATTAAAAACTCCATCAGCACTGCTGTGTCTGATCCACTCATATCAGCACAACACACACTAACACACCACCACCATGTCAGTGTTACTGCAGTGCTGAGAATGATACACCACCCAAATAATACCTGCTATGTAGTGGTCCTGTGGGGGTCCTGACCATTGAAAAACAGGGTGAAAGCAGGCTAAAAAAGTATGTAAATAAGTAATGGACTACAGTCAGTAACTGTAGACTACAAAGTGCTTCTATATGGTAAGTGGAGCTGATAAAATTTGCAGTGAGTGTAGAAACAAGGAGGTGGTTTTAATGTTATGGCTGATCAGTGTACAATTACGTAAAAGTAGTGCTTTGATCTATGTTACAGATATACAGATGAGCCAAAAACATTGACCACCCTCAAAATGTGTATACATATTGTAGCATCGGCGTCGAAGAGGCAGAGGAAACAATATTTTATTGACCTACAGGGTTTAGTAACACAGTCTGTTTAAACACTGCTTTTACAGGGAGTTTACAGGGACACCAGTAGTATTTGTTAAGCATCAACTTTTATGCTAGCAGTAATTTTTTTGTTTTTTTGTAACCAAACTTTAGTAACCAAACCAAAAAGTTATACCCACTGAGCCACCATTATCCCATGATTCTTACTGTGTATTTCTTGTGCTTAATAATTATATAATAATATTAGTGTTTACACAGCATGTAGCGTTGTGTATACAAATCTTACATATTTAGGTTTTATTCTGCCAGTCAAAGCACTAACAAGTTACCAGAAAAAAACCTTTTAGTTGTACTGTTTTTTCCAGCAAATTTTATGTCTTAATGGTGGGATTTGATTTTGTAAATGTTGATGATGTTTTTATTAGCAATTAGCAATGTGCTAGCAAACAGTTTGTAATATATAATTGTTTAATAGTAAACTGTATGCAGCAGTGACCTTGTTACCTCCTCCCTCTCCAGTTCTACCTCTTTTAACAGTAAATTTACTGTTATTCGGCCTGCTGGCACTATATGCCATTTTGTTAATTAGTCTATATTTAATCTATCCAAATGTATTACTTACACACGATGGGTAGCCCTGTCACCTCACAGCAAGAAGGTCCTGGGTTCAATTCCCAGGTGGAGGTGTCGGGGTCCTTTCTGTGTGGAGTTTGCATGTTCTCCCCATGTCTGCGTGGATTTCCTTCGGGAGTTCCAGTTTCCTCCCACAGTCCAAAGACATTCAAGTGAAGTGAATTGGAGATACATAATTGTCCATGACTGTGTTTTACAGTAAAAACTTGAACTGATGATTCTTTTGTAACTACATGTCCTGTCATGAATGTAACCAAAGTGTGTAAAACATGACATTAAAATAATAATAAATTATTTACAGAGGGGGAGAAAACTGGAGATCTCTAATGACATCCACACACATGAATAAAACACTTCACTCAGACCCATGGTGCTGCCCCCCCCCCTTCCCAGCTGTGTCATTGTGCCACCTTCCCTCATGCTCTTATCTATGTAATCTTAATGTGACTGTCTTTTCCATAAATTCAGAATCATTTGCATTTACGTGGACATTCAAGGCATCCTTTGGAAAAGACTTTTGTGTTTATTTCTACTTAAAACAAACCTCATATTATTTAATAGCTTCAACACATTTTCAAATGTACATAGCAAAATATGTTAATATAAAAACTTAAAACATGCCTTTAACTGTTTTATATGCAGAAACATACAAAAAATAGTTTATACACTAACGATGTATTTCTTCACTCTTAAACAGATGATTTGTAAAGGAAAAACAAATTTTCAGTGTTTTAGTTAAATTTGTCCATTTTGAATAGAGTTATCAGCCACAGTTTGCTACTTCTTTATTTAAAGCTCCATCCCTGGTTGGCTGATACATGGCCAGTCATTATTAAAATTAATTTATTAGGATTTTAACATCATGTTTTACACACTTTGGTTATATTCATGACAGAAACTGTAGTTACTCATTACACAAGATTCATCAGTTCACAAGTTTAATGTCAAACACAGTCATGGACAATTTAGTATCTCCAATTCACCTCACTTGCATGTCTTTGGACTGTGGGAGGAAACCTGAACCCCCAGAGGAAACCCACGCAGACACAGGGAGAACATGCAAACTCCACACAGAAAGGACCCGGACTGCCCCACCTGGGGATCAAACCCAGGTCCTTCTTGCTGTGAGGCGACATTATTAAAATAAAGAAATAACATGAAATATTGATTCCAACAGTTTGGGAAGGCCCCTTTCCTGTTTTGGCAAAGCTGCGCCCCATAGTTCTATAAAGACAAGGTTTTGTGTGTTGGAACGCCAGTGGTGCATAGAGCTCTGGACTCAACCCCATTCAACACCTTTAAGATGAACTGAAACAGTGATTTGGGAGCTAAGCTTTTTATCTATCCATGCATGACCTTAATGCTTTGTAATGTAAAGCTCTTTTGCTCAGATACACTCCAAATCTTCCCAGAATAGTGCAATAAGCAATGACATTAACCAGCAGATTCTTTTATGACATTTTATTTTAAAAAAACAAAGCAAAATAATAATCTTTCTAATAATATCCACAAACCATCTGGATCAAGCCCTCTCCTGTCGGTAGTGTGAATAGAAAATTAAATGTACAGTCACATATCTATTGTATGCATCACTGGATTTATTTTGCATGGATAAACATTTCCCCTGAGTGCTGATGAAATTATTTGTACATCACAAATGTTTGAAATCGATAGCTGGGGGTTCCTAGGTTAAAATGGGCCCAATTGCCTTATGTATGTCATAATTGTGAGTAAGGAAACACTTACCTAAAGAGAAATAGTTTAATTAACAAGACTACTGAACTACTGGTCACATAATACAACAGAAGGGCTTTCCAGCTGCAGCTCACATAGTGTGAAACACAGCACAGATTTTTTGTATTATAGGAAAGACGTTACACCTCCTACTATCAGACAACATTTACATAGAAATCCGAAATCTAAAAGCGCTTTAAAAGCCAACATTGGGGTCGACTTGTATATGGAAGTCACTCATAATAATAGATCAAATATACAAAACCTTACTATTTTTTCAGTCTCTCAGTTCTGCAGAAATGAACTTTAGTGAACTGAAGTTTTAATGACAGAATAAACTGGCGACATCTAGACTATAACATACCCTAAAGGTTCGGGATTATTGCAAAACAGGACTAATTTTCAACAAATGTATAAGGGATACAAAAGATAGAGAGGAAAAATAATGGAGGATAAAAGGAGTTTTTCACTATTCCTGACTCCCTCCATTTCCTAATCCTATACCTCAAGTCTCTCGCTCACTTGAAGAAGCCCTAGCAGAGTATCACTTGGATCCAGATGGTTTTTCAATCCCCCTGTTTTTAATCCCAAAGGAAATAGAAGACATAATAATCAAACATACAAAATTAATATTTAAAAAGAAAGGAGATGCAATAAATGTCTAGTCATTCCAATGTCCACCAGTCTGTTCCTGATACACCTCGATCACATCTTCATCTTCCATTCCCAGCTGCACAGAGAAAGAGAGCATGAGAAACACCAAAAGGTTTAAAAGTCTACAATCTCATAACAACTGCTGGTGTTTGATTATGTACACACATATGTACTGTGTACTGATTTCAGTATTTTCAGTTTCAGTAGCAGTTAGTATAAATAATGATGTGTTAAACTTCCCTTATACAGTATATGAATTACATAACTTATAACCTTAGTGCCCTATGGAAAGCTTGTTGTTGGTTTTGTTTGGCAAGGCTGCCTTAAGGAAAGCCTGACTTGTTTGTTTGGCATGGCTGCCTTAAGGAAAGCCTGACTTTTGTTTGTTTGGCATGGCTCCCTCAAGGAAAGCCTGACTTTTGTTTGTTTGGCATGGCTCCCTCAAGGAAAGCCTGACTTTTGTTTGTTTGGCATGGCTCCCTCAAGGAAAGCCTGACTTTTGTTTGTTTGGCATGGCTCCCTCAAGGAAAGCCTGACTTTTGTTTGTTTGGCATGGCTCCCTCAAGGAAAGCCTGACTTTTGTTTGTTTGGCATGGCTCCCTCAAGGAAAGTCTGACTTTTGTTTGTTTGGCATGGCTCCCTCAAGGAAAGCCTGACTTTTGTTTGTTTGGCATGGCTCCCTCAAGGAAAGCCTGACTTTTGTTTGTTTGGCATGGCTCCCTCAAGGAAAGCCTGACTTTTGTTTGTTTGGCATGGCTCCCTCAAGGAAAGCCTGACTTTTGTTTGTTTGGCATGGCTCCCTCAAGGAAAGCCTGACTTTTGTTTGTTTGGCATGGCTCCCTCAAGGAAAGCCTGACTTTTGTTTGTTTGGCATGGCTGCCTTAAGGAAAGTCTGACTTTTGTTTGTTTGGCATGGCTCCCTCAAGGAAAGCCTGACTTTTGTTTGTTTGGCCTGGCTTCCTTAAGGAAAGTCTGACTTTTGTTTGTTTGGCATGGCTCCCTTAAGGAAAGTCTGACTTTTGTTTGTTCGGCATGGCTCCCTTAAGGAAAGTCTGACTTTTGTTTGTTCGGCATGGCTGCCTTAAAGAAAAGCCTGACTTAATTGACAGTTTTGTATCTCCAGTTCGCCTACCTGCATGTCTGTGGACTGTGGGAGGAAACCGGAGCTTCCATGGGAAATCAAGTCATGGACAGTTTTGTATCTACAATTAACCTGACTGCATGTCTTTGGACTGTGGGAGGAAACCGGAGCTCCCGGAGGAAACCCAGGCAGACAGAAAGGACCTGGACCGATACACCTGAGAATCGAAACCAGAACCTTCTTGCTGTGAGCAACAGTGCTACCCACCGAGCAACCCTGCCACCCCAGTTAAATCAGAAAAAAGCAGAAAAACACACTTTAACTTTAACATTGTAAACAAGTATGTTCATATGACATTATACTCAACTCAGGGTTGAGGAGACGGTCATTACTTTCCTACTAGGACTTGTCACTTGAGGTGGTGTTTGTTGTATTTTCCAGTTTGAAATTGGAAACCAGTAAATTTTTTATATTTGGTTAAAGTTAGTATGAACTATTTTTGTATATCTTACCTATGGTCAATGTTTAGCCCCTACATGAATAAACAATGGTGAATCATTCCTTTAACCTTTAATTTAGACTCTAATATAAAGACTAATATGAATTTTTAAGGTAAAACTGCCACCATACCTCTTTGGGAGTCTGGTTGTCTGCGATTCTCTGTCCTTCAAAAAGAAATCGTAGAGAGTTCATGGGAACACCCTATGAAACAAAAGCAAAAATTCAATTAGCTGAACTGCAACACAGATTTCTTTAGCAAAGCAATCATTATGTGTCTTTTTGTACAGTGTAATTATTGTCTGTATAGTCTGTCAGATAAGAAACTGCAGGTTTACAAAGAAAAACCTTTGATCAGACTCGTCTGAAAAATGCTAATATTTTTATACTGTATGTGTGGCTTTGGGATCTTACAACTGGATTGCTTACAAGCTGTGTTCACCAATTCTGTTCATATAAACCCAAACAGCCTTCAAATATGCCACATTGATTGTTCCATTGCCTTATGTTGTCATTTTATTTAGTGTTAAAATTAACATTGACAGACTATAACAATGTTGCCATTTAAAACTTTTCTGCTAGACCTAAAATAAAACCCCATCATAAACTATTACATGCACGTACAACTTGCCCTTCATTATACAGCCAAAATGTATTGATGTACGCTCTGGTTTATTAAGTTCAATTGTTTAAGCCAGTACTTTTGGTAATAAAATAAATTAATTATATAAAAAAACTGACATGCTTCCAACCTTGTGACAACAGTTTAAGAAAGGAACTTTTGTTCACTGGCATAAAGTAGCCCCAGACCATAATTCTACCACCACCATGCCTTATAGTAGATCTGCAGATCTGTCCTGCAGAAGACTTTTCTTATATGATGCGATTAGAAATAAACTTCGATTAAGCTTTAAGGTGTGTATTTGGAAAATAATGTGTTTATTGCACAGCAGCCTATGGTGACATAAAGCTCCCATTCATCCAGCTGTTTATATTTTATAGCAGACCTGGATTACATACGACCATACAGTCACATTCTATAGCATAAGGTGAAAAATTGGCTTTTTTGCAACCTTGGCAAAGAGAACAATCTATTTATTAGAATATTTACTAGAAACATCATGTTTTACACACTTTGGTTACATTCATGACAAAACAGGTAATCACTGGTTACTCAAAATGTACTCTGTCACAAAGTCATTTTTAATGTAAAACGCAGTCATGGACAATTTTGTATCTCCAATTCACCTCACATGCACGTCTTTGGACTGTGGAAGAAAACCGGAGCTCCCGGAGGAAACCCACACAGACATGGGGAAAACATGCAAACTCCACACAGAAAGGACCTGAACTGCTCCACCTGGGAATCAAACCCAGGACTTTCTTGCTGTGACCGTGCTACCCATCGAGGCACTGTGCTACCCCCCCTCCCCAAAAGAGAACAAAGATACTCGTATAGATATGTTGTAGTTGCTTAATAATGACTTCATGTGACTTCCCTAACTCTATGATCTGCTGTGTGAGATCCACTTTCCTGACTCTTCCACCATAACGCTTGTAGCTGAGTACAATCTCAAAACTGCCCTGACACTGATGTCATTTTCAAAGGATGCATTAACATTTACATTAATACATTAACATTAATGTATTAAGTATTTTTAAAGACAGTTGTTGGAGTACAGGCCCAGACAAGGAAATCTGAATAGGCAGACCTCTTCATCTGTTACAGTACAAATAAAATAATCACAGGTTAAACAGCTTGTAGTGCGGTAATAAAAGCATCAGTTTGCAGGTTTACCTGTCTCTGACTGTATGACTCCTTCAGCTTCTTTAAATGCGTCGTCATTTTCACTTTAAAGTGAATTTCACTGTTGTCCTGCGAATGAAACACACAACACATGGGATAAGAAAAGTGGCCAAGAGCTTTGTAACACAGGCATTTATTTAGGTATATGAAACAGATAGTTTGGTGTATTTTTAATGGTTTGTTTGTTTATTTGGTTTTTCTAACGCCTTGTTTACTCTGTTGAGTTATTTCAAGGCAGGACCGATTATTTGGGGCAGGTATTTATTGCGTTTATAAAAAAGTCCTCAAGTTTATATTTGTAATAAAGTTTATGATCATGTTTGCATTGTTTCTGGTAAAGATATTGCTTATGGAGTCAGTTGTTTTCAGTCTCTCTCTCTCTCTGTTATATTTAACACATTCTATCAAAATGTGTTTTATAGTAATGATGGCTTGACATACGGGGGGTTCCTTTCTTCTTATCAAATATGAATGTGTGAGTTGGGTGTGTCCGATATGGCACCTTGTGTATAAGGTTTGTTCTGTCCGTTTTTCCAGAAATGTTGTTTGATGAGTCGTTATTTCAGGACAGATTTCATGCAGTTCATTATGGTTTGTGAGTTCCATTCGGATTGCCACTGGTTTAGAATGCATACTGTTATTAGAGTGAAGAGGTCGGAGGGTGGGAGTTTGAGGTCTGTTATCTGTTCGCTTGTTTTCCTTCTTGCCAATTGGTCCACCCTTTCATTTTCTGTAATCCCACAGTGACCAGGGATCCAGCAGTATTTTATTTCAAAGTTGTGCTCTGTAAGTTTGTCAGTTTTTTCCAAAATGTTTATGATGGTTGGATGGAGTAGGGTACGAGATTCCAGAACTTGTAGACAGGATTTAGAGTCAGTGAATATCAGTACTTTTTTTGTTTTGGTAGTTTCTATATATTCTAAAGCCATTAAAAGGGCATAAGCTTATTCTGTAAAGGAGGAGCTGTTCTGTGGGAGATTTACTTTATTGGAGTATCTACCAGCTACAATTGCCGCTGATACTTGAGTCTCTGTTTTGGATCCATCCGAATATACGGTATAGCTTGGTGCATTGGAAACTTCAGTCTAACCATGATGAAATTCTTGTTGATATGTAACTGGATGGGTGTCTTTTTCTTATTTTTAATGGTAATTAATGGTCACTTTTAAAAGTACAATTAGCACTGTTTTCATTCATTTAAATGAAGGGCTCCCTACAACAGAAATGTAAAGGTTTGTGAATATGATGAACAGTTGCAACACAGTGGTATAGTAGGTAGCACAGCTCCACGGCCCTAGATTACATTACATTACATTAAACTTTGTCATCGTGCAGAGTACAAGTACAGAGCCAATGAAATGCAGTAGCATCTAACCAGAAGTGCAAGATAGAGATTATTTACATATAATACTGTTAAAGTGCAGTAGTGACCAGATAAGTAAAATAAAGAGACATATACTAAGAACAGTAAACAGATAATGATTGTCCAGTGTATAGACTAGTATATAATTACAAAGGTATGAAAGATGACTACAGTGGCTAAATGATTGAGAATAAGTAGAGTATATAAGTATAGAAGATAATATACAATACACACATTGTTGTTGTGCTGGTGTGATTAGTGCAATAGCGACTAAGTTTAAAGTTGACCTCTATTCACTGGACACAAAAAACCACAAAAAAGCTGCTTCTCTCACCTGACCGATCACTTTTAGTTTAATGTACTCTCCATCCTTTTTGTCTCCTCCATCACTCGAGGGCTTGGTCTCCTACAGGTCAACACAAAGACAAATAAGATCAAACTGTTTTATTCATTTATTTATTTATTAGGATTTTACTGTCATGTTTACACACACTTTGGTTACATTCATGACAGGACAGATGGTTACTGGTTACTAGGGATGCATCGATACCATTTTTTCCCAACCGAGTACAAGTACATGTATTTTTGTACTTGCCGATACCGATACCTATACCTATTTAGAATACCGTTTTTTTTAAACAAAAACACACGTGAGAAGTGACGAGAAGTTTAATGATACCACGTCCAAAAATGCACGTCAACAAGTAGCGAGTGATCAAAGTGTTTGTGCGCTGACGTGATGAAATCAAGGAGGAAAAATAAATGAATCTGAGTGGATTTGGCAACACGAATAGCATGGATTGTTCTGTAGTGAGTTGGAGGTTAATAAATATTTTTGCAGTGTTGGTGTTTTGTTGTTATGTTTTGTAGAGAACGATCAGGTCAGAAATACTGTAAGACGTGTGTGTGTGCCGGTGTATTCTGATATAAACTATATTATCCCCCTGTCCCACCTGTTTACACTCCTCTCCTGCGTTTCCCCTCACACCGTATCCTGCGTTCTCATTGGCTGTTCGACATGTCACTCATTCCCAGTCGCACATCTGAGATCAGATATCTGACATGCTAGACGAGCACTCGGCGAGCCGGTCGGATCGAGATGTCGGATAGTTCACACTCAGCGATCGAGAGCCGAGTTTTGATCGCCGAGCGAACGGCGAGTTGCTCCCGAGCCGGCAAATCTAGCGCCGACCAGCCGCCGAGCGAAAATCAGGGCAAAAATCGTGTAGTGTGAACCAGGCATAACGCAGCAACGTGCACTAGGCACACGGTATCGGATGTTTAGTATCGGAGCCTCGTTTGCGAGTACGAGTACAAGTTAATGAGCGCGGTATCGGGCCAATACCCGATACCAGTATCGGTACTCATGCATCTCTACTTGGGGATCAAACCCAGGACCTCCTTGCTGTGAGGTGAAATACAGCAACTGAACACATGCTCAAAAGGAGTCGAAATGACACGTTCCATTTAAAAATGTTTGCTTGCGCCAAGGTGAAACGGCAGTGTAACGCGCCAGCCCACCAACGCTTATATCGCAAACTCTTAAGTTCCGAGTCCAGCTGTGCTGTAAACCGACCGGGCACCTACACAGACACACAAATGGCTTTGTGGCTTTTGTGGGAGGGACAATGGTCAAGGCAGAGTTTCTCATCACTGTGGCCGGTTGAGGTGCCTGCACAGGGGATCTCCGCATGCAGTGCTGTACTTTAAGAGACCCCGCCCCGGCAGGTGGAAAAACAATCACGTCAAGGGATCTGAATACTTTCTAAATATATCATGCTTTGACTACTGAAAGCCATTCTTTGTCAAACACATTTGGTATTGTCTGTGTATGAGGAAATTGCAACCTCTAACAAAACCCTGTTTAAATTGGTTTATTACCAACAAACTCACAAGAAGTAGCACATTGTTTCTGCTTTGTGGTTAAATCCTGCATGCTTTAAATCAGGGGGTTTCACCATATGCAGCATGACCTGACATAGCAGACATGATGTAGGAAAAAAAGGGGAAAAACCTACATACCAGTGCAGATAGCAACTTCCTATGACTGTCAGGTCTGTTTTTTATCAGGTTTAATGTCGACCCAGATTACTGATAGCTGTGTAGGATATAATCAGTACCAGAAAAACAAGAGGCACAAAAGAACACATGCCACAACTCCTAATACACGTTTATTATTAACAGCATGCAATTGTCCTGATCAAAACAACTGTGTAGAACTAAAGAGAAAAACAAAGCAAGCGATTTGCTTCAGTGCAGATCTCAAGAACCGTGTAATCGAGATATTTGGATATTTTGCAAACAAAATATTAGAAATGACACACTCAATAAAAGCCTGTCAGATCTGGTTGTGCATGGTGATAGGGAAACAGAAAACACATGCAGACTTTCTGCTTTGCTGTTTGTTGTACGACTCTGTGCCTTACTGAACATGATCTTACAACAGATTTGTACAACCGGTGTTAGGGTTTATAAACCAAGCAAAACTTCTTGACAGGTCAAAAAGTTTTGCTTGTTTTATAAGTCAGGAATAAATACAAACAACCTAAGCACACGCATATACAGGTCCTTCTCAAAAAATTAGCATATTGTGATAAAGTTCATTATTTTCCATAATGTAATGATAAAAATTAAACTTTCATATATTTTAGATTCATTGCACACCAACTGAAATATTTCAGGTCTTTTATTGTTTTAATACTGATGATTTTGGCATACAGCTCATGAAAACCCAAAATTCCTATCTCAAAAAATTAGCATATCATGAAAAGGTTCTCTAAACGAGCTATTAACCTAATCATCTGAATCAACGAATTAACTCTAAACACCTGCAAAAGATTCCTGAGGCTTTTAAAAACTCCCAGCCTGGTTCATTACTCAAAACTGCAATCATGGGTAAGACTGCCGACCTGACTGCTGTCCAGAAGGCCATCATTGACACCCTCAAGCAAGAGGGTAAGACACAGAAAGAAATTTCTGAACGAATAGGCTGTTCCCAGAGTGCTGTATCAAGGCACCTCAGTGGGAAGTCTGTGGGAAGGAAAAAGTGTGGCAGAAAACGCTGCACAACGAGAAGAGGTGACCGGACCCTGAGGAAGATTGTGGAGAAGGGCCGATTCCAGACCTTGGGGGACCTGCGGAAGCAGTGGACTGAGTCTGGAGTAGAAACATCCAGAGCCACCGTGCACAGGCGTGTGCAGGAAATGGGCTACAGGTGCCGCATTCCCCAGGTCAAGCCACTTTTGAACCAGAAACAGCAGCACTGGACTGTTGCTCAGTGCTCCAAAGTACTGTTTTCGGATGAAAGCAAATTTTGCATGTCATTCGGAAATCAAGGTGCCAGAGTCTGGAGGAAGACTGGGGAGAAGGAAATGCCAAAATGCCTGAAGTCCAGTGTCAAGTACCCACAGTCAGTGATGGTCTGGGGTGCCATGTCAGCTGCTGGTGTTGGTCCACTGTGTTTTATCAAGGGCAGGGTCAATGCAGCTAGCTATCAGGAGATTTTGGAGCACTTCATGCTTCCATCTGCTGAAAAGCTTAATGGAGATGAAGATTTCATTTTTCAGCACGACCTGGCACCTGCTCACAGTGCCAAAACCACTGGTGAATGGTTTACTGACCATGGTATTACTGTGCTCAATTGGCCTGCCAACTCTCCTGACCTGAACCCCATAGAGAATCTGTGGGATATTGTGAAGAGAAAGTTGAGAGACACAAGACCCAACACTCTGGATGAGCTTAAGGCCGCTATCGAAGCATCCTGGGCCTCCATAACACCTCAGCAGTGCCACAGGCTGATTGCCTCCATGCCACGCCGCATTGAAGCAGTCATTTCTGCAAAAGGATTCCCGACCAAGTATTGAGTGCATAACTGAACATAATTATTTGAAGGTTGACTTTTTTTGTATTAAAAACACTTTTCTTTTATTGGTCGGATGAAATATGCTAATTTTTTGAGGGTTTTCATGAGCTGTATGCCAAAATCATCAGTATTAAAACAATAAAAGACCTGAAATAGTTCAGTTGGTGTGCAATGAATCTAAAATATATGAAAGTTTAATTTTTATCATTACATTATGGAAAATAATGAACTTTATCACAATATGCTAATTTTTTTAGAAGGACCTGTACACCGATCAGGCATAACATTATGACCACCTTCCTAATATTGTGTTGGTCCCCCTTTTGCTGCCAAAACAGACCTGACATGGACTGCAATAATGCTTAGGTAGGTGGTACGTGTTAAAGTAACTTCCACATGGATGCCAGGACCCAAGGTTTGCCCAAAGCATCACACTGCCTCCGCTGGCTTGCCTTCTTCCCATAGTGCATCCTGGTGCCATGTGTTCCCCAGGTAAGCGACGCACACGCACCCGACCATCCACGTGATGTAAAAGAAAACGTGATTCATCAGACCAGACCACCTTCTTCCATTGCTTCGTGGTTCAGTTCCGAAGCTCTTGTGCCCATTGTTGCCGCTTTCGGTGGTGAACAGGGGTCAGCATGGCACCCTGACTGGTCAGCGGTTATACAGCCCCATACGCAACAAACTGTGATGCACTGTGTATTCTGACACCTTTCTATCAGAACCAGCATTAACTTCTTCATGAATTTGAGCTACAGTAGCTCGTCTGTTGGATCAGACCACACGAGCCAGCCTTTACTCCCCACATGCATCAATGAGCCTTGGCCGCCCATGACCCTGATGCCGGTTTACCACTGTACCCTTGGACCACTTTTGATAGATACTGACCACTGCAGACCGGGAACACCCCACAAGAGCTGCAGTTATGGAGATGCTCTGACCCAGTCGTCTAGCCATCACAATTTGGCCCTTGTCAAACTCGCTCAACTTTGAGGATAAAATGTTCACTTGCTGCCTAATATATCCCACCCACTAACAGGTGCCGTGATGAAGAGATAATCAGTGTTATTCATTTCACTTGTCAGTGGTCAAAATGTTATGCATCGTCAGTGTATGTTTTGAGGACAAGTAATAAAATGGGTTAAAATAAACAGATGTTTAATATATTCAAACTGCTGTTAGTTCTATTTTCCTTAATTTATTTAGAGAAAATAAAAGCTAATTAAGTGTATGGGTAAAGTGGCTCAGTTAAAGAAATGGCAATCACCAATCTCATAGAGCAAATTCACCAGATTCCGATCTCTGCCAAACCTCTTTTGGTATAATAATAAAAGCAAAAAGCACAGACAATAAGGTAAAAAAGTCAGTTTTAGGTTGAGATTTGGAGAAAAGCTCAAAGTGCAAATGTTTTTTTTTTTTTACGTTTTGCTGGCTTTTTTTTTTTTTATTAAATAAAAATCTTCCTTTAATTATCCTTAAGTGTTTAGAACATGCTCAAAAAGTTATGACAGAAGCATGTTTACCACTGAGTAATGAAGTGAAAATCCATTAATCTTATAATAACTACACTAAAGATGTCAAGACAAGCTTTAATATACCTACAACACCTCTATTTAATATTTGTTTTTTTTCTCACAGTGTTTATGTTTATCTTACTGTTCTACATTACTGCCAGTTTCACTAAATTACACTGTTTTTATTAAATAACATGAAAAGACTTGTTGGCATGTTTTATATTGTAATAGGATGATATAAGCTTGTCGATTATTGCTTAAAAATGGCAACATTTGCAAGTTCTCACAGTTCTCATTGTTTGGGTCAATTTAAGATATTATTTATTTATTAGGATTTTAACGTCATGTTTTACACTTTGGTTACATTCATGACTGAAATGGTAGTTACTCATTACACAAGATTCATCAGTTCACAAGGTTATATCGAACACATTCATGGACAATTTAGTGTCTCCAATTCACCTCACTTGCATGTCCACGCAGACACGGACCACCCCACCTGGGGATCGAACCCAGGACAAGTTCTCACTGTTTGGGTCCATTGAAGATATTATTTATTTATTAGGATTTTAACGTAATGTTTTACACACTTTGGTTACATTCATGACTGAAACGGTAGTTAACCGTTACACAAGATTCATCAGTTCACAAGTTCAACGTCAAACACAGTCATAGACAACTTTGTAGCTCAAATTCACCTCACTTGCATGTCTTTGGACTGTGGGAGGAAATCGGAGCTTCCAGAGGAAACCCACGCAGACAAGGGGAAAACATGTAAACTCCACACAGAAAGGTCCCAAACCACCCCACCTGGGGATCAAACCCAGGAACTTCTTGCTGAGAGGCAACAGTGCTACCCACTGAGCCAACATGCTCAGTGACAACAGTTTTTCGAAGAGCTTCCAAGCTCACGTGGCTAAATGTATCACAGCAGCATGATGGTTTCCTGTGCTATGCTGTCTGAAGGGATTGAGTGTCATGCAAATTCAGTAAAGGTTTCCTTGCCTTTTATTGACAGAGATTTTTAAGGACTTCCTGTCTCTTTTTTCCATGTTTATCTACAATAGATAGTGAAAAAAATTATTTGCAATCTTGCATTGAGAAAAGTTCTTTTTTATTTAATTATTTTACTTAATTATTATGAATTCTCTCACAAAGTAATGAGTCTTGACCTATCACTGTTTTCAAAAACTGAGCCCTTGGTGGATCCTTTTTTCAATCATTATACCCTCACCTGTTACCAATTTACCTGCAAAAAACCTGAATTTATAATCATTTCACTTTTATTTTTTCCCTGTCAACATTTCTGTGTGTTAAAGGCATCAACTTCAACAATTTCAATATCTGATCATTATTTTTATAAGATACAATCAAGTTGGCCAGCTAAAACATTAAAATATATTTTTGTACTTCTGTCAGTAATGTCATTTTTTAAAATTGAATTTATAAATGGTGACAACCATATCACCAGGGCCAGTGATAGCTCAGTGGTTAAGGTACTGGACTAGTAAACGAAAGGTTGCCGGTTCAAGCCCCGCCACCACCAAGTTGCCACTGTTGGGCAAGACCCTTAACCCTCAATTGCTCATTGTGTTCAGCTCATTGTGTAAGTCGCTTTGGATAAAATGCTGAAAATGTAAATGTAAATGTGACAAACATCATGTGAATTTGATTAAAGTCATATTTAAATTACAAGTAACCAAAATAAGATATCTACATTTCAGATTATATGTTCTATTAAGGGCTCTAGAAAATGTGTCAACGTCATGTCTTACACTTTGGTTACATTCATGACATGAAACGCTAGTTACTCATTACACAAGGTTATATCGAACACATTCATGGACAATTTTGTATCTCTAATTCCCCTCACTTGCATGTCTTTGGACTGTGGGAGGAAACCGGAGTTCCCGGAGTAAACCCACACAGGATCGAACCCAGGACCTTCTTGTTGTGAGATGACAGTGCTACCCACTTAGCCACCGTGCCACCCTAATTAAGCGTTTGAAGCATGACATTTGTGCTGCTTCCACAAATAAGGGTTATAAAACCATGATGAATGATTGTCTGCCTGAAAGTGGTCTCAGTACTAACTAACCTCTGGATAATTGTGCTTTTATCCCAACAATGTAAATACACAACATTATGGATTATTGAATGTATCATGCTGGTAAACAATATGATGATACTGTATCCCATTTCAAATCAAACCCACAATTTGGATAGAACATATATATAATGAAACTACTTTTTCAAATCTTTAGCTAAATAAACTTCGTTGTCAGTCAAAGTAGGTTAAGATTACAGTTAAGTAAAGTAAAAACCTTAATTTAGTCGAGGTTTCCCATAATCCGATTTCTAAAGGGTAACCTCAGATTTTTATTGTAATAATCTGGTTATTGTGTGCATGTAAACGCACTTATTGCAGCGCATTGTATAATAGTCACTGTGAGAACACATTGCTAACAGCATGAAACCAAAACATTCCCCTTTTATGAATGGTTCAAGAAAATAGCTTGTTACTTTATGCGGATTTTAATACGACAGATATGTTTAACAAACAACACCCAGTTCAGTTGTAATCTAACAGCAAGATCTCTCAACATGTTCTTTTGCTTGTTATGAATCTTGTATAGTCGTTACTTTCCCAGCCGTATTTAGGTAAACCCCACCACTTGTGACGGGATTGGCTAAAATAACACACTCTGCACTGGGATTGGATAAAATTTCACACTCTTGCCCAAGCTTAAACAAACTATTGCCAATCATGGCGCAGGGGGCGGGATTTGTCTGAATATGAGTGGAAAATTAACGCAGACTTACTGGAATACCAAGCTAACTGGCTAAACTTAGCTGTCAACACTAAGCCCCAAATCTTTAAACACATATTTTTTGTTTAAATTATTATAATAGTACAAACTCAAATGGGCAATGAAACGCAACAGAAGAACACCAACAGAAAGACAGGCAAATGCGAGGCAAAATCCCTATTCAAATCAGTTAGCATTGGTGCTAACAGCATGTTAGCTAAATGTTCTTTGAAACAGTAAATCTCAAGTCAAGTGTTTTTAATTACCACTAGGTTAATAACAATACGTTTACTCTAAAGCGTTAAAAAACTCACCGCATCTGACATAGTCCACACCGTCTGATTACTGTCTGATAGAGCTGAAGTGTATGAGTAATGTATTCTTCAGTAAGTAAAACACAGCAGCAGCAGTTCTGAGATGACTGGATGAAGGGGAGGGAACGTTCACGCTACAAGTCAAAAGTTTACATACATTTAAGGACATATAATAGCTGTCTTGGAATTCCAATCATTTTTGCACCTGTTATTTTCTGTTTCTAAATAAAAAACTATAATGTCATTTTAACTGTGTGATGATTATGTTATGATTGATGTTAGCTGGTGACGTATTTGTGTGAATATAAACAGGGTTAGTTTAACTGCACTCAATAAAAGTACATGGAACAGTGGTCCCTTGGCAAGGTCAGACAGAAAACTCAATCTGCCTTCTTATGCTACTAGAAGATTTTTTCAGATGGTCAGATGTCAGATTGTACAGATGGTCCGATGCTGATGAAACACAGGAGTCACTGGCCACAGTCAATTAAGCTTTACATCTGCTGTCATAAACATTGTGCCTTCCATGGCTGTTAATTCTCTTAAAAAAAGATTTACAATGTTGTCACTGGCCAACTTAATTATATATTTTTTTAAATATAACATATTGACAATTTGCAACAAAAACAGTTGAGACAGGGGCATGTTTACCTTTCCCATCCTTTCCTATTAATTACACTTTTTAATCATTTGGTAACTTAGAATTGTAATTGTCACAATTTTGCAAATGGAATTTTTACCAGTTCTTTACCAATTTTTACCAGTGCTCACAAGACCTCAGCTGCTCAACACTCCATAGTTGCCATTGTATAATTTTCCTTTTTAAATTGTGCCATATATTTTCAAAAGGACACAGAAACACACACTTACTCTGTGTCAAGTGCAGTACCTTCAGGCATATGCAAGTCCTGGTGACTCGCACCCCCATGCTATGACAGACTTTGTCACCTTTCACTTTTTCCACTGTCCTTTGGTCCATCTGACAGGAGCTTGGGCCCACAGAACTTATCGATACCAGCAGTAACCTTTATGTCTTCTAGCATCAATAAGTCTTGTCCGCCCAACAATCTATTGGCAGTCCATGGCTTATCCCTCTATCACTTTCAGTTGGTACTCGCCTCGGCTGCCTGTGAGCACCTCTTGCTGTTTGCGAGACTCACCATATCGGCTGCATTCAACATATGTACTATTAGTGAGGGCAGAATGATTGTCTTAAAAATACACTGTAAAATCCTAAATAAACTGCATCTTTCAAAATGCATGCTGATTTTGTGACCTGCAAAGTGACACATCCCGCCAGTAGATGATGTTACACATATTTACACATGATCCTAAAATGTACAAGAAGATAATTAAGAAAATTAAGCATGAGAAGGAAATTTAATGAAAGTGAAAACAAGTTTGTGCTTCAGGAAGAGAAACCGGTGCGTCTCTTGTGTTATGAGGCCGTGTCTGTGGTAAAGTAGAACAATATAAATGCAGAATTCAGCCTCCAAGAAAAACAGCAATGTGACTGCAATCACAGCAGGATACGTTACAATCGGCCCTTTGAGGGCCACCATAATGCTGATGTGGCCCTCGGTGAAAATGAGTTTGACACCCCTGCTTTAAATGAGGGCACGTGTCCACATTTACCAAGTCCGCGCCAAACCAACCTGAGACGCATGCGCGGGGGAAGATTCTCTGTTGTGCGTAGTGCGCATGCGCTTCGCTCGCTTAAGATACCGCGTGGTGCAGAGTACATGTGGTTGATAGAGGGAAGAGCTCTCACACAGGGGAGCTGAATAACTTTGATTTAAACACCACATATATTGTTTAAAATGTTAGTTTTATTTGAAACCGCTGCCGGCTATGCCATATTTAAGGTATGTTTACTTTATTTGTGGTTTTATTACTGCATTGTACAAAAATTACCCTCATTGCGTTTTCTGAGTTGTTAGCTAGTTAGCTAGCAGTGGTAGAAATGTATGTAACTGGAGAGAATTAAGTTATTCTATGATATGAAAAGTGATCATAATGGAAACGCGTGTGCATAGATCTGTGCTCCGATTGGATAGTATTCTTAAATTCTGAATAACTTGAGAAACTGAGGAACACTAATGCAGGCCCGTCGTGCAGCCACGTTGGATAGATCTAAAAAGTTAGCTGGGTGTTAGGTTTGTATGTAAGGTGCTAGTAATCTAAATATATAAACGCATTTGAGCCTTTTTGTTGATCATATTTAACGCGATGTGTTTTTTGTGCTCATTAAAGTTACCCCACGTGCTCTCGCCAGGCCCGCCGGACATACCCACATGCCATGTGTCTACTAATATTAATAAAACGCTTCATTTTAAGGTCCTAAATGCTCAAGTGCTCAAAATGCTTTACATGAGGAATATTAAGCAAAGTGTTTAATCAGATGCGCTACATTATAAAAAAAAGTCGAGGTTCAACCGATGGACCCTAAACATGTGCAACACACACCGCCTGGTGGGCCACTATGCTTACATACAGGCTACTGTTAGTGAATGACTAGAATTACCTGACTGCTTTATGACCAGAAACACAAAATGTTTAGTTCATCCCAAAATGATTCAAGTTAATGGTTCAGCAAGTTATGATTCTATTGGAGCGTAAAATGAGCTATTCAATTATCAGTCTTCACTGGACTGCAGCACATGTTGACAATATAAAAATAAATTGGAAAACAGGGCTTTTAAAATACTGTTACTGTTGGAACATAGCCAATTAGGATGTGAATTTATATAGTCTGTGTGTATTCACTTGTAAATCCTGCTTGATTCTGCAATATTTTAAATTATAGGAATGCACTGAAGTAAAAGGTTTTGTGCCACTTCAGTATTAGAGAGGACACAAAGTCCAGATGAGCTTTCTCTTCATTTATCTTCTCTGGATTTTTCCAAATGCAATTCTTTGCATCATCTGTTTATGGTCCAATGGTGTAATAAATTTTCTTGTAGCATCTAAGCCAAACTTCCCATAAACCGTGACTCTCAAAATATCAGGTCCAATAAACAAAATGACTTATGTGGCAAGTAGTAATAAACATGTTTTTTTCTTTTTCTTTCACACAGGTCCTTGATGAGCAGAAGCTCCAGCAGGTGGACAGCCTGTGGAAGGAGTTTGAAACACCAGAGAAAGCCAATAAAGTGTGAGTTACATTTATTTGAAATTTAACGACATAAATAAGTCTTAAAGCTGTATAGTTCGACAAATAATTTGCAGTAATTTAATCTCATATGTTAAAGAACCCCCTGTAAAAAGAAAAGCAATTTGACAATGTGGCCATAACACAAAATAATATAATTTATAATTTTCTTTGTACTTGAAATGATTCTGTATACATAGTTTGGATTCCTTATATATAATTAATACACAACCCTTGTTTTTTCCACTTATTCCTTTGTTTAAATTGACCCCCTCCTTTACTGTAAAGTATATTTTGGTGTAATAGAATATAGCTAATTAGGCTTCTTTTATTGCTTATGATTTCATAATTGCCATAAGTGGAGGAGAATTTGAGTCCTAAATGGCTTTAAAAGGATAAGCAATTAGTGTTGCTTTTAGTTTGTATAATATTATATTTGTAGAATTTGACAGTTAAATTATAGACAATGTATTGGTTGAATTTTTATTTGTTGGTATCAGGCTATTGTTAAATGTTTACTGTCCTTTTACAGAGTGAAATTAAAGCACTTTGAAAAGTTTCAGGACACAACAGAAGCTCTGGCAGGTACGTTCAATAAACTAATTGCATTTAGTATTTATGCATTATGTTAATTTACAGTTGCAGTTGGAAATTATTCAACCCCCTTATTCAGTTAAAAACTTCACTAAATCTAGCTCTTTCCAGAAAAGTCTAATTTTCTTTGAAGTGGGCCCACCACTGAGGTCCTATGAGCACCTCTTTAACCCAGTCATCTAGCCATAATGATTTGGCCCTTATCAAAGTTACGCAGGTCTTTATGCTGCCCATATCTCCCACATTTAATGCACATATTACTACACTTAATGTATCAATTACCCTGAAAAAAGCATTGCTATGCACACTTAAAGGTTAGGTTTTCCTTATCAGTGTATGCCCCTACAAGTATCTAAAACGTTTAACCTCAACTGCATTTGTCAGTGTTGTCGATGATGTATCTGTTAAACTGACTCAAAGTATGAGGACACTAAGCAGTTTATTCGTCACTACCACTGAGACAACACTTATGATGCCTTTGATTATTCTGCTTGTTTGTGCAGTAAACAATCAGACCTTAATTTGCCCCTTTGCTTGCATAATTTCTATAATGACTAACTGGACTCCTTTCTTTTTTAATTTTAGCTGCCACTGCTCTGGTAGAAGGAAAGCTTGGAAAAACATTAAAGAAAGTCCTGAAAAAAGTGGTGGCTAAAGAGGCTCATGAGCAGCTTGCGATTACAGATGCTAAATTGGGAGGAGTCATTAAAGTAAGTGCACTGTTCTAAAAAATGTATGTGGCACATTTTAATTCAAGTGTAGTTTGGGCAAATGCTAGGTCATAAGTAAAGTTCTATTTTTAAGCACTTTTGTCAGGACATCAGGTTTAATAATGCCACTTATGAACAAACTTGCAGAATATTATTTTGACGGTGGACCATTCTCAGCACTTCAGTGACACTAACATGGTAATTAGTAGGCAGTCTGATGTTCTGGTATGAGTACTTCAGGTGCCCCAGTGTTCAATCTAAACTATAAAGCCAGCAGCATTGTGATCAAGAAGTATTCACAGATGAAATGGAATGTGCCTAATCGAATGTCCAGTACATGTAAACAGTTTAATATTTCTGGTCCCTGGTGCACCTGATAACACTTCCATGTCATTGCAGCACTGAGAATGGTACACCATCCAAATAATAACCTGTCCTATAGGAATCCCTTTCTGTTGGTGACAAGCAGACAGGAAAACGGTGGCCTACAATCAGTAATTGTATACCCACAAAGTGCATCTGTGTGGTACATGTTGCTCCTAAAATGGGTAAATACAATATAGGTGTACATAATAAAGTGGTTAGGAGTAAAAGCATTTTTATTACAAAGTTAGGCGCACCAAGAAATCTGGTCGCTGACTGACTTGTGTGGGCTCTTGCAGTATCCCATAATCAGACTCTTAAAGTACATGTTATCTTAAAGATCAGTCGATGGCCAAAATTACCTGCTGTCATTTGATTATTTTGCACTTGTCAATACTCTGTGTTTGGTTTGTACTCTGTTGCCTCCTGCAGGATAAGATAAATGTAAGCTGTGTACACAGTCCTGCTGTAGCTGAGTTGATGAGGGGCATTAGGAACCAGATGGAGGGTCTGATCACCGGGCTCCCTCCCAGAGAGATGAGCGCCATGTCTTTGGGTCTAGCACACAGGTGGGACACCAGCAGCTACTAAATACACAATCAAAATCATTTAGTGCTGTCAATGATTAGTTGTATAACTGACTCATGTGAAGAAATCAATCACAGTTCGTCACTACCACTGAGACAGCATTGGCACAGGTTGATATGCTCTTGTCTTGATGCACATATCACAATCTTCTCATTCTTGTTCCATTTGCTTAGTCTCTCCCGGTACAAGCTGAAGTTCAGCCCGGACAAAGTGGACACCATGATCGTCCAGGCCATATGTAAGTAGATAGTTGTTCATCATTTAAATCATGGTTCATATATGACAATCGTTGATGATTCTGACCTTGTGTCAAGACCCTGAAATCTGTGAGGGTGTCTAAGTCACTACCTCATCTGAGATTGTAAAAACCAACCTAGAGTAATACAAATAAGCTAATAGTTCTGGCATAACAGACTCTCGTTTCTGTTGTCAGCTCTCTTGGATGACCTGGATAAGGAGTTGAACAACTACATCATGCGCTGTCGTGAGTGGTACGGCTGGCACTTCCCTGAACTTGGCAAGATTGTCACAGACAACTTGGCATACTGCAAAACAGTCCGGAAAATCGGTGGGTACACATGCTGGCTTAATAGAGCAGACACTGTTATTTTTGACTCATCCTAAAGTGTCATTGGCATTAAAACATGACATTTAAATCCAAATAAATGTAATTATATAAATGCATTTAAAATTATTCCTGTTCAGATTAGAATGCAGCTTGTATACAAATTGTTCATCCCCATTGTTGACATCTGTTGTAAAGAAATACTTTAATTAGACATTATACTGCATTGCCTAGCTTTAGAGTGAGGTAATTGTGCTAGATGTCACTTGCTAAAACATTGCAGCAGCTATGCCACTGTAAGGTTCAGGCTCAGTTTGCTCTCGATGTGGTTTTCTGTTTAATTTCTGCTGTGTTTTTAAACACTGTTTGTAATTGTTCCTTAACAGGTGACCGTACAAATGTGGCAACCACTGACCTTTCTGAATCGCTGCCAGAGGAGGTTGAGGGTGAGGTCAAACTGGCTGCAGAGATCTCCATGGGAACAGAAGTGTCTGAGGAGGACATTAGTAACATCATGCACCTGTGTGATCAGGTGTGTAAAGCTGTGTGTCTGTTCATGTATCATCTATGATTCACCTCTAAATGTATAAATTATTTATTACAAACCCCAAATATGCTTGTTTTCTATTTAAATAGAGTCAAGGAAACATGTATTTTACTGTATTTACATAATATACCTCCAGTTAAGCCCAAGTCATGTCATAAACATTGAAAAATAATGATTGAGGGAGTTTGGAAGCTTATTAACACCATAAATTAATTCTTATCTGATTGCAATGTCATTGCTGGAACTAACAGATTTGAGATGAGAACAAGAAAATTTAATTGATATTTACACCATTGGGGTTTAATTCTGGCCAACCTTCCTCAAGGTTACCACAATGCCAACAACCACCAACTGCATTACAACCAAGTAATAATGTAATGAGCAGTTTTGTCTTTTTATGTTCTTTATTATTTTCTTGCCAAATTAGATTGTTTTCCATTGCATTTGCAGCCCCATATCATGATGCTCTCACCCTGTACTTTGGGACTGATGTTCCTAATCATATGCGCAGGACAGACTGAATTATTGTGTTATATTAAAGTGTAGTGTAGGTAGGGCTGGGCGATTTTGCAAAAAAAAAAAAAAAAATCTCGATATTTTAATATTATTACAGATTGTCGATTTCGATTTTTTTTTTTTTGTGTTCATGTATATTGCAATTGAAAAAAGACTCAAATTTATTTTTCTTTTTTTGTGTTTTAATTTAAAAGACTGCAGAAGTGAAAAATAGTAACAGCACCATCTATAATTATCATTTCAAGAGACTTAAACTTTATAACGATAACGATATAACAATAATTAAAATAAAATAGAAATCTTAATTATCTATATCCTTTATAAGAATAGCTCATAAACAACTCTTACTTTAAATCTTGTGCAGCAGAACCTCCTTATATTAGGAAAGTGCAAAACTACAAAAAGTTCTTTACAGGTTTCTTAAAAGGAACACAAACCTGTGAAGTAAGTCTGTATCAGTATCTAGGCTGGGGGGCATCAAGTAATCACTCTACTCAGCTTTGATTTTGTCCTCTTGTGACTCTGGGGGGTGGATGGAGGGGGCAAGTTCTGCTTCTAACAATATAGACTACAATTCCCATGCTCCCACGGACTGTCACGTGACTAGCACATGTCCCCGGTCAGCCAATCCTGATCGCGCTCATCGGCTCCGAGTTTGATTCAGTTCGGCTGTTTGCTTCAGTGACTCTTATTTGAACTCTGTTTGTGTCTCGTTTTGCCGATCGTGTTTGCGCTCCTTATTTCTGAATCTAACCGTTACCGTGTATAATCCATGTTGTCTTCTGTTTACTGTTTTAGTTTTCACTGGTTTTGGACACTGTTTTTGCCCTTTTGATATTAAACTTTCCCTGATTTATATTTCGCGAGCGTCTGCTCAGTTTCTGCCTCGTGACATGTTAGTATTTTAATTAAAAGTTAAAGTATGTAAACAATCGCGATTGTCACATTTCTAACATCGGGTGAAAACGTTCATTCAAATGAACCGAATTAATCGTGAAAATCGCCCAGCCCTAAGTGTAGGAATGTTTATGTACATGCTCATTCGTACTTTCACAAGTATATTAGAATGAATACTTTTTTGTTTGACTCAGTTAGCATGTGGTTAAATTTCCACTAGAAAAAATGTTCACACTGTGTTGCTTTGCATGAATAACAGTTGTTAATGTCTTTAGGTCATTGAAATCTCAGAGTATCGCACTCAGCTATATGACTACTTGAAAAATCGCATGATGGCCATTGCTCCAAATCTCACAGTTATGGTTGGGGAATTGGTCGGAGCTCGACTCATCTCCCATGCTGGTAAGTACATGTTTTTAGACTTTGTATATGTTATGTATGATCTATAAACGCATTCTATTTTTAAACAGGTTTCTATTTAAATAAAAGTTTATATTAAAAAGTTTCGTCACCAATTTTTTTCCTATGATAAATAAATAAAAATAAATAAATACATTATTTTGCTTTGTTTGGTGGATCCACAACTGTCACTAAAGATCCAAAGGCACCCGTGCTTTTACCTGTTTACCTGGCACAGCGGGATATTCCACTAGCACACCAGCGCCGAGATTCTGAACTCCTCTGTTCGAAACTCTGCCTAGCCACAGGTCGGCTGGGTGCCATCTAGTGGGCATAATTGCAGCAGACACGGTTCTGCTAGGGCGGGATGACCGGACTATGTGTGTGGGGTGTTCAAACGCTGTGTAAGGACCTTGATTGGCAGATCAAGAGGTGCCTGTGCAGAGTGCATAGGTGAAAAAGGGTTCTGCAAAGGGCTGTGCGTGGGTTGGAAGAGGTGTGAGCAGCAGTATACCCACCTCGACTGCAATCGGGGATCCCACCAGTGGTAGACAAATTGACTAGGCTAAATTGGGAAAGAATTCATAAATAGAAAAAAAAAAATCCAGTCTTACTAAAAAAAAAAAAAAAAAAAAATAGGATGTGGACGTTTCCTACTCCCTTCCATTGTACTTGTTTTTTATTATTTAAATAAAATTGTTTAAACATGCTTTTTTAAAAACTTCTCCAGTGCCTTTATACCGTAATGTTCTTGTACATCTCTTACTCACTTGCGTTTTATCCCTATTTCTTCTCAGGTTCCCTGTTGAACTTGGCAAAGCACCCTGCGTCTACAGTGCAGATTTTGGGGGCAGAGAAAGCTTTGTTCAGAGCACTGAAAACCCGACGAGACACTCCCAAGTACGGTTTAATTTATCACGCTTCTCTGGTGGGCCAGACCTCAGCCAAAAACAAGGGCAAGATCTCCAGAATGCTGGCAGCCAAGGCAGCCCTGGCCATCCGCTACGACGCGCTGGGTGAAGATACCAATGCTGAGATGGGAGTGGAGAACAGAGCCAAGCTGGAGGCTCGTCTACGGCAGCTGGAGGAGAAAGGGGTGAGTTGGTTAACTCTGCAGGGCTTGGTGAAAGCAATGTGGTCTTGCAAGCGGTGATTATAATGACGTTATGTCACAGTCCTGAATACTCCATGTGGCTTTTTTGTCACTACCTCATCTGAGCTTGTGTTCGAGTGTGAAAAATTATAAGATGCTGTTTTCTCTGCTTCTCTTGTAAAGCAGTTTGTCTCTTTCTCCTCTCAGATCAGAAGGATTAGTGGATCAGGCAAAGCTTTGGCCAGGGCTGACAAGTATCAGCACAAGAGGTAAGTCCAGCTAGCCACCTGCTAAAGGAGGATGTGCATGCAGATATATCTGATGTACTACAAAAACTGTTAAAGAATGTTCTCAAGTTGATTTGTGACATCCTGGTTGCTGTGTTTTTACAGTGATGTTAAATTTTACGACCCATCTGGAGACTCGACGCTTCCAACTGTCTCCAAGAAAAGGAAAATAGAGGAAGTGGAGGAGGAGGAAGAAGAGAAGCCAGTAGAGGTTAAGGCCAAGAAAGTGAAGAAGGAAACGCCAACTAAAGGTAAGATACAGAAACTTCAGTGTGGTGTTTTCTTATAGAATGGCTGATAAATTAACTTGCTCTAATGGTAATAAAGTGGTTTGATTTAGTCATTATTATTTGAGGCTCAACATGCTAGCCACTGCCGGGTGCACTATCAAGTCCTGATAGACGTGAGGGTTGCGTCAGTGAGGGCATTCAAATATGTATTTTTATCAAACATATACTGACTGCACTAAATACTTACGAGACCGACAATGTGTGTAGCAGTACCAACCACTATGGAAAACTTTTTTTAAGCCCAAATAGAAACAATCATCAATTTCATATAGGGACTGTGTGGCACCGTGGCTCAGTGTGTAGCACCGTCACCCCTCAAGAAGGTCCTGGGTTCGATCCCCAGGTGGGGAGGTCCGGGTCCTTTTTGTGTGGAGTTTACATGTTCTGCCCGTGTCTGCGTGGGTTTCCTCCGGGTGCTCCGGTTTCCTCCCACAGTCCAAAGACATGCAATGAGGTGAATTGAACTTGTGGACGGATGAATCTTGTGTAATGAGTAACTATTGTTTGTCATAAATGTAACCAAAGTGTGTAACCCTTCCTGCCATGAATATAACCACTGTGTAAACATCGTAAAACATTAAAATAAATAAATTAAATGAAGTTGCACAAGGAGTGCTGCTTGCACCCACATGCACATGATCACACTGTTCTGAGCTCCACTGCTTCAGATGGTCTATAAAAGTAGAAAAAATACAAAAGTAATTAAAGTGCTTATAGTGAAAAGCATTGAAATGCAAGCGTGGTGTTTTTCATTTTTCAGAAGCTGAAGCATCAGAAGAGGCTGAAACAGAGACGCCCAAGAAGAAAAAGAAAAAGAAGGAAAAGAAGCAGGAGGCAGAGGTAAAGGTGGAGGAAGAAGAAACGGTGGAGGAGGAGACTGCTCCACAGGTAAGAAGATTTTTTTTATTTTTGGTACTGTAAGCACATCTATCTTCAAAAGAAAAACTTTTTTTAATGCTCTGCTTTCACCCAACCCTCATGTTCACAGACATCAGAAAAGAAGGAAAAGAAGAAGAGGAAACTTGAAGCTGAGGAAGAAGAGGAGGCAGCAGTTAGTCCCACAGAAGAGGTAAATATTTCGTTCATCAACGCATATGGAAAAACTTTGCTCCAGTTAAGCAGCATAGTTGGTGTGTTCGAAAACCCAGTGAGCTGCCTACTGCATACATAGGCAGCTGCCTCAGTAGAGAGGATTCTAATAAGTCATCAACTTATAAGTCAGGTTATTTGAACGCACTACTTAGACAGTGATTACATCAGTTTTCACTTACTAAGCTAACACAGTTAGCCTTGTGCCATTCAAACCAATGGGATAAAGTGGCATAATGCACTAGCATGTCAACTAACATCTCTCTCAATGTACCAAAAATGGTTAAATTGTCACTAAGAAGCCCGAAGTTTCAAATAAATGACATTTATTACATGTTTATTCACATTAAAAATCAATGATAATTTATTTACATACTCTGTTCATTACTAACTGTTTATTGCTCTGCATTTGTCAACCATATTTGTAATTTTTTTGTTAGAAAAGCTGGGATTGCATTCAGTGCTGAGGATCTTTATTCAGTCAAAATACCATTCAAATTGGGTAGTTGGATACGAATAAATTGGAAGAAAAATTGGTGTGAAAATGCAAAAAAAAAGACACTTAATGGAATTCAAGTAGCACCAAAGAAAACAGGTTGCCATGAATTCATCCACAGTCAAGTGATCATTACATTTCTGTGCAGGTACAAACGCTGGATATATGTTTTAAATAGAGAAATGTGACAGTTGCTGGTTTTGTTTAGAAAGGGGTTGTCTTTAGACTTCATTGTATTTCATGCCCATGTTCAGTCTAATTTATGTGCTTTTTCTGTTTCCTAATGTGTCCTCATGTTGTTTCATTCCAGCCAACCACAGAAAAGAAGAAAAAAAAGAAGAAAAAGGTTAAAGAATAGGAGGGAGAGTAAATTCTCCCCTAACTTTTCCCTTACAATTCTTGAATATGTAATTTTATCTCATTCATGTGCAACTACAGGTTTTTATGTGGTGATCACATGACTGCTGGCCAGTTCAAGACTGGTATTAAGGACTAAACTTTTTTTTTAACAAGATCTGAAATTATTTTCCATGTAATCAAAAAGTATTATTTTGGTTTGCTCAGAGTAATTAGTTCTCTGACCCTGTCATTTATGGATACTTTTGTGTTTCAGTTAAAAAAAAAAAGAATGTAATGTTACATTATCATGTTATATCATAAAGCTTAGAGAAATGAGGACAGTGTGATAGCGCTCATTTCACTTTAAATGATTAAACATCTTTTTCGTTATCTCATTATTGGTCTTTTTTTACCCATCTAATGGTGGAGTCTATTTGCATTTGTTTACATCTAGCCTAACAAATTTTATTAGAATATTAATCCTTTGGTGAGCTGCACAGAGGAAAGCATTTTTAGAGACTTCTTGCAGTTTTGGCCATGAGAAGATTTCTTGGACCACCTCATAAAATCCCAGTCTTCATCACTGGTGTAGACTTTTGTTGTGGTTGAGTATGTGTGATGCATTCTTCCATGAATCCTCCTCCAAACTGCTGCTCCGGTCAGCACAGGCCAGTTCAGGGAGTTTGGCCGAAACACACCATAAATTAATCTAGCTATCAGCATATTATGCCCTTAATGAGTCACAGATAGAGAAGCTCTTTTAATCGTCTACTGGCCACCAGAGGAAGACTTGTAAATAGAATGTCTGGGAGGTCTCAAAATTCTAGGGTTTCTTTATCTGACTGAATTCACCTGTATGCAGCTGTACAGCATCAAATCTATTCAGACTCACCCTTATGCATTTGAAGATTATGATATTAAGTTGTGGTAATATGGCAGTATCATGTTATGTAAGCATCAGTTAGATATGTGTTCACAGTGTGTTGCAACCATAGTAAAGAGAGGCCATGGCAATATCATCAGGACAACAAAATAAAAACCCAAGTGTACTACAAAAGACTTAGAGGATAACCTGATAAAGCTAGGACCAGTGATGGCATAGTTACCTTGAAAAAGTAATCTGATTACTGATTACTCCTTTAAAAAGTAACTTAGTTACTTTATGGATTACTTGATTTTTAAAAGTAACTAAGTTAGATTACAAGTTACTTTATTAGTTATATAATGCAGAATATTTCAAAGATATTCCTTTGCAATACTTTATCATTTGGCTGCCAACTTGTGTGTACTGATGAGACTCATTTAAACCCCAGAACATGCTAGTGTGAATGCATGGAAAACTAATTTTAATTTTCTTTCAAGAATATGATACAGACTGACCAACACTATTACGCTAAATCAGCATTGAAAATTGACTTTACTTTTAATAGCCTTCTACAATGCTAAAGCTTCTTAAAACGGAAGATTTTCTTTTAAATAGAAGTGTTATTTACCTGCTATTAAATTGTTTTCCAACAAAATCCGCCCAATCTGGCGGATAATCGCCCAATCTGGCAACACTGGAATGCGCAGAGCCAGCTGGCGCTTTTACTCGTAGCGCGCCACGAATACTACTAAATAGTACTACTGTACTTCTGTAATTGTGTTGGTGGTTGACATTTATGTTGAGTGTATTACTGCACTGTTTTGGTGAAGAACTACTCATCTGAGGTGCGCTGCTCCTGCGTGCAGAAATGCTTCCGCAAAAAAATTGCCGGGAAAGCGGTGGTGGGGGGGCCAGAGGGGTGGCCGAAGATTACTTTATGGTGGCCATGGCAACCACTGGCCACCCCCTGGCTCCCCCGCCCCTGCCAAGAAGAAAGTAAAAATATCTTTTCACTAAGGAAAATGACAAAAATAGTAACGCACAGTAATTTGGATAAGTAACTTTAATCTGATTACTGGATTGGAAATAGTAACGCGTTAGATTACTCGTTACTGAAAAATGTGGTCAGATTAGAGTAACGCGTTACAGACCATCAGTGGCTAGGACAACCGTCACTGTAAGATGATCACTTCACAACCGAGTGCAACATCACTCTTGACCAAGAAGCACAGGATGGATCGACAGGTTTTGAGTTCTGGGACACCACATTTGTATGGAGTGACAAATCAAAACTGAAACTGTTCAGTTTGATTAAGGTAAGGCTTATAAGTAGAAAAATAAATTGCAAGGCAATGGAATAATGTTGTGCCTTTAGTGGTAAAATTGAACCTTGGTGGTGATTGGACTTTCCAGCAAGATCATGATCCCAAGCACACTTGATAGTCAACCAGAGCTTTGTTAAGAAATCAGTCATGGAATATCCAGGAGGGGCCGTCTCAGTCTCCAGATTTAAATTCAATTAAAATCATTTAATTTCTTTAAATCTTACCAATTTGGCAGCCATTATATTTGCAGGTCTTGAATATATACAGTGTATCACAAAAGTGAGTACACCCCTCACATTTCTGCAGATATTTAAGTATATCTTTTCATGGGACAACACTGACAAAATGACACTTTGACACAATGAAAAGTAGTCTGTGTGCAGCTTATATAACAGTGTAAATTTATTCTTCCCTCAAAATAACTCAATATACAGCCATTAATGTCTAAACCACCGGCAACAAAAGTGAGTACACCCCTAAGAGACTACACCCCTAAATGTCCAAATTGAGCACTGCTTGTCATTTTCCCTCCAAAATGTCATGTGATTTGTTAGTGTTACTAGGTCTCAGGTGTGCATAGGGAGCAGGTGTGTTCAATTTAGTAGTACAGCTCTCACACTCTCTCATACTGGTCACTGAAAGTTCCAACATGGCACCTCATGGCAAAGAACTCTCTGAGGATCCTAAAAGACGAATTGTTGCGCTAAATGAAGATGGCCAAGGCTACAAGAAGATTGCCAACACCCTGAAACTGGGCTGCAGCACAGTGGCCAAGATCATCCAGCGTTTTAAAAGAGCAGGGTCCACTCAGAACAGACCTCGCGTTGGTCGTCCAAAGAAGCTGAGTGCACGTGCTCAGCGTCACATCCAACTGCTGTCTTTGAAAGATAGGCGCAGGAGTGCTGTCAGCATTGCTGCAGAGATTGAAAAGGTGGGGGGTCAGCCTGTCAGTGCTCAGACCATACGCCGCACACTACATCAAATTGGTCTGCATGGCTGTCACCTCAGAAGGAAGCCTCTTCTGAAGTCTCTACACAAGAAAGCCCGCAAACAGTTTGCTGAAGACATGTCAACAAAGGACATGGATTACTGGAACCATGTCCTATGGTCTGATGAGACCAAGATTAATTTGTTTGGTTCAGATGGTCTCAAGCATGTGTGGCGGCAATCAGGTGAGGAGTACAAAGATAAGTGTGTCATGCCTACAGTCAAGCATGATGGTGGGAATGCCATGGTCTGGGGCTGCATGAGTGCAGCAGGTGTTGGGGAGTTACATTTCATTGAGGGACACATGAACTCCAATATGTACTGTGAAATACTGAAGCAGAGCATGATCCCCTCCCTCCGGAAACTGGGTCGCAGGGCAGTGTTCCAGCATGATAATGACCCCAAACACACCTCTAAGACGACCACTGCTTTATTAAAGAGGCTGAGGGTAAAGGTGATGGACTGGCCAAGCATGTCTCCAGACCTAAACCCAATAGAACATCTTTGGGGCATCCTCAAGTGGAAGGTGGAGGAGCGCAAAGTCTCGAATATCCGCCAGCTCCGTGATGTCGTCATGGAGGAGTGGAAAAGCATTCCAGTGGCAACCTGTGAAGCTCTGGTAAACTCCATGCCCAGGAGAGTTAAGGCAGTTCTGGGAAATAATGATGGCCACACAAAATATTGACACTTCAGGAACTTTCACTAAGGGGTGTACTCACTTTTGTTGCCGGTGGTTTAGACATTAATGGCTGTATATTGAGTTATTTTAAGGGAAGAATAAATTTACACTGTTATATAAGCTGCACACAGACTACTTTTCATTGTGTCAAAGTGTCATTTTGTCAGTGTTGTCCCATGAAAAGATATACTTAAATATCTGCAGAAATGTGAGGGGTGTACTCACTTTTGTGATACACTGTATATATAAACAAGCAGCGCACACTAATTCTAGTAGTTTTATTATTCAAGACATTGAATGATTTGTTTGTGAATAAGTCTCTTCACAGACTCTCAATGGGGTTTAATTAGTGGGGTGCATTGCCTGTTTTTTACCAGCTATAGTGCTTGCCAGAAAATCTTTTTCCTCGTGTTGCCTGAGTCATTTCAACAGTGGCTTTTGTCATGCCACTCTGCCTGATGGAGTGTTGAAGAGACCTGTTTGTCCAACAGGTTAGCCCACAGGACTATTGGATCTCTTGTAGAGTGACTTTTCCCCTTACCAAGGCCTTCCTTGCCAGAGTGCCCAGTTAGCGACAAGGTTTTTCCTAGTTCTTCCATTTAATAACCATTAATGTCACTGCAGTATTAGAAACACTCAAAGCCTTCATCTTATCACATAGATCCACAAGATTCTTAAACTTAATTAATTGGGGAGTTTTGCACTGGACCAGCAAAGCTACCAAAATCTCCCTGAACATTGGCCACACACTTTATATTATGTCAGATAAAAACCACTCATACAGGGCATTAATGAAGTGCTTAACCTAGTGTAGCCAGTTTTTTTTCTTGCCCATATGTTTGATGGTGGGCTATTTCCTCACTTGATTGGTTATTTATGAAAAACTCTATTTTGATATTTGATCATGTATGTTCCTAGCCAAAATTGTCACACACACAGCATTGAGCACCAGGTTTTGGCTAAAGTTCCTGTTCATTTGTATGTTTTGTTATAGATACATTTGACTGCCAAATTTGGTGATTTTATTTTAACAAGGGCTTTTTTTTTTGCAGAACCAAATGTGACAAACTTTTGCAATTTAATGTACTAAATGTGAATACCTTTTCTTCAGAAAGCTCATTTTGGTTTATGAGATACATCTGGAATAAGTAAAAATACTTCAGCTGGTGTCTAGCTTGTTCCAAAGTTAGGCTATCGTTTAAGGTCCATAATACAGGTATTTACTTCTCGGACATTGTCTGGACATGTACATTTGATTTACGAATGAATCGCTGTGTTCTTGGATAAGAAACTTAAATATAGCCCTAATTGGTGAGAACATTGAGCAAGGAAGTCAGTAGCATGGAAGCAAAACATTTGCCCTTGTTGTCTCTGTCTGTAACCCTTGCCTTAGTGGAATGATTCTTTTTGGCCCATGGCTGCTATTAATATAAGAGCGAAGGCTTTTATCTGGTAGTTCTGTAGATTTATAGCATTAGCCTTGACCACTGTACCATTCCTTATGGAGTATTGCCCATGTTGCGTAAGAGGATCTGGATCTGAATATTAGACGATATTCAGTATGTTCCTATTTGAGCAGACTGATAATACATAAATTATTGTTTTTATAATGATAGCCAGTGTCTTCTGCTTGGTAAATTATTTAGCCCAATTAACTACACTTTATGGGTGTGGACACTTAATTAACTTTCCTAATTTTTGGAGTTTAGGTGTTTAGCCACACCCACTGTTCACAGGTGTATAAAGTTTTTTTTGATCTAGTGGCAACAGTCTGAGGAAGGCCCTTCATGTACAAGCATAACTACTACTGACAAAACAAGATTAAACAAGTTGGGTGTGGAGAAAATTTGGGGTACTGCACAAAGCCCTGACCCCAACCCCACTGAACACCTTTGAGTTGAATTGGTATGTCAAGTATTAGTAGATTGTATGAGTAAGGGCATCTTACCCATCAGCAGTGCCATATTTTACAAATGCTTTTTTGAGCATCGGGGAATTTGTGCACATTCACAGATTCATAATCTTAAACAAAGTCTTCCCTTTAAAGTGGAGACTTATAGTCTTATAGTCCGTATTAATGTGCATGGTTAAGAATTGACTGTCCATCAAGCTCATGATCAAAGGTCCACATTCTGTCGATAGCATATTGTTAAAGTTCAGTGTCTCGTGTTACACATTGTAAATATATTAAAACGTTTTTTAGTTGATTTGATAAATAAAGGGCCTTTAGTCTAATACAAAGAGAAATGTCAGTCTTTTAAATGAAAAAAAAAAAATCAAAATATGGTCAAAAGACATGAAATCATAGAAGTTCAAGAGTACCTTAAAGACAGCAAAATATCTCTAAACTCACTCTAGCCTGACACTGGCTTAAATCAACACCTGAGTAAATTCAAAATCATGTAATTGAGTTGTCACAGCAGGTGGGTAGCACTGTCGCCTTACTGTAAGAAGGTCCTGGGTTCGGATTCTCAGGTAGAGCGATCTGGGTCCTTTCTGTGTGGAGTTTGTATGTTCTCCACGTGTCTGGACTGTGAGAGGAAACTGAAGCTCCCCGTGTCAGGTTAATTGAAGATGTTAAAATTGCCCTGTGTGTGACTGGCGACCTATTTGGGGTGTTTCCTACCTTACACAAACCCTAGAACTGCTAAAAAAAAATAACCTATCATGATAAAGGACTTCTGTAATAGAGTAATACAGCTTAAGCTAAAACAAAAGGACACGAATATATACACCGAGTAGGTATTATTTGGGTGGGGGGTCATTCTCAGCACTGCAGTGACACTGACATGGTGGTGGTGTGTTAGTTTGTGTTGTGCTGGTATGAGTGGATAAGACACAATGTGTAGAAACCAGGAGGTGGTTTTAATGTTATGGCTAATCGGTGTGTGTACATATTAAGGTTCTAAGATGATCTTTTATGTCTGGTGTTTAATAGAGTATGTGGAATTTGTATAGCAACCAAACGCTCAGTACAGTTTATGTTGGTGAAGGATTTTTGTTTGTATTTCGGTGATAAAGGTCAGTAATGTTGAGTTATTACTGACCATTTGAAACGGAATCGAAAGGAGTTGTTGTAGAATTAATGTACGATCGTGCTGTACTAAGCATGATTAAGAGACATCAAGGGTCCTCCTCATGTGTGGTTGCCAAGTGTTCCCCATAACAATCCTCCCCAACTACTAATCACGACTTACATTTACTCCCATTTAGTATAAAACATACAAATTAAATCTCAAATCCCTGTTGGGGAGGAAGTGGAAGATTCCAAACTGCTGAAACAAGATCCAAAAAATGTCAACAGCAAAATTTAATTTAATTACTTATTTTATTCAATTTTGCACAGTATGAAACTAATAAAAATAGTGCAAACCTGATATGAAGCAGATAACCGATAACAAACCTAGCATTGATCAAGTTTAATAGAATTAAAACAAAGATTGTTTATGAAAATATTGCAGGATTTGTGGATGGTGGCTCAAATGGCTGTGCTGTTATTAAGTTTGCTGTCCAAAAATATGAGTACAAAAGCAGAAGTAAAATGAGTACAAAAGCAGAACATTCCCCCAATGTTCCCCCCGAACGTTCCCCCAACTTTCCCCCACGAACGTTCCTCCGTTTCCACACGAACGTTCCCTCAACGTTCTTCCGAACGTTCCCTCAACGTTCCCCCCCGAACATTCCCTCAATGTTCCCCCCGAACGTCCCCCCAACGTTTCCCAACGAACGTTCCCCCAACGTTTCCACACGAACGTTCCCTCAACGTTCCCCCCGAACGTTCCCTCAACTTTCCTACATGAACGTTCCCCCAATGTTCCCCCCCGAACGTTCCCTTAACGTTCCTTCACGAACATTCGCCCAATGTTCCCCACGAACGTTCCCCCAACGTTCCCCCACGAACGTTCCCTCAACGTTCCCCCGAAAGTTCCCTCAACGTTCCTTCACGAACGTTCCCCCAATGTTCCCCCGACCGTACCCCCAACGTTTCCACAAGAACGTTCCCCCAACGTTTCCACAAGAACGTTCCCACAAATGTTTCCTCAATGTTCAGATGCATGCTGGTAGATACCGGATAGCAATGGAAACGTTTGCCAGTACAGAAGTTTACCAGCATAAAGATGAGCTACGAAGTATTTCTTTATTAATTTATTAGGATTTTAATGTCATGTTTTACACACTTTGGTTACATTGATGACAGGACAGAGAGCCACTTTTTACACAAGACTCATCAGTTTAAGTCTTTAATGTTAAACACGGACATAGACAATTATGTGTCTCCAATTCACCTCACTTGCACGTCTTTGGACTGTGAGAGGAAACCGGAGCTCCCGGAGGAAACCCACGCAGACATGGGAAAAACATTCTAACACAGAAAGGACACAAACCCCTTTACATGGAAATCAAACCCAGGACCTTCTTGCTGTGAGGCGACAGTGCTACCCATCGAGCCACAATGCCACCATGTTTTGTAATATAATAATTATAATAATTATAATGCAACAAGCAGATAGATCCACATGTACAAAAAAACAGCAATTGTATGTGGTTTTAATGTTCAATAGTTCCGTCATTCATGATATAATTAATAATAATGTATTTTAAAAAACTTCAAAATAAAAAAGACGGCTTTTTCTAAATGAGTTTGTACACCTACTTTGTATTGGTAAACCTTAAATCTCATAAAAATCAATTGTCAGCTGCTAAAAATGAATTTAAATAGCATTTAACTAGACTGTGTTAATCGAACAATGACTTCTTTGTTGGTATCAATCATTACTACTGTGTCAGTGCTGAAAAAGTCCATGCAATGCATTAAATAATGTGTGTGTGATTAGTTTAAGCAGAAAGTATTCATCCATTATTATGACTTGGATGTAGATACATTTTGTAGAAAAATGAACACTGAAGTCTACGTAGCTTTAAATGGTTAAAAAAAAACATATGAGCTAGATTACGCATTCAAAAAGAGTATGATGAAATACAAGCTTGTGTCCCTCTCAGCCAACTGGGTTTGCTCACTAGGCAACAAAGCCTCCCATTGTTGCTGCGAGCCGCTCATCACTAGCTACATAACCGTGTTAAAACCTACAAATCAAAACCATTCAAAAGCAAAAAGCCGTCAGTAATACGAGGCAGGCCTATTAGATTCAAAACAAATCATCGGATCGTTTGCTTTCCAAGAACGTAGAGAAAAAAAAAATCATTCGCTGAGTGTTGCTTTTCTACAGTGGGGAAAAATTTATGTTTTCCACTTGTAAATTACAGTGGGGACAGTGGAATGGCTGATTTCTAATTGTTTTGAGATCTTTTTTAAATCCCTTCCCAGACTCATATGCATTTACAACCTTCTTTCTGAAGGCCTCAGAGAGCTTTTTAGATCTCACCATGGTGATACCACTCACTTCAACAATCAAGAGCAAACCAAATTAATGTCTGAGGTTTAAATAAAACTCCAATGTCCTCTAACGATGGTTTAATCATTGCAGCTGATGTGGTGCACCGGATTCTAATTTTAGACATTTTAAGTAGTAATAATTTTTTTTTTGTTTGGGATGTCTGTGATAAGCAAACAATTAGCTTTTTTGCAGCAATGTGGTGCAATTTCAACTCATTCAAGTAAGTACATTTTAAAATAAAAGTAAAATGACTTAAGACTTGTTTTTAAAAAAGGTAAAACTAATCTCCTGATGTTTTAGTTTATGACTAGAAATACTTTTTGTTCATGTTACTAAGTACTACATGGAAAACATTATGTTTTATTGAAATTAATATATGCTGTGAAAGCATATTAAGTAAATATTATTCAAAACACTTTTTTTGCTCACTGTGTGTATCATTTTAACAGGAGCACGATCATTCAATCATACTGCAAAACATCAGCTACAATCTTAAATGTACTTTAGTTTATTTAATCAGTCTAAGAAGTCACACGCAATCTTTAATTTTCAGCTGCACATGCGTCCCCACAGTAGCAAATGCATCTCTCCTGATCCCCCTGGTTCCTACACCCCTGCCTATAACTAATGTATGTTGTTGTTGTTGTTTTTAGTACCAGGAATTGTGATGTCTGATTGTGGGAATCACTCCATTATGTAGATGTAAGAAACAAAGATAAGTGCTACTATAATCCATTGACAATTTCTTTAGCTTATCTAGATTTATTAATTTATTTATCCACCATCCGTGATCAGGATCAAGCAGTTATTAATGAATGGAATAAAATAAATCCACATGTCCATTAATACTTAAATCCAAACCTATTTGCAAGTCTTATTTTTGGTATGAGTATCTCTGGCAGCTCACTCTCCTTTAACCTCAGCAGAACTGATTGGTTGGTGATTCTCATGATGACTGTTTGCTCCTGTCAGTCGCTCTCCAATGGTCCCACAGTAAAGTAAAGAACGCATTGGCCACTTCTGTGAAAAGAAAATTTTTCCAGGTATTAATTCTAGGTTCAAGCTACAATGCCATCGTAGGTCATGCTGATTAAAATTAGTAAAATTAAACATTAAAATAAAATTGTTTTAAAAAATTATAGGCACTCAGGGTTTTACAGTGTTCTATTATGCTAACTTGTAAATGCCTCGATTCAAGTTCAAATCTTAGCGTTGCAATTTGCCATCTGGTTGTGTAGTTAGAGGTAATTGGCTATGTCTAGGGACCATGACCAAGAAAAAGCAGCTCATGAAAATTAAATAAAAAGAAATTATATTTGTTTAGCTTTGTAGTAAAACTTTGGTGTAAAAGGCCATTTCCAATTCTAGCACAGCTGTAGCTTTGTGTACAAAGCACGGTCCATAAAGACATGGTGGACAAATTTCAGTGGCCTGCACAGAGCCCTGACTTTAACTAAACATAATTTTGGCCAAAAGTGTATGTTAACATACTGTATGATTTTCTTGTTTGACTCATATACAGGATCACAAACAGCCAGATATCATTTTTTTTTTTTTTTTGGCTGCTTCCATATTTAGAGATCGCCACAGGGGACGGTTTTACACTGGGTGCCCTTCATGACACCACCCTCCTGTTTTTTTTTGCACTGGGAGTACACTGACAAGTGTATTTCCCAGTGGCTAGGCTGTTTTGGCCACCCCCCCCCCCCCTTCTTTGGACAGTAGCCAATCATGTCTGTGCAGGCGCCCGACCGCCTGTGCTCATGCTACAGACATACAAGGAAAATCTAGTCATAAATATTTAAATATCATTTTAGGTCTAATGGATTTAATATGAAATTAAATGTATAAAAAATTAATACAAAACATTAATTATTAATAAAAATAGAATAAATTATATTAATTAATTATAAAATAAATTTAGCATTTGAATATATATTTTACAGAATGATATTTTTAGCAATTATAATAATATTTGAATAAATGTGTAACATGACCACATATTTCTTAAAAAAAAACTTCTGGTATTTATGTATTAGTAAATATCTAATGGAGGCATAACTTACTTTGACAGGGTGCAGGTATCCTTCAGCTCTGTGCAGTGTTTGATGTTCACACACTGTAGTTTCCCCCTGTTCCAGCGTCTCAGTAAGGTGGGCAATGTAATTGGTAGCCAGGACCAGCACGTCCAACTTAGAGAGTTTGGTGTCTGGAGGAACTGATGGCAGGGCGGCCTGAAGGCTCTGAAAAGCCTGGCGTAGGTTCCTTACTCGACTCCTCTCCCTCGCTGCATTTACAGGTGAGGTGTGAGTCTTTGGTACCTTGGATTGTATTCCTTGTACAGACCTGGCCTGAAATTTTCGGGGAAAAAGGTGAATGATGAAAAAGTGTTAAGATGATGTAGTTTGTTGATTAGGTTTGTGAAGTAACAAGCAGGGTTATTATTCCAGTTTAGAATACTTAATCAGGTTTTGTGAACTAGAAGAAATATTTAATGTTTTACCTATCAACCTGACTTTTGTACTTATATGCTAAGTCTTAATTTAATGCTTGGAGTGCATTCCAAAATATTGGGACGGGGCAAACTAATACCAGGAATCTTTACATGTTTACAAGCAAGGATGGGTCAATGTTTGCTGCTCAGTAACTTAGCAAATAGTCCAAATGTTTAAGGACAACGTTTCTCGATAAATTATTGCAATGAATGATTAGATTTTTATCATCTACAGTCCATCATGCTGCTTCAGCAAGTCAAAGCCTAGCCACATTATGCAAGCATGTAATTTTGTAGTAAACACTGAAGGTGCTAGAATGGTCTAACCTGAAGTTCAGACCCTATACTGCTGAGCAGCTGAACTGTTATATTAAGCAACTATGTTTTTTTTTTTTTTGATGAAGCATTTTCTCCACATCCACCTCCTGCCGCTCCAAAATTGGAAACAAAATATATTGTACAAAAAATACATCTCTAAGATCTTTGTCTCTAAAATGCTCCCTCAGCTTCACTGATTGCTTTTTAAAAAAATCCATCCAGTAACAGCATTTTTTCTTTGTGCAATTTATACAGATTTTCTCTATTAGACATGCATGATTGGTTACTTCACTGTTCATATTTATGAGTACAGAATCAAAAGACATTATTATTGTAAATATGAAGTAGATATATGCACTGTCAAATTTTAACTATCAAATAGTTAAAACTGTGTGGTTGCATATGTCTTTTTCCCCAGTGAATATATGTTCATGTGTTCCAATTATTAAGTCACACATCACTTAGATCAGTTGCACAATTAATTACAATTTATTTTAATTAAAATAATTAAAAAACATGTGAGTCCCTGTATGTGAGTGTATGTAAACTCTGACATATAATTGTAGTTTGATCAACTGATAACCTAATAATAGAATGTATAAATATACTTACATTTTGTCATCTTTTAGTCTTACAGGCACCTTGGCTGGTTGCTGTTAAATTCTAAATTTCTAAATAAATTGTAAAATTTTAAATGTGTATTTTTATTAGTCTGTTTAAACAATATTAGTTTTTGTGTGGAGCAATTCATACATGAATAGACTTAATTACATTATATTACTGGTTGACAACTAAGAATTCTTCTTAATGGCTCAATGTTAAATAGTAAAACAGTATGTTTATGGTATTAAGTAGCATGTACTGATTCTTTTGCTCATTTTTAAAAGAAAAAAATCTAAATATTCTAGTTTCAGATGTGTGTAATTTTGTGAATTTTTTGTAATTAATTAGTCCAAAGACCTAATATGTTTATTCATATTTGGTTGAGATTGATTAATATTAAATACTATTCAGTTGTCTCAAAAGTGTTTTTGTATAAAATTGCCATCTGAAATAATGGTTTACATTAGATTCAATAGTAAAACATTTATATAAAAAAAATAAAAATACAAGGTACTTTTTGTGGCATGTGTTAGGCATGTAAAATGTGTAAAAACAAACAGCATTTGGACACAGTTTGGTTCAATGATTTCACCACCTTTATTGTTCTGTTAAGTTCAATTCTGTTGTACCTTTGATTGGCATTTTTCCTGATATGACTCTCTGTTGGTGGTACTCACCCACTTCTTCGGCTCTCTGTCCTTTGGTTGTCTGATGCACGGCTGTGTCCATCTAATAGTCTGATGTCTGCCTCCCATTTTACCCTGCTCCCCAGTAAGACCATCTTGCAGAACCAAATCTGCCATTACTAGAACAATCGCTGAGCAGACAAAAGTCTTTGTTTTACACTGGAAGTGCCCAGTTCCAAAGGAAAGTGGACAGCAGGGGTTTGCTCCACTTTTTTGACCAGAGGTCTGACGTCCGGCTCGCCAAGCTTCGTCTGCCTCCCTTTGCCTTATCTGGTGAGGTAATATGGGGATCTTCAAGTGCTATGTTATCTTCTGGCCTGCCTCCCCCGGGCGCTCGCTGCCAAACGGAGCAAGCTCAGGGGAGTTACAGGGTGTCCCATAGTGGGATTTGAGGGGGGCTTGGGAAAAGCATAAAGCCCCTGTGCAGCTGCAGCTCCATCCCAGATGCAGCCTTGGCCCAATGACCTGTTAGGACAAAATGACCCAAACGATGTAAAATAACTAAGATGACTTAATCAACATGGGCTTGGGAAGGGGTGTACATTTATCCATCTTACATGGTGTAATCAAATAGTTAAAAATTACAAGCAATGATCCTGGTTTTCAGAAGGCCCTGAAGTGCCCATCTGTAAAGAATCACCAAGAGAGGTTACACGACTAGGTGAAATTTTAACTTTATTAATTATCATTTGACACTTTTCAGTTAAAGTGTTAACATGCCATACACATCTGCAATGCTTTGTGGGTGTTGCCCAGCTACTCATAAAGTGGACCTGGACAAATGTAATTATCACATAATCTAATACACTGCTCAAAAAATTAAGGGAACTCTTAAATCACAAATCAGATCTCGACAAACAAAATAATTAAGTAGAAAATTTTACTGATATAAATTGTGTAATTTGTTGACAACAAAATAACATAACATGGGTCAATGGAAACCAAAATCATCAACCTCAAACAACATTCAATTTTCGTAGTTGTCTTGCTGTTGCAACAGTTTACCTGTTGTCACTTTCATTTAAACAAGGCAAGTAAACCTAATTCATAATTGTTTATGCTTCCTAACTGGCCAGCTTGGGCAATTGTAGTATAGGCCCTGGAGTATGCGGCACACAAAAGACAGTACACACAAATACTAAATACTGTTGGTGTCATCTAAATCTTGTAGATTTAGATCAATGAAATACAAAAAGGCAACTACCAAATCTAGAATAGCCCAACTCATCAACTAAAATCCACTATACATATCTCAAGAAACTAGAGGAATTTTTAACTGATGTACTGTATTTTGCCACTGTTATTAACCAAATATGAGAAAAACTATAATGCAACTATATATTAGAAACTGGGTGGCACGGTGGCTCAGTAGGTAGCACTGTTGCCTCACAGCAAGACCTGGGTTCGATCCCGGGTTTTTTCTGTGTGGAGTTTGCATGTTCTCCCTGTGTCGGTGTGGGTTTCCTCTGGGAGCTCCAGTTTCCTCCCACAGTCCAAAGACCTGCAAGTGAGGTGAATTGGAGATACAATTGTTCATGACTGTTTAACTTGAACTTGTGAACTGATGAATCTTGTGTAACTACTGTTGCTGTCATGAATGTAACCAAAGTAAGTAAAATGACGTTAAAATCCTAATATATATATATATATATATATATATATATATATATATATATATATATATATATATATATATACATATATACAGTATATATATATATATATATATATATATATATATATATATGAAACTATTTTAAAACTATAATGCAACTATTTTTATTAAAACATTATAAAGAACTAAAAGCAATATCACTAGGTAGTTGTGTGTGAGAAACACTTGAGCAACTTTTGCTGATAAATGTAGACGGATATTTGAAAAGTAAGCAGGAAAGTGGAACAAAGTTTCTTTGTTCTTGCACAAGAAATGGGACAAGCTTAGAGAGGATGTTTTAGAAAGAACTTTTGGCACTTTTGTCCAGTATCTATCTTTAATCTGAATATATGTTACTTGAGTTATGAGTTACTTTTAAACATTTATTGTGTTTTCTAATTGTATGATGGGTGCATAATACACATCCAGCAACTTAGATTATTATTTTGGAGGTGTAGAACATTCTCTTATATTACTGAACTTTAAAACATGGTCACATTTCTCAGTCAGTGAATGTGTCTGACTATAACTGGTGACTTCTAGTTTGACTGCAGCAATTATACTTACTAGCTTTGGTTTGATCAAACCCTGGTGCAATTACTCCATCAGTGAAGTTAATTTCAGTATGTGTGACATGCTGACTGAGCCTGAGCCTGAGCCCCCCTGCTCAAGCAACCTTATTGGTGTGCACCAATGAGGTTGCTTGAGCAGGGGGGCTCAGTCCGTTTCTAAACAAATTGTAGTGTGATTTGTTTAATTAATATTCAAAACAATTATTATTATTACGGTAAATGTACAGCAGAGAAATTTCTGGTGTTGTTTTATCTATTTTACCACCATTTGCTGTGTTTTCTGTTGGTAAAAATACCACCAGGTTTGTTTGTTTGTTAGGATTTTAACATCATGTTTTACACTGTGGTTACATTCATGACAGGAACGGTAGTTACTCATTATACAAGGTTCATCAGTTCACAAGGTTATATCCAACACAGTCATGGACAATTTTGTGTCTCCAGTTCACCTCACTTGCATGTCTTTGGACTGTGGGAGGAAACCAGAGAACCCGGAGGAAACCCACACAGACACGGGGAGAACATGCAGACTCCACACAGAAGGGACCCGGACCACCCCATTCTATGATCGACTAGGACCTTCTAGCTGTGAGGCGACAGTGCTACCCAAAGAGCCACCCCCTCCCTGTTTAAAAAACTTATTTTGGTTTGATTGTCAATTTGTGAACTAACAACAGTACTAAAATGTAACAATCATTTTCATGGTTGGTCCGGATCAAGGGAACCAAACAACAAGTTTAAACAGCGTTAAAGTGACCAAATCTATGAGAAAATATCTTCTGTTCTAATTGTGCTCCATTTTGTCCCTTTTACTCATTTTCCTCTACCTTTCCTTTTTGTCTTGCGACTTTTTATTGTTAGTTGAATGATTACTTGTGATGTTCACTGGTTTTCCTTCTATTTGTAATATTTTTTTCTTCATTATTGTTGTTTCCCCGCCTTGTATTGTATGGGTATATTATGTTGATTTAATAATAATAATAATAATTAAAAAATAAAAGTGACCAAATTCCACGTGGTTGAGGTAAAAATTCAGACAGGCATAACTAATCTGCAACCAGCACCGAACGATCGGTTGCTATGTGATCAACTCGTAATGCCTTGTACACACGCGCATTGAGCCGCATGGTTACAGCACGGCTGTACAGACCTCGCTACAGTTCATACATGGAATATATTATTCATTAAACATACAGATATTTAAGTTGGGTAAAAATGGCACATCTTCAGGCGAGGTTTTTCACTGAGAACAAAAAGTAAGTATGTGTTTTTGATGTGTTGTTGGGTGGTTATTGAGAAACTTTATGTAACGTAGCTAGCTAAAGTTGCTAGGCTAGGCGAGTAGTGCATTACTTCATTAAATGTAAATTAAATCTTACATGTATAATTACTCATTTGCTCATGTCTACATTCACCTAAAGTTTTATAGATACGTTTGGAAATCAACATTCTGTTGCTTTTTTAAGTGACAATACAATTACACATCTCAAAGTAAAATATTGATTTTTTTCCTGCACATTTTAGTGCAACATTTCTATTGTACTGCTACATTTAACAAAATACCATAGAAGATTGTGCCACAACTAAAGCCACATTTATTCCTCTCATTGTGCATTAAAAAGGTTAACATGTACCTAGTCCAGTGGTGTCTAAACTTTTGCTTAAGACTTTATCTCTAAAAAGTATTTTGTGGTCGTTATTTCACACATATTTACATCAGGCCTGTAGTGGTTTTGAGTTTATTACCTCTGTGCCTTTAAATGCATTAAGTCTCAACGTTAATAGCTTTTAGACATACAACTGCTTTTGAGGTCCATTGGTCCTGGGTTCCTTCCCCAGGTGGGACAGTTCGGGTCCTTTCTGTGTGGAGTTTGCATGTTCTCCCCGGTTTCCTCCCACAGTTCAGAGACATGCAAGTGAGGTGAATTGGAGATACAAAATTGTCCATGACTGTGTTTGACATTAAGTTTAACTGAATGTATCTTTTATTTCTCAAGCACTGACTTGTCAATACAGACTATACATTCTCAAAAACCTTAATACTTATAACTTAGGGCAGATGAAATTCCTTTATTTGCCATAAATACATATATAGACGTCTATAGTACAATGGGATCTACACATTCCAGCTTGTTTGGAAGCTGAGCTCAGAATGCAGATTAGTTATTGTACAGCACCCAAGCAGCTGAAAGGGTTAAGGGTATTGCTCAAGGGTCCAGCAGTGGCTGCTTAGTAAGACCAAGGATTCAACCCACAACCTTCTGATTCATAACCCAAAGCTCTAATTACTAGAGTACTCACTAGGCAGGTTTTGATGTCCGTAGTCCTTTTAAATACCCCCATCTTCATTCAGTATTCAAGAAATGTGGGTAATGTGTCTTCTTCATTATTTTCAGCAGTGCCCCAGTTTCAAAGGCAGTAAAACACTCCCAGACCATACTTTTCTATCATTTACAAACTTTAGCCAAGCTAGGACTTCAGAGCTTAGGCTTCGTTCTTGCACAGAAGCTTCTAAGCCCAAAGCATGCTTGAATGGCCAATGATGGTGTGTTCCACTGCTTTTAACTTTTTGGAAATTCTGCTGTTATATCCAACCATCTGGACACACATATTCTGGGCATGAGGTGACAGTTTGTGTTTTGTTTTTAGCCTTGGCAAATTTACTGCTCTTCCATGTACTGTGTGCTTATGGAGAATTTTCTGTACAGATGATCTTCAAGGGCTTCAAGTTGCATAAAATACTCTGTTAAGTCTTTTCTGGGATCTAAACAGAGCTCCTCAGACTGTTTCATTGTTAGTTAAGCCAACCTATTAGTAGTATTAGTGGCTTATTACAATAACTGCTAATGCATTTCCCACCAACTTAAAATATTGGCGGCACGGTGTCTTAGTGGGTAGCACTGTCGCCTCACAGCAAGAAGGTCCTGGGTTCGAACCCCAGGTGGGGCGGTCCGGGTCCTTTCTGTGTGGAGTTTGCATGTTCTCCCCGTGTGTGCGTGAGTTTACTCCGGGTGCTCCGGTTTCCTCCCACAGTCCAAAGACATGCAAGTGAGGTGAATTGAAGATACTAAATTGTCCAAGACTGTGCTTGATATAAACTTGTGAACTGTTGAACCTTGTGTAATGAATAACTACTGCTCCTGTCGTGAATGTAACCAAAGTGTAAAAACATGACGTTAAAATCCTAATAAACAAACAAACTTAAAATATTAATTTAGAAATTCATGATCTTTGAATGTCTAATGGTAGTTATTGTGACCAGTTATTGTGTAGCTTGACATTTTATAGTTATATAGTACATATTAAAGGTAAATTGACCTACATTTTCTCCAGCTTGGATTTAATATATACAGTCTAGTTTATAGTCGACCCAGTTCACTACCCAATAGCTCATCGTTGTAAAATAAATTGCATCCCCGTACATAATGTAATTAGCCTAGCAATGTTATTCTGCACAGATTTATTGATATATGCTTTGTGTGGTACGTGATTCTTGCACTTTGCGTTCACAGGTTTGTTGTAGATGATGTACCTTTCTCCATCCCGGCTTCTTCAGAGGTCACACACCTGAGCGATGTAATCAACAAATTGCTAGAGGCTCGAAAGCGTAAGTTCATCATTCTACCACTTAGACTCATGTATTTATTAAAGGTTTTTTGAGTAACAGTATTGTATTTCAACAGACAGGTTTGGCTGAGTAATACACTTGGGGTAAAGAAGAATAAACAAACATAACCACTTCTCAAATTAAGGGTTGAGAACATAGTGTTATGCTGTTATTGCTAGTACATAGTAAAAATAATGTAATATACACGTGCTATAATTTTTGTATTATTGAAAGTATGAATATTAAGTCTATACCCTTTTTTCTTGCTAGCGGATCACAAACATGTGGAGTTTGACTTTCTGGTCCGAGGCCAGTTCCTTCGCTCCTCTCTGGCCAGTCACATGGAAGCAGAAAGTATCTCAACGGTACGAGTTCGAGTTCAGACGCATTAGACTTTTTTTTCTTATTAAGTATAAGTGTATCTATATTTCTTTTTGCATTTGTGTCTGTTTTACAGGAAGAAGTGGTGGAGATTGAGTATGTAGAGAAGTTTACAGCTCCACAGCCAGAGGAATGCATTATGCACGATGACTGGATCAGTTCAGTGGAGGCAGACTCTGAATGGTAAGAAGAAATTTTGCACATTGATTTTTGGGCTTTAAGTTTATAGTACAAACATTACTAGTAGCCCATAGCTTAAAAACTGTGCCACAAGTTGTTTCATAATAATAACAGTATGTAAGTGCACTAATTAGAGTATTGCTGATCAAATAGAAAACCAACATAGTTTCCACCAGCTTTGCTTGTCAACAGTCTGAACACCCAGCTTCTGATCAACATATTTCATTTGGCACAGGTTTTAAATAGCAAAAAACTGCCTGTTTATCTGGGCTTGGGACCGGTACTAAGAGTGAACTTGTACACCGACGAGGCATGACATTATGACCACTGACAGGTGAATATATACAGGTGGGATATATTAGGCAGCAAGTGAACATTTAATCCTCAAAGTTGACGTGTTAGAAGCAGGAAAAATAAATAAGCGTGAGGATTTATGCAAGTTTGACAAGGGCCAAATTGTGATGGCTAGACGACTGGGTCAGAGCATCTCCAAAACTGCAGCTCTTGTGGGGTGTTCCCAGTCTGCAGTGGTCAGTATCTATCAAAAGTGGTCCAAAGAAGGAACAGTGGTAAACCGGCAACAGGGTCATGGCTGGCCAAGGCTTATTGATGCAAGTGGGGAGCGAAGGCTGGCCCGTGTGGTCCGATCCAACAGACGAGCTACTGTAGCTCAAATTGCTGAAGACGTTCATACTGGTTCTGATAGAAAGGTGTCAGACTTCATGCCTCAACGGGTCAGGGCTGTTATGGCAGCAAAAGGCGGATCAACACAATATTAGGAAGGTGGTCATAATGTTATGCCTGATCGGTGTATGTGCACCACCAATTGGACTGCTATGGAAACATTTCTACACATGTACACATTTAAGACAACCTGTGCTTCTCGTATACCTCCAACTAGAAAAAGTAAGCGATCAGGTGGCATACACTAGGTGCTGAATCAGACATACATTTTAAACACTCTTACTTGATAAAAAAAAGGCTCCATTATGTTACACCTGCCAAGTGCCTGTCTCCATCAGACATATTTTAACTGACAGTCACAAGTATTTACAAGAGCAGCAAAGACTTGCTTTTTACCAGACAATGAAATAAATTTTCAACAAGGTTAAGTACTTGAACAGTACTTTACTCTTTATGAAGAGAAACTGAAAGCACACATATGAAGACAAAACAAAAACTGAACAAGAAAGACTATGATCTAATCCTTATATACACACATACAAGGGATTTTCAAAAATTCAAAAAGTTTTCGCACCTTTATATTTCTGTTGGAGACGGTGAGGGTGGGAGTAGTAGTAATTGGTTGTGTCTGAGAGACAAAGACCGTATAGTCTGGATTTAGCGTGGTCTGATTTCCGCCTTTTTGGACCGCTCAAAGAAGCTTTAAGGGGAAGAAGTTTTTCATGTGATGATGTGAAAGCAGTGGTGCATTTATGTATAAAGAAAAGACAGGATGATCCTACCATGAATGTAACCAGTGTGTTGACATGTTGTTAAACCAATAAACGAACAAACAAACTTCTTATTTGTGTGCATGTGTGTTAGGATCCTCACAGGTTCATATGATAAGACAGCACGGATATGGTCTCTTGAAGGAAAGTCGATGATAACTATAGCTGGGCACACAGATGTTGTTAAGGATGTGGCCTGGGTAAAAAGAGGTGAGCTTCTCAAAAATGTGTACACATTTCTTTTATGGTCTAATTTGTTTTTCTACTTACAGAATAAAACTAAAAGGAGGGTTGTTCTCATGTTGTTGTTGCAGGTAGAAGGAAAACCTTGATATTATTTGTTATAACAGGAAACCCTAAGTGTTCTGTTGCTTTTATACATTTACATTTCTGGCATTTAGCAGACACTTTTATCCAAAGCGACTTACAGTTATCATTAAGTATAGTTTTAAGCCATTGAAGTTAAGAGCCTTGCTCAGGGGCTTGAACCGGTAACCTTAGGATTACCAGTCCAGTGCCTTAACCGCTGAGCTGCTACAGTCCAAGAGCTACTACTGTACAAGAGATTATAGGAGAAATTTCTTTCACAAGGTGGTTCTAATGTTACTGGGTGTGTATGTGTTCAGACGGGCTGAATTCACTGCTGCTGACTGCCTCACTGGATCAGACTGTGTTGCTGTGGGAGTGGAACTCAGAGAAAAACAAAGTGAAGGCGCGTCATTGCTGCCGTGGTCATGCTGGGAGCGTGGACACTATCTCTGTCGACCCCACACGTACTAAGGTAAATATATGTTTTGGCAAATACGGGCAAATCAGAAAACCCCAAAAGTGTCTGATTTATCAAACTGCCAGCAAAATGGGCACTATTTGTTGATAAGGATTTTCGGTCATGTTTTACACTTTGGTAACATTCATGACAGGAACAGTTAGGGCTGGACGATATGCCTAAAATTTATATCACGATATAACTCCTAATTTCGGTGGATACGATATAATTCCGATATCGATATGAATAATACAAATGTCAGAAAAACTGCCAAGAACACAAAAATTGGATGGCGGTACCTGCAAACCTCTTTTCTGGTTTCTGGCAAGAAATACAAGCTGAATACACCACTGAATTAGTCCTTCATCTCTTATCAGCTATTTCATCTGCTTCTTTTTCAACTGTAGACAGTGGTGGAGCCAGACAGTTTTCATAGGGGTGGCCAAACTGAGACCATTGCTCACACAGGGGTGGCACAGAAACTGTCTGATACCTTATTTTTTGTATGTGGCTAGTGGCTGTTGATCTAGTAGTGTTTTGGTCCCTCACTCGTTTACCTATGGCAGTGAGTGCCATGTAGAATTACATCAAGCCTAGCATAATAAACTTTTTATTTTTTCTAATTTTCCCTGTGAACAACTAAAATATAGCCTATAACCTTAACAGAATTTCAAAGATATTCCTTTGCAATACTTGATCATTTGACTGCAAACTTGTGTGTACTGATGAGACTCATTTAAACCCCAGAACATGCTAGTGTGAATGCATGGAAAACAAATTTTAATTTTCTTTCAAGAATATGACACATTCTGACCAACACTATTAAGCCAAATCAGCATTGAACATTGACTTTACTTTTAATAGCCTTCTACAATGTTGGGGCTTCTTAAAACTGAATATTCTCTTTTCAATAGAAGTGTTATTTAAATGCTATTAAATTGTTAATTAAACTGAAAAAAAACCCACCCAATTAGGAGGAAAACCGCCCAATCTGGCAACAGTGGAACGCGAATATCCCGTTGGTGCCTTTACTCGTAGTGTGCCACAACTAATAAGAAGTAGTAGTAATAACTGGTATTAGTACTCAGTAGTACTTCTTCTGTAATAGTGTTGGTGGTTGACATTTATGTTAAATGTGTTACTGCACTGTTTTGGTGGAGAACTACATGCTTGAGGCGCGCTGTTGAATTGCGTCCCTGTGGGAACACCTGTGTGCAGAAATGCTTCCGCAAAAAAGTAACACCGGCAAAGCGGCCACCCCCGGCTCCGCCCCTGACTGTGGATGCTCGTTCACTCACAGCTGTTGAACTCATTTAGCCGCTAATATCCACCGTGTTGCAGCGTGGTGTAATCAGAGCGGTAACGCTGAGCACTGGCTTCGTGCCTGTGGCGTACTTCATCACGCACTGACGTAATGTATATCGATCGAATTTGTTTAAAAATCATATCACCGTTATTGAAACATTTTCTATCGCGATATATATCGATATCAAATTATTGTCCAGCACTAGGAACGGTAGTTACAGGTTACACATGATTCTTTAGTTTAAATTCAATGTCAAACACCATCACAGGAAATTTAGTATTTCTCATTCACCTCACTTGCATGTCTTTTCACTGTGGGAGGAAACTGGAGCTCCTGGAGGAAACCCACACAGACACAGGGAGAACATTCAAACTCCACACAGAAAGGACCCGGACCGCTCCACCTTTTATGACTTAACAGCAAATATTAGGGTGGCACGGTGGCTCAGTGGGTAGCACTTTCGCCTCACAGCAAGAGGGTTCTGGGTTCGATTCACAGGTGAAGTGGGCCAGGTCCTTTCTGTGTTGGGTTTGCCTGTTCTCCATGTGTCTGAGTGGGTTTTCTCCGGGAGCTCCTGTTTCCTCCCACAGTACAAAAACATGCAAGTGAGGTGAATTGGAGACACAGACATTAAAAACATTGACATTAAAAACTCAAACTGATGAATATTGTGTGTCATGAATATAACCAAATTGTGTGAAACATGACTTTAAAATCCTAATAAATAAATAAAAGCAAATATTATGGTTAAATATATGCTGAAAAACATTTCCATCAAACATTAGTTTGATTGTACAAATACACAAAGGATAAATCTTAACAATAATGATGCTAAAAGATTTAACCATATGCAGCTTACACATATTAGAGCAGTTGTATTTTATTAGTGGTTTCCTTGAATGACAGCGATTTGTATTACAGTTTTTTTCTTCTTTTTTGCATCAGTTTTGCAGCGGCTCATGGGACAAAATGCTGAAGATCTGGTCAGCAGGTAATATGAAGAAGTCTAAACAAAATTTGATTGTGCATAGGGAAAAGTGAGCATAAAGCAGATGTGTGCAAAATCACTGAGGTGTTTTAAAGCTGCTCCTCCTGTCTCAGTTCCCACAGATGAGGAGGATGAGGTGGAGGAACCCAACAGGCCACGGAAAAAGCAGAGGACTGAGCAGTTAGGCCTGACCAAGGTTAGTTGCTTGGACACAAACCTGGCATTTTATGAATTACATTTAATTAAGTGGCAGATAGTAATTAAACTGTATTTGTACATCACATTTCATTGCCTTGATTTCTACAGACTCCTCTGATGACTCTGTCAGGCCACAGTGAGGCTGTGTCCAGTGTGCTTTGGACTGATACAGAGGAGCTGTGCAGTGCATCCTGGGATCACACCATTCGACTGTGGGATGCTGAGACAGGCGGGCAAAAGAGTACACTGGTGAGATAGACCAGGGACCATTTAAAGTTTATATTCTGTTAAAATCACTGAATGATAATAATTGAATGGCTGGAATTGGAATAGTGGGCAGTGATAGCTTAACAGTTAAAGTGCTGGAATAGTAATCAGAAAGTTCTAGTTCAAGCCCCACTACCGTTGAGTTGCTATTGTTGGGTTTCTGAGCAAGGCCCTTAACCCTCAATTGCTTAAATTTGCATGTAATGTAAATACAATTTGTTCCATACTAACTAATAATATGGGCCTAGAGTGAAGTTGGACAAATTAATTGCATTTATTAAATGAATTATTAAAATGAAAGTTTTTGAGTGAATAAAAACAGTCCACCTGGGTTACCAGCGAAATGTTGCTCTACCCCACTGCTGATTAAATCCAGGGCACAAATCTCAAGCGGTGCTATTGGAGGGATGGCTGAGGTCCTGCAATAGACTGGCATCCTGTCCCATTTACATTTAAAGCATTTAGAAGGCGCTTTTATCCAAATCCTTACAGTATTTATCGTCTTAGCAATTAAAGGTTAAGGGCCATGCTCAAGGGCCAAACGGTGGCAACCTGGCAGTGGTGAGGCTAGAACCAATCATCTGGATAATGAAATATGTGCATTAGTATATCACTGTAATTTACATTTATAGGTGTGGCTTTTTCACAGAATATAAAGGAAATTTAAAACTTGTGGCTTTCACATCTGTTTAAAATCAAAGAGCTCTTCATATGATGACTGATAGATTGGATGATCTGGTGTTCAACTGATCTTTTGACTGAAATTGATGTGCTGATTTGTTCTTCGCTCTGTTTTAGACGGGTAGTAAGGTGTTTAACTGTGTCTCTTACTCACCGCTGTGTCACCGTCTGGCCTCAGGAAGCACAGATAGACACGTTCGGCTGTGGGACCCGCGCTCGAAAGGTGAGGAAATCTCTCACACAAAGTGCATTCTGTTTACTTTGTTTTTACATTTCAGGTTCATTATCTGTCTTTCTGTTCAGATGGCTCGTTGGTTCTCCTGTCCCTGACGTCACACACTGGCTGGGTGACGACGGTCAGATGGTCTCCTTTACACAAACATCAGCTGGTCTCCGGCTCCCTGGACAACATAGTGAAACTCTGGGACACCAGGAGGTGAGTTTGTGTATCAAAACAAATTGTTCTTAATTTAACACTTCAGTCAAAAAGTAATGACAGTCTGATCAAAGCATTGTACATATTATTCCTTTGGACTGTGGGCACATGGGAAGCAGATGTTCATAAAATGTTCTTTCTTTAATGTGTAGTGTGTTTACATGCTAACTAATAATGTAACTATCAAATTGTTTGTAATAATCTAATCTTTCAAGTAGTCATGTTTATACTGTACTTATAAACACTGAATAAGACATTGATTTTTAGTTCAGTAGTCAGAATATTAGTATATGTAAGCAGTTCCTTTTGATTTCTTTAACTGCATGTCACACTTAAAACATTAATGATCTGTCATCATTATCTCTTAATTCTTTTTCTGTGTAAATTCTGCTTCTGTTGCCACCTTAATATTGACTTGATCTTTCAGTGATCATCTTTATTACCATCATCTTTAATGAAGTAAAAGTTTGGTAAAAAGGCTATTGATTTAGGTTTTCTTTTATTAATATATGTTCTTCATATATTCTGCAGTTGTAAGGCTCCTCTGTATGACCTGGCAGCTCATGAAGACAAAGTGCTGTGTGTTGATTGGACAGACAGCCAGGTACGTAACAGATCTGTGTAGTACTGTGTATATGGATTAAACTTGGGTTGTGTTTAGAATAGCCTACTACATACAACTCGTAAAAGAATGAGGTGCCAAATCAATATGCAGTATACAGTAAGCAAACAAAACAAATTTTTCTAGTATGCAGTATATACCTGGAAGACGTCCCGTCAGGTAATGCGTCCAATTTCGACAAGCGGTTAAAAAAGTGGAGGGAATTTTCATGTTTGCGTTCCCCGCAGTATTGTTTGCTTTTGTCCATACTAGTAGAACGCCTTTATTTGTCATATATACATACACAGATGTACAGTACAACGAAATTCTTTCTTTGCATATCCCAGCTTGTATGGAAGAGCGCAGGGTCAGCCATTGTACAGCGCCCCTGGAGCAGAGAGGGCTTTGCTCAAACTGCATGGCAGAGCTGGGATTCAAACTCTCAACCTTTAAGTTGATAGCCCAAAGGTCTACCCACCAGGCTTACCACTGTCCCAATACTATACTGCATACTATTACTAAGTGCAGTATACAGTATGTAGTAGGCGATTTCAAACCCAGCCACGAAATTTACAATTTAAACACTTTTTAAATGTCTTTTTAAATAAGGGTGCAAAGTACACTTGGGTGCATCTTATACTTTTATATTAATATTAATACTTATACTTTTATATCTTATATTAAGTCTTTATGCTTTATTATTAAAATTATTGTCACACTAGAATAGTAGTAATTAGTATCTAGTAATCTAGAACAGTAAGATCAACATAAACCTTATTTGGAATTTTTTTAATTAGCTTATATTTATGTATAGCTGGTCAGTAAAACATGGGAAATCTTTAATTCTTTCCATTGTATTAATCTAATTATTCTAAATACTAAGAGTGAGTTGGTTTGTTTAATATTTTCATTGGAAGCCAAATGTGAAATGCTTCTATTTTGCTTTTTATCCATTTTTTGCATGAATTAAATACAATGTTTTTATTACAAATCGGCATAACAGCTGGAGTGTTACGTAAATACATCTGAATGTTTTTTAAATTTCAAAGGATTCCACTTTTAATTCAAATTGCTTTGTTGATTATGATTTATAATTGAAAAACATTGTTTTAAATTTGAGAAACATGAGATGATGAAAATTGCATGAGATGTCCAAAATGAGCAAAGTATGGATTCATGCTAAAATAAATGTTCATAGTGATTCATTTCATTTAATATTGCTGTAATACCATGATATTGAATAATACAGTAGATAAATAGTAGAAATGGCTGATATTAGCTGGTCTAAGCTTTAAAATTGTGAAGTTAACTGCTGAATGCATTTACATAGTAAATCTAACATAATTCAAATTGTAGTGCTTATTTAAACAGAAATTCTACAGTCCCACAGACTGTACAGTCCCCTAATACCTAATCTTAAAAAGTCTGCAGTATTGTCTAATATATATATTTTAAATCTTTCTTTTTTAGTTGATTTTGAGTGGAGGTGCAGACAACAAGCTTTACACCTACAGATACTCAGCGTGTGCATCTGATGCTGGAGCATAATAATCACATCTTACCAACGTCATTTTGCTCCATATTACCCCTCAGTGGACCCGGCTGTGTTGTGGATTTTCAAAAATATGGAAAAACATCTACTGCATTCTCTGAGCAGGACTAAATAAAGAGAGCGAATGTTCGAGGGATTAAGACAGAAAAGTGTTTTATTTTATATATATTTTGATTTTTCACATTTTGATCCACTTTTCCTTTTTGTTCATTTATGTTTCACATCTTACATTTTAATTAAATGTAAAAAGACATCAGCTAATAATTACAATTATATTGCTATATCAAACTATGTCTCTGTTTTTCATTTATTTCATATTTGGCTGCTTGGTCAACTACAAATTATTGTGATTCTTATAAACAGTCCAACTTGATAGCAGAGAAACACATTTAAGTGTCAAATGCTGAAGAAGTGATTTTGTCTATAAAATATGTAGTGTTTTATAATCTAGGGAGGATGCACCGCCTTTATTTGAGTGCAGAGGTATGGCACTATTGTACTGCGACCCTGGAGCAGGGGGGCTTAAGGGCTCAACAGTGGCTGCATGGCAGAGCTGGAATTCAAACCCACAAACTTCCACTTTGGATCCCATAGGCTACCACTGTTCTTATATTTCAGCACTTCTGGTTGTAAATAGAGACGAGCGATTTCGTTCACCATGTGTGTTAACTTGTAAAACACTCTCTGATCACTTGATGCTGTTGGCTGTATATTTTGGTTGGAACACTATTCTGCTCTAAGCATTGATGTTGAGGTGCTACTGCACCCTTAAAAAGTGCATGGAAAAGTGATCTCTGCTAAGGCTGGGAACTCAAAATATCATCATTTGCTAAAAGGAATACAATGATCAGCCATAACATTATGCCCACCTCCTTGTTTCTACTCACTGTCCATGTTATCAGATTCTCTTACCATATAGAAGCACTTTGTAGTTCTAAAATTACTGTAGTCCATTTGTTTCTCTACATACTTTTTTTTTTAGCCTGCTTTCATGCTGTTCTTCAATGGTCAGGACCCCCTCACAGGACCACTACAGAGAAGGTATTATTTAGGTGTTCGATCATTCTCAGCACTGCAGTGACACTGACATGGTGGTGGTGTATTAGTGTGTGTTGTGCCGGTATGAGTGGATTAGACACAGCAGCGCTGATGCAGTTTCATGTCCACTCACTCTTAGACACCCCTACCTAGTTGGTCCACCTTGTAGATGTAAAGTCAGAGATGATCTCTCATCTATTACTGCTGTTTGAGTTGGTAATCTTTGAGATCTTTATCAGAGGTCACAGGACGCTGCCCACGGGGTGCTGTTGGCTGGATATACAGTATATTTTTGGTTGATGGACTATTCTCTGTCCAGCAGTGACAGTGAGGTCTTTAAAAACTCCAGCAGCATTGCTGTGTCTGATCCACACATACCAGCACAACACACACTAACACACCACCACCATGTCATTGTCACTGCAGTGCTGAGAATGATCCACCACCCAAATAATACCTACTCTGTAGTGATCCTGTGAGAGTCCTGACCATTGAAGAACAGCATGAGTCTGTCTGTGTAGACGCACCCATCCTGCTCATGCTCAATTTCTGGCTGTCTCTTTTTACCTGCCAGTGAGGGAATCTAAGAGAACCATTCCGCATATTGGGAGACAAGCTATGAATACTGTGAATACCCCACTATTAACCAGACAGCATAGGTACAGCAGCAATAAAGCCCATTGACCATTTCACCTCCACAGCCAACTCTGCCTGTTTGGATGCCTGGTTTGATCACTAAAACCATCTGGGATTTAAGCTCGAGAGTTTAATATTTCAGCGATAGTGGTGTAGCGCATTAGACTGCATGCATGCCCTTATTAATGTAAATTTATTGTATTTTTGTTTATGCTGCATATCCCTTTTTTCTCCCGACTTTATTGTATCCAATTACCCAATTGCATTATGCTTCCTCTCTACTGATGCTGATCCCCACCCTGATTGAGGAGAGCAAGACTGAAACACGCCCTCTCCCACGTGTGCAGTAGCCGACTGCATCTTGCTTTGTGTATGGATCAACGCATTATTTCTCAACTCTGTGCAGGTGCCATCAATCAGCCAGCAGAGGTCATTATTGCATTATGAGGAGTCCCTATCCGGCTCCCACCCTGTATGAACAACAGTCAATCATTGTTCATGTAGGCGCCCAGCCCAGCCAGATGGCAGAGCTGAGTTTTGAACGGACGAGCTTGAAATACCACCTGAACGCCCCTTGTTTATGTAAATTTTAGATGGATATATGCTCTGCATGCAAATTAAAGAGCAAAATAGAACTTGCTTGAATATAGTTTTTCACTGTATAGAAAAGGATGGATTTCGTATTAATTTATGTTGTCCTTGTCTCATGTATGCACTTCCTGTTCTAACCGTTAGTTGTGGAACTGGCGCTGCATAACATTTTGAGTCTTCACACGTTCATCACTGAAGAAGAGCCAGTAAACATGGCTGGTGAAGTGGCTGCGTATGGTTGAGCTCGTCATAATTTTGATGTAATATTAATCCGTAAAACAACACATAGTCGCTTGGTTTACATAAATTCTGTCTGTATAGAACGAGCAAAATGGGGAAAAGGGAAAAGTTAGAGCGAGGTAATTATAGCGCATTGTTTCTTTGTGGTAAAGTTTCCACATAGCATGTGTTTCTGTAACTTGTTACTAAAGCGACCGAATCTTAATATCCGTTATATGTAATATGTAGTGCACTGCTAAGGGTACAGAGCGCCTTATTTTATATATTATGTGTTGCACTAATGTAGGGATTAAGTAGTCATTTGTATACAGCCATCCCTAGTTTGATAACGGTTGATAGGTAATTGTCGTTATATAAAAATGTAGGTATATAGTAAATGTTTTCTGATTAGTTCTATATTTATCCATTAAACTAGATACTAATTTGATTAACAAAAGGTTTAAACTTATTATTAAATAGCTAAAGAGTGTTGTTAATGCATTTTACACAGATAGCAGGGGACACAATTTAAAGTGACTAACATTATTTTATTTAATTGTTTATAATAATGGGTATTGCATTTGAATGTGAAGTCTTCCATTTACACCCCATTTACCAATTAGATAAGGTGTAGGTAAACATTTATATCTGTGGCTTGAATACATGCACAAATACCGTACTTAGAGTAATTTTCTTAATTAGTGACAAAGTGTTTTTTGTCAGCACATAATCTCATCATTTTTTAAAATGTATTTAGTGTAATGTTTGTGTATAATGGGCAAGGCTGAGAAACCTTTATTAAATACCCCTGACCGTTGATCTCTCTCATTGTTAAAAACATAATTCTGTGATAGATGCTTGTTGTGTGGATCATTATGTCTGTGTAATCAGTAAGTGCTTTTAATAGACTGGCCTGCCTGCAGTCCAGACCTGTCTCGCCTTAAAGGCATGTGGTGCATTATAATGTCCTAATAACACAAAAAAAGCTATTTGCCCCCTAATTTATTCATTTCAAATTCCTAACTGAACAGCATGTGAAACTCTGGACCTTTATAGCAAACAGTGATGGATTCTTATGAAAAGCTTGAACGCATATAAATAAATGCACTATGCCTTTTAAATTCCTCCACATTTTGTGCTGGTGCCTTGGCCAGACCATAGGTACTGTTATTGTAGCACTAAGGAGGTGAATTCCATTCTAGCCTTTCCGCCTTTACACATGACCAGCTGTGTCTGTGGAGTGCTCACCAAGCCTTCTACTGGAACCCCTCCCTCATCCAGACATAGCCAATCATATCTGTCTAGACACCTGGCTGACCAACAGTACCACTGAGATTCGAACTTGGATCTTAGCAGAGTTGGGCTTGCTGCGCCACTCGAGCACCACCACAAAAGTAAACTTATTCACATTATGAAGAACTGCTGTGGGTAGAATGAGAAAAAATCTCAGATCTGATAGTGTACACAGTGTTGTGAAAAGATCTTAAGTAAACTAAATGCTTTTCAGCCCAACTTGGCCTTTTCACAACCCTGTTATTTGTCTTAACTAATGTGTTGTCCTACCTGTTTTAAGACAAAAAGTCCAAAAAGCGATATTATGAGGATGATGATGACTTTGAAGAGGAATCTGTGGGAAGTGAATCACAGGAGGCCATACCCGCAGCAGCTGGCAAGCAGGTGGATGAGTCCACTATCAAACATGATGAGTATGGCGCAAAGGACTACCGCTTACAGATGTTACTAAAGAATGACCATTCCTCTCGACCTTTGTGGGTGGTAAGAAATACACAAAATTTTCAACTTTATTTTTTTTTTGTACTCAATGGACAATTTAACATGTTTCCTTATTCCTAAAGAACTGAAGACTTGTACTCAAAATGCTACTGTAATGAAAGTCTAAAAGCAGGTTAATAAATGATTGTCAAATGTATTTTAAATGATGCTCTGTATATGTATAGATTGTTTTCTCTGAGAACAACTACTTTTTTAGTGGAAAGAATTATTGGGTATAGTTCAAAAATCACACTATTAAAGTTTTGATAGACACAACCAAAAATTGTGATCGCATATCAGACCGCTGCATCACCTGTGCATTTGACTTTTCTTGCCGCTACTAGCTTTTGGTTAGCTTTTTTTTAATTATGCATTTTCCTCAGCTCTACTGCTGCAGATCTCTACCCTGATTGGCTGTACCTAACACATGCCCCCCTTGACACATGTGCACTAGTCAACTGCTAAGTTTTACCTGCCCAAGGTGGGTTCACGCGGAGAGTCACACACTGATCTTCATTAGACCCCATGTCTATTATCAGCCAGCAAAGAGTGCAGTTGCAGCAGCAATGAAGAATCAATTTGGCCTGAGCCCCTCCTTTTGAGTTTGTGATAAACAACAGAGGTATAATTGTCATTTCCACAACCATATTCTCAAAATCCTGCGACCTGCTATTTTCATGGGATTTTGGCCATCGTGTCTTACACCTTTATGGCCTTAGTAGTTTTTATCTTGACATAAATGTAAAGATACAAAGCCTTAAATTTTAGCTTTCCCACACTTATAAACTAATAGTTTTTAATGCAATTTACACCAATGAGCCTGCACACTCCCCCAAATGTGCTTTTATGATTGTGATTATGGGCTTAAATTTATGTTTATACTTTAAATGATCACTGACGTTTTGTGAAACACCCTTAAAATCCTAGTGGAGCTTTTTACTGAAGCATTTCTGGCTAGATCTAATATTGAAATAACTGATCTAGATCATTTGTCTCTTTTAGGCTCCTGATGGTCATATCTTCCTAGAGGCTTTCTCTCCAGTCTATAAATATGCACAGGACTTTCTGGTGGCCATTGCTGAGCCAGTATGCAGGCCTAGTCACATGCATGAATATAAACTAACCGCGTACTCCCTGTATGCTGCTGTGAGCGTCGGCCTGCAGACCTCGGACATCATCGAGTACCTCCAGAAACTCAGCAAGACCTCCGTACCCGATGGCATCATTCAGTTTATAAAGGTATGGGCAGAACTGAACAACTCAGAAGTGTTTTTACAGTGAGGACATTCAAGTATTATAGGGCTTTTGTTTTTGTTGTTTATCATACTTTTACACAAATCTATTTTTTCAATTTTAAATTTGTACTTAGGAATACACATTAATTAAATGTATAATTCATTTTAAATTGATGGGTGCTTGGGTGGCTAAGTGGACATTGTTTACCCTTGGATTTGAAGGGTGCACTATAGGACAATCCACCTTGCAATGTAAAGAAGTAAAATGACCTGCTGGTGGTGTTCTGGATTCAATATTTTAGTGGATCAGAGCTGTTTTGATAGCTTATTAGGCTGGTGGTCCTCATGTTTTAGCTCATCTATGTGTAACACTTGTATAATGCAAAACAATGACTATCATGTTTGTTCTTTTTCAGTTGTGTACAGTGAGCTATGGGAAGGTCAAGCTGGTACTGAAGCACAACAGGTGTGTGACTTTAAAAGTTATGAATAAATATGACTCTTTGTTTGTGGGTTCTAATTTAATGGTAAACAGTGGAATGCCATACATTAATTCAAAGCAGAAATGCCAGTGGGTTCTAATCTCTGGGCCTGGACTCATCTCAGGTGGACCAAAAAAAAATGCTGAGTGCTGAGCCCATGTTTTAGTTTGTTTTTGGGAAAATTGATGTCTAGTTCTCTGTGCCTATGACAAAAAGCACCAGCCAGACTTCTGCGAAGATGCAAAAGCCATAATCTGTCTGAGGTATGGGGGTGCATCAGTGCCCTCAGCATATGTGTGAAGGTACCATTGAGGTGTGTAGATTTTAAAGAGACATGCTGTCATCAAGAGATGCACAGTGTGTGCCTGCAGTCCAGATTTGCCTTCTAATGTCAATATATGGTGCATCAAAACCACAGAAATTAGTATCCTCAGTTCCCAAGCAATTATAAAGTGTAATCACAGATTCTTGTTTTAATTGCATTTTACAACATGTATGAAACAGGGTTTCTATAACAAGTTTTCAGATACATTCCTCTTCTAATCTGTAATAAAAACAAATGAAATGATTCACTGTTGGTGTGTACATGTAGGTATTTTGTAGAGAGTGCTTTTCCTGATGTAATTCAGCGGCTGCTGCAGGACCCGGTGATTCGAGATTGTCGACTTCGCACTGCTGAAGGAGAAGAACCTGAGCTCATCACAGAGGTCATCTCCAGCAAATCAGCAGTAAGTCAGAGGGTTTTTTTTGCATTTGCAGTAGGGATGCAAATTTCTGATGAAAAAATCTGATACAATTAATACAAAACATTAATACAAAAAATGTATTACTGATTCATGTCAAAAAGGCTTTAGGCTTAATTCTATAAAAGCTTAACATGTCAGCAATGTCAAACAGTAACAGTTCAGCATTGAGAATGTAAATTCTAAATTGGCTAATCATATAATGAAGATACAACAATTATATATAACATGATCAGCAGTCCTTTCATATTTCACTGAATTTCACTTCTAATTGTTGTCAATTCCCCTGTTGTAATTTTGTTTTACGTGTCCCTTTGACACATCAGTTTACATGGCATTGATGGGGCCTCCCTGAGAACCGAATACCCACCACTACTCCACTACTGCAGGCGCCTCGGCCAGTTAGCAAAGGTCGCAATTGCACAGCAGCAATTAAACCGGATTGACCACTCTCCCTCAGGCACAGCAAATTGTACCCGGCCAGGTCTGGGATTCAAATTTAAGAGCTTCCAGCACAGTTTATAATTTAAATAGAAATGTTTCCCAGTTTTTTACTTAAATGTCTAATCGTTTTGTAAAATCTGAGTCAGATTTGGGCACAACACTGACTTGGCACAGATGTGTAATAGCTGTGATCCAAATGAGATATTTACCAGTCAGCTGCTGAAAGTCAGTTTGATTTACCATGACTTTTGTTATTAATTCATAGATTTATTGTTAACATGTCTAGTTTTCACATGTACAATACATCTGTTACAGATCTCTAAGACTCAGCATGACAACGCTGGTGCGTCTACTTCCAAAACAGCAGAAGGAGAGCCTTCTGCTTCCCAGGTTCCTGAGGACATCTTTAGCTATTATGAACAAATGGACAAAGAGGAAGAAGAGGAGGAAGAGACGCAGACTGTCTCTTTTGAGATCCGTCAGGTATGAGGCCTTGTGGCGTTCAAATTGGAACTAATATTTACCTGTATTTCTTTATTAGTCACATTTTTGAAGGTTCAACCAGACAAGGAGGTCACTTACCTCACTAGGAGGGGGGCTTGCAATCACATTTTTTTCAGCTGCATTTTTTTTTTACCTCAGCCATTTTTTTACTTCTTCCAAAAAGGGAAGGTGATTCTCCATCCAGCTCAACCTCTCTCAGATATACCCAGTTGTGTCTGTGACACTGCTGAGACTCAACCTCTAATCCACACTCTACGTACATGCTAACATTTTAAAATTTTGTTAGAAATCTTTGGTTAAAATAGTTTTATTACACACAGTTGCTTCTCACCACTGTTGTTCTCATCATTTGGGTTATTAACAGGAGCTAAACACTATTTAACGCCACATGTATTTTGCCAGTATTTGATGCATAGTGGCATTGCTTTTTTACAGATGTGAAGTGGTTTTGTGTAATAGGTCTTGTCATTTCCAATTACTGATTGTAAATCCGCTGTCACTTTCACAACCTCTATCTGAGAGCCAGATTACCACACACACCCCAACATGTGTCAAATATGTGGCTGCTTTTCAACACCTACCAGTGTTGGGTTTTCAGTGCAAAGCTGCTACCCCACGAGCGCCAAGGATGTGACAATTCTGATTAAAAAATAAGAAGTCAGGCTTAGCTGGGATGGTTGCCTAGTAAAAAGTATGGAAAAGTTAGACTACAGAGACCGGTTACCTAGAGCAGTAAATTAATACTGGTCCTGGTGCTGCTTGCTTTATTTTAGGAGATGATTGAAGAATTACAGAAGCGCTGTATCCAGCTTGAGTACCCACTGTTAGCTGAGTATGACTTCCGCAATGACACAGTCAACCCCGACATCAATATGGACCTGAAGCCTACAGCCGTGCTCAGACCGTACCAGGAGAAGAGCCTGCGCAAAATGTTCGGCAATGGACGAGCTCGCTCAGGAGTGATCGTGCTGCCCTGCGGTAAATCTACACCAAACTTAGTTTCGTTTTTTCAACCAAAATTAAAGAACATGTTTTGCAGCTATGTGATGACTATAATTTATACCATATGCTCGCTTATTATTGTAACGTATTTATGCAGGGTTTTTCAAACTTTTTTTTCAAGCAACCCATATCCATGATTTTTACCACGACCAAGGCAACACAGTGCATCAAAACAAAACACAAAACTGTGGTTAACAAGGTGTAACGTAAAGCCTCCACAAGGGGGCGTTTGTGTCCACATTCATTTTGTGTTTGTGCCTGTTAAAATGAGTTTATTTAATTATTATTATTATTTTTCTCTGCGACCCATTTTTTTGGCTCATGACCCACTAGAAGTCGCGATCATCTGTGTGACCCAGGTGATACGATGCATTTTGTATTAGTTACTGTTATTATTTTAGCAAAATGTAAGTTTTTTTTTTTTTACTTTAAAGTAAAATTTTATAACGTTAGTATTCAGGAGACTTAACCAGTATCTCGTTAGCATTTTTACCACCTATAGACAATAATAAGTGGAACTCAGACATATGATTGGTTGTGGGTCTAGAAAGAGAGGGGACAGTGGTTTAAGCAGGTTCCTTGTCCCTGCTGTATTACATTTACAGTTATGGCTGATCATTGATGGCAATGTGTGGCACTCCGCAATCGGTACTGTGCAGAGGCCGCAATTGAAGCAGTTATGGGAAATCCCTCAGACATAGCAAATCATGCCTGTGTAGGTGCCTGGCCAGCCAATAGCAGAGCTGTGATTCAGACTTGAAATTTCAAGATCTCAACAGTGGTTGGCTAGTGTTTTACCACTATGCCACCTGAGCGCCTGTGCAATACATTTCTTAATAGACACTTTATTAACCAGCTAGTATTTGCAACTAAATGTAAGATTTTATATTAATTAAATAGTTACTAGAAAACAAGTCAACTGACCTCACGTTACCCTGCAATATGTTAAGTGAATATTCACATCAAGAGTGGCATCAGACACACTTGAGTTGAGTGTTTTCACATCATGCATCTTTACGTACTCTCTTTCTTGCATACTCATATGCTTTTTTAGGAGCTGGAAAGTCTCTGGTGGGTGTTACAGCAGCCTGCACTGTACGCAAGCGTTGCCTGGTCTTGGGAAACTCCTCTGTGTCAGTGGAGCAATGGAAAGCCCAGTTTAAGATGTGGTCCACCATCGATGACTCGCAAATATGCCGCTTTACTTCGGAAGCCAAGGAGAAACCTATTGGTTGCTCAGTGGCTATCAGTACATACTCCATGCTGGGTCATACCACCAAGCGCTCCTGGGAGGCAGAGAGGGTGATGGAGTGGATGCGCAGCCAGGAGTGGGGGCTTATAATCCTTGATGAGGTCCACACAATTCCAGGTAAGTGCACAGATGTGTTTTGGATAAACTACACTAAATTGAAAACTTCTCGTTTTACTGCTTATATCACGTGTCAAACTCAAGGCCCGCGAGCTAAAAGATTTAAAGATTTAAAAGGCAGACTGCAATCACAGCAGGATACGTTACAATCGACCCTTTGAGGGCCACCATAATGCAGATGTGGCCCTTGGTGAAAATGAGTTTGACACCCATGGCTTATAATAATAAATGTATTACTCATTACTCTCCACCTTTTAAAGCTATATATATTTCAGTTTTAAATACATATTTTAACATATGCTCTAGTGTCTGCTAAATGCCGAAAATGTAAATGTGTTCCAATTTTTAAGATATAAGATAAATGATTAGAGGTAATCTAGTGTACTTTGTTGACCATTGTTATATCAATATGGGTAAACATCTAATAATATTTGCTTGCTTTGTTGTTTTCTCTTTTGTATTCTCTTCTATATAACACTAACATACAGCTAGGATGTTCAGGCGTGTTCTGACCATCGTCAAAGCTCACTGTAAGATGGGTTTAACAGCTACACTGGTGAGGGAGGACGATAAGATCGTCGATCTCAACTTTCTGATCGGGCCCAAACTGTATGAGGCTAACTGGATGGAGCTGCAAAACAACGGCTACATTGCAAAAGTCCACTGTGCTGAGGTAATGCAGCTGCTTTAAAAAAGCTTAAGGAACAGTTTTTTTTACCAAATGATTGCAGATATTCGGGGTGGACGAGGGCTGTCAATAAACAAATACTAACATGTATTAGTAAAGTACCAGTTATTTATAGAATTAAAACAAAGAATTGGCCAATATACTATACATTTGCTGTCCACAAAGGACAGTCTTTTTCTTTAGAGCAGACATATATTACCCAGAAAGCCACTTTCAGAATGGATTGCAAAAACAGCATTTTCTAGGGCCTGCATTAACTTTTTTAACAACATCACATGACTGTAAGGGCTAGCACGTGCTTCCTCTGAAACATGTGCTGCCAGGAAAAGCCTCTTAATTAACTGGAGCTTATGTGATTTTATTCGGTTGATTAACATGCTTAAAAGAAAGGTACTGGCTGCCCTCATCAATACACACAAGTTAGTAAATGTTAGAGACTGGCAGGCTTTGCACTGATTCATTTATTTTATTCTGCCTATGTACTTAAAGCATTTTAGTCATAACAATATCCCAGATTATCAGATAATAGGATGTAATTTCTGGGTTACAAAAAGTACCAGTAAAATAGAATATATCAGGTCTGGAGCACAGTACATGCTTTGTAACAAATGTAATAAGCAAATTAATTCCTTCATAATGTCTTCAAAATTCCTTATTTTGGACCTGACTTCCTGCTTCAACAGCTGCTTGATGCTTGTGTAGATACATTCACTGACCACTTTATTAGGAACTGGATTGATACTGAGAAGGGTTTGGTGCTCTTAAAGCAGCCTAAATTCTTTATGCCATTGATTTAGGGTGGTGGAAACATTCATTTAGAATTTTAGTTTATGCTGACTGGATTGCATCAAGTTAATGCTGCAGATTCTCCCTGCTGCTGTAGTATGAGATCACAGGGACTTGTCAAGACACAGACACAAAAAGTTAGGGTTTCATAGCAAGATCCCGTTACTTTGAGACAATGTCTATTGTAAAAAGCACTATATAAATAAAGTTGACTTGACTTGACTCTCTGTATGCAATAGGGCTCTGTGTGGAAACTCAGCACTATTTGATGAAAATAATTGGCTGGTGAAGACATTCTGGTTAGTCAGCGGCTCTTCCCAGCTAGAACAGGGGTGGTTCAAGTGGCAGTGGAATCTCAATAGAGCATTGGAAATAACTAGAAAATGGCAAACCAAAAAAAAAATGCTGTGACATTCAAGCAATGCTTGATTAGTATTATTGGGACCTACATCATTACACCACCACACTGTTATTAGCCTGAACTGGTAACACAAGTTCAGTTATGTTGTTTATGTCAATTTCTGACCCTACCATCTGCATATCACAGCAGAAATTGAGATTCATTAGACCTGGTAACTTTCTCTAATCCATAAGTGTTTCCATACGCCTTTGCCCACTAGCCTCAGGTCCCTGTTCATCAGCTTATGGAATTGGAACCTGGTGTGGTCTCCTGTTGTTGTATCACGTTAGCTTTAGGGATTAACAATTTGTACATGCTATGATGCTTCTTTGGTTACCATAGTTGTAAAAAGTGTGTCAAGTTACTGGGGACTTAATGTAAGCTTGAAGCATTCTCGTCTGAACTCTTTTATTAAGAAGACATTAGTGCCTGTAGAACTCCCACTCACTGTCTTTATTTTTATGATCATTCTGACGTTTGATGTGATTGGGTAATGACATGAATAAGCAGATGCAAAGGGGTTCCTAACAAAGTGGTCGGTGAGTGTATATGAGCGCTTTTTAAACATGACGAACTTGTATGTTACAGGTGTGGTGTCCTATGTCACCCGAGTTTTATCGCGAATATGTGGCTATAAAGAGTAAAAAACGGATCCTGCTGTACACCATGAACCCCAACAAGTTCCGCGCCTGCCAGTTCCTCATCCGTTTCCACGAGAGACGCAACGACAAGATTATCGTCTTTGCCGACAACGTCTTCGCTCTCAAGGAATATGCCATTCGTCTCAACAAGTAAAGCATGTGTTAACACACTGATTAGCTTCACACACTGAAATCATGATGCAGATATGGAATTTTATGTGGTGTTTCTATTGGTTGTGTATTAGCAAATGTCAAAATTCTGTTTTTGGTTCTGTATACACAAAACACTCAAATGTGAATGAATGTAGCTACATGTTTTACGCTCTAATGGTTTGATAAAAAAAAAAAAAAAAAAACTTGACTTTAGGCCTAATGCACATTATATGACACTACAGAATTTGATATCATTTAAGGAGACTGCATTGGACTGCACTATTGATTGCTATTTATTGCTATTTATTGCAATCACAGTATGGAATTTATCATTTTCCGACACAGTGGGTTTACTCGGCGAGGAAGAAACCTTGATAAATAGAATCACTTCCACCTGGAGCGAATTATTGTTCAACAAAGCAAAGATGACTAATGTCTAATGATTTTTTCCGTCACGGTTTTCAGACCCTACATTTATGGACCCACATCACAAGGGGAGAGAATGCTCATCCTTCAGAATTTCAAACTCAACCCCAAAGTCAACACAATTTTTATCTCCAAGGTAACTTTTACTCTACAACAATTCTCTTACATGGATGATCGGGGCAGCACGGTGGCTAAGTGGGTAGCACTGTCGCCTCACAGCAAGAAGGTCCTGGGTTCTATCCCCAGGTGGGGCGTTCCGGGTCCTTTCTGTGTGGAGTTTGCATGTTCTCCCCGTGTCTGCGTGTGTTTCCTCTGGGTACTCCGGTTTCCTCCCACAGTCCAAAGACATGCAAGTGAGGTGAATTGGAGATACAAAATTGTCCATGACTGTGTTTGATATAACCTTGTGAACTGATGAACCTTGTGTAATGGCGTTCCTGTCATGAATGTAACCAAAGTGTAAAACATCACGTTAAAATCCTAATAAACAAACAAACAAACAAACATGGATGATAGACTGGGATAAGCTGTGGTACAACAAAGGACAATCTCACAATGATTGTTAGCCAGGCACATACTTTAGTGCATGCAGCTTTTTAGGTAACCTCACATCACCCTGAGCAGCTTATTATACTAATCTGGAAGGATTTGCATAACAGTGTAGGTCTCAATAACTTTCACACAGACTTGAAGGTCCAGTAGAATTATCAACCACTGGATCTGCTTTACTTTAACAAAGCAACCTCAGTGTTTTGCCTTTTAATCAGCTATAATAAGTTTACTGTGATGGGGTGGGCCTGGGAAAGAGCACTTGTACTGTTTTGATTTTGAGTTTTTAGAAAACATTGTCCTTACATCACTCTTGGTGATAATGCTTCGTTTGAAGTATTCATACACTGAGGGGAAAACATGTATTCATCACTTTTGTCCAGTGCATACATCTACTTTAAACTTACACACAATGTCTTTTCATTTTAAATAAATAGCTAAATATTAATACTTATTAATACTTACTTATGTCCATATATTTCATGAAGTGGGTGGCACTGTGGCTCAGTGGGTAGCACTGTTGCCTCACAGCAAAAAGGTCCTCGATTTGATGATGTCCTGGGGGTCGATCCCCAGGTGGGGTGCGGTGGTCCAGGTCCTTTCTGTGTGGAGTTTGCATGTTCTCCCTGTGTCTGCATGGGTTTCTGTGTGCGATTAGGCTAATTCACCAAAATGTAAATTTCTATGACCACCTTACTCATCTTAACAAGACCACAGGGGCCAATAATTGTGGAGGGGTGTGTGTGGGTGTGTGGGTGTGTGGGTGTGTGTGTGGGTGTGTGGGTGTGTGTGTGAGTAAAGGTAATATATATGTATTATTTCTACTGAAGCGAAGTATGGCTCAGAAACTTACTTTCTCTGTGTTTAGGTGGGAGATACGTCCTTTGACTTGCCTGAGGCGAATGTTTTGATTCAGATCTCGTCTCACGGAGGCTCCCGCCGTCAGGAGGCCCAGAGATTGGGTAGAGTTCTGCGTGCCAAGAAAGGTAATCATACCATAAGACACAAACCTTAGTCTTTCTCCCTATGTCTATCCCAAAAATCCAAGACACTAAACGTCTGTGTTTTTGTGCAGGAATGGTTGCTGAGGAGTACAATGCCTACTTTTACTCACTGGTGTCTCAGGACACACAAGAGATGGCCTATTCTACCAAAAGACAGCGCTTCCTTGTTGACCAGGGATACAGCTTCAAGGTTTGACATTGACCTGAAACATTCCACATCATGCACACAGGAAAATCAGAATCCTTTTTCACAGTGTTATTAGTGACCAGAAGGATCCAGCTGTGATCCAGGTACCAGCTGTACTTATAAAGCAGAAAACGCATGAACTGCACAAACACATGAAAATTTAAAATAAAGGATATGAGTGTATAAATGTATAGTTGTATAAGCAGTACTATGGGTCTTGAATGATTATAAATTATAGGCTGATTTTATATTTAAAAGCACTTAGATACTGAATCTATTTACAAATTTTACGCATTTATATTAAAAGTTAACCTTAACGGTAGGAATGAGTGGGATTTTGGAATAATTACATAGGGAGGAAGCAAAAAAAGAAAGAAAGAAATTTCTCTGTAAAAATGCATGTTCTTAGAATGCAAGAAGTTTCTTTTGTTTTTCGTAGGTTATTACTAAGCTGGCAGGGATGGAGGAGGAGGACCTGATGTTTTCCTCACGTGAGGAGCAACAGCAGCTGCTGCAGAAAGTTCTGGCCGCAAGTGACCTTGATGCAGAGGAGGAGGTGGTCTCAGGAGAATTTGGAGGAAAAACTCAAGTATGCTTTTTGCCTGATTCTTCCAGTTCATTTTTGATAACGTTTAAATTGTGCGAGACAAAATTACTAGTTAAATAACAGCCAGTTAGTCAGCTTGTAAAGTCAACTAATAAGGGATTGTATTACCAGTTTGGGTAGATTTATTAGTATGCACATATTTATTATTTTATTTATTTGATTTGTTTTATTATTTATTCACATATTTTACTTATTATACCATAATTTATGTTTTTTTTACTTGTTAATAAAAAATTACTATTGTTTTCCAAAATATGGCCATTGCAGATATGGTCATAACTAGCAAATATAGAAGCTGTTGTACCCTGGACTTATGTATTATGTTATTGAATGTACATTTTACTAATGATATTCTGTCCTTGTACTTTCATTACTCTTTTTTTGTCTCTCACTGCTTTTATTTAGTTTTGTATTTTTGCTCCAGTTTTCTCGCAGGACCGGAACTATGAGTTCAATGTCGGGGGCTGATGACACAATCTACATGGAGTACCAGTCTCGCGGCAGCAAACAAGCAATCGGAAAGAACATTCATCCTCTTTTCAAACGCTTCCGAAAGTGATCCGTGTTCCGCAGAGTCACCTAAAGTTTCTGATATTGCCTCAGATCCATAATCCAGACCAAGGCCTCTGTAAAACTGGAAGGAAAGAGGAATAATTCTGTAAATATTGTTGCCTGTTTTGCATAGTTAGTAAAAACGCTAAGGCATAAGTGGGGGAAAAATTGGAAAGACTAAATTATGACAGAATGTGACTCTGAATGGCTAAAGCACTACACCGTTTTATGTTTGAGAATACAGATTTTTAAAAGAGCAGAAGCAGTACTACAATACTGCATTGCCTGCGTATCCTGGGTACCTGGGATCCATCATTAATCTATGCATCCTGCTGGCCTAGTTTGGCATGTTTATTTAATGTCTACATGGGTTCTCCTGCCACTTCCCAAAATGTTCCCGTGGGTGAAGTTGCTACTGTTAATTGTTTCAAGTGTAAGCCATTATGTAATTGTCTAATGCCCTGCTATGAGTTTCCTCTTTGTAGTGAATCAATGAATGAATGAAGGTAGGTAGGTAGGTAGGTAGAAAGTCATCAACTATGCAGTACTGTGGCTTACAAACTTCATATTTGATGAAACAGTATAGAGTATACAATTCTATATTAGTGACATGAGTTTGTATTTTGCATGGCAGATGAACACCACGTTTGTTAAATTACATTTCATTGAAATGAAATGAAATAATGCATATATGAAGCTTTGTACTAATCTGGTTTAACCAATGCTAAAGCCTTATTCCGAGTACTTAGCCTGAGCGGCCTATTGTATTCTAGAAATTCTTGGTTGCCAAATTGCCTAAAATGCATCTTCATATTTTGTCATGTTGTGTTTCCAATTTAGCTTTCCTGCTGAGGTGATGTTTTTGTTTGTTTGCTATTAAAGAGAAATATATCAAAGCTTGCAACCAGTTTTTTTATGTACCCATAAGAATTTAAACATTTAACTTTTTTAATGAGTCTTAATGATAATGATTGTTTTTTTTTTATTGTATTTTGGGATGAAGACTTGTTACCAAAAATTATGTTTAATATTTTTAATTAAGAACAAATACAATGTAAAAACTACATCAAAATGAACAAAAACAATTTAGCCCCAAAGCTTACAAAGGATAAGACAAAATTATGATTATTATTTTTAAAATAATTAATAGGCCAGCCCATGCTGACTAGCAATTTCACAGATTAACTTCACAGTATTTTGTAAATATAACCAGAATAAGAATTGATGCATGCAACACACTCAGTGAAAAGTTTATAGATTATTCAAGGTACTGTGTTTCACAATAAGCAGGAGACTTGGTAACAGGTGAGGGGATCATGATTTGGTATAAAAGGAGGATCCACCAAAGACTTTACAAGCAATGATGGGTCGTGGCTCAAGCATTGCTGAAAGATTGCAGATGATTTAGTCTTTCACCATCTACTGTTCTACATAGTATTGTATGCAGATTCAGGGAATCTGAAAAAATTTCAGTTGAATGTGCCACTGTTGAATGTGCATGACATATAAGCCCTCAAACCATCATTACATGTCATCCTAAATATAGCCACATGGGTTTGGGAGTACTTCAGAAAACCATTGTCACTTTACACAGTCAGTGACTACATCAAGAAATACAACCTGAAACTCTGTTACATAAAGAGAAAGTTCTCTGGACCTAAGCTCAACTAAGATGAACCAGAAGACAGTGGACTTTGTACTTTTCTCAGCTGAATAAAAATTCAAGAGAATCTATAAATGACAGATTCTTTTTATTGCATTTTACAAAACGTTCCAACTTCTTTGGAAATGGGGTTTGTTAACACTGAGCATAACCATATACAGTGTATCACAAAAGTGAGTACACCCCTCACATTTCTGCAGATATTTAAGTATATCTTTTCATGGGACAACACTGACAAAATGACACTTTGACACAATGAAAAGTAGTCTGTGTGCAGCTTATATAACAGTGTAAATTTATTCTTCCCTCAAAATAACTCAATATACAGCCATTAATGTCTAAACCACCGGCAACAAAAGTGAGTACACCCCTAAGAGACTACACCCCTAAATGTCCAAATTGAGCACTGCTTGTCATTTTCCCTCCAAAATGTCATGTGATTTGTTAGTGTTACTAGGTCTCAGGTGTGCATAGGGAGCAGGTGTGTTCAATTTAGTAGTACAGCTCTCACACTCTCTCATACTGGTCACTGAAAGTTCCAACATGGCACCTCATGGCAAAGAACTCTCTGAGGATCTTAAAAGACGAATTGTTGCGCTACATGAAGATGGCCAAGGCTACAAGAAGATTGCCAACACCCTGAAACTGAGCTGCAGCACAGTGGCCAAGATCATCCAGCGTTTTAAAAGAGCAGGGTCCACTCAGAACAGACCTCGCGTTGGTCGTCCACAGAAGCTGAGTGCACGTGCTCAGCGTCACATCCAACTGCTGTCTTTGAAAGATAGGCACAGGAGTGCTGTCAGCATTGCTGCAGAGATTGAAAAGGTGGGGGGTCAGCCTGTCAGTGCTCAGACCATACGCCGCACACTACATCAAATTGGTCTGCATGGCTGTCACCCCAGAAGGAAGCCTCTTCTGAAGTCTCTACACAAGAAAGCCCGCAAATAGTTTGCTGAAGACATGTCAACAAAGGACATGGATTACTGGAACCATGTCCTATGGTCTGATGAGACCAAGATTAATTTGTTTGGTTCAGATGGTCTCAAGCATGTGTGGCGGCAATTAGGTGAGGAGTACAAAGATAAGTGTGTCATGCCTACAGTCAAGCATGGTGGTGGGAATGCCATGGTCTGGGGCTGCATGAGTGCAGCAGGTGTTGGGGAGTTACATTTCATTGAGGGACACATGAACTCCAATATGTACTGTGAAATACTGAAGCAGAGCATGATCCCCTCCCTCCGGAAACTGGGTCGCAGGGCAGTGTTCCAGCATGATAATGACCCCAAACACACCTCTAAGACGACTACTGCTTTATTGAAGAGGCTGAGGGTAAAGGTGATGGACTGGCCAAGCATGTCTCCAGACCTAAACCCAATAGAACATCTTTGGGGCATCCTCAAGCGGAAGGTGGAGGAGCGCAAAGTCTCGAATATCCGCCAGCTCCGTGATGTCGTCATGGAGGAGTGGAAAAGCATTCCAGTGGCAACCTGTGAAGCTCTGGTAAACTCCATGCCCAGGAGAGTTAAGGCAGTTCTGGGAAATAATGGTGGCCACACAAAATATTGACACTTCAGGAACTTTCACTAAGGGGTGTACTCACTTTTGTTGCCGGTGGTTTAGACATTAATGGCTGTATATTGAGTTATTTTGAGGGAAGAATAAATTTACACTGTTATATAAGCTGCACACAGACTACTTTTCATTGTGTCAAAGTGTCATTTTGTCAGTGTTGTCCCATGAAAAGATATACTTAAATATCTGCAGAAATGTGAGGGGTGTACTCACTTTTGTGATACACTGTATATACTGTATATACTGTATATATATATATATATATATATATATATATATATATATATACAGTATATATATGTGTGCGTGTATATATATACAGTATATACACACAGATCAGCCATAACATTAAAACCACCTCTTTGTTTCAACACTTACTGTCCATTTTATTAGCTCCACTTACCATATAGAAGCACTTTGTAGTTCTACAATGACTGAATGTAGTCCATCTGTTTCTCTGCATGCTTTGTTAGCACCCTTTCATGCTGTTCTTCAATGGTCAGGACTCTCCCGGGACCACCACAGAGCGGGTATTATTTAGGTGGTGGATCATTCTCAGCACTGCAGTGACACTGACATGGTGGTGGTGTGTTAGTGTGTGTTGTGCTGGTATGAGTGGATGAGACAGCAGCACTGATGAAGTTTTTAAACACCTCACTGTCACTGCTGGACTGAGAATAGTCCACCAACCAAAAATATATCCAGCCAACAGCGCCCCATGGGAAGCATCCTGTGACCACTGATGAAGTCTAGACGATGACCAACTCAAACAGCAGCAGATGAGCGATCGTCTCTGACTTTACATCTACAAGGTGGACCAACTAGGTAGGAGTGTCTAATAGAGTGGACAGTGAGTGGACATGATATTTAATAATTATCTTTATCTTGTAAGTGGTACATTTTACAGGGTGACTATTATACAGCAATTTGTTATTGTTATTGTTATAAGTTATTGTTTTTTTGTTTTTACATTTTATGATTTATTAATGTGCATTATACTGTAGGACTTTAATCTTGTCATACAGGTGTTACAGGTGTAGTAAGCGGTCTATGTCCCTAGGAAACTACTACTGTACTACGACTTTTAATGCATTTTAAACAGTTGTCCTCTTCATGAACTTTTTAGACGCTCCCTTAGTAAACGCTAAATTCATCTGAGGTTAAAACCCTTTCATGCCTGAGTGGAACATTCCATTTTCGGACACTATGTAACATGGTCATAGAAAAAACCTTATTGTGTAAATACCGTACGTAGCATAGACTACATATACACACCATTATAACCAGAAGAATCAGTTCTTTAAAATGATATAAAACTCAGTATGTTTATTTAAGTGTAATATAACCAAATCTATACAAAAATCCTTCAAAATCAACCTAAAAAACCTCTCAATTTTTATTTCATTCATAAATACTTACATTTTTAACACATTTCTGTGCAATTTAGAGAAAAATATAGAGTATATGAAATGTTTGCAATTTTGTGAGCCATTTGTCAAGATAATAATTTTGAATCTATCATCGTCTATTCAAAAGTTATGATCAATTTAGCAGAAGGTGTCATTTAGCAATTTAGAATGTTCGTGTAGCTCCTTTTTTACCTCACTTTTTACCAATGTCAGCATACACTATAAACCAATGAAAGTGTACTTTTATGAAAAAAACCCCTGCATATACACACACCATTATAACCAGGAGAATCAGTTCTTTAAAATTATATGAAACACAATGTTTTTCAAGTGTAATATAATAAATGTTTACAAAAAACCTTCAAAATCAACCTAAAAAAATCTCTCGTTTTTTATTTAATTCATAAAAACTTACATTTTTAACACATTTCTGTGCAATATAGAGAACAATATAGAACATATGAAATGTTTGCAATTTTGTGAGCCATTTGTCAAGAAAATAATTTTGAATCTATCATCTTCTATTCAAAAGTTATGATCAATTTAGCAGAAGGTGTAATTTATCAATTTAGAATGTTCGTGTAGCTCCTTTTTCACCTCACTTTTTACCAATGTCAGCATACACTATAAACCAATGAACGTGTACTTTTTTCTTAATTATTACTAAATTGTCAACATTCATATTTTTGAAATAAGACAGCAGATAAAATGTATTTGACAAAATAAGCACTCTAACAACAGTGTATAGTTCAAAAACATTAAAGATTTTTATTAGAATTATATACACTTCTCATTCTATAAATAATTTCAAAACAACAATACAATATAGTTCAGCACTATTGAAGAACATCACTCCATAAAACAAACTTTCAAATAATCCAATTCAACAATACAAGAAAAAGCAATTATTTGTTCAGGATAATCATTGAACAATTCAGTAAACAGTTTTGAGGCAACAGGATATCAAATCTCATCTAAGCCATTTTGCCAAAAATTCACTACAAAATATTTAACAGACAATGCACAATGGATAATTACCTCAAATTACCTCCTTCCAATGAACAATGCACACTGAACTTTGACCTGTGAAGAGAAAGAGAAACAAAGAACATATACACAAACACAGGGGTTGAGGAAGGATGAGAGGGACTGACAGTAGAAGACAGAAGCCCTGTGTAGGTCTAACTGCGAAACTCATCTCCTTCGCTAGAATGCCAAGACTGAAAACAGTTTCGATTGCCAACTAAACAAAATCTTCTACCTTGGCACTCAGGAGCCATGCATGCAATCTTTGTTTTATTTTATTTTTTGAATTTTTTGTAGCAAAGCCAGCAATTTCTTGATACTTGCTCTATCTGAGGAATGTGGGTGACGTAAAACGATGAGGAAGTGGTTGGAGCTACTGAAAGCTGAGATGGCAAAATTGAATCGAGGGAAATTTCTGCAAGTTGGCGCGACAGATTTTCCCTAAAGTTTATCTGGCTGTAGCCTGCTGAACTAAACCCATAACGTGATGCTGGATTGGAATGATGCCAGTCCTGAAACAAAATGAAACTATTAACGACGGCTATGTCCACAAAATGGAAGAAAAGTGTTTTCCACCACTTTTGAGTTTTCTGAAGCAGACTGTATGTGTTTAACATTTGATCAGATCTGTCAACACCTCCCATGTGTTTATTGTAGTCCTTTACTACAGCTGGTTGACGGACTACTTTTCTGTCCCACGTGGCACCATTCTTTACCATCCTAGAAACCTCTGATGAATCATTAGCATTGTGGAAAATTAGAGAGGCATGTAACTGCTCGCATGTCCTTCCACTGAACAACTAAGACATTTCCGTCAATTCTACACCACCTCATATCACCACGGTTAGCTTGCCGCTCCCATTTCTTGACATCTTTGAAATCCACTGGGAATTTCTTACGATTAATCCTACATGTCCCACAAGCATTGATTCCCCACTCCTTAAGTCGGACCATAACAGTTGGTGATGTATAGAAGTTGTCAAACCAAACTGTGTGACCTTGATTTTTAAATGGCTGCACAAGGTCTTCGATCACTTTTATAGCCAAATCAGTTATGCGCCCATCAAGACTGCCTGTGTAAACATCAAAGTCTAAGGTATATCTCGAATCTGAAGTTGCAATGACCCACAATTTGAAACCCCAGCGAGTAGGTTTGCCCTTCATATACTGCTTGAATCCTGATCGACCTTTTGATTTTACCATTCTCTCGTCTATGCTCAGATTTTCATTAGCCTGGAAAAGCTGCTGACACTTGGTTTTGAGGTGGTCCATCAGGTAACGCAACTTCCTAAGACGATCAAGATTATTTTCTGTGGCAGGATCTACAACATGGAGGGCTGACATCAATTCCTTGAAACGGTCACGGGACATGAATAACTTGGCCCATGAACCCTGAAGAGATTTGGTTCCCCAATATCTGTGAATGCTGTGCAGGGACGTGAAACCCATGTAAATAAGGAGCCCAAGAAACCGGTAGAATTCATCCGGGGTCACTTCTTCCCATGCCCCATGATGGTTCGCATAAGACGGCCTATTCAGTACAAGCTCCCACCCCTTAGAGTTTGTAAACTGGCAAATCTCGGCAACGATGGTGTACGTGAAAAACAACTTGAAGAAGTCTATTTCACGCAAGGTACTTGTGGCTGACCGTACAGCCCTACGCACACTTCCCATATCTATGCCTACTGGACGAGAGGGATTAAATGGTATGGGCTTTGGTGCTTCTGTGTCCACATCAGCATAGGAAGGAAAGGATACAGAGTCAGGAAAGCGTTTCCGCTTCCTACCTGACATGGGACAAGAAAGACTAACCAAACCCATAAAAGAAAGCAAACATTAGTAAAAATCATAATCTCAGTTTGTACTCTTTTGTTAATTTTAACTTTTTGTTGGCAGCCCTGATTGTGTGTGTGGGTGCAAATGCTGACATTTATTGTCAGCATATACTGTATGTACACACACACATTTACAAATACACACTATTGGAATACATGCATTTACCGATAGGAGGTTGTTGGTTGATCCCTCTGCTCATCTTGCTCCTCTTCATCCTCTTCTTCCCCTTCATCCAAGAGCTCCATGTCCATGAAGTCCTCCTCTTCAATGGTCATGCCTTCATGATCTTCATCGCTGTCATGTTCAGCAATAAGTCTAAGCTCGTCAGGGCCTAGCCGCTGTCTCCTCTTCAGAGACTCCATAAGGCGTGCATATTGAGCCTTGTCTCCATCCATCTCAGAATAATAAAAGAAAAGAGATTACAGTGAATAAAGGTGGTGACAGTGATGTTATTTTAAAAAATAATTACATATATGTAGAATTCAATCACAAATACTCTATATGTTTTTGCCAGAGAAGCTAATGTCCACAGGCTCATGTTTAGAAGTAAACTCAAGTACACTGAACCAATACATATGACAAAAGTTTCTCAAATCTGGCACATGGTTTACACATAAAACAATAATTATCTAAGAGGAGCAATAAATACAAGACAAAACTTGATTCTATGGTTATATTTAAAATGTTGTAAATAGTCACAGACTGAAATGTTATGCACCTGTATGCTTTCAAAAAAAGCTTTCAAAAAAAGTTTGATACCATATTTTAGTCCCTTTCAAATATCTCTTGCAATACATTAGAAAATTATGCAAATCTGACAGAAATATTTTATAGATAAAACTATATTTCACTGATACAAGTAAGAATTACCACAGAAAAAAATATACTATGGTAAAAAAAGAAGTTATAAATTGCCCAGACTGATATGTTATCTACCTACAGTGTATCACAAAAGTGAGTACACCCCTCACATTTCTGCAGATATTTAAGTATATCTTTTCATGGGACAACACTGACAAAATGACACTTTGACACAATGAAAAGTAGTCTGTGTGCAGCTTATATAACAGTGTAAATTTATTCTTCCCTCAAAATAACTCAATATACAGCCATTAATGTCTAAACCACCGGCAACAAAAGTGAGTACACCCCTTAGTGAAAGTTCCTGAAGTGTCAATATTTTGTGTGGCCATTATTATTTCCCAGAACTGCCTTAACTCTCCTGGGCATGGAGTTTACCAGAGCTTCACAGGTTGCCACTGGAATGCTTTTCCACTCCTCCATGACGACATCACGGAGCTGGCGGATATTCGAGACTTTGCGCTGCTCCACCTTCCGCTTGAGGATGCCCCAAAGATGTTCTATTGGGTTTAGGTCTGGAGGCATGCTTGGCCAGTCCATCACCTTTACCCTCAGCCTCTTCAATAAAGCAGTGGTCGTCTTAGAGGTGTGTTTGGGGTCATTATCATGCTGGAACACTGCCCTGCGACCCAGTTTCCAGAGGGAGGGGATCATGCTCTGCTTCAGTATTTCACAGTACATATTGGAGTTCATGTGTCCCTCAATGAAATGTAACTCCCCAACACCTGCTGCACTCATGCAGCCCCAGACCATGGCATTCCCACCACCATGCTTGACTGTAGGCATGACACACTTATCTTTGTACTCCTCACCTGATTGCCGCCACACATGCTTGAGACCATCTGAACCAAACAAATTAATCTTGGTCTCATCAGACCATAGGACATGGTTCCAGTAATCCATGTCCTTTGTTGACATGTCTTCAGCAAACTGTTTGCGGGCTTTCTTGTGTAGAGACTTCAGAAGAGGCTTCCTTCTGGGGTGACAGCCATGCAGACCAATTTGATGTAGTGTGCGGCGTATGGTCTGAGCACTGACAGGCTGACCCCCCACCTTTTCAATGCTGACAGCACTCCTGCGCCTATCTTTCAAAGACAGCAGTTGGATGTGACGCTGAGCACGTGCACTCAGCTTCTTTGGACGACCAACTCGAGGTCTGTTCTGAGTGGACCCTGCTCTTTTAAAACGCTGTATAATCTTGGCCACTGTGCTGCAGCCCAGTTTCAGGGTGTTGGCAATCTTCTTGTAGCCTTGGCCATCTTCATGTAGCGCAACAATTCGTCTTTTAGGATCCTCAGAGAGTTCTTTGCCATGAGGTGCCATGTTGGAACTTTCAGTGACCAGTATGAGAGAGTGTGAGAGCTGTACTACTAAATTGAACACACCTGCTCCCTATGCACACCTGAGACCTAGTAACACTAACAAATCACATGACATTTTGGAGGGAAAATGACAAGCAGTGCTCAATTTGGACATTTAGGGGTGTAGTCTCTTAGGGGTGTACTCACTTTTGTTGCCGGTGGTTTAGACATTAATGGCTGTATATTGAGTTATTTTGAGCGAAGAATAAACTTACACTGTTATATAAGCTGCACACAGACTACTTTTCATTGTGTCAAAGTGTCATTTTGTCAGTGTTGTCCCATGAAAAGATATACTTAAATATCTGCAGAAATGTGAGGGGTGTACTCACTTTTGTGATACACTGTATATGCACCTATATATGGTAGCATAGCATACTTTAGTCTCTTTCAAATAAATGCAGCAATTTTTTAGAAAATGATGCAAATTTGACAGAAATATTTTATAGATAAAATAATATTTCTCTGTTATAAGTACAAATTACCACAGATAAAATATACCATGGAAATAAAGGTTATAAATTGCCCAGACTGACATGTTATCCACATTTCTGCCTCAGATTACTTTAGCCAGTCATGCTAAATGCATGCAATGCAAAATGTAATGCTATTATGAGCAAAGCTAAGGTGATTTCTAAGCAGACTTTAGACAGTATTGATGTAAAACAAGTAAGCTAGAACTGATTACATGCATAAAATCTAACTTTGGACTTAGTTGAGCACCCTGTTCAAACCACATGGCTGCAGGATGCAACAAACAGCTCCGGTAGCTTAGCTTAGCTTAGGTTCACTACTAATCACTTATTTGTGTAAAACTGCTGCATACTTTACAAACTACTAAACAAAGGAGACTAAAAAGGTATCTGATAAACTCTCCACACGTATTTATTTCCATCTAGATGGACATAAAAAACATTACAATCGATTCAGAAAGGAGAGTTGTTCAGCTGACTGACTAAACTTAGAACGCAAGTCTCAAACTCACCTCAGCTTTTACAAAGCGTTAACACTAATAATATTACAATTTTACCATTAAAGCTAAGTTTTCTGAGTAGAAATGAAAAGTAATAACACTAATAAACAGTTTTAAAATAAATCTTACCTTATTTCACTGACAGAATTTCTCTTTCTGTGTTGTTATCCAGTCGACTGTCTCAGCTGCGCTCCGTGTGAGGGCGGGGCGAATGAAAAAAATAAATTCTCCGCCTTCTCATTAAATATGCAAACCAGCCACGACACAAACCGCTTGACCAATGATATTGCCTTTTAGCCTGGGTTGTCAGCTACCTGGGGCAGTTTTCAGATTTATAATCAGTGATTGGACGGCGGAGATACAAGGCTTTAAGCCATCGAAATTATTGTTTCGAAATTTGAATGGGCCGGCTTTAAAGGGTTAAAGTACAGTACTATGGGAACTTGTTGCAATATACGTGATTGTAGTTTGGTCCTTGTTTAGTGCAGAGTGAAGTCATGCAGTGTTATTATTATGTGGATGTTTTTTAATCGAGAACGAGAAGAAAAAAACTCTAAATCTCAGGCGATTGTCCAGTATTGAACTTTAGTATGGTTTGTGTAATCCGTACAGACTTGGTTTATTAGTAAACGCCCACTGGTGAGAACTCTCCCATCCCACTCTCAAAATCCTCAACCTCCTCAGGAGTCTTTCTTTGTCGCTCAGCTCTGCAACACCACAACAGCTGTTTACTAACACGTTTCACCGCAGCAGTTCAGCTAAAATGGCATTTCGGGGCTCCCTGGTTCAGCTGGGCCGCAGGACTGTTCAGAATGAGAGGAATATTCGTGTTCTGGTTCAGACTCGGACTGTTCATAGCTCCGCTGTACCGGAGGAACCTCCAGCTGCTCCCACCGCTGCAGAGCTGAAGCAGACCGGGCGGGTGAAGAGTCTGAGAGAAATGCCAGGACCCGGAGCTATCAGCAATCTCATCGAGTTCTTCTACAGAGACGGATTCAGCCGCATCCACGAAATACAGGTCAGTGTTGTGTAGTTCTAACTCTGCAGTTTGTTCACCACTTTACTTACTATTAAAGTAACTACTTTTACTATAGACACACACAGGTGATGGACAGAATAACAGAAACAGTAGTTGCTCGATTGTTAATTAATATCCTGAATCTAAATATAAAACTTCATTTTTAGATTTAGTAGATACACTGCCTGGCCAAAAAAAAAGGTCACCACCTGGATTTAACTAAGCAAATAGGTAAGAGCCTCCCATTGGATAATTACTGATTATGTTTCAGCTGGCAACAAGTTATTTAACCCTAACTGATGCAGTTAGTAGCTTCTCATTTGTTAAACAACCATGTGGAAAGACACATCCTGTGGTCATGGAAAAGATGTTAATCTGTTTCAGAAGGGTCAAATTATTGGCATGCATCAAGCAGAGAAAACAACTAAGGAGATTGCTGAAACTACTAAAATCGGGGTTAACTGTCCAACGCATTATTAAAAAGTGGAAGGACAGTGGGGAAACATCATCTTCGAGGAAGGAATGTGAGAAATGTTCAGAAAAAATCTTGAATGATCGTGATCGGCGATCACTTAAACGTTTGGTGAAATCTAATCATAGAAAAACTACAGTAGAATTCAGGGATATGTTTAATAGTAAAAGTAAGAGCATTTCCACACGCACAATGCGAAGGGAACTCAAGGGATTGGGACTAAACAGCTGTGTAGCCTTAAGAAAACCACTTGTCAGTGAGGCTAACCGGCTAAAACGGCTTCAATTTGCTAGGGAGCATAAAGATTGGACTCTGGAGCAATGGAAGAAGGTCATGTGGTCTGATGAGTCCAGATTTACCCTGTTTCAGAGTGATGGGCGCATCAGGGTAAGAAGAGAGGCGGCTGAAGTGATGCACCCATCATGCCTAGTGCCTACCGTACAAGCCTGTGGGGGCAGTGCTATGATCTGGGGTTGCTGCAGTTGGTCAGGTCTAGGTTCAGCAACGTTATGTGCCCAAAGAATGAGGTCAGCTGACTACCTGAATATACTGAACCACCAGGTTATTCCATCAATGGATTTTTTTCTTCCAACGAAATATTAGTGTGTGACCTTTTTTTTGGCCAGGCAGTGTATAATGTCAATTACTAGTTGTCTGCTATTAAATAGTAATAGTTTATGTTCAGAAGTCTCAGAGAATGTCAAACATTGTCAAACGAAATTATTAAATAATTGGTCACTAATAAAGGACATGGTACATGATTGTTGCTTAATGCCCCAGTACATCCACATAAACAGCCACACAACTTAATAAGCACAATTATTACCAAATGTTAACAATGTTTAAAAAAATATTGTGGTCTAATTAGTCTACTTTGTCCATATTTATGTTTGAAGGAACGCAAAAGATGTTTCAAACATACAGTGTCTCAGGTGGGCCGGTCCGGGTCCTTTCTGTGTGGAGTTTGCATGTTCTCCCCGTGTCTGGGTGGGTTTCCTTTGGGAGCTCCGGTTTCCTCCTACAGTCCAAAGACATGCAAGTGAGGTGAATTGGAGACACTAAATTGTCCATGACTGTGTTTGATATAACCTTGTGAAGTGATGAATCTTGTGTCATGAATGTAACCAAAGTGTAAAACATGACGTTAAAATCCTAATAAATAAACAAACATACAATGTCTACTGCTAACTGTAATATACAGTGAGGAATTTGTATTGATATTGGCTGCCATTCAGTACATTTACATTTAACATGTACATTTTGGTGCTTTTATCCAAAGCGACTTACAGTCCAAGCAATTGAGGTTTAGGGGCCTTGCTCAAGGGCCCAACAGTGACAAACTGGCAGTGGTGGGGTTTGAACCAGCAACCTTCTGCTTACTAGTCCAGTAACTGCATGGTGGTATGACAGTTAACAAATATAGAGCTGTTTTACAGAATTTGCTTCATTTGATATAAGTAAGCTTTTAAGTATTAATGCCTCATACATATTGCTAACATTAGTCATTAGAAGTGAGGATCCTTCCCTGGTCTTTCCTTTAACCAGATTTAAATATTTTGGGCATTTTCATTGTCAAGCTGCTCTATTTAAAAATAAGAACAAAAGTAACAACAATGTACACTGGATTGTGGGTCATACTGAAAATAGAACAGTTACATATTAATCTTCCTAGTGTCATTGTAAATATTGGTCCTCTTTGTACCCAATATGCAGTACAAGGTCTAAATCACTTGTGCATATTTAGTGTCTGATATTAGTGTTATGTAAACAAGGTCTATGTAACATAGAATGCCCACTGTGCAACGAAATAATCACAATAAGCAACCCATCAAAAACCTGTGTGTAAAATGTGTTTTTTAGGTTGTTTGACATAACTTAGGGAGAAACACCCTGGACAGTAACCAGTCATGACCTGTATATGTTTAGTTATTTACACAGTTATAGTCAGTTATAGTCACAGTTCCATAGTTATTTATTTTACACATCTTTATTATTACTGTTATTATTATATAACATACCTAACTAATCCCATTTTTATTCTTATTCTTATTATGTATATAGTACTATGTATGTAGTACATAGACATAATGCCATATATGTAAATATAGCTATAGTTATAACTTATATTTATATATTAATCATAGCATTTCTGACAGATGCTAACTGCATTTCGTTGCCTTGTACTTGTAGTGAGCGATTTATGTTAGGCACAGCTGATTGCACCACTGAGATTTGAACCTGGATCTCAGTGGTGGTGTGCTAGCATAATAGACCATCTGAGCACCTATTGTCAGACATATTTAAATATTTATAAAAGGACATTATTTTAACTGACATTATGTTCTGTGTAATGTTAGATGAATAAATTGTCACATTCACACAACTATTAAAATAAGTGAACCAAGAGACAAAATAGTTTTAAAAGGAAAAGATGAACACATTTACAAGCAATTCTAAGTTAACAATTTACATAGCTCATTTAGAAAAATGTAGACAATTTAAACACATTGTTTAGCTACTATTATATACTGACAGTAGTGTGTATTTGTGAGCTTGGGGTCTGGTGTAGTATTTGGATGTATGTACATTTTTTTATATAAATGTAGATTTTAATGTATTTTTATATAAAGATGTAATCAGGACTGGATTACTGGGTCTTTAACTAGGTAGTTAAACTCTTAAGATCTATGAACCTGTTGGTTGGTTTACAATAAATGTACGTACACATATGTACAATACAATTAAATTCTTTTTCCACATATCCCAGCTTATTAGCAAGGTGAGGTCAAACGCAAGGTAAGCCATTGTATGATGCAGCTGGAGCTGAGGGGGCTCAATGACCCAATAGTGGCTGCATGGCATACCTGGAATTCAAACCCACAACCTTTCGCCCAAAGCACTACCCACTAGGCTACCAGCATCACCAAAATGACATGTCCTTACAGGTCATAATAACTGATTATATAATTATAAATAAGTGATTATATTATTAATAAACAATTCATAAGTCTTTCAACTTATTAGATACAGAGACATACAGAGACATTCCACGATTTGTTGTGAAGAAAAATTTAAACAAACAAGTTGCTTTAACAGAAAAATCACTTTGTTAATCATTTCCCAATTTTTCCTCAGAGAGACCACTGTCAGAAACATGGAAAGATTTTTAAATCACGCTTTGGGCCACAACTGGTTGTGTCAATAGCAGACAGAGACATGGTGGCACAGGTGCTAAGAGCTGAAGGTGTAGCACCTCAGAGAGCCAACATGGAGTCTTGGAAGGAGTACAGAGACATGAGAGGGCACTCCACCGGCCTCATTTCAGCGTAAGATCTACAGTGATGTTCATTTTTGTGTCCAGGGTTCTCAAACCTGTGCATACAGCTGCATTTGTCATGACTATCTTAGTCATCATAAGACCAAGATAATATGAGAAAGAATATCAGTCAGAATTAATGTGCTGTTCTTTTTTCCCTTCAGTGAAGCTGATGAGTGGCTGAAGATGCGCAGTGTGCTGCGTCAACTGATCATGCGCCCACGTGATGTGGCCATTTTCTCAGACGACGTAAACGAAGTGGTGGCTGATCTCATAGTGAAAGTTCAAAAACTCAGAAGCCAACAGCCTGACGGACTCACTGTCCTCAACGTTAATGATATGTTCTTTAAATTTGCCATGGAAGGTGAGAACAAGACTGTTCACTTTTCAAAATGTTTGTTCTTTATTAACTTTTATTCAGCTTTTGAAAATAATTAAACATTAAAAAGTTAAAGGGTGTTCAGGTGGCACCGCAATAACACACCAACACAGACGTGCTGACATCTCGAACTTGCGTTTGAATCTCAGCTCTTCTACCGGCTGTGCGGGCGCCTTTACAGACAATGATTGGCTCATCCTAGACAGGGAATGCTGAGAGGATTCCTCATAACTGCTGCAATTACAACCTATGCTGGCTGATCGATGCTGCCTGCACAGAGACATGGAATAATGGAGATCAGTGCATGACTCTCCATGCGCGATATGGATCTCCATGTGAACCCGCCTTGTGCAGGTGAAAAGAAGCGGTCAACTATTACACACGTGTTGAAGGGGGCATATGCTAGTCATGGCGTTTCTCAATCAGGAGTGGAGGTCTACAGCAATAGATGAAGCAAAATGTGATTGGGTAAATTTGGGAAAAATCCATAAAAAATGTCATACAAATAAAAGCAGTTAAAGTTAGGGCTTCTACAGGAATGCACACTGTCCTTCATTATTCTTAGATGCATTTTAATCCTTCACTTGAACAGTCACTGCATTGATATACAGATTCCTGTGTGGCCCCTTTTCATTGTGGATTAATTTAACCATTAGAAAAGTGGGCTGCATAGCAATTGACATGTCACACACTAAGTAGTCATCAAAACAGTAAGGATCTAAATTCTACAAAAATAATTGGTATTGATGTAATTCAAACTTTTTTTGTGAGCAAGACAACTACAGCAGTTTTAGGAGCTGATAATAGCTGATTAGGCCTCAGTAGCTAGTTCATACATCAGAAGTAATAGTACACATTATAAAGATTCTCAGTATACAAACAAGTACCTGCATAATAACACACCACAACAACAGGGCCTGTGGGTACATATGGAAATGTAATTTTGTATAAATTATAATAAAAGTAAGCTGTATATCCATAGGATACACAAAACACTAAATACACACTAAAACGGTTAGAACAAACAAGAAAAGAAAAGGTATCGCGACATGGAGCTACTAACTAGGATGCCACTTGCTGCGGCGCTGGAACCTACATAAGCAAGCTTAACTAATTATTCACTATTTTCACTTCAGATGATCGTATACACAAGCTAATGATAACATGAAGTAAAGCCATTTGAATTTGTGTCTGATAATTTGATGTTTATCAATAAATGTTATGATTTAAATTAAGCACATCTAGTGGTTATGCAGTAACAGCTCATTAACATAAAGAATCAAGGTACATTGAGAATTGTTTAATGATTAAATTGTGGGCATCTGAATTGTACTCACGTTGAACTCTCTTCACTGCTGTCATTAAACATTACTTCATAGGTCATGAGTCAATAAATGGTGCCAGTTAATAGCAGTTTTATTTTTCCTCTGTCTGCCTGGTATTGGGATATAAATATTATTTCTATAGTTACATTTGCCTCCATACACTTTTCATATTGACTTAAAGGTGCACTAATCAACATTGTTGATGTTCTTACAATAAGAAATAGACTAAAGTATGATTGTTAACAGTTAACTGGCATCTATTGACTATTGTGCTGGGCTGTCTTGTTTACATTCTTCCTGCTCATTATGTTATAAATGCCCACAAATGCTGTTTGCTTTAGCATAATTTAAAAACATTACAGACTTTTGTTGTGGTTAGAGAGACTAACCTCCTACACCAGGACTAATGACACTTTAAAGCCTGAACCACCAGAACATTGCCCAAAAACGCACATTTTTTGAAACTGGAGTGCTTATTTGACTTTCTGTGAAATACAAAAAAAGAAAAAAGAAATTAAGCAAGAGTTTGCATGTATAAGATTTGTTTTGTATCATATTTGATCTCTCAATAAAAGGTCCTCTGGTGCATGCAGTACTTAAATAATCCACCAGGGGCAGAAGACGTATCAAATTGTACACATCAAGTTTTTCAGGAAAACAATATACATACTGATGTTTGTTTGTTAGGATTTTAACGTCATGTTTTACACACTAACAGGTTACATTCCTGACAGAAATGGTAGTTACTCGTTACTTAAGATTCATCAGTTCACAAGTTTAATGTCAAACACAGTCATGGACAATTTTGTATCTCCAGTTCACCTCACTTGCTTGCCTTTGGACTGTGTGAGGAAACCGGAGCTCCCGGAGGAAACCCACGCAGACACAGGGAGAACATGCAAACTCCACACAGAAAGGACCCATACTGCCCCACCTGGGGATCGAACCCAGGACCTTCTTGCTGTGAGGCGACAGTGCTACCCACTGAGCCACCATGCCCCTACATACTGATGAGAGGTCTCTAAAACTCATGTATCAAATATGATACGCTTGGTGTTATAGGGTTAAACTAATTCAAAACTAATAAAGAAAAACTGCAGAGACTAGATTCAGTTAAAGAGATACAAAGCACCATAATTTATTTAAAATATAATCATAATTGGGCATAAATCTGAAGAATGTGCACTTTTTTATCTTCCTGACCTATTTAACCACTCATATCTTTAATCAGCAGGTGTGCTAATTAATTTATTTAAAAAAAATAGTGATCTTGCTGGCACATTTTAATCTTGCTGGTGTTTATTTATTTACTTATTAGCGTAGCCAATTAGTCTTCCACTGCTAGTGATCCCCATTGCGTTCAAGGAGGGTATATTTGCCTGCTCCACACCCCTACCAATGCATACGCAGTCCCTCAAACCCCTTCTTTTTCGCCCATGCTTCAGTGGATTCGCACATGAGTCTCATCCACTTCTGCACAGGCACCTCGGTCTGCTAAACTGGGTTCTTGCACAGTGTTTGAAGACCCCACCCACTTAGTCTGGTCTTTTCCCACCCAGCAGACTGCTGCAGGAACTGCAGTTTTTAATTTTTTTAAGTATACAGTGACCTCAACCTGTTGTAATCTTGCATGTATTTGTAATCTTTTAAAAACACAGTAACCTTGTTAGCAGGCTGTGAGATTCATGGCTCTAGTATTTTTTTCTATTCTATGTTTAACAGTTCCAAATACAGGCCTTTCAGATTTTTAAATCTACCTTTTCAATTACTTATTTTATTAAAAGCTTTTTTATTAATTTGGTTCATCACTTTCTTGCTAAATGGCTAACATTTTTTACTATGTTTACATGATCTTCTGCTGTACTTCACCTCGAAACCACTTGAGCCAAAACTTTACACTATGCACTATTACACTCATTCATCTGTAGTTATTCCTGCATTCATGTGTATTTTGTGACATCGTAGGTGTGGCAACAATCTTGTACGAAACTCGTCTGGGCTGCTTGGAAGACAAAATTCCCAAGATGAGTCAGGAATACATCGAAGCCCTCCATCTGATGTTCAGCTCCTTCAAGACCTCCATGTACGCCGGAGCAATCCCCAAGTGGCTGCGACCAATCATTCCCAAACCCTGGGAGGAGTTCTGCAGTTCCTGGGATGGATTATTTAAATTTAGTAAGCACTTCAGTGAATTCTAAGGAGGTGGGGGTTGTACATGATTGGCTAGTTAAAAATCATAGTTCTCTGTGCTGATGGTTTTGTGTAATGATGGTTCTGTGTGCTCAGGTCAGATCCACATTGATAAGAAGCTGGCGGAGCTCAAAAAGAAGCTGGACCGGGGTGAGGAGGTGAAAGGTGGTCTGCTTACACACATGCTGGTCACTAAAGAGATGAACCTGGAGGAGATCTATGCCAACATGACTGAAATGCTACTGGCTGGAGTGGATACGGTAAGAGTGGTGGCTGGATTCTTACACAATCCGTTTTCGAATTATTGGCACCCCAGCCTTTAATGCTTTATACTACCTCACTTCTTAAATACACCAGCACTTAGTCTTCTCCTGTAACTAGAGCCCTACTAAATCCACAGGAAAATGTGCTTAATTTTATGGACCTCATTTTTCAAAAATCACAGATTTCAGGGATTTTTAAAGAAAAGTGCCACATTTCATGGCAGTCATTAAATAACACTCATAAATTGAATGATGTCCGTATTTTGACATCCCCTTCTGCGTCCACAGAATTGGTTGGGAGTTTTCCAAACTTGAAAACTTGGTTACCTGAGTAGTGTTTTTTGCTGCTTTAGACTTCGACATCTTGGACATTTTGTCTAACCGATTGCTAGTATAACCGAGCGTCTTTAGAGTTTGCTGGGTTCATAAAAAATAAATAAACTGTACATAGACAAACTGTCAGGAGCATAACACTTTACTGGCTTCTTTGTTTGAGGTGCAGCACAGACTACAGAGAGATGATCACGTGTGTAGAGAAGCACACTTTTCTATTGATTATGAAATCCACAAAGGGACAGAATGCACTCAGTATTTAAACACATCAAACATTGTCAGCACACTACAGCACAGAAAAGTCTGTTACACTAGCAATCCTACGGCAATTCAGTTAGCAATCAATTGGTAAAAATGTCCAAAGCAGCAAAAAACACTACTTGGGTAAGTGAGTTGGGAAAACTCCTAATCGATTATGTAGACGCTAAGGGGGTGTGTCAAAACACAACATCATTCAATTTATTAGTGTTATTAAATGACTGCTGTGAAATGTGGCACTTTTCTGTGATTTTTGAAAAATGAGTTCCGTGAAATTAAGCACATTTTCTCGTGAATTGAGTAGGGCCCTAATTATTGGTAAAGAATAAGTAAGACCCTACAAAAGGAGTGGAACATTTTTCAAAGGGGCAGAGTGTACTTAGCAAAACAAGGTTGCTGAATGCATACATGACTTTGTACTCTGTTTCAATCCTGAAATATGATAAAAAACATAACTTTATGCTCCCTTATTCTCCTCTCTGCAGACCTCCTTCACATTATCATGGAGCACATACCTCCTGGCCAAGCATCCCACGGTGCAACAGCAAATCTATGAGGAAGTGACAAGTGTATTGGGTGGGCGAGTCCCAACCGCTGATGATGTTCCTCAGCTACCACTCATCAAAGGACTTGTCAAAGAGACCCTTAGGTAAACACTGACCCCCTCTTAGAGCTATCCAGAAGTGAATGTTTTCTGTTTTTTTATTGAATATAGCTGAGCTGGTGTTTCTGTTACCTGCAGGCTTTATCCTGTTCTTCCTGGAAATGGTCGGATAACTCAGGAGGATCTCGTCGTAGGTGGTTACTTCATCCCTAAAGGGGTATGTTTGAGCTTGTGTTTCTAGAGTATAGAACTGAGCCATGAAGTTTCGGAAGTCAAAATGAAAGATTTTAGTTAGTAGCGATTAAATTAAACCCTTTTTTTTCGATTTATTTATGCATTTTCTACATTTAGTGTAGTCAATTTGTCTTCCGCTGCTGGGGAACCCGATTGCATTTGAGGAGGGGATATTTGCCTGCTCACGCTCCCTCCAATGCATGCACAGTCCTTGCGGACCCTTTCTTTTATGCCCGTTTTTCTGCACAGGTGCCTCAGTCTGCTAACCAGGGTTCTTGTTGTCATTCTGTTTTTGCATTTTTTGCCCCAATTTTCCTCCTAATCTAGTCATATCTAATTACTTAATCATAATTCATCTCTACTGCTGCAGACCTTTATTCCTGACCCCTTCTGACACATGTGCAGTGCCATAACACTGGACACGGGGGGAAAAATAATCCCAAGGCTCTTAGAAAACTGACCGGTCATAAGTTCAGCTCTACAAAATCTATTTCAACTTGTTTTGGCAGCTTATTTAATTCAGCGATAGCTCAGTGGTTAAGGTACTGGACTTGTAATCAAAAGGTTGCCGGTTCAAGCCTCACCACCACCAAGTTGCCACTGTTGGGCCCCTGAGCAAGGCCCTTAACCCTCAATTGCTAAAAATTGTGTTCAGTCATAATTGTAAGTCGCTTTGGATAAAAGCGTCTGCTAAATGCCGTAAATGTAAATGTTCTTTGATCATTTGGAAACATGTGCTTGAAGGTTATGGCTAAATTCAATTAAGATTGTAATAGTCTAGATTTGTGTAATACGGCCATCAGTAACCTGTTTTCTCCTTTTATTCCTTGTATTTTACTTGTCAGACTCAGTTGGCTCTTTGTCATTACTTCACCTCTATGGATGAGGAGACTTTTCCAGAAGCGAATGATTTCCGACCGGACCGCTGGCTCCGTAAGGATGCTTTAGATCGAGTGGATAACTTCGGCTCCATCCCATTCGGTTATGGCATCAGGAGCTGTATCGGCAGACGGATAGCAGAACTTGAAATGTACTTGTCCCTCACTCAGGTGTGTTTGTTTAGACACTTAAAGTGAGTCGCCCTGTAATTAAGCTCCAGGTTTATAGGCATGTATCTCATTTAGATAATCGTTTTACTGGTTCACCTTATCTTATTAGAACAGAACGAAATGTCGTTACCTTTATCAGATTAACTCGAGCATAACCTCAACCCACTGCTGCAACGTGTCAGTTGAGTTTAAGTATTAAAACCACTCACTTGCTCCAAATGTAGTGGATGTCTGGCACCCAACAAAATTTTTTTGTTGTATTTTCTGTTTATGCATTTTTCGCCCTAATTTTCCTCCCAATGCAATCACACAATCATAATTCATCTCTACTGCTGCAGACTTTTATTCTTGACTTTTTCTGACACATGTGCAGTACCAACCCCACCTTTTGACCTGCATGAGGTGGGTTTATATGGGGATCTCTATCGCGCATGGAGGGTAATGCACTGATCTCCATTATCCCCCCAGTCTCATTGTGTTGGTCCATCAATCAGCCAGCTGAAGCCATTATTGCAGCAGTTATGAGGAATCCCTGTTTAGCCATTGCCCCACCCCTTACAGACACACAGCCAATCGTTTGTCTGTATAGGTGCCTGGCCGGCTGGTAGCAGAGCTGGGATTCGAACTCAAGGAGGGTTAGCGTATTTTATTACTGTGCCACCCAAGTGCCCCACCCTACATAATTTTTTTATGTTCCTGCAAACACACTGATTGTTTTTTGACTTGTTGGTATAATAAAGTACTCGTGTTATCTCTTACAGCTGCTTCAGAAGTTCAGCATCGAGGTGGCTCCACTCACAGGCAACGTTCCAGCCAAAACTCATGGCCTGCTCTGTCCTTCTGCACCCATTAATGTTAGGTTTGTTGATCGTGTTTAGCTACTAAATAAATTTGCCTAGATGCAGCTTTTTTGCCAAATTACTGAATTCCATTGTAATAATATGCCATTGTAGACACATGTGCACAAGTCAGAGTATCCATCTAAAACATGGAGCTTCAGTTCATTGTTAAACTTCTTTCTATACCCACAAATTCTACATGTTCCCGAGCCTCCCAACACACATTTCAATGTACAACTGCTGCTAACATTTGTACAAATGACAAATAAACTTTAAACTTGAAACTTGAAAAACAGAATTCTTAGTTTCCAGGATTGCATGCGTAGAACCAAGTGGTGCAGTTATAATGCTAGGACAAAATGATTACAAGCCAAACGTTGTACTACATTAAATCTTGCTATACAATATTAAAACTGTTGACCTCCGCTTAAAGTCAGAAGTAAGGGCAGTATCAGGAATGTAATAAACATTGATAAAAACATACATTTATTTTGCTGGGTTAACATATCCATCCACTCACTCACTTTCTTAACCGCTTATCCCATTAGGGTCGCAGGGGCACACAGTTACACCCTAGTCCATCGCAGGGCAGACACACATACATACACTCACCCATTCACTTATAGGGCAATTCAGTGTCTCCAATTAACCTCACTGCATGTTTTTGGACTGTTTTTGGACCCTCATATCCATCCAGTGTCTGATTATCAGTTTAGAGCAGTGCCTGAGTTTCATGGGTTTGAATCCCGGGCTAGGCTCACAAATACATAAGGTGCATGCCGTTTAGTGAACCTAGCCATTGGAACCATGGGGGACCATAGTGGTCTCTTAATTGAAGAGAAAGCACCTTCTGTGGATATTTGTCTGAATAATCAGGCACTGTTCAAGAATCAACCCTGCTTCTTATTTTTTTTGTCCATGTAAGCAGCAACAAATTTTGATCAAGGTTAAAGATGCCATTTTTGAAAGCAGTTTCTTTCTTGCACAGCAGCCTCTAAGCTCATGATGATCTCAGTTTCACCTAAGTGAAAAGAGACAGCTGTGTTCCAACAGCTTCCGATTACTAGCAGACCTGATGTTGTTGTTCTTTGTCTATATGGATGCATTTTTTTCTTAGCATGAGGTGAGTATCTAACCTTACATGTTCTTTTATAAGGGCAGAGAACTCAGCAACTTCAGTCCATTGTTTTTTTGTCTTTTTTTATTTTCTATTTTTCCAACCTTTTTCCCCAATTTTCTCCCCTTATCTAGTCGTGTCCAATTACCCTGATTGCATCCTCCACTGATTCAACCCTCCACCGCTGACTGAGGACAGTTCTCACTGACACACATCCGCTCCGACACATGCTCAGTACAGACTGCATTTTTCACCTGCTCGAGTCGAGTTCATATATACCGATCGGCACTGTGCACGGAGAGCCACACCCTGATCAGCATTATTCCCCAGCCCTGTGCAGGCGCCATCAATCAGCCAGCAGGGGTCGTAGTTGCACCAGTTATGAGGACCCATGATCCGGCTTGCCCCTAACCCTATAAACAACAGCCAATCGTTGTTCATGCAGCCGTCCAGCCCAGCCGGGTGGCAGAGCTGAGTTTCTATACGATGTATTCGAAAACCCAGCTCTGGTGTGCTTGCGTATTTTACCGCTGCGCCACCTGAGCGGCCCCTAACTTCAGTCCATTGTTATCACTGACAAGAAATTAGGAGGCCATGCCACAAACTTAAATAGAACGAAGTAGTAGAACTTTCCACGTCACCATATTACAATATCAACACAACAAAAACTGAACTGGAAAATGTTCATTCTTTGTCTGCTTTTTTTATAAATTTATATTTTGATCATTTAGTTGATTTGTTTTTAGCTAAAATGTATTCTCTTGCAGAAATCATTAAAATCCCAAGACTGCGTGACATTTATATCATGTTATCTGGATGTATGTATGCAGGGTTTTTTGTAGCGATGCAGTGAACTACAGAATAACATGGATCAGCCAGACGTAAAGTAAATGATTCATAAAATTGTTTATGTGACTGAGGCTTTAAGAGAGATAGGGATAAGAATGAATACATTTTCCTTCATTACCAAAATGTGATTACACGTTTTTGTAATACTGTGCAATATTTTGTATGAATAATAAATTACAATTTAAATAGTGAATTGGCTGCTACTTCTAAATATATTGCCTGAGCAAAGTCCATGTATATGTGACTTTTTATAACCTGAGCTGCCAGTTTATTTATTAGGATTTTAATGTCATGTTTTACATACTTTGGTTACATTCATGACAGAAAAGATAATTACTGGATACACAAGATTCATCAGTTCAAGTCTTTAATGTCATGGACAATTTTGTATCTCCAATTTACCTCACTTGCGTGTCTTTGGTCTGTGGGAGGAAACCGAAGCTCCCGGAGAAAACCCACACAGACACGGGGAGAACATGCAAATTTCACACAGAAAGGACCCATACCGCTCCACCTGGGAATCGCACCCAGGACCTGACTCGTGCAGGTGAAAAATGCAGTCTGTACTGACTGTACGTGCCAGAGGGGGCGCATGTCAGTTGAGAGGCGTCCTCAGTCAGCGGTGAAGGGTCGAATACAGTATAGAGGACGCAATCAGGGTAATTGGACACGACTAGACTGGGGGATAAATGTTGGGGGAAAAAAGTGGGGAAAAATAGAAAATACACCAAAGTGTACAGAAAAAACGAAAAAATAAATAAATAATTATATATATATATATAAAGTGTGTAAAACATGAGCTTTAAATCCTAATAAATAAATAGATATGATGGTGTTAATACCATTTAGTTCCACATGGTGGCGGAGTGATTTGAGGAAAGAAAAACGTACGATAATTTGCCGGGAAGAGAAAAAAAGTATATGTACGAGGAGCACAAATATTATTGACGTCACACTGGGTCAAACTTCAAATTATGCTTCTTTGAGCATGAAGTGCACTGCCAAACACTGTGTGTGGCGAACAGCTGTATTGCGTCGTTTCCTATGTAGTGAAGGCATGTAGGGAATAAGGAGCTATTTGAAATACGGCTGAGGTTTGTGTAGCGTCGGGCTGTACAGAGGCAGTATCGGTGTGTGGGGGAGGCAGTGTGTTCGCTGTTTCAGTGCCGTGTTGGAGGGTTTTGCATGTAAACAAAACAGTCCAAAAAAACGCTGTTTAGAGGAACGTTATCTGTCGCCGACAGAACGGTTCTAACTCTGGGGTTTTAAAGCGTTTACGATCGCGTTGTTGTGACTCGGTACGGCTTAACTGAAATTCCCAAGTAAGTTAAGTCATGAATTAATTGCATGTGTATGGAGAGCTGCGAAATTATGCTAAGCTAAGATACGCTATGTTTTCGGGCCTGTGGCCTAAAGTTCTATTCGGACTTTGTAACTTCGGAATTTGCGTCGGGAATTTGATGACGGAGTGAAACTTAATCGGACAACCCAGGTAAGAAATATATTTTCATGCTATGTTGTATGTGAAATCGAATTTACGCTGTGGAAACTGTCAACTGTCTAGCTATGGTAAAGTCCTAAATTGTACACTACTTTACTTCATAGTGTGTCAAACTAGTGCACTACGCGTGTTATGAGAAGATGCTATTTTACCTACTAGTTAGTACACTGCTCACGGTTTGGGACTTAGCCCGAGTTTTTTTTCCTCACCCGCAATCAGACAAACTCCGCCTCAAGTGCTTATCCAATCATTGAGCGGATCGCTCTTTTTTGACCTATCAATGCTAAAGATGCCGCACTTAACACAAAACGGGTGTGAAAAACAAGTTCCCCGTCTACAAACTCGGCTAGGTGCTAACATTCGATATGAGAGAGAGTTATAACACGATAAAGGAGCGTATTTAACCAGTATTGATTAACCTTTTATTGAAATTTTGGCTCAGTTTGAGAAAAAGAGCAATAAAGTTAGCGAACTGGATGTTAAACTGATATATTACGCTAAACCAGACTATAGACATTCTGATTGGGTCCAAATACATACTAACATAGTAAACGTCAAATCAGTTCATCTGTACTGTCATGGTTTGACGCTGTTTAGCCCGTAGTATGTGATTTGGAACGCAGCCCTTATTTATATATATTTTTTACCTGGCTTGTCTAATAATAAAGTTAACGAGCTGGACTTCTGATAAGTGAGGTTTGTACTGACTACATTTGTAGTACTTAGCAGGTGCTTGTATTCAAAGCGAATTACAGTTATCACTGAATACAATTTAAGCAGTTGATGTTTTAGGGCCTTGCACATGGGCAATTTATAGTTGGTGGGGCTGGAACCAGCACCCTTTTGATTACTAGTCCAGTACATTAACCGCCAAGCTACGCTGATTCTGAGTGATGTTAGAATCAACTGAGCTTTTATCTGGTTAAACAGTATATTAAATTTGATTAGATTAGATTTTTTCCCTTTAGGCTTCTCTCATATAAACTATGCATTAGACTTACAGTATCTGTTGACTGCTCCTTTTAAGCTACTTAGTCTGCCATGGTAATTTGTCTAAACAATCGTCTGTAAGTCGAAAGTACATGGAACAGTGGTCTCTGCCTAGGTTTGAAAGAACACTCAAACAGCTACCTTATGCTGAGTACAGATGGTTAAATGCGATCCAAAAACCACCAGAAAATGTATGTCATGAATTTGATTCTGCTGGAACAAATGCATCATGAGCTTGTGGGCGGCACAGTGGCTCAGTGGGTAGCACTGTCGCCTCACAGCAAGAAGGTCCTGGGTTCGATCCTGAGGTGGTTCGGCCCGGGTCCTTTCTGTGTGGAGTTTGCATGTTCTCCCCGTGTCAGCGTGGGTTTTCTCCGGGTGCTCTGGTTTCCTCCCACAGTCCAAAGACATGCAAGTGAGGTGAACTGGAGAAACAAAATTGTCCATGACTGTGTTTAACACATCAGTTTAAACTTGTAAACTGATGAATCTTGTGTAACGAGTAACTACCGTTTCTGTCATGAATGTAACCAAAGTGTGTAAAACATGACGTTAAAATCCTAATAAATAAATTACCATGTGCTTAGAGGCTCAAAGCTTGAGTAATTTTATGCACAAAGTAGAAGCCTACTAAAGGGCTATTTATGTTTGAAGAAAAAAAACAGCAACTCCGTACCTACTGATGGGATGCAGTGTTTTGGCTTCAGTGTATTGACCAAAGGCCAAAAGCCTTCATTTTTTACAACCGAAAATGGGCTCATATATTTTGCCACGAAAAACTCACCTCTATTCTCTATGGCCCTTGCACTGGTTGTGGCTAATAAAATTGCAATTCTGCTTGTCAGCGTAGTTTGTCTTTTTTGCAACTTTCACTCAGGCAGTGGTGAATTGAGCTCACTATGGTTCTGTCTGACCTGATATAATATGTTGGTACTGTATTTTATAAGATTCTTATGGTTTTGCGGTAAATCACAGTATTTTTTTTGTATGACTGGGACTTTTTATATGTCTGTGGCTTATTCTACTGTCATAAGTACATAGAATATACAGTGGGGTCAAAAAGTATTTAGTCAGCCACTGATTGTGCAGGTTCTCCTACTTAGAAAGATGAGAGAGGTCTGTAATTTTCATCATAGGTACACTTCAACTATGAGAGACAAAATGAGAAAAAAAAATCCAGGAAATCACATTGTAGGATTTTTAAAGAATTTATTTGTAAATTATGGTGGAAAATAAGTATTTGGTCAATAACAAACAAGCAAGATTTCTGGCTCTCACAGACCTGTAACTTCTTCTTTAAGAAGCTCTTCTGTCCTCCACTCGTTACCTGTATTAATGGCACCTGTCCACAGCCTCAAACAGTCAGACTCCAAACTCAACCATGGCCAAGACCAAAGAGCTGTCGAAGGACACCAGGAAGAAAATTGTAGACCTGCACCAGGCTGGGAAGAGTGAATCTACAATAGGCAAGCAGGTTGGTGTGAATAAATCAACTGTGGGAGCAATTGTAAGAAAATGGAAGACATACAAGACCGTTGATAATCTCCCTTGGGGTCAAGATCTCATCCCGTGGGGTCAAAATGATCATGAGAACAGTGAGCAAAAATCCCAGAACTACACGGAGGGACCTGATGAATGACCTGCAGAGAGCTGGGACCAAAGTAACAAAGGCTACCATCAGTAACACACTACGCCGAGAGGGACTCAAATCCTGCAGTGCCAGGCGTGTCCCCCTGCTTAAGCCAGTACATGTCCAGGCCCGTCTGATGTTTGCCAGAGAGCATATGGATGATCCAGAAGAGGATTGGGAGAATATCATGTGGTCAGATGAAACCAAAATGGAACTTTTTGGTAAAAACTCAACTCGTCGTGTTTGGAGGAAGAAGAAGAACCCAAGAACACCATACCTACTGTGAAGCATGGGGGTGGAAGCATCATGCTTTGGGGCTGTTTTTCTGCAAAGGGGACAGGACAACTGATCCGTGTTAAGGGAAGAATGAACGGGGCCATGTATCGTGAGATTTCCATCAGTGAGAGCATTGAAGATGGAACGTGGCTGGGTCTTCCAGCATGACAATAATCCCAAACACACCGCTCGGGCAACGAAGGAGTGGCTCCGTAAAAAGCATTTCAAGGTCCTGGAGTGGCCTAGCCAGTCTCCAGACCTCAACCCCATAGAAAATTTGTGGAGTCCGTGTTGCCCAGCGACAGCCCCAAAACATCACTGCTCTAGAGGAGATCTGCATGGAGGAATGGGCCAAAATACCAGCTACAGTGTGTGCAAACCTGGTGAAGACTTACAGGAAACGTTTGACCTCTGTCATTGCCAACAAAGGTTATGTTACAAAGTATTGAGTTGAACTTTTGTTATTGACCAAATACTTATTTTCCACCATAATTTACAAATAAATTCTTTAAAAATCCTACAATGTGATTTCCTGGATTTTTTTCCTCATTTTGTCTCTCATAGATGAAGTGTACCTATGATGAAAATTACAGACCTCTCTCATCTTTCTAAGTAGGAGAACCTGCACAATCAGTGGCTGACTAAATACTTTTTGACCCCACTGTAAAACATTTTAATTTCATTTTAATTGTAGTGAAGGTTTTGAGTACTACAAGGCTCCACAAAATGACACAATATATGGTACAGTACACATGAAACAGTTGCAACAGTTTTTATTGTTTATTTATTATTTAAGTATTGTAGAATTACCCTTAGCTCTCCCTTTAACAAATAAAACGACGTTTTCAAACTCCACTGTACAACTTGGCCACTCTGTTGTAGAAAAGTGGACGACTTTAAATATATCCGCTTCCAGTTTGCTTGTAATGTTTATTTTAGCAACTGACCTAAAGTATTTTTTTTTAGCGGCAAACAATATTATAAGATTTGCTGCCTACTAAAGCTTACAGCTGTTGTATTAACTATGCTACAGTATGTACCAAAATACTGCACAGCACTAGTTGTGATATTTGTGTAGGCCATCAGCCTTTTACAATGTTTGCGTGCTGTTTTGGTCTTGTCTGTGATTTTCTCACTGTTTTCATTTGTAAACACGGAAGCCAAAATGCTGCCTCACTGCTGACTTAAAGCCGGTCGGTGCATCTTCTGTTTCATGTGATGTGCAATGTTGAAATCAACAAGTGAAATTAAAATTTGTCTATACCCTATGTTGTTTACAAACAGGTCCAAAACTTAAATCACACTTCGACAGCTATTACTACTACAAATATTAAGTGTGCTGTATGTGTTTTTTACCCTGATAGATTAAATAGTAGAAATAGAAATGAGTAAAACCTTGTTTAATTACAACAATCAGCTAAATGTGCTGGCTAAATAGGTTTGTGCATATACATTTTCATTGCTTTTATTTTGCATACTTTCAATTTGTATTATTTATTTATAAGGTAAAGACAAACATTTTGAATCTTTTCTTTAGGAGAAAGGAACCCATTTAATGGGCAAATCCTCTTTCCGGAACTCCTGGGGCAATCTCTAAGTAGTTATCATGGGTATGTATAATTTCCTGCTACCTAATGTTAGAAAAATGATGCATTTACAAAGGTATTGTATCTTTTGATTACACTGTTATACTACCAGCTTAAATAACCCTGTTCCAACCTTCCACACACAGACACAGACAGTTTTGTCTGGTGGACACCTAGGTCAGTGACACAGCTGAAATTTAAACTCAGATCTTAGTGGTGGTGTGTTGACTTGTTAGACCACTGTGCCACCCGAGCGCCCAATGTTAAGTACATTTTGGCCTCAGATACATTCTGTGTTAGTCAACGTTTTTAAATCTGCCACACTGACATTTTATGTTGTGTAAATGTTGTGGTGTCTCCACAGACATGAGTGGTTTGGCACCCTGTCCAGGGTATTGGTGCCTTGTGCCCATAGTGAACATAGTTTAATAGCAGTTTAATTCCTCTTAAAGTTTCATTTCCTTGCTAGACAACCCAAATTGGTAGATTTTTTTCAACAAAAATGGTTTTTCAGTGCCAAGTCAGTTTACCTAATGAGCGATTAAAAAGAAATTTAGTTCATTGCTTGCTATTTGTTGTAAATCAGGTGTCCGTTTCTTCTAACAGATGAACAGGAGGTGTTGAAATCGATCATGCAGGACCTGGCTGAACTGCATCGCTCTAGCCGGCCAGCCATGACCCTGTCTGATCAGAACAAACCCAAAACCTCCTCTCCTAAGAACCAGGTATGATTTCTGTTTAATTCTTGTTGTCATGCATACACAGGGTAGTACTGAACAATTCTAATGGCCTTACAGTTGTCTTTCAAATCCTCACAAGTGGTGTTATGATGAGATGCATCAGTTTTGAGAGGTCTTAGATTAGCTCATAGTTAGGGCCCTACCAAATTCACTGGTAAATGTGCTTAATTTCACAGACCTCATTTTTCAAGAATCACATATTTCACAGATTTTTAAAGAAAAGGACACATTTCACAGCAGTCATTAAATTACACTCATAAATTGAATGATGGAATAAATGGAAGCTACAATACACAGCACAGCCTACCGTAATGGTTGAATGTAAACCTAGAACGTCCAGCAACGATCTCAAAGACGAAAATAGCCGTCCGTGTTTTGACACACCCCCTCTGCGTTCTCAGAAATGGTTGGGAGTTTTCTAAACTCAGTTACCTGGGTAGTGTTTTTAGCAGCTTTAGACTTTGACATCTTGGACATTTTGAATAAGCAGTTGCTAACCTAATTGCCGTAGGATTGCTAGGACCGCCTCATAGTGCAGATTAACCAGTCAACGTGAGACACTTGAACGCTACGCAAATGAAAAATGTTAAATCACTAAACACAAACCTTAAATTTTAAATTTTACAGCAAATTGCATATCACACTGTAAATGGCTCATTTCACGGTTCGTGGCGCGCTTTTCATTGCCGTGAAATAGATAGGGCCTTGATAATAACCACTGTGGTTGACCCACTAAATGCAGACATTAAATAAACTAGGTATTTACAGATCATACTAGTTAGGGAACTTGAATTTAAACAGTCATTTCATGTGATTAAATGATCTTTTCTCAATGTGTTCTTGCTTGCAGAATGATGTTCGGGTGAAGTTCGAGTTCAGAGGAGAGAAAAGGTATCGACTTTTTCATGGAATGTTTTTACTCTACACACACTCACTGGCTGCGTTATTAGGAACACCTGCTTATTCATGTTCCACTTTATTGGGAACACTTTTGCACCCACTCATTCATGTAATTATCCAACAACCCAATAGGACAGGTGCAACACAGTGCATATAATCGTACAGACATGGGTCAGAAGCTTTGCCGGTACCAGAGCTGAGATTCGAACTCACGAGTTTGAGAAGTCAGCTCTGGTGTGCTAGTGTTTTACTGCTGTGCCACTTGAGCGCCACTGATGAATGTTAATGTTGATGCAACATTAATATAAATACTGTATATATGTTAATTATAGTGTTAACATACTTTTCCTTCAGTGTTTTTTGTTTAGTGTCTATATCTGACTTAGCATGTTAAATAGCAGAAACAAATGGGTGTGTAGCATTGTATAAACAATACTGCAAGCATGCACATTGTAATTTAACACTGAGTGAATAACGTATTGCATTGCCTTTCTGTGTGCCACTTCAGGATTCTGCAGTTTCCACGACCTCTCAGGCTAGATGATCTGAGTGTCAAAGCTAAAGTGGCATTTGGACAGACAATGGACCTGCACTATACCAATAATGAGGTACCAGAAATCACCCTACATGTAAACACAGCACATCATATTTACTGACCTGGAATACATTTCTTTGCTGGACTTGTTCACCTATTACAGTGTTTTGTGTTTGTCAACCCAACTCTAAAGCAACAGAACTGTGTTATATTATCTAGCTTTATTCGAACCAAACATTTACCAATGGAATGTATGCTCGTTTTAACTGGAATTATTTGTCATGTTCGGTGGAATTGTATCATTTTATTTTGTCATTTGTTTAGAACTTTCCCTTTCTTCTGTTTCACATGATTCATTCTTTCACTTTCTCTTTTCTGTCTCCTTCTTGTTTTCCTGTGCATGTGTGCATGTAGCTGGTGATTCCTTTGAGCACTCAGGATGATCTTGATAAGGCTGTGGAGCTGCTGGACCGGTCTGTCCACATGAAGAGCCTTAAGATCCTGCTGGTGCTACCAGCATCCTCCCAGGTCAGTCTGAGCCTCGGTGCTTATCCATTTTACTATGGTGAGCTTCAGTGTAGCTTATTGAAACACTATTTAAAACTGACTGCACTATTTAGAACATATATCTTTAAGAACACTAAAGCACAAGCTGCTAGATTTCATTAGCATGGGATTAGAGCCCAAAACACTCAGATTTCACTATGCTTTAATTTAGTACCACTATTATTATTACTATTATTATTATTATTATTATTATTATTTTGTAATGCCTGGTCTCTTTTTCAGTACAATTTGACCATATTTTTATGTCAGAAGAACTATTTTTTTATGAAGGAAATGTTTTTTTTATGACGAACAGATTGTATGTTCAAAGTGTGCTTGTGTGTGTGTGTGTGTGTGTGGATATACACACACGTGTATATTGTTTGTGTGCAGTATTTATGTTTATCTTTAACAACACTAAAGCACAAGCTGCTAGATTTTATTAGCATGGGATTCAATCCAAAACCACTCTGATTTCATTATGCTTTTATTTATTATTACTATTATTATTATTATTATTATAGTATTTTATTATTATTATGCAATGCCTTTACCTCTTTTCTGCCTCTTTTTTAGTACAGGAATTTGACTATATTGTTTATGTATGAAGAAAAATTATGAAGGGAGTGGTTTTTTTATGATGAACAGATTAGTAGTTAAGTGTGTTTGTGTGTGTGTAGATATACACACGTGTATATTGTGTATATTGTTTGTGTATATTGTTCATCTTTAACAACACTAAAGCACAAGCTGCTAGAAATTTATTAGCATGAGATTAAGGCCGAAACAATTTTAGTCAAATTTTTAGTATGCTTTTGTTTATTATTGCTATTATTAATAATAATTTATTATTATTATGTAATGCCTAGGCTGGCCTGTTTTTCAGTACAGAAATTTGCCCATATTTTTTATGTCTGAAGAACAATTATTTATCAAGGGAGTGTTTTTGTTATGATCAACAGATTTACATGCACAATCTTCTACGTAAGCACCTCTTAGCTAATAAACAGTTTTACCATTATGTTGTTTGTATAGCTAATAAAAATGTAGTTGGCTGTGCCATTGAAGTGCTATTGTAAGCCAACAACTACTCTATAAAGAACATTTTTTACATCCACAGACAGTTAACTTATTTTTTATCTTTCTTCTTTTGCTGAATCAGAACTCATTTTCCAGTATGAATCTGTTGCTGAGTCACGAGAAGCTGGACAACACAGATCGAAAAAACATGCTGGCCCTGATAGGTCAGTGCTGAGTTTATTGTTTTATGATTTTATGTAATTTTGATTTATATTTGCAGTCGTCATTATTTAACCTTTAATAGTTAACATTTTGTATATAATTGAATGAAAATATGCAACAAGATGTCTCAAAAAACAAGGAAAAAATATTTATTGATACATACAAGCAATTTTTAATAATATGAATTGACAGAATTTTGAGTTTAAATTAAAAACATTTAGTTCTCTTGACAAATGTCCATCAATTTCCCTCCCAATTTAGTCGTATCCAATTCCCCGATCATATTTCGCCTCCACTCCTGACTGAGGAGACCCGTAAGTAACACACGCCCCCCTCCGACACGTGTGCAGTGCCGACCGCTTCTTCTCACCTCCACCAGGAGATGTTTTCACTTTGTTTGTGTACACTGATCAGCCGTAGCATTGGAGCCACCTCCTTGTTTCTGCGCTCGCTGTCCAATTTATTACCCAACCTCCAGCCATAGTACTTGTTGGAACATTTTTGCCGTAGTTACCTCTAATAAGCAAAAGTGCTAACAAGCTTCTCTCTTCTATCTTCTCTTGTCTTCTCATGCAAAAAGCTTCTTACTCATTGTGTTTGATGTGTTTGTACTGCAACTGTTTCTTTTTTAAATCCCACCAAAGATTTGAACTTTGGGACTTAAAGCTGCAGACAGAAAAGGCTACTCCAGGATATTGCAGGACTAAATCTTTAATCAAGCTTTGGTTGACTTCTTAGTGCTTTGCAAAGTTTAGTTTTCACTACAGAAGGCATAGCATTCTTTTTCAAAATGCCTTGGCATTTCTGTGAATCCATGATGCCAGTCACCCGGTCCAGATTGCCAGTTTCTGCAGCAGAAAAACTCCATCACTGACACTGAGTTTTCCAGTGTTTATTGGTCCCAGAACTCTGCAAGCCTATCCAAATTCTTTCTAGTGTATTCCAGTTGACTCTTCCTGTGCTTCTTGGTGAACAGTGGTGCACATCGTGAAGTCCCTGTGGTTAATGTGCAACCATTTTTACTCTTTCTACTTATGGTTGCCAATGTTACAATTATCCCAGCCATCACCTGGTCTTCCTGTAAGTCTTTCGCTGTAACACAGGGGTTTTCTTTGTTTTCCTGTTGAGATTTTAAGGCTTCTGGATGAAATGTTGGGCTTTGTCCTATAACCAAGCAGGTTTGCTGCTGAGAAATAAGTTTGGAATTTCTGGACAATACTCCTAATTGTGTCTCTAGAAATATTCAGTGTTTTGGATAGCGTCTTATACCCATTGCCCCTTTTACGCAGTTAATGCTCTCAGAATTCTCTCAGCTTTTGTGGCAGCTCCTTAGTTTTTGGGTCATTATTTTTACTGTTATTATGAATATGATGATTATGATGATATATATATATATACTGATCAGCCCTAACAATAAAACCACCTCCTTATTTGTACACTTACTGTCCATTTTATCAGCTCCACTTACCATATAGAAGCACTTTGTAGTTTATTACTGACTGTAGTCCATCTGTTTCTCTGCATGCTTTGTTAGCCCCCTTTCATGCTGTTCTTCAATGGTCAGGACTCTCCCAGGACCACCACATAGCAGGTATTATTTGGGTGGTGGATCATTCTCAGCACTGCAGTGACACTGTCATGGTGGTGGTGTGTTAGTGTGTGTTGTGCTGGTATGATTGGATCAGACACAGCAGCGCTGATGGAGTTTTTAAACACCTCACTGTCACTGCTGGACTGAGAATAGTCCACCAACCAAAAATATATCCAGCCAACAGCACCCTGTGGCCAGCGTCCTGTGACCACTGATGAAGGTCTAGAAGATGGCCAACTCAAACAGCAGCAATAGATGAGCGATCGTCTCTGAATTTACATCTACAAGGTGGACCAACCAGGTAGGAGTGTCTAATAGAGTGGACAGTGAGTGGGCATGGTATTTAAAAACTCCAGCAGTGCTGCTGTGTCTGATCCACTCATACCAGCACAACACACACTAACACACCACCACCATGCCAGTGTCACTGCAGGGCTGAGAATGATCCACCACCCAAATAATACCTTCTCTGTGGTAGTCCTGTGGGGGTCTATCTAATCATTACTGAGCAGATTAAATGTGTTAAAGCTCTGAAGTCAAACAAATATGTGTGGTGCTTATTTTATTTTACTTTAAAATTAAGATACGACTCTTTAATGTTATAAAATTCATGTCATTTAAAACATTACTGTCTGCTGTAACTCTGTCCAGGCTGTCAGTCGACGGACCGTAGCTCACCTCCTCCAGGCTACATCCCAGACGCTCTGCAGCAGGTAGCCAGAAACGGTTCTTTTACCAGCATCAACAGTGAGGGAGAGTTTATACCTGAGAGCATGGACCAGGTAACGATACATGCATGGACTCATCATCTTTATCCTATCATTTACATTTGAGCTGTACTTAAACTAAGTGGATGTTTTTGTAGATGCTGGATCCACTGTCAATGAGCAGCCCGGAAAATTCAGCATCAGGCAGTTGTCCTTCTCTGGATAGTCCTCATGACAAGTAATTCTAAAGTTCACACACAGACAAACTTGCTCGTTTGAACATGTTGCCTAGAAGTAACACGACTTCTCTTATCTTCTAGTGATAGCTACCCTAAATCACGCATGCCCCGAGCCCAGAGTTACCCAGACAACCATCAGGAGTTTCCTGGTAAGCTGAGAAATGACCAAATATACCATTTCTCACAGGTTTTCTGGCAATTCTGTTTTAACGTGTTGCAAAAATTATTTAAAATAATATTTTTTTCTGTTTTTACAGAATACGACATCCCAGTGTTTGAGAAGTCAGGAAAAGGTGGCACATACCCACGGAGATACCCTATTCCCTTTGGTTTACAGGACTACAGTGATGGTAAGGGATTAGGCACACACAATCTTATTTGATTTAAAAAATATTGTAAAAAGATACAGTTCCAGCTTTTCTGGAAATGCAGTTGGTACCTTATTATTTATTATGCCATAAAATTGCAACAGAGACCAACTAAAATAAAAAGAATAAAAACGCTGGAATTAAATGAATTTTTGAAATGTAAAGCATAATATGTGAATTAAGTTCAAAGTATAAAACCATGCATTTGATATTCCATCCTCTAAAAAATAAAAAGCAGTTTTATAAAAATTAATCAGTGTTTTTGGCACAATTTAAATACCTTAAAATTAAATTCTATACCACTATGTGTCTGTCTGACTGCTGCTTGTTTGGCTGGGCATCAAGTAAATGAAGTTGCATGTAATTTCCTTCTCTTGCAGGGCGTAAGACTTTCCCACGAGCACGCCGAACACAGGGCCACGGGTTCCGCTCGCCCATGAGTTTCAGCCCAACAGACCAGAGCCCCAGCACCAGCAGTGGAAGCAGCATATTCTCACCAGAGCTTGAGGAACCAGGGCGCCGACGTCGGGGTAGTGACATCGAGCCCAACACCATCCCAACACTCTCCGTCATGGACATCAGCCCACCCAGTCGCTGTAAGATGATGTTCGACCTCCTACATAAGCTTTCATCCAATGTTGTATTTTTTAATGCAACTTATATAACTAATATGTGTGTGTTTGTGTGTCAAGCTCCTCGTGCTCCAACAAACTGGCGCCTTGGAAAGTTACTGGGTCAGGGAGGATTTGGCCGGGTCTTTCTCTGTTACGATGCTGACACTGGTAGAGAACTGGCTGTTAAACAGGTCCAGTTTGACCCAGATAGCCCTGAGACCAGCAAGGTATGTGAACAATACACACACACACACTATTTTTCAGTTTAGATTGATGAATGAAGCCACGTTTGTAACTTTACTTTGAGCAACAGTTTGTGCATGCGGTAGGGACGTTAATGATTTAGCAAAAACGGACAAAAAAAGTCATATTTTGAAAACTGCCATTGCAAATGTGGCGCAGCAATAAAACACCACCCTCATGCCCACCACTGCAAGGGTCTCGAGCTCTTGAGTTTGACTCTTAGCTCTGCTACAAAAGGGTGCCTACACGGACATGATTGGCTACGTCTGAGCCATGGCAGGCCAAAAGGATTCCACATTGCTACTGTAATTACTGCCTCTACCGGCTGGTTGATGGTGTCTACACAGAGACAGGGAATACTAGAGATCAGTGTGTGATTCTTCGTATGCGATACTGATCCTTGTGTGAAACCGCCTTGTGAGGGTAAAAAGAAGTGGTTGGCTAGTATTGTTGTCAGGATGAGCTTTGATATACAGACTGCATCTTTATTGTTTATTTAGGTGCTCAGGTGCTCACTACTAAAATCCGGGCTTGAATCTCAGGGGTGTTATTGGCCAACCGCATGCAATAGATTATTCCTGCCTTGCGCCCAGTGGAGACTGACCTACAGTGACCCTGACCAGGATAAAGCGAATGATGAAAATGCAATGAAATAAAAAAAATATTATTTTATTATTTATTTATTAATAAAGCCAAAAGACTTATTAGACACATTTTGATGCCTTTTTAGAAGCTAAACAATTAACAGTTATTAATGGCAGCCAGTTATTAGTTCAAAAATAAGCAAAACTGAGCATTCCTAGCATGCATACAACCTCAAGTGATTCCTCTCTGTGCTTGTTTCAGAATAGATTTGTCCAAATTAACTACATCTTAAGTAATTGGCAGAATAAAAAAGAGTGCAATAAGGTATTAAACTGAAAACATGCCATGCTTAGACACGGCCCTCTCTTAGGCACAGCCAGTTGTGCCTGTGAAATGCCCAGCCAGGTTGATAGCACTTGATGACTTTTTACAAGAAATCATGGATGGATGGATGGATGGATGGATGGATGGATGGATGGATGGATGGATGGATGGATGGATGGATGGATGGATGGATGGATGGATGGATGGATGGATGGATGGATGGATGGATGGATGGATGGATGGATGGATGGATGGATACTTACTTTATTATTTATCAAAGGAAATTATTGATGCATTGCACTGCCAAAAAGTAGACCTTAAAATTAGTTTCTAAACTGAAGCGAAGGCCTAATTAAATTACGCAGCACTGAATGACTTTTTTTTGCAGATTCTGAACTGCAGCGAAGGTCTAATTGAATTGTGCAACAGTACAATGATTTAGCATGTAATACAAAGTAGCAATGTGTCTTATATAAAACATATTTACAAAGTCGAGTAGGGCTAAAATTCATACACAGATTAAATAACAGTGGCAGTCGTGGCTGCTAAAAATGCTGCAAGTGGTTTTTAAGAGGGGAGTGTTTACTTCGAATGCCCTTTACACTTTGCCCCCCAAACCACCTTTGCTGTCTTATTTTATCTTTTAAAATGTGTCACATGAACTTTCCCTTACACCAGCTATTTACGCTGTGATGGTCAGCTCACAAGCTCATGCTCACGCACCTTTATCGTTGCTGTTAAACCGTCTGATAATTTACCACGTCTGTTTTTCCCTCTGTGTTCAGGAGGTGAGCGCGTTAGAGTGCGAGATCCAGCTTTTGAAGAATCTTTGCCACGAACGCATAGTCCAGTACTACGGTTGCTTACGGGACACGCATGAAAGAACCCTCTCCATCTTCATGGAGTACATGCCAGGGGTAATTTGCAAATCTTATTTGCCATTAAAGTGACAAAGGGAAGAACGTAGGAAGCGTTATCTGAGTCACCTTGACTCTGACATGGTTGTTGATATAAGAGGGGCTGGTTTGAGATTGCTGAGACAACAGAATGATGCAAAAAAACGGAAGCATCCAGTGAGCAGGCAGTTCAGAGGAAAATGGCCAGTCTGGTTCAAGCTAACCTTAAGGCACTCAAGAAATCATTCTTCAAATGCACAACATATATTAGACTTTGATTATAACATATAACATATATTAGATTGATAAACAAATACAGCAGAACACCTCTGTGAGTTTTACTCCTGCTGACCAAGAAATGTCATGCAGTGCTGTATTGGCCAGGGGGTTGAGTCAGAATTTAGCAGGAACCGAATTGCAAATATAAATTTATTGCCCCAACCTGCTTAGTCTAACCAGTTTAGGCTAATGATTGTGGTGTGATGGTGAAGGTTTTCTTGGCACATAATGGGCCACACATCAAGCATGGTTTAAAATTGAATATAGTTGCTCCCTTCATAGCTACAATCTTAAAACTACTATGAGTGACACCTTGGCTCGGTGGGTAGCAATGTCACCTCACAGCAAAAAGGACCTGGGTTTGATTTCCAGGTGGAGCAGTCTTGGTCCTTTCTGTGTGGGTTTCTTCCAGAACCTCTGGTTTCCTCCCACAGTCCAAAAACATGCAAGTGAGGTGAATTAGGAATACAAAATTGTCCATGACTGTACTTAAACTTAAAACCTTGAACTGATAAATCTTGTGTAACAAGTAACTACCTGTCCTGTCATGAATGTAACCAAAGTGTGTAAAACATGACATTAAAAATCCTAATAAATAAACTATTAGAGCTACTTCCAGCCTAATATTGCACAAAGGACCATTCACCTAAAATTGCTTTCATAAACATGAAAAAGGGTCTGCTGTCTATGTAGAGAGCTCACTAGGTTTTCGGACAGACCCTTAGAGAGTCTTTTATACTTTAATGGTCTGCTTCATCAGATCTCAGTCCATGGAATGTGGTAGAACTGGTGAGTTGCAGCATACAAGTACATCTGACTGATCTAGAGTGAGGCATGATGCAATAGTGTTAACCTGGATCCAAATCTCATTAGAATGTTTCCAACACCTGCTAGAGCCATGCTATAACGAATTGTTCCCATAAGCTAAGGAAGTCTTACCCACTGTAGGTACTGTCCACACAGTGTATGGTGACTGTCGTAGAATGACTATGAATAAAATATGAAATATTGTTGTATTTGCATGTGTCCATCCTCAGGGCTCGATTAAAGACCAGCTGAAGTCGTACGGTGCACTGACAGAAAACGTCACACGGAAGTACACGCGGCAGATTTTGGAAGGAGTGTGTTACCTGCACAGCAACATGATCGTACACAGAGACATCAAAGGTGAGACACCTGTCCAGGTCTCTGTATGCTGATATGCTACAACCTGACTCTTACTTTTCTTCGACTTGTTAACAAGGGCATGTTTGAAAGTGTGTTCCTGTCTATCATGTGCATGTTAGAGGGCATGCCTGCGTGTGTGCATGTGGGCTCTCTAGTAATAACAAGCGTTAAGAAGTTGCCAGGCTGCAGCTGAACTGGATTTTTAACCAGCAGAGGGAGCACTAACCTGGATTTGGCCAGTCAAAATATTTCATGAATAAACATGGAGTCTGAGATGGATGCAAAATAGCTTCAACTACACGAGGCTGCACTCGAGCTAGTGCATGCACAGTGCTGGTGGCCAAGAGCTGCTCTTTAGAATTTAGAATTTGACCCCTGCAACACAGTCCAAAAAAGTTGGGACAGAACGTCTTTTGTTTACTGCATTTTACACCTTTACAACTAATTCAAAAATTTTATGTGTACATGTATATTATGCCACATGTATAAATTATATAAAATAAATGATTTGCTTCTAACTTTGTGTCAACAATTTGGAGAAGGCCTTTATCTGTTCCATCATATAATGAGGTCCATAAATACAGTACAGGCCAAAGGTTTGGACACACCAGTCAAAAGTTTGGACACACCTTCTCTTCAATGTTTTTTCTTGATTATTTTTATTTTCTACATTGTAGATTAATACTGAAGACATCCAAACTATGAAGAATTATGTAGTGAACCAAAAAGTGTTAAACAAACCAGAATATGTTTTATATTTTACCAACTCTACCTCTGCACAACCCAACTGATGGTCTCAAACACATTAAAAAAGCAACAAATTCCAAAAATTCACTCTAGACAAGGCGCAAACATTCATTGAAAACCATTCCAGGTGGATACCTAATAAAGCTGGTTGAGAAAATTTCAAAGAGTGTGCAAATCTGTCATTAAAGCAAAAGATGGCTACTTTGAAGAATCTAAAATATAAAACATATTCTGGTTTGTTTAACACTTTTTTGTTTACTACATAATTCCATATGTGTTCCTTCATAGTTTGGATGTCTTTAGTATTAATCTACAATGTAGAAAATTTAAAAAAATTAAGAAAAACCACAGGAATGAGAAGGTGTGTCCAAACTTTTGTCCTGTACTGTACATGGGTTGGCACATGTGCTGTTTAGAAACTTCAGTTTTTGTTTGCTTGACTTATGCTGTCAATTATTAATACCTTACCTGCTTTTGTTTTTCCTTAGGTGCAAATATCCTAAGGGATTCGGTGGGGAACGTGAAGCTGGGTGACTTTGGGGCAAGTCGGCGTTTACAGACCATCTGTCTTTCAGGGACTGGAATAAAGTCGGTGACAGGCACGCCATACTGGATGAGTCCTGAGGTTATAAGTGGCGAGGGCTATGGAAGGAAAGCTGATATCTGGTAAATAAACATAAGTTTAATATGTTACACTTCAACCTAAACAGACTACTTATCCAAAGGGTTTTTCGGATGTGACATATGTCTTTTCTTTGATTTGAACTTTTTTCCATGTGACTAAATGATTAAAACAAAACTTTTGGGTTTGTTTGCTGACGTTGGATAAGGGACCACTGTTCCATAAACTTTGTACTAACGGGCAATTATTTGTACAGATAATCTCAGGTCCTTATCAATGGCTTCAGATGGCCTTGACATTTATGGCTTTACTTAAAGCGACTTAAGAGTTAGGACCGAATACAATGCAAGTTGGCGCTCAGGTGGTGCAGCAGCCTATTAAGATAACCTACTATTGCTCAGATCTGGGTTGAAATCTCAGCAGGTGCTCTCAGCCAGTTAGGCGTTGTAGTTATAGACATTAAGGGGCCTGTGTCTGGGGTATTCTTGCTTTTTGTCCAGTGTTTCCAGGGAAACTGTACCCATTCTGACCCTGACCAGGACAAGAAAAAAAGGAAAAAAATACATTAATCATGCAACCATTTCAGGGATAAGCTTGTTGTTCAACGGCCCAACAGTGGCAATTTTGTGGTGGTGGAGCTTTAACCAGCAGCCTTTTAATCTCTAGACCAGTTCCTTAAACACTAATCTGCTTCATATCTGAGCTGTAAAAATCTGTACAGAGCTTTTATAACTTTAGCATTGTAATGATTGCGGCTCAGTCTAAACAAGCTATATAAATATATAGTCACACCTAATTCATCAGCTGTAGTCAACTATAATCACTAATGAGGAATTAGGAAGCCATGCTACAAAAATAAATAACATGGAAATAGTAATTATTTTTTTTCCATTGCTTTACACCGGTCAGGGTTGCCATAGGTCTGGCTTGCAAAGAATTCTCTCAGAATTAATGGTCCAATGCTGTAACACACCTCAGACGCCAGTCCATTGCGGGGCTTCAGACATAAACATCCCCCGTTCCCCATCAAAGAAATAGCCAATCTTGTCTGCATGTAGATTCGAACTCTGGATCCTAAAGGTAGTGGGCTCGTGTAATTTATTGCTGTGCCACCTGTGCGCCCAAGTTACAAAAAAAGAAGGGTTTCAAAGACAATTAAAATCACAAAAAATGCAATGACATACATGTCTTTACAGTCTTAAAGAGTAATTATTATAGACCTTGGTAATTATACAGTGCTTGCTGACTGTATTGATGAATGAATGGTGCTCTAAATATGTAGACTTAATTTTAACAAACTGGATGTTATTAGTTATAGTTTTTCTATTTACTGACACACCAAGAGTGTCCCATCACAATATCAAACTTCACTAAGTTTAAACAAAGCATTATTTGAAATTGAATGATAAACTGTTTTATCTGGAAGAGCTAAAATCATAGCAACATGGCAAACTTATGCAGTGATGTAAAATGGCAACATGAATACTAATACTAGAGCTTCTAATGCTGTCAGAGTGTTATTCATGAACAATGAAAATCAGTAGCTGGTACTCATTTTATGATGCTGAACATTCAAGGTACCACTGTACTACCTACTGCAGTCTGAAGCTCTGTTCATGATTTAATGATTTAAGTGAGTAATACATTCACATGATTTAAGTAATTAATTGATTCTCTGTTTAAATTTTTGAAAAACTGAAGCAATTAGTAGGACCCCATTGTCGTACGCTAGTCTGCGGTCCTCCCTCGCCTAGTGTGGATGTTGTACATGTGGTAGACAGGGCAATGGGGCTTAATGTCTAGTTTAAAAAAAATTGGCCGCCTCAGAACATACCCAGGTTGGATTGGCTATGTCTGAGGGAGGTGGGATCAAAGGGATTCCTCAGTGCAATGAGTTTGACTAGATTTAGAGAAAAAAAGAAAAATGCATAAAAAATACAAAAATGTATGTATGAGACTGTAATTAAATAATCCATAATAATCCTCTGTTACAGGAGTGTTGGCTGTACGGTGGTAGAAATGCTAACTCAGCGACCTCCATGGGCAGAATTTGAGGCCATGGCAGCCATCTTCAAAATTGCTACTCAGCCAACCAACCCCACACTCCCAGCTCATGTGTCTGACCACTGCCGAGACTTCCTTAAACGGATTTTCGTAGAAACAAAACAGCGCCCGGCGGCTGAGGACCTATTACGGCACATTTTCGTTCACTAACCCCTTAATCACTGACCAATCAAAGACAACCCTAAGTGTCTGTAGGCTCTGCCCTTTTCTACACTCCTCCCGGTCTGCTCTACAGCATTCCATTGGACCTGAGAACGGGTGTGGCTAAGCCCGTGAGGCTTACCTTTACGCCTCGGACGGCGGCGGTGCAGTGCATTTGGGAGCATCTTAATTCTGTATGAACACGTTGCACCTTATTTTCGGGGTAAGTACCCCGAAAGACTTTTGTTTATTTTTTTTGTTGTTTCACTTTGCTATTCCCTGTGAATTGAAGTGGAAGCCTGAGCTCTGGGAATGACCAGATGAATTCAGGAGGCTGTCTCGTCCCGATACGACCCAGAATGTACCGTCCACACCAGAAAAGGGCCGCCGTGCCGTCAAGCTGCTAAAGACGAAGGCAAACGAGTAAAAAAAAAAAAAAAAGAAAAGAAAGAGGTTAAAATGATCAGAGCACAGCATGTTGGTACTCCATATAGCTCTTGTTTTCTTGCACAGTAAACACAGAACACACACAAACACTTACATGTAATACAGAACTATCTGGATAATTTCACTCACTATGCTGTACAACATTAGCTTGCTGTATCTCCATCACTATATTCACTCTTTACCAAATAGTGCCACTATTCCATGCTGTAGGATCACAGTGCATTGCTTTATTCCGCTCTTTCCAAACAGGTTGTTTTTACTTTGTGCCTTGTGGAAAACTTTCTCATTTGTACAAGAATGGTACCAGTCAACTTGGTTCCTCATATGCAACCATTCCATTGCTTCACATCTCCAGTATCTCTGACGTCTCCAATATCTCTGACGTCTTCAGTATCTCTCCAGTATGTCTTTTTTTCTGTCCACTCCCCCTCTCTTACTGAGTGCATTTACATGTAGTCAAAGGCTTTCATGGCATTGATCTTAGGATTTCAATTACCTATGCAACTGTATAATTTATAATTGAAACACAGTTCTTTTTATGTATAAAATATGATACTTGTTGAGTCAAAAATACACACACAGCCATGACTTGACAATTTATTGTTAGTGATTAATATTCACTACAGCAGGTGACCATTCAGACTGTATATCATGAGGCCGTTATCACTTATCTGATATAGCCAGTAATCACGTTAGTTGTTAGATCTATAATCTTAGTCCAATCTCCAGTCTCCATGGGAAACCACGTACTGGGTGTTATATAATACTAAATTATGTTTTGAACCGACAGCACTTGGCCTGTGAATTAATAGCTGTTCAGTTCTTATATATATATATGAAAATTATTCTGCAGGTGCTCTGTTTGTTAGCAGATGCAAGGTACGAAGAATACCCTCATTAATCGTATAAAGTGTTCAATTTGATGTGAGAATCTCATTTTCAGCCAGCCACATATACACTTATCAACCATAACATTAAAACCACCTCCTTGTTTCTGAACTTACTGTCCATTTTATTAGCTCCACTTACCATATAGAATCACTTTTTAGTTTTATAATTACTGGCTGTAGTCAATCGGTTTCTCTGCATGCTTTGTTAGCTCCCTTTCATGCTGTTCTTCAATGGTCAGGACCACCGCAGAGTAGGTATTATTTAGGTGGTGGATCATTCTCAGCACTGCAGTTACACTGACATGGTGGTGGTGTGTTAGTGTGTGTTGTTCTGGCATGAGTGGATCAGACACAGCAGCATTGCTGGAGTTTTTAAATACCATGTCCACTCACTGTCCACTCTATTAGACACTCCTACCTAGTTGGTCCACCTTGTAGATGTAAAGTCAGAAACGGTCACTCATCTATTGCTTCTGTTTGAGTTGATCATCTTCTAGACCTTCATCAGTGGTCATAGGATGCTGCCCATGGGGTGCTGTTGGCTGGATATATTTTTGGTTGGACTGTTCTCAGTCCAGCATTGACACTGAGGTGCTGCTGTGTCTTATCCACTCATACCAGCACAACACACACTAACACACCACCACCATGTCAGTGTCACTGCAGTGCTGAGAATGATCCACCACCCAAATAATACCTGCTCTGTAGTGGTCCTGTGGGGGTCCTGACCATTGAAGAACAGCATGAAAGGGGGCTAACAAAGCATGCAAAGAAAGAGATGGACTACAGTCAGTAATTGTAGAACTACAAAGTGCTTCCAAGTGGAGCTGATAACATGGACAGTGAGTGTAGAAACAAGGAGGTGGTTTTAATGTTATGGCTGATCTGTGTATATTCTCTCTCTGTATATAGATTGTCATTAAAATACAATGCTGCTATGAGAGTAAAGTAGAAGTGTGGCATAGAGGAGCGATTTCATTCAAACAGGACTCTAAAAGACCTAAAAGAAACGTATATCAGGATTTGTTCTGTAAAACGTCCTGTGATAAAGGATTTTGGCTATGTCACCCACTTCAATTAGAAACAAACCAAAAAAAAAAACCCACTGCCCTATCCATTTTTAAGATGCTGCTGAAGAAATGTGATTACTGGCACAAGTCATGCTGACCCAGAATTTCCTATAAGCAATTTATTAAAATGCATGTAAACGTTGTGATCTGATTATTGCAAAAAATCTGGATTATTTTAGACATGTAAATGCACTCAGTATCAAACTGTCTCGAGGTCAGTTTCTTAAGTGCTTGTCTGCCTTTTTACAACAGTGCTGTGTATTTCAATCTGATCAGAGGTCAGCTCTGAAGTGGAATCCAAAGCTCAAAAAAATTAAGAAAAACACACAAAACAGGACAGAGTGGCTCAGGTTAGTGTCATTAACAGATGCTTGACTGAATACACAAAAAGCTTGTGTAGGGTACGACTGTTGAGATGGCACTGTACTAATGATCTTAGTGACCATGTTTCTGGGAACCGTTTCTCCATTATTATTTTTTTCTAGTGTTATTTATTTTTATTTTGCAGTGCCATAACACACGAAGAGCACGGTTGTTTTTAAAATATTACAGTGTTTTATTATTTTGTTAAAGAGCAGACCTCTCAATCCCCAGCCTGGAATTATGTTCTCATTACAGTTCTTGACCTTTTTTTTTTTTATTTAAAATAGTACTCAGTAGCTTTGACATCTTGAGATGGATTTTAGTTTTTTGTCAGGCATCTTGTGCTGTTAATCCACAACACATTCACACTACTGAAGTATGCTAATGGTCCTATGTTTCGCTCACAGATCAAACACCAACTTCAGTAAGAAATAGTTCAGAAGGCCAAATTTCTAAAGATAACATTTCTATCATTTAAGACTTTTTCCTCAGTACCTTTATTACCTTTATTGTCTTGGTGCTCTGGAGTTTGTTCATACGTTTACAACGCCATTTAATTCGACCAATTCTTGACTTTTCACAAAGGAGGAAACCCTTTGAGTCTGTTGTAATGTAAGGTATTTCATGGCTTAGCAGAGCTTGTAGGGTTGGTTGAATCTTAAATCACAGACCTGCAAATGTAATGCATTTGCATGTTAAATACACTATGAACTGTTAAGATCCATAACAAAATAGTGTTTATTAAAGCAGTTATGCTGCTCTGTTAATCACATAAATTAGCTACCTAGAGGAGGTTAAAATTTTAGGGAAATTTCCAGTCTGAATCTGAAATGATGAACTTGCTGCTACCTTATTTCTGATCAGTCAGTCAGTAGTTGTTTCTTAAAGGTACAGCCACACTATTTATTTTGTCAGATTAAAGCAAGGCTGCCAGACTCGGGTCCTGGGGGCTACAGACTTGTATTTTTTCACTTACATTTAGCCCCTAAGTGGGTAGCACTGTCACCTCACAGCAAGAAGGTCCTGGGTTCGATCCCTAGGTGGGGCGGTCCGGGTCCTTTCTGTGTGGAGTTTGCATGTTCTCCCTGTGTCCGTGTGGGTTTCCTCCGAGTGCTCCGGTTTCCTCCCACAGTCCAAAGACATGCAAGTGAGGTGAATTGGCGATGCTAAATTGTCCATGACTGTGTTTGATATAACCTTGTGAACTGATGAGCCTTGTGTGAAAAGTGACTACCGTTCCTGTCATGAATGTAACCAAAGTGTAAAACATGACATTAAAATCCTAATAAGCAAACATTTAGCCCCCGAAGCCCTTGCTAATTAAATAGAATCAGATATGGTACATAATTCAGCATAAGGTCTGACACTCCTGGATTATTGTCATCTATGTGTGGTGGTTGTATTGATTTTGTCAGCTGGTTAGACTCTGCTCTGTGTGCTGGGCTCAAAACACTGTTGAGGCTCAGTATTGATGCACACCACAAGTTGTTTGCTGTACGGTACTTGTAATTGCAGTGTATTGGGAAAATGATGTCTGTGTGAAGTAGGGAATATACGGTTGGTTGTCACACTTTTTACCCTGGCTGTCGTAAGTCTTCAACCAAAAAACCCTGGTAAACACTGATATTAGCCAAACTTACATATCTACAAGAGCTCAGAATGTCCTTCACAAATGTGATCAGTTCTTATTATGAAATCATGTTTTAAAGGTTATTAAATACAGGATTTAAATTCAAAACCACTTCATTAAAAAATCTGATTGTTTTATGTAGTTCAGGGGTGCCCACACTTTTGTGACCTGAGATCTACTATTTCAGTCGACAGGCCAACGTGATCTATTTATTAAGGTTGGCCTCGTCATTTTTCAAAAAGCTTTAAAGCTTTTTTTTTTTAAATGCGCTTCAGTTGCATAGATTGATATTCAGCATTACAGGCCAAGTGACTGAAAAATCACACTAACCTTATTCTGATGATTTGCACCGAAAGGTGTCAGCCAGGTTTATGTAGTCTGGACTATAGCTGTTGATGCCAAATCTCAAGCACTCTATTAAATGTTTATCAGTAAATGTGGACCGATGTTTAGACTTAATTATTTTTATGTGGGAAAAGGCTGATTCACTCAAGTAGGTTGATCCAATAATGCTGTCAAATATGTGGTACTTATTCTTACGTTTGGATATTTTTCTTTAGCCATCAAGTGCCAAAATTGTCCAGCAGAGGGCCTTGACTTCATATGAATGTCAGATTGTAGTGTTAAAATTTCTTTATGTACCATGAGATCTGAATATTCTCAGTCAGCTTCTTCCAGGTATGAACAAAACAGCGTGTGCACTGTGCGATTGACTGGTAGATCACGATCGACGTATTCGGCACCCCTGTCGAAGAGCATTTATCGACATGTGAAAATGTCATTTAAAATTAATATTAAAAACTAATTTTATGAAGGTTAAAACGTTGAAGCAACGTTGCAGACTGCGCCAGTGTTACTGGAAAAGTCTTCAATACTAATCCAGTCAGATCACTGATTGATAAACATTTAATAAATGTCAATACATTTCTAGCAGAAACGTTTCCATATTCCCAAACATTACAGCTTTAAAATACATACCAAACAATGTCAAACTGGGTAGTGAGTCAAGGATTCAATCCCACCAATGGCAAGCTGACACCTTGTGTGAATGCTTGTATTGCATTCTGCCCCAACTGTAAGTCACTAAGGATTAAAAAGAGCTTTTGCTAAATGCGAAAATTAAGATATAAGATTACTTCGACATACTGATATGTGACAGCCAACCTCAAAGACAATTAGGCTCAACAGTTCTTCACTTAAGGAGTAATATTAACCAAAAAACCCTGTTTACTGTATTGTGCCCCCTTATTTGTATAAAAGTGGAACTAGAATTGTAAGCAGATCGACCAGCTAGGTTCTCTTTCTAAATAGTGATGACCAACCCAGCATTGCCCTATTCGTTTTATTAGTAGGTGTGTCAGTATTAAGATGCACAAGCCAGAGACCAGTTGGCTATAGAATTCCTATATGAAGTCAGATGCACTCCAGCCTGTTTACAGTTTTTTACACTCCAGGTGCTGAGGAACAATTCTGTTTACTGTTTATTTTTAAATTACAATTTTATATATTGCCACTCTCGGCTGGGTAAATACAAGGTCAGGAACAAAAAAACAGGCTCATACATTCTTGTTTCATTTATCAGTAGGTATTTATGCATTTAATTTTGCCAGACAAGAGCACGTATTGGACCTTAATTTTTGCTTTTTTTTTGCATTGAAGTCAGCTGGGTAGGAAGAAACGGTTGCCATTTTACATGTACTGTTATACACCAACGATAAACTGTTTAAAGCTGACCAGTGCTGGACTGAAACCTGTACTACCAAACAGGAACAGGTACTTTCAAAGGTACAGTTCAGAGATAAAGTGCCACTTTAAAAAGGAGGACTTAATTTTTTTTTGCTTTCCTCTTGATCTGACAGGAAAAAACGAAGCATTATTAGGTGTCGTAGCTGGTGTGCGGGCGTTTGTAATGTTTGTACAATCGTCTGTCTGTTTGATGTTGACATTTTTTGCACATTTTTGAGATAATTTGTACACTGATTTTAATACGTTTGCCAGTGAATGTTTGGAACATTGTGTGTTGGTATGCATGGGTATGAATGATTTTGTTTGTATTGACAAACAAAGTAAGTCTCTGATATGATGTGCTATAAATTCCTGCAGGAATGAACAGTGTGGAACCACTCGCACTGTTGCCTGACAGTTAGCACTTCCCGTTCACACTAGCAAGCCACAAACAGTCTTTTACTTCTAGTACCATATTGGTATTGGAGAGAGTGCCAATACCACAATTATTTACGCTCACAATGACTAATGTTGAATGATTATATTAAACTGAAGCAGGGGGGGCTCGATTTAGCAGCTGTTTGCTTATTTTGAGCAACATACCAATAGTTCTGGTTTCTTTCCTCAGACATGCAAGTGAGGTGAACTGGAGATACAAAATTGTCCATGACTGTGTTTGACATTAAAAACTTGAACTGATGAATCCTGTGTAAACCTATGTAAAACCTATGTAAACAAGACGTTAAAATCCTAATAAATAAATAACATACCAATAGTAAATCATTGAAATATGGAACAGGTGTAAAGAGTTGTGAACAATTTTAACCACACAAAGAAACAACTACAAAGAAACCTCAGTTGCCCCCCCCCCCCAAAAAAAAAAAAAAAAAACTGCTTACGTTCTTAGAAGCAATAGGACTTAAAAACGCCATGTAAGCTAGAAAAAAAAAATCTATTCAACTTTACACCCTCACAGTTACTTAAACAACACCCTAATCTATATAAAGTCATCATAAATTCCTATAAAGAAACTTATCAACCCAGACTTTGGCTTTTTAAAGACGGAACCTTTTATATAGCCATGATAATAGCCACAACAACTGATATGGCGTTAGTTTAATGCCAAAGCTTTGCTTTTTTAGATAGATATAGATATCCTTTATTTGTCATATATACATATACAGATGTACAGTACAATGAAATTCTTTCTTCGCATATCCCAGCTTGTTTGGAAGCTGGGGTCAGAGCGCAGGGTCAGCCATCGTACGGCGCCCCTGGAGCAGACAGGCTTAAGGGTCTTGCTCAAGAACCCAACAGTGGCTGCATAGCAGAGCCTGGATTTGAACCGCCAATCTTCCAGTTGATAGCCCAAAGCTCTACCCACTAGGCTACCACTGTTTATTACCAATAAGTTCAGTGTATAATTTTTGTTAGGTTGTTGGTAGGTGTGTGTGGTCAAAGCTGCTGTTTATTCACTTAGTATTGTTACTATCGCCTACATTAAACTCACTGATTACAGATTATGTGTTTGTCCTAGAAATGGTCTTAAATCTGTTAAAGACTGTATGAGCAGCAAAACAACTGCCCAGCGTAGATGCTAACATTGCTACCAAAAATGAATGTTGTTCTTGATTTTAAATTTTAGAATAGAAGACAACTCTGTATTGCCCCAGTGGTCAGCAACAATACATAGTAGGTGGAGTAGCCAATGAACGCAGCCTAATAACATAGCACGTTCAAACAGCGATAAACATGTGGTCTATTTAGTCTGCATTTAATAGAAGGAAATTAAGCCGCTCAGGTGGTGCAGTGGTAAAACACGCTAGCACACCAGAGCTAGGATTTCGAATACATCCTATCGAATCTCAGCTCTGCCATCCGGCTGTATGAACGATTGGCTGTTGTTTATAGGGTTGGACAAGCCGCATAGGGTGTCCTCATAACTGAGCGAGCTACGACCTCTGCTGGCTGGTTAATGGCGTCTGCACAAGAGTCAAGTTGTAATGCTGATCAGGGTGTGACTCTCTCTGCACAGAGCTGATCAGCATGTGAGCATCAAGCAATGACATTGCAGTTAAAACTGTTGCTATTAGAAGTTGTAGCTTGCTAGTGTGAACTGAAGATTGAGTCAAACATCAGAGCTCTCTAAAAACCTTAATGCCGTTCGCTTTAATTACGAACAGTATCGGCTTTTGAACAAGGTTCAGTGTGCCACTGCTGCCACTCCAAAATGCACTTTTGTATGTGAGTGAGTGAGTGAGTGAGTGGGTGGGTGGGTGGGTGTGGGGGTGGGTGGATGGATGGGTGTGGAAGTGTGTATGAAAAGCCTTTTTCTGATTTGAGTATTGTCAGTGCAAAGCCCAGTGTGCTCGATGCCTTGCGCTTTTTGGACTGTCTAACTGAAAAATAAAAATTTAAGAAAAAAAAAAAAAAACCAAAAAATTTAAAAATAAACAAAAAGGATCAGAAAGATTTCTCTTTTTGACTTATCTCTTGTATGTCTGTTTATGGTATGAAAAAGCCATGTTTTTAAAATTGTATTTGGTTTGTTGACCAATAAGCCTGTTTATATCGAATCTGTATATCAGTGCTACGCATATGTTTTTTATATCTATTTTTATTTTTTTCCTTTTTTAAAATTCAAGATTATATGCATGATAGGAATTTGAATGACCTGATGAGGTTACATGTCCTCCTACATGAGCAGAGCTGATTAGACTGTTGGCTGGACATCATGACATGAGATTGTCTGTAACGGTTGGCACTTTGTATAGTGTTGCTAAATAAGTATGATCATGACAATAATAAAACAATATTTATTTCACATTTTATGTCCTTGTGTTTATTATTTGATTATTAATTAATGCAAGACTTATAATGAAGTTTTCCAACTGCTTTTATTTGCAGCACCAAATGACATTTTTGATCATCTGGATGCAAATTTGCATAAGGTGACTATTCAGGTTTACTTCCCAACCTTGGAAAAAGAAGGCAGCTTTTAATGCTTGTAGACTAGCCCCTTAGGGGTCACTAACAAGAAAAGATTTAAAATCCATGACCTTCATAAACAGCTGGTTTTTCTAAGACAGTGGTTCCCAACCTGTAATCTTGGGGGCTCGCCACAGGTTTTTAAAATATTTAATTTTAGTCTAATAATTTTGAAGTAATTAATTTAACAATCATTAAATCATAAAAAGTACTTCATAATATGACATGTATGCTTACTTAATTACCGAACCTCTGGAAGTTGTGTAGGCACTGTGTAAACAGAAGTTGTGTATTAAATGTGTTTTCAGATGACAATATTACATTTTGTTATTTTTTTTTTTAAGTTATTTCTCAAGTCGGAACAAACAATTGCTTGTAAATTTAAATTGCAGTTGCTGTCATGGAAATGAACACCAATGGAGAAAAAACGTAAATATTCGGATACACAAATACCAATGCTGGCTGCCAAAATGCAGAGCCAAACATCGCATTAAAGATGATTAACAATGAATGATTAGTGATAATTAGTCATCAATAATTCTGATAAATATTTTATTTATTTTTAATTAATGTTAGTTCTGTTAAGTTTAATATTTGTTTTAAACTGTTAAATTAAAGAATTGTCTTTTTAAAAAAAATCTATTTCACTGTGTTTTTATTTAGTTGTATAAGACTTAAGAAGGCTAAAGGACTCTAAGTCTAAGACATTTTCAGGATTTATCAATAATGCCTCCTAATGTAGCTGTGGCAGGGGTCACAGCCTACTTGGCCACTGAAAAGGGGGTCGAGACCCAGAAAAGGTTGGAAAACAGTGTTCTAAGATTTCAGTGCAGTTAATACTCTAATATTTGATAATAGTATTTATATTTATTATTGCTTCCATTATCCGTGGGTACAGTTTTGCTAAACTGTGGATACATTTTACAAATCCATGGGTATAGTTTATAAAGTACAGATTACTAAACCGTGGGTACAGATTTTGCTCTTCACATATTTTTTCCAGTAGTGACCCCTAAGGGGCTCTGTAGTAGACAAACTAGTCTTTTACTAAATAATGTGCATCCATGTTTAAGTTCCATTTAATAATGTTAAAAAACTAAAAAGGATCAAAGTTTAATTAGAAAATTGTCTGCTAATTGTGATGCAAATGTTCTATGTACACTATATTGCCAAAAGTATTCACTCACCCATCCAAATCATTGAATTCAGGTGTTCCAGTCACTTCCATGGCCACAGGTGTATAATACCAAGCACCTAGGCATGCAGACTGCTTCTACAAACATTTGTGAAAGAATGGGTCACTCTCAGGAGCTCAGTGAATTTCCTCGCTACTAAATATTCCACAGTCCACTGTCAGTGTTATTATAACAAAGTGGAAGCGATTGGGAACAGTAGCAACTCAGCCACGAAGTGGTAGCCACGTAAAATGACAGAGCCGGGTCAGCGGATGCTGAGGGGCATAGTGCGCAGAGGTCGCCAACTTTCTGCAGAGTCAATCGCTACAGACCTCCAAACTTCATGTGGCCTTCAGATTAGCTCAAGAACAGTGTGTAGAGAGCTTCATGGAATGGGTTTCTATGGCCGAGCAGCTGCATCCAAGCCTTACATCACCAAGCGCAATGCAAAGTGCTGGATGCAGTGGTGTAAAGCACGCCGCCTCTGGACTCTAGAGCAGTGGAGACATGTTCTCTAGAGTGACGAATCACGCTTCTCCGTCTGGCAATCCGATTAATGAGTCTGTGTTTGCCGGTTGCCAGGAGAACAGTACTGACTGCATTGTGCCAAGTGTAAAGTTTGGTGGAGGGGGGATTATGGTGTGGGGTTGTTTTTCAGGAGTTGGGCTCGTCCCCTTAGTTCCAGTGAAAGGAACTCTTAAAGCTTCAGCATACCAAGAGATTTTGGACAATTTCATGCTCCCAACTTTGTGGGAACAGTTTGGGGATGGCCCCTTCCTGTTCCAACATGAATGTGCACAAAGCAAGGTCCATAAAGACATGGATGAGCGAGTTGTGTGGGTGTGGAAGAACTTGACTGGCCTGCACACAGTCCTGACCTCAACCCGATAGAACACCTTTGGGATGAATTAGAGCGGAGACTGTGAGCCAGGCCTTCTCGTACAACATCAGTGTCTGACGTCACAAATACGCTTCTGGAAGAATGGTCAAAAATTCCCATAAACACACTCCTAAACCTTGTGGAAAGCCTTCCCAGAAGAGTTGAAGCTGTTATAGCTGCAAAGGGTGGGCCAACACCATAATAAACCCTATGGATTAAGAATGGGACGTCACTCAAGTTCATATGCGTGTAAAGGCAGACGAGCAAATACTTTTGGCAATATACTGTAGTGTATTTAAATTTGAAATTGAAAAAATAATCAATGTGCTTTAACCTGTACACAGTATTTGCTGAATGTGATGTACTGGATACAAATAAACAATTATTATGCACTGTGGGAGAAATTTGTATACATTTTAAGTAAGTTAGAAGTTTTAATACATTGATACATTTCTCTATATTCTTTAACATTTTGGTGCAAGTCGTCCGAGGTCAAAAAGTCAATTGTTCTGCATGTCTGTAAGTTCTGTTATTTTTGGAGACTAGCTCTGCTGATGAGACAAGTTCTGCTTTTGAAACTAGACAGTAGTTCCTGTTTTTCTGACGAAGTAAAGAGTTTCTTCTGTTTCATCTCCTTACACATAACAATTTGAGTTAGCTTTTAAAATCTGCCCAGAGATAAAATGTTCTGGAAATTGCCATATGAGGTAACGACTAAGGCTTCGGCCAACACCCTGAAGTGGGTATAAGTAGTGTGAGTAGGGTCGCACCTGTAAACAGTATAACGGGTCTTACACCATCATAGGAACATTATCAAAATGTTTTATTTAGGCTGTTTAACATATATTATTTTCATTCTTTAATGATAAATCAGAACCATATTTTAGGTAAAACAACATGCATAAACATCATGTAACATTTTTTCTCAATAGTGAAAACAACATTTTTACATAATCCATCTTAACACCGACATGCAGCCCAGTTCTGGACTGCGTTGCTTAGGGGGGCAGTAAGAAAATTGGGGGAGGGTTGGGGCAAAGCCCACCCCAGCGCCCCCATAGCGCCAGCCCTGCTTGTGTTACTCTAGTTTCGCCCTAAGCTGGATTCGAACCTAGGGCAGAAGAACGTGCGCGATGCGCGCTGCCCACTGCGCTACTCAAACAGTGAAGTATATATAGTGGTGGTAAATTTGGTTCATTTTATGGACTCGGGTTACTCAGTAATGTGATCCAGTTTACTTGGGTCACTTGAGTCAGTTGAGTCACTTGTCTTCCATGCACTCATCATCTGTAAATAAATCCTTCTCTCTTAATTCTCTTGGCACCTCACACTTCTCCTGTCAGTGACAAGTTGACACTTTTTTTTATTTTTAAGTGAAATCTTGACCATGCGGGAGAGGAGGGTGGACTCACCTACCAATCAGATGGGTACATTAATGGGTCAAGGGTTTAAAATGACCATGGGGGCTGTGATACTCCTTAAGCAGTACAGTACTAAAGTAGCCTGTAAGCATTTGCATTTTGATAATAATATAACTATATTATGTTATTTTGCTTACAAGAAAATATGCTGCATTACTAATCTATACCACTACTACTGATTAATATTATTATTATTATTATTATTATTATTATTATTATTATTATTATTATTAATAATAATAATAATAATAATAATAATAATAATAATAATAATAATAATAATAATAATAGCATGTGCATAAAATCAGCCACATAACGAACACCAGTTTAATCGCTGTTTATTGGAATATTTAACTTATTACTTAGATTCACAGACTGGAGTGAAGTGGGTGTGATTCTTGACGAGTGCAGCAGTGAGGGTGGGTGGAGTGGAGCTGAGTGGAGTGGGGAGGTTGAGATATCTCAGCATGACACTTTTACCGTCAGTTAAGGATAAAGCAACAGCTAATCAGGCTTCTACTTACTAGTTTGCTTATCGTGTGGAAAAGTTCTTAGTCGTTTAAGACCAGAGTCTAATGATTCAGACAGTGTAGAAATCAATTCTCTCTGTGGAAAACATAGTAAACAGTGTAGTGCAGCAGTAGTGGGGTCGGTGTGTGTGGGGTCCAGATGGCAGCCTGTACAATTTCAAGATCAGTGAACGGTGGTCGAAAAGTCGCCAGACTTCAGGAGGTTATAACGCGGCATCTGAAATCACAGAGCAGTGACCTGAATCTTCAGTCTGTCTCAGCTTTACCGGGGAAACTTAAAACCATTGATGATTTACCTGGACCCAGCCTGTCCACCACTGCTTACTGGCTCTTTGTGAAAGGGTATGCGGATAAAAGTCATGCAATGCAGGTAAGAAACTCCAACTGAGCTCACATACTGCTAGTATTACTACTGTCTGTCTGGTTGCAGTGATTATGAGGTGTTAGGTTGTTGCACTAAACACATTTCTATCTCTATTTTGACCTATGTTGATGTAAAAGTACATTTCTGAGAGATAGAAAGTTAAACTTTTTAACATAAAGACCAAATTATTCAAACAAAAACTCAATATATTGATATAGAAAGTTAAAACTGAGGTAAAAGTCATAATGTCATCAACTTTTTATTACTTTGAGACTTTTTCTAATTAATTCCATGTTCATGAACTGTATTATCAAGGTCAAGGTCGCGGCAGGTCTAGTTCCACTGGAAAACCCTTGGTGTAAGGCACGAATATCCTAGACGAGCCGCCAGTAAATAGCATGGGTTCGTCCATTCTCGCTCATACACAGCCAATCATGTCTGTCAAGATGCCCGCCCAACCTGTGACACTGCTCAGGTTTGAACCTTGATCTCAGTGGTGGTGGGCTAGTTTAACAGCCCCCTTCAAACCCTGCCTTATACAGGTTCAAGTTAATTTGTACCCATAGGTTTATTTGGTTTACAGCAGAGAGTAGAAACAGGTAGGCAAGTCACACATCATTCCTCTTAAAACAATGACTTAAATCAGGTCAGGGGTCCAGTCCTTTCTAAAATATTAAAGTGAACTAAAATATAGTATAATCGATAATAAAATAGTTAAAACCAAGCAGTAAAATTAATAAGATAAAAAAAGTTCCCACAATGGGTGGGACGGTATCTGATTTGTTGTATTCAAGCTACTGTAAAGAAATCTGCAAAATTAGGAGAGATCAAAGACAAAAAAGGACTGGGAGGCCGAGAAAACATTCAAAATCTGATGAGAAGATTCTCAGAGTTTCTTCTTTAAAAGACCAGAAGAAGTGCATCAAGGACCAGGCTCAGCATCTGGCAGCTTTAACGGAATGCCAAGTTAACATTTCTACAGTCTGAAGAAGCTTTATAAGGAATGGTCTTTTTGGAAGGGTAGGAGGCAAAAAAACAGGGTGAAGGGGAACAGGGTGAAAAGGATAAGCTATACTAAAGCTCACAAGAACTGGAATGATCAGTGAAAATGAGTATTATGGAGTGACAAATCCAAGTCTTAACATTTTGGGTCCAATAGAAGAGTTGGAGAGAGATGGAAAAATGAGTGATTGCGGCCTTCAGTGAAACTTGGTGGAGGGTCTGTCCTGGTTTGGGCTGCATTTGTGTCAGTGGTGTTGACAATATTGTCCAAATTGCTGGGATCATGAATGCTCAAAAGTACAGACAGGTTTTAATTTATCATACCATTTCAATTGTAAAGCACCTTCTACCTCTAGTGGTTATGCATTCTGAGCATTACAGAGGGTTAAAGGTTTTGTTCAATGGCCCAACAGTGGCTGCATGGGAGAGCCGAACCCACAGCCTTTTGATTGATTGTACAAAGCTTTAACCACTAGGTTACCTCTGTTCCTGAAGGATTGTGGTAAGAGCTGAAACTTGATGTTGGAAGACACACCTCGAACTTGTAAACAGAAAGTGTGTTTTTAAGAGTGGATCAAACTACCAGCAAAAATGCAGAAATCTTATTCAGAATGACAGAAAACACTTGATTGCTGTTAGGGCTGGCTCAATACCACTGTTTTACGTCCGATACCGATACTGCAAATGAAGTATCTGCCGATACCAATACCAATCCGATACCGTCATTTCTCCTCTCAAACAACTATGTCTCAATGCAGCATGGTTAAACAAGCTATCTAAATAACAATGCTCAGACTGTGAAACAAATATTCTAAAGGAATAAATACAGAACCTACAACATCACACTTATACAAAACTGCTGTTTTTATTTTAACTTTACACACAGAACATTTAGCAGAATTTTGGCTTGTTTAACAGCACCGTACAAACATTTAAAATAAAATTTAAAGTGTAACTTTATCTGTATTAAACAAATAAATTATTTCAATATAAAATTCTAGATCTGTCAACTCTCAAGTCGAAACCTTGAAGAGGCAGCGAAAAAATTATAAAATAAATAATAGAAATATTAATTATAAACAATAAAAATTAAACAATTAAATAATACAAAATCAACAAATGTACCTATCTTGTCTCGGCTTGGAGATCTCTCACATCAACGAAATTTAATCCATTACTGTTATGAAATAAAACAAACTACACTGTTTCCATTACCGTTGACAAAACTTTAACAGAAAATCTCAACCAAACTCTGCGTCAATTCTAATTGGTCCATTACGTTTGATTGACATCCACATCTTCCAACTGTAGACACTTTGAACGTCACGCCGTAAAACAGTGTTTTTAGTTGTGGCAGTAGTAGATGATTTTTTAAAATGCTAACATTTTAAGTAGATCAGTATGTTTTAATTTCTGAATGGCCTTATTTACATTAAGTGTTATTTACATTAAGCAACAGTATCGGATCGGATTACACGTTTTTTTTTTTTCCTTCCGATACCTGATCCAGTGATTTGGGCCAATATCAGACCGATACCGATACAGAGTATTGGATTGGTGCCAGCCCTAATTGCTGTTATTGCCACCAAAGAAGTGCTACAGAATAAGAAGTTAAGGGTACCAGTAATTTTGTCCATGCTGTTTTTCAAAGACATTAATTTTTCAAAGCATGCAGAGAAACAAATTGACTACAGTCAGTAATTGTAGAACTACAAAGTGCTTCTATATGGTAAGTGGAGCTGATAAAATGGACAGTGAGTGTAGAAACAAGGAGATGGCTGATCTGTGTATAATTCTGCAAATAATTAATAAGCTATTTCAAATATTCTGGGAATGAAATGAAAGAAACAGAACAGAACTGAATCTTTTAAGTGATAGGCCCATCATAATATTCCTCCAGTCAGTCACCAAGGACCCCAGACCAACATGATGAAAGTGCCTCATTTTATAATTCCAGAAAGAGATTAGGCTGAATGGTAAGTTGCAAAACCACTGCAAAACAGGAGGAATATAAAGGCTTATCTCACATTTAACAAAAAGAATTTCATCTTAATAACCCATAACCATTTTAGGATCATGTTCTAATAGCACATTTTATGCGGCCTGGGGGACCAAAAGGCTTTTAGAGTATTTATTCTGACTTGTTTACAAAGTTGCCAGACAATTTTGGATAGTCCTTTTATAGCCAAAAATTACATCACCTCTATAAATGTTTTTATACATTTTACATAGTTCCATGGTCCCAACTTTTAAATTATACATTCATCAATTTTAGAAAAGACTAAACATTAAACGAAGGTCAAAGTGGATTTACAAATCACTGCTTTCTCTTTTTTTGTATTTAATATGCTTGCTTTAACTTTTCTGGAATGAAAGTATGTATCTAAAGCAGCACCTTCTGCCACCTTATTGACTTTTTGACGTTAGGCAGAACTGACATTGCTCATCTACTGTCTCTGTATTTTTGATAGAGTGTAAGTGCTTTTAAACAAAATAACTCACGATAAAGGATGCGTTGTGTTCGTCCACCATAAGGTATTTGAAAGTGGTAATGGCCACATTTATTGCAGGTGGAGCACAAGGGTCTGTACGGACCAATCTGGCGCTCACGGTTCGGGCCATTCAACATTGTGAATGTGGCAACACCAGAGCTTATTTCCCAGGTCATCCGCCAAGAGGGACGTTACCCAGTGCGCACTGCACTTCCACACTGGAAGGAGTACAGAGACATGAGAGGCCAGGCTTATGGGCTCCATGTCAAGTAAGTCTATATCGGCACTACATGCACTGTATGATCAAAAGAATAAAAACCCCTAGTAATTAGCCACACCCATTACTGAAAGGTAATAAGTATATGGAGAAATTACAGTGGCCTGCACAGAGCCTTGACCTCAATTATATTAAAAACTTTTGGGATGAATTGGAATGTCAGCAATGAGTCAGGCCAGACTTTTTCATCCAACACCAGCGCATGACCTCCAAAATCGTAAGGAAAGCCTTCCTTGATGAATGGAGGATGTTATACCTACACAAAAGGGGACTCAGTATTGATGCCAGTAGTTTAGGTACAGTAAAAAAACCCAAACTGTCACTTTATTCTGGAAGGAAATTTGATCAGATTTTTAAGAACCACCAAAAACAGGTCTGATGTGAATTAGAAGCTGTTGGAATGTGGGTGGTATTGTTCGTATTAGGAGTATGCCAAGATGAGCCAGACTTTATTTGAATTAGTCATCTGAATAATTATAAATTATAAATGTAATATATAAAGAGTGTGTTGCAGGTGTCAAATTCTAAATTTGTTTATATTTACAACATATAATAATCAGTGAAAACGTCTAAATGTTTCTAAAAATGGGGTGTGTAGATGGTCCGAACTTACATTTTGTCTCTCACAGCATGGGTGAGCCCTGGTACCGTATGCGTAGTGCTCTGAACCCGAAGATGCTGAAACTGCAGGAAGCAGCAGCATACACGCCTGTTATTCATGCCGTGGTGTCTGACCTGCTAAAGAGAATTGAGCGACTGCGTCTGCGCAGCGAGGACCACAGAACTGTGTTTGACATCACCTCTGAGCTCTACAAGTTTGGCTTTGAAGGTCAGGTTTACTCCTTAACCTCTTAGATTGTGGGTATCACAGTAGAAACCATGTGGGAATATATATATATACACACACACATACTGATCAGCCATAACATTAAAACCACATCCTCGTTTCTACACTCACTGTCCATTTTATCAGCTCCACTTACCATATAGAAGCACTTTGTAGTTCTACAAATACTGACTGTAGTCCATCAGTTTCTCCGCATGCTTTCTCAGCACTTTTTGATCATTCTCAGCACTGCAGTGACACTGACATGGTGGTGGTGTGTTAGTGTGTGTTGTGCTGGTATGAGTGGATAAGACACAGCAGCGCTGCTGGAGTTTTTAAACACCTCACTTTCACCAGTGATGACCAACTCAAACAGCAGCAGTAGATGAGCGATCGTCTCTGACTTTACATCTACAAGGTGGACCAACTAGGTAGGAGTGTCTAATAGAGTGGACAGTGAGTGAACATGGTATTTAAAAACTCCATATATATACATATATATATACAGTACAGGCCAAAAGTTTGGACACACCTTCTCATTCCTGTGGTTTTTCTTAATTTTTTAAAATTTTCTACATTGTAGATTAATACTAAAGACATCCAAACTATGAAGGAACACATATGGAATTATGTAGTAAACAAAAAAGTGTTAAACAAACCAGAATATGTTTTATATTTTAGATTCTTCAAAGTAGCCATCTTTTGCTTTAATGACAGATTTGCACACTCTTTGAAATTTTCTCAACCAGCTTTATTAGGTATCCACCTGGAATGGTTTTCAATGAATGTTTGCGCCTTGTCTAGAGTGAATGGAATTTGTTGCTTTTTTAATGTGTTTGAGACCATCAGTTGGGTTGTGCAGAGGTAGAGTTGGTAAAATATAAAACATATTCTGGTTTGTTTAACACTTTTTGGTTCACTACATAATTCTTCATAGTTTGGATGTCTTCAGTATTAATCTATAAATTAATTAAGAAAATAAAAATAATCAAGAAAAAACATTGAAGAGAAGGTGTGTCCAAACTTTTGATTTGACTGGTGTGTCCAAACTTTTGGCCTGTACTGTATGTATATATATATATATATATATATATATATATATATATATATACATACAGTGTATCACAAAAGTGAGTACACCCCTCACATTTCTGCAAATATTGTATTATATCTTTTCATGGGACAACACTATAGAAATAAAACTTGGATATAACTTAGAGTAGTCAGTGTACAGCTTGTATAGCAGTGTAGATTTACTGTCTTATAAATAGCTGGCAACATAAGTGAGTACACCCCACAGTGAACATGTCCAAATTGTGCCCAAAGTGTCAATATTTTGTGTGACCACCATTATTATCCAGCACTGCCTTAACCCTCCTGGGCATGGAATTCACCAGAGCTGCACAGGTTGCTACTGGAATTCTCTTCCACTCTTCCATGATGACATCATGGAGCTGGTGGATGTTAGACACCTTGAACTCCTCCACCTTCCACTTGAGGATGCGCCACAGGTGTTCAATTGGGTTTAGTCCATCACCATTACCTTCAGCTTCCTCAGCAAGGCAGTTGTCATCTTGGAGGTTGTGTTTGGGGTCATTATCCTGTTGGAAAACTGCCATGAGGCCCAGTTTTCAAAGGGAGGGGATCATGCTCTGTTTCAGAATGTCACAGTACATGTTGGAATTCATGTTTCCCTCAATGAACTGCAGCTCCCCAGTGCCAGCAACACTCATGCAGCCCAAGACCATGATGCTACCACCACCATGCTTGACTGTAGGCAAGATACAGTTGTCTTGGTACTTCTCACCAGGGCGCCGCCACACATGCTGGACACCATCTGAGCCAAACAAGTTTATCTTGGTCTCGTCAGACCACAGGGCATTCCAGTAATCCATGTTCTTGGACTGCTTGTTTTCAGCAAACTGTTTGCTGGCTTTCTTGTGCGTCAGCTTCCTTCTGGGATGACGACCATGCAGACCGAGTTGATGCAGTGTGCGGTGTATGGTCTGAGCACTGACAGGCTGACCTCCCACGTCTTCAACCTCTGCAGCAATGCTGGCAGCACTCATGTGTCTATTTTTTAAAACCAACCTCTGGATATGACGTCGAACACGTGGACTCAACTTCTTTGGTCGACTCTGGCGAAGCCTGTTCCGAGTGGAACCTGTCCTGGAAAACCGCTGTATGACCTTGGCCACCATGCTGTAGCTCAGTTTCAGGGTGTTAGCAATCTTCTTATAGCCCAGGCCATCTTTGTGGAGAGCAACAATTCTATTTCTCACATCCTCAGAGAGTTCTTTGCCATGAGGTGCCATGTTGAATATCCAGTGGCCAGTATGAGAGAATTGTACCCAAAACACCAGATTTAACAGCCCTGCTCCCCATTTACACCTGGGACCCTGACACATGACACCAGGGAGGGACAACGACACATTTGGGCACAATTTGGACATGTTCACTGTGGGGTGTACTCACTTATGTTGCCAGCTATTTAGACATTAATGGCTGTGTGTTGAGTTATTTTCAGAAGACAGTAAATCTACACTGCTATACAAGTTGTACACTGACTACTCTAAGTTATATCCAAGTTTCATGTCTATAGTGTTGTCCCATGAAAAGATATAATGAAATATTTGCAGAAATGTGAGGGGTGTACTCACTTTTGTGATACACTGTATATATACAGTGCATATATATATATATATATATATATATATATATATATATATATATATATATAGGGGTTGGACAAAATAACTGAAACACCTGTCATTTTAGTGTGGGAGGTTTCATGGCTAAATTGGACCAGTCTGGTGGCCAATCTTCATTAATTGCACATTGCACCAGTAAGAGCAGAGTGTGAAGGTTCAATTAGCAGGGTAAGAGCACAGTTTTGCTCAAAATATTGCAATGCACACAACATTATGGGTGACATACCAGAGTTCAAAAGAGGACAAATTGTTGGTGCATGTCTTGCTGGCGCATCTGTGACCAAGACAGCAAGTCTTTGTGATGTATCAAGAGCCACGGTATCCAGGGTAATGTCAGCAAACCACATCCAACAGGATTAACTGTGGACGCAAGAGGAAGCTGCCTGAAAGGGATGTTCGGGTGCTAACCCGGATTGTATCCAAAAAACATAAAACCACGGCTGCCCAAATCACGGCAGAATTAAATGTGCACCTCAACTCTCCTGTTTCCACCAGAACTGTCCGTCGGGAGCTCCACAGTGTCAATATACACGGCCGGGCTGCTATAGCCAAACCTTTGGTCACTCGTGCCAATGCCAAACGTCGGTTTCAATGGTGCAAGGAGTGCAAATCTTGGGCTGTGGACAATGTGAAACATGTATTGTTCTCTGATGAGTCCACCTTTACTGTTTTCCCCACATCCGGGAGAGTTACGGTGTGGAGAAGCCCCAAAGAAGCGTACCACCCAGACTGTTGCATGCCCAGAGTTAAGCATGGGGGTGGATCAGTGATGGTTTGGGCTGCCATATCATGGCATTCCCTTGGCCCAATACTTGTGCTAGATGGGCGTGTCACTGCCAAGGACTACCGAACCATTCTGGAGGACCATGTGCATCCAATGGTTCAAACATTGTATCCTGAAGGCGGTGCCGTGTATCAGGATGACAATGCACCAATACACACAGCGAGACTGGTGAAAGATTGGTTTGATGAACATGAAAGTGAAGTTGAACATCTCCCATGGCCTGCACACCACCAGATCTAAATATTATTGAGCCACTTTGAGGTGTTTTGGAGAAGCGAGTCAGGAAACGTTTTCCTCCACCAGCATCACGTAGTGACCTGGCCACTATCCTGCAAGAAGAATGGCTTAAAATCCCTCTGACCACTGTGCAGGACTTGTATATGTCATTTCCAAGACAAATTGACGCTGTATTGGCCGCAAAAGGAGGCCCTACACCATACTAATAAATTACTGTGGTCTAAAACCAGGTGTTTCAGTTATTTTGTCCAACCCCTGTATATATATATATATATATATATATATATATATATATATATATATATATATATATATATATATATATGGAAACAAAAATCACATAAAAAAATGGTAAACCTCTACTAATCAAGTCAACACTAATTCTGGGTCTGCAGGTATTTCCTCTATCCTGTTTGAAACACGTTTGGGCTGTCTACAGGAGGAGATTCCTACAGACACGCTGCGCTTCATCAATGCAGCCAATAACATGCTAACTCTATCCGAGATCATCCTGTTCCTCCCTCGTTGGACTCGGAACATTTTTCCCTATTGGAAGCAGTTCATCCAGGCCTGGGATGATCTCTACGATGTAGGTATGCTGGATGGGGGGTTGAAAATATGCTCTGAACAGTGATAGAGATGTAAATTTTACAGTTTTAGTACACAGCTATATCTTGGTCAGTGCTGAAATATAGTTCATTTTTTATTTCAACTTAATGAAAAAAGATTTTGTAATATGTGTGACTAAAATTCAATTCTTAAATGTAACATCTTCATCTGTGTGTTTTCATCTAGCACAAACTTTAATAGACAGGAAGGTAATGAAAATGAAAGAGAAAGTACATCAGGGTGAGAAGTTTGAGGGCATGTACCTCACCTACCTACTCTCCAGTGGCAAGCTCACACTGGCTGAGTTGTACATCACCATCACAGAGCTGTTGTTGGGTGGAGTCGACACGGTAAGTTGGTGTTTTTTTAGTTCTATAGCAGGCTTTTTAATGTTCTGTTGATCCACCTGTTCACTTCTGACAAGGGCTTAGTTCGGTTGCATTTTTCAATTTGTCCAAACTTGTATTGGCTTTTTCTGCAGTATGGTCTGCCCCTTTTACATTACTGTGTTGTGTTAAAATATTCACTATTATTAGGGCCCTACTAAATTCTCGGGGAAATGTGCTTCATTTCATGGACCTTGTTTTTCAAAAATTACAGATTTCAAAAGCAAATAATCATAAAAACAACACAAACCGTACAAATCGTAGTACAAAATTCACACACCACATTAATCAGCATCAAGACAATAATTAAAACATACTAGGAGGAAGAAGAAAAAACAGCATTAAGACATTTCATTAAAACATATAAGCAAGAATATGAGAGGTATAGATAGAAGTGGGGGAGAGTAGAAAAACAAACAGCAGTAAAACATACACTAAAACATATCAAAAAGAATAGAAAATGTATAAATAAAAACAACTACATTGTTACAAGTTAAATGCAGCTCTAAACAGGTGGGTTTTGAGAAGTGACTTAAAAGTGGACATATCAGGACAGTCTCGTATGTGTTTAGGGAGCAGCTATAGAAAAGACCCTGTCAACCCAGGTCCGGTACTTAGACCTAGTGGGTATGGACAGTAGATTAGCGTCAGAAGAGCGAAGGCAACGGGAAGGATGATGGAGCAGATCAGTGAGGTAGGAGGGGGCCTGATTATGGAGGGCTTTGTGAGTGAATAGAAGAATTTTGAACAGCCAGGTTCAGCAGAGTAGGATAGCCACAGTGCTAACAGCCAGGTTCAGCAGAGTAGGATAAAGCAGGTGAAATGTAAGGTTACACTAAAGGGACGATCACACCATCACTATATTGTGCTACTTCTTGTTGCTGGAAGGTTTCTGTTTAACAGATGTTCAAACGTACTTAATCCTGTTATAACAAGTGCATTTTACAAGATTCTTTCTCCACTCAGGTGGCGCAGCTTTAAAAACACACGCATTTCAGAGAAAGAATAACACACTAGATATGCAATTCTATCTCACAATTCTGTCTCTCATTCTTAGACGTCCAACACCATGTCATGGACATTGTATCACCTTGCTCGAGATCCAAAGGTACAAAATCGTCTCTATCAGGAGGTGACATCTGTGTGTCCGGACAGGCAGCTGCCCACCACAGATGATCTAAGCAGAATGCCTTACCTGAAAGCTGTCATTAAGGAAACACTCAGGTACAAAGCAAATAAAGCAGTAAACAATCTCCTGATTTTTTTAATTTTATTTGTGAAACATGTTACCAAGATGATGCCATATTATACATACTGCATCTGCTTGTTGTGGTTCTGATAGATGGGCGATAAAGGGGAGTTAAATAAGACATTTTTTAATTTGGTAAATAGGCATCACTGGCGAAAACGGTGGCAGGACTGTCTTCATTTATTATTTTCATGTCAAAGTTTCAGCGTACTGATGTGACGTACATGACTTTTTTGATTTTGATCAGGTGTATTGCATAGTCTGTACTAGGGATGTAACGATACACTCTACCCACGATGCAATACGATTCACGATGCTGGGTTCACAATACGATTTTTTAAACAAAATGAAATTGAAGACAAATTATAACAAAGTTTCCTTTTATTATTTTTCTTTAAAAACATAAAATAAAATACTGTATTTGTGCTTATCTTTTATTTATCGAAATAATGAATATCCTTTTATTTTCAAGGTAGGTACAAACTATGCAAAACAATGCTGCACATTTCCCTTTTTGTGTAAAAAAATTAAATGAAATTTTAAAACAAATCCCACATTAAATAACTAAATGAATAATAAAAATAAAGAAAGTATCCTCACATAAATAAATCTGGCTGGAAAATTCCAAACCTGGCAACCCTGTAGTGACGGCAACCAGGCGAGGTGAATAGCACCAGTGCCCTCTGCTGTTTAAAGTGAATATTGATTCATTAGACATGTAAACCGATTTGAATCGTTACACATGTGAATCTATTTTTAACTGTCTTGTGGTGCATGGTTACATCCCTAGTCTGTACTACTAATCTTTCTTTGAATCATATAATACCCAGAACATTTTGCAGACCACAAGGGACCAAGCAGAGATAACTAAACAAGAACTTTGTTATTTGGTTGAAATAGCTTTTTAAATGATTTTTCCGTGAACAGATTCTCAAAATTAGCTGATGTTATCTAAAGTATTTAATTGAGGTCCTTTCTCCTTAGTTAAAACCCTTTTTTTAAGTGACCACACACAAAGTGACCAAAGGCAAGCTGTGTAGGACTAAATCTTGAACTTCTACACAATCGGTAAAAGGTCTGGTTAAAATGTTTTAACGCCCACACTGGAACAGACACGCTTCATTTTTTAAAGTTTTCATGACCTGAGAAAAAAATCTTCATGAAAATTGACATGAAGTGACTACCACAGGGTGTTTGAATTGTTTTGGACAGACCAAAAATAGAAAAATAAATATTAGCTTAAAACATTTACCACTGCAGTGCTTTTCCAAGAGGATCATCTTCATGAAAAGTAGCAAGCATTATGGTTAGTAAAAACTGGTTACCAGAACCTTCTCAAATGATTTCCCAAGTATAAGGGTGGATGTAACAGATATACAGGAATAACTTGATTAGGTTTCCCTACCTGTTGGCAAACATCACCTGGCTTGCCAAATTTAGTTACATGTTTCTTTAGATCAAGCCAGTAAAAATGTTTCAACAGGTTGGTGGTGGTGTTTTTTTTCATTTATATCTAGCCTCCCAGGCCATACAGGGTCATGCTTTAAATGAACACATACAACATGTGTACAGAAAGCATATGTTGTGTACTTTATTGTGAGGGGGCAACTTTTTCAACTCTTAGTTTCACATAAAAGGCAACGGGTTCATCTTTTAGCAACCACTAGAGAAAACAACTTACCGGCATCAATTCAACTGCAGTGAAATGTGAGCTTTCCCAATATGGAAAAGGTGACTAAAAAAGGAGCTTGGTCAAAGTGGTGTCTTTCTGTTTTGGCTTTTCCTGAATTGGCTCTAGCTATAAATGAGTCAGTACAAACATTATTCCAGTAAATAGTGGGAAAATGTCAACAGTGGAAAAATGTCAAACTGTATTGTTTTTTTTAAGAGGCATATTTGCCACCATGTTACACATTTATACTGTGTTGTAGTTGTGAAAGTGGACTTTTTTTTTTCTTGCTCGAATGATGTGTCTCATGTATCACTTGAGCTGCTGAACAGACTGGATCTCTGTTGTTGCATATTTTCCTAATTATCTACTTGTTTTTGATATGAGACAAGTCTGGACTGTACATGTACCAGCCTAGCCACCTGTATGACATAGCTGTTACAAAAATGTGACTTGGCTTTGTCTTTCTGAGACAAGCCTGGGCATCCCTGAGAAAAGACGCCATCTAGATGACAGTATATTTTGCTTTAAAATGTGTATTTACCCCTTAAAAGTAATAGTGCCTTCTGAGATGTGCAAGTTACTCATGCCATTGGCACCAACACACCCCTGTACCATGACAGACGCTGGCTTTTAAACTTTGTGTTGTGTTTTCTGGATCAAAAGGAAAAGAATCATTTCAGTTGTTAACATTACTACCAATAATATTACACAAACTTCTCAGTTTTACACTTTTCGTGTCCCAACCTTCTGGAATGTGCTGCAGACATTATATTGAGAATTAGCATATATTAATAACCAATTAAAAGAAGTTTGAGACAACAAAAGATGATACCAGACTGTGGTTCAGACTAGGCCTTTGTGTAGCTCTAAAGTGTGAGCTCTGAATGCTTCTTTTATTTTCAGAAAGGTTGTTTCATCAGAGCCTGATGCTCTGTAAGGCTTGTTCAGTGGTGTATTTAGAATCTGGCATAGTGTACCAATGTCTCATCCAAGCTCAGCTTGGCTTTTAAAGCTCCCTAAGGAGTCTGTCACAATAACAGTAAACACTCTTATTGGTTTTAATGGAAATACACCACATTAACAATACTGGCACTACGCTGAAGGTTGGTGTGGTGTCAAAAACTCAACTTGCAACATAATTTAAATAAAGAAATCAAACCACCACCAGAGGTAGCAGAAAAAATAAGGATTTATTGCATATTACAGTGAACACACAATAAACCAAGCCATCCTGGGTAATGACTGACTTGCATTGACTCTGGTCCTTATTCTTCCAGTTTCTGAGGGTGGGCTTTGGTGGGCCTCCCTTTACTTACATAAATTTTGTGTACAGACATACAAGGCGCCTTTCTTTTATTCGAGCTAATTCCATCTTGTCACTGGGCCCCCCTTACCACAATTTAGAGTCCCCTAACATCTGGTTCTTATAAACCCAAGTTGGAAAACACCAGCTGTTGACCACAGATAAACGCATCTGACAAGTATATTGGTGATTTACCATATAGGATATTATTCCAAAATTATGCACTTATATTGATTAAATCTTTAACTGAAAAGTCTCTTCCCTGGGCAGACCTGTGCTTGCTCAACAGGGGTTTTTGTATCTGTTGGTCCTGGATTTTGTTAAGTTGCTTTGAGACAATGTCTATTGTAAAAAGCGCTATATAAATAAAGTTGACTTGGCTTGACTTGCTTTTGGTCCTGTTGTGTATTAACTGTATAGCACATGTCTGTATGCAGATTGTATCCAGTCGTACCCGGTAATGGGCGTCTCACTGTTGAGAACGAGGTTGTTGTGGGTGGTTACTGGTTCCCAAAAGAGGTAAGTCCAATATAACAGTGTGTACATTTCATTGACCTGTCAAACTGCTCATACACTCCACTACTATATTTCTCCTCAGACTCAGTTCCATCTGTGTCATTATGCTGCAAGTCATGATGAGAAGGAGTTTCCTGATGCTGAGCGGTTTATTCCGGAGCGCTGGCTGAGGGGGGCGCACTCGTACTCCCAGCACCACCCGTACAGCTCCATCCCATTTGGGGTGGGAGTGCGTGCCTGTTTGGGAAAGAGGGTAGCTGAACTGGAGATGTACTTTGCTTTGTCCAGGGTGAGTTTTATAGTTACTGTTATGCTTCTAATTATCTATTGTCCTGTGCATGATTAATTCATTTTGTTCAGTCTAGCATCAGATAAAGTGTAATAAAAATATAGACCCTTTAAATGCAAAGCTTTTCCATCACTGTGCACATAAACCAGACCCGATATACTGAATTATGGAAATGTTTGTACACCCTTGGCCGAATTTAATGTTTGGGTTGGTGCTCAGGTAACAGCGGTATAATACCACCATCCCTGACGCTCGAGTCTCTGGTTAAAATCTTGGCTGTGTCACCAGCCCTGGAGTGTCTGGGGTAAGGAAGGCACACACCTCACTCGTGTCTAAGGCCTTTGAGATTCTTCCACCGTGGGTTGATTTCTCTGTTAACACATTTTTACAGGGAACAAACATTTTTTGCTGAATTTCACATGATAAAAAATAATATTAATTCTCAGTATTAAAAATCATTAAAAACTTCAGCATGCCACATTTTCATTTGTATTGTTTCCCCAATGTGTTCAATTCAGAAGCTAAACATAAATTGCTAATTAAAATGTGGGTTTTTCTGCAGTGGATTTAGAATTTTGACCAGTGGTGTGCAAAAGTGAGGCACTCTTATTTGTTGAGTCGGTAAAACATTAACTACCGAAACAATTGTAGAGGAGGAGTGATAAAGTCCATCGCCATTCTTACAACCACTTAGGTGCACAAACATCATCAAATAGAGACTCAGTGGCTACTTGGGTTGCCACCTATGTCTGAGAAAAAAACCTGGACACTTGTCATATATGGAAACAGTTTTGTGTGGCCAGAATTGGACACATCAGAACATACTGCAGTGTACTGCACTTTCTGCAACTCTGTGTCTAATCTCTTTTGACTAAATGGTGCCAACACATTCTCAACTAAAGCCTCTCTCTTAGTTTAGCCACTGGACGTCTTGATGTACTTAAATTTTTCATTGTCATTATTATTATTATTTATTTATTTATTTTTCCCAATTTTCCTTCCAATATAGTCATGTCCAATTACCAAATTGCATTATGCTTCCTCTCTACTGATGTTAATCTTCACCCTGGTTGAGGAAAGCTGAGAATGTGATCTCCATCCTGGTTGAGGAAACCGAGACTGACACACGCCCGCTCCGACACGTGCGCAGTAGCCAACTGCATCTTTTCACCTGCACAAGGCGAATTCATATATGCGGATCAGCTTTGTGTACGGAGAGCCACACCCTGATCAACGCATTATCCCTCGTCTCTGTGCAGGCGCCATCAATCAGCCAGCAAAGGTTGTAATTGCATTAGTTATGAGGTCCTGTCCGACACCCCCCTTGAACAACAGCCAATCATTGCTCGAGTAGGTGCTCAGCCTGCCGGATGGCAGAGCTAAATTTCAAACTGATGGGTTCGAAATGTCAGCTCTGGTGTACTAGCGTGTTTTACAGTGCAATTAGCTATTAGTGAACTCCTTGCTTCACATGGACCCTCGGGACTGACTGCCTGATGAAAAAAAAAAAGAAACGTGGAAAGCAACAACAGGATGTAACTGAAACTGTAGCCCATTGAAAACCGAGACATTTAGACATAAAGTTTTCAGGACTGACTAATGAAAAGAAGGACAATCCCAGGAAAACTGGGACAGGTGCACTGATGTCAGTAACGCGTTACTCTAATCTGACCACATTTTTCAGTAACAAGCAGTGATGGCATAGTTACCTTGAAAAAGTAATCTGATTACTGATTACTCCTTTAAAAAGTAACTTAGTTACTTCATGGATTACTTGATTTTAAAAGTAACTAAGTTAGATTACAAGTTACTTTATTAGTTATATAATGCGGTCCGCTAATGTATCCCATAATGCAACTGGAGCTGCGTAGGCGATTGAAGCGGAATAAGAAACAAGAAAGACGCGGAAAACGGAGTCCTCTGTTCACAAGTGTAAGTAAGATAAATAAAATAAATTTTTTAAAGACAAATAAATAACAAAAAGACGATAAATATCCAAAATTTTGGCGAGTGGGATTTGTAATGAGTCTGTAACTATGGTGATATTACGTCATCACGTCCCCACGTCTGAGTAGTGCATACTTCCTCCAGTCTAGTACGTACTCTGTAAGTATGTGATTCTGGACACAGCCCGTGACTTAGTTGTCGCATAGGACAGACATCACTCCCCGAGACGCAAAAAGAAAGCAAAAATATATCTTTTTACTAAGGAAAATGACAAAAATAGTACCGCACAGTAACTTTGACAAGTAACTTTAATCTGATTACTGGATTGGAAATAGTAACTCGTTAGATTACTCGTTACTGAAAAATGTGGTCAGATTAGAGTAACGCGTTACTGACATCAGTGGTAACAAGTTATCTAACGAGTTACTATTTCCAATCCAGTAATCAGATTAAAGTAACTTATCCAAGTTACTATTTTTGCGTCTCGGAGAGTGACGTCTGGCCTATGCGACAATTAAGTCCCGAGCTGCGTCCGGAATCGCATACTTACAGAGTATGCACTAGATTGGAGGAAGTATGCACTACTCGACCGGTAAAGAAGTACATACTTTCAGTACAGAAGTATGCAGTATGCACACAACACCGCTACGTACTACACGTGGGGACGTGATGACGTAATATCACCATAGTTACAGACTCATTACAACCCCACTCGCCAAAATTTTGGATATTTATCGTCTTTTTGTTATTTATTTGTCTTTAAAAATTGTATTTTATTTATCTTACTTACACTTGTGAACAGAGGACTCCGTTTTCCGCGTCTTTCTTGTTTCTTATTCCGCTTCAATCGCCTACGCAGCTCCAGTTGCATTACGGCAGCTGCTGAATGTAACTAATAAAGTAACTTGTAATGTAATTTAGTTACTTTTAAAATCAAGTAATCAATAAAGTAACTAAGTTACTTTTAAAAATAAAGTAATCAATAAAGTAACTAAGTTACTTTTTAAAGGTAACTATGCCATCATTGGACAGGTGGCAACCCTAATGGCTAGATCTAAATAAAGGCCAGAACTAGAAAATCTGCCCTAAAGACCAGATCTAGAAAAAATATGCAATGACAGGCCACAGACTCTGTGTAATAAAACAAATAAAAATAACAGGCCTACTTGATTACTATAATCTTTTTTATGAACCGAATAAATTTAATCATTTATTTTTGACACTTTTGAATAAACTAAGATTATTACACTGTTATTGCAACTTTTTCCTGACAAATTAAACATGCACATTTTCCTCTGAAATCAGAAAAAAACATTCATTCTCCCAACGTGCCTGATATCTTTTTCAGGGACACTTCTGCTCTAGGCTGCTTTTATAACAGCACTCAGTGGCCCGACAAATATAAACATCGTTTCTCAGTCTTATGAACTAAACAAAGGGTCATTTTGTAACAGGTGATGAAATCTAAAAACTTTAAAAGACCAGCTTTTGTCTGTAATTTTAGTCTTTTTACCAAAGGCTACTCAGAAAGAGCAACAGTTTCATAATGCAACAAAGTACAACTAGTGTACTAGCTTATGCTTTCCTTTGTTCCTTTGTTTCATCTTTGTTTGATGGTTCCTCCTCCTAAACTTTCCTCACCTCTTCTTTCTCAGATATTGCAGCAGTATGAGGTCCTCCCTCTGGATGGAGCCCAGACTATCCTGCCCAAAACCAGAACGCTTCTAATTCCTTCTAAACCTATCAACTTGCGCTTCATCCCCCGTACCTGAGGAGAGCATCATTTACCAATAATATAATGAAAAGGTTAAAGCGGCTATGCATCTGCCAGCCACAACAATAAAACCACCTGCATAATAATGAGTAGATCTCCCTCTTTCTGTGAAAGCCTATTTTTTTTTTGCCTATTTTTTTCTTGCTTTCAACACATCAACTTAAAGAACAGACTGTTCATTTATCCCAGACTGACAGATGTCATAGTAACAGGATAATTGTTATTCACTTAATCTGTCAGGGTTTCAATGTTTCGCCTGATCTCACGCTAATGCCACCATATTACAATAAAGCAATAAGCCACGAGAGGCCGTGCATTACTGTGATTTTAGCACGGGGATGACGTTTTTGGCACGACGCGAAGCGGAGTGCCCAAAACTTCTTTCCCCGTGCTAAAATCAGAGCAGTAATGCACGGTCTCGAGTGGCTTATTGCTTTTATAAAACGCCGGTCAACATAAAATATAATAAATACAACAATGTTTAATTCATAAATGTATTTATTGTGTATAAACTTACAATAAAGCATTCTTCCGCGTTGCAAGTTAGTCCGATTAACAGTGTTGCTAGGCAACATGAGGGCGAAAATAACATTAAGTTTTTCTATTAAGTGGCGTATTAATATGGAATGATGTGAGGTGGTCCTAGGTGTGCGTTTATCGGGGATTTTACAACGGCTCCGAACGCGGCTCAGCCAATCAGATTTTAGGACCAGAACTATTCGTTTTATAATGATAATTTTAATGCTAATTTTCAAACATAATTTTACTGGTAAAATCATGAGCAACTTTATTTTGATGTACTCTTGTGAAAAAAGGGACATAAAAATCTTGTTAAAATTGATATTAGAATGCTATGGCTAAAAGGCACAGTGGTTTTTATATACACCGGTCAGCCATAACATTAAAACCACCTCCTTGTTTCTACACTCACTGTCCATTTTATCAGCTCCACTTATATACATATAGAAGCACTTTGTAGTTCTACAATTACTGACTGTAGTCCATCTGTTTCTCTACATACTTTGTTAGCCCTCTTTCACCCTGTTCTTCAATGGTCAGGACTCTCCCAGGACCACCACAGAGCAGGTATTAGTTGGGTGGTGGGTCATTCTCAGCACTGCAGTGACACTGACATGGTGGTGGTGTGTTAGTGTGTGTTGTGCTGGTATGAGTGAATCAGACACAGCAATGCTGATGGAGTTTTTAAACACCTCACTGTCCCTGCTGGACTGAGAATAGTCCACCAACCAAAAATGTCCAGCCAACAGCGCCCTGTGGGCAGCGTCCTGTGACCATTGATGAAGGTCTAGAAGATGACCAACTCAAACAGTAGCAATAGATGAGCAATCTTCTCTGACTTTACATCTACAAGGTGGACCAACTAGGTAGAAGTGTCTAATAGAGTGGACAGTGAGTGTACGCGGTATTTAAAAACTCCAGCAGCGCTGCTGTGTCTGATCCACTCATACCAGCACAACACACACTAACACACCACCACCATGTCAGTGTCACTGCAGTGCTGAGAATGATCCACCACCTAAATAATACCTGCTCTGTGGTGGTCCTGTGGGAGTCCTGACCATTGAGGAACAGAGTAAAATCAGGTTAAATAAGTGTGTAGAGAAATAGATGGACTACAGTCAGTAATTGTAGAGCTACAAAGTGCTCCTATATGGTAAGTGGAGCTGATAAAATGGACAGTGAGTGTAGAAACCAGGAGGAGGTTTTAATGTTATGGCTGATCAGTGTATATAAGCTTAATTGTATATATAATTAGGATCTGGGTATCTATGGACAGCTTTAGAAATGTCGACATCTTTATCTTTGTTAAAGTTGTGTAATAAGGGTCATAAAATAAATGCCTACAATTTGTATAAATAAAATGTCATTAAAGCATGTTATAAATCTTATTAATAAATGAGAATATTTTAAAGTTCACATTCTTCTCAGTCAGTAGTTGCCTGTAACTTGGACAAAAGTAGAGATGACAGATTAATAAGACAAAAGTATCCTGACCTTTATAAATTAAGCAATGGTAATAAAAAAGCATGATATAAATCATATGCTTTTAACTTAGAAAAGACTCTTTTATGTGTCAGCACAACTGTGCTCCTGTGTCCAAAGCAGTTGTATAAAGACATGGATTGTGTTGCTGAGAAACTTCAGTGGCTTGCACATGACCTGACCTCAATCACACTGATCACTGTTGGAATGAACTGGAAGACCACCTTCAAGCCAAGCCGATTTTGGAATGTGATGTCCAAAAAGCTCATGGTCAGGTGTCCTCATATTTTTGGCCATATAGTGTATATCAAACACTATTTATCATGCACGCCTGTCCCATCATGTATGACCCCCTCAAGGGCTGCAGGCTTCTCCAACACTTGTGAAACTGCCAGCCGCTGCTTTATACCAGCCAGCAGGGGATACATACAGAAAGCCTTACAGAGGATGATGTCACATCCAGAAGTTATTCCACATCCACATCCAGGCTTCTCTGAAACTTTGCATGAAGCTGTATGCGGGATTTGCTTTAAATTGAAGCTCTTGACATAGACTTGAATGAAACCCTCCATGTTCAAAACATAGTCCAAACAAATACTGTGGTCATCTTTGTGACAATAAGATAGTTGTTAAATGCCCTGAAAATATAAGATGGCATCTATTCCAGACAGAGATGTTCACAAGTCAAAATACGAGTCCGAGTCAAGTCACGAGTCTTTAGGCTAGAGTCTGAGTCAAGTCACGAGTCTTTAGGCTAGAGTCTGAGTCAAGTCACGAGTCTGTAGGCTAGAGTCTGAGTCAAGTCACGAGTCAATATAATATACACAAAACATATATTGGAAATGTAGCGACTGTATTTAGCCGTTTTACTTCGTGCCTTTACTATCCTAGGTACCAGCTAAAAGCTTAAACTGATGTTTTGTTTTCATTGCAAATTACTGCACAGTGGCCAAAATCCAAAACACAGCAAAAAATCCATAACCCCTGCTTACCTTAGCTTATGTTCTTCCAGATGCTATTAAATTTATAACCGTGTTTGTCCCATTAGGAATAGAATCCGTTATTTTGTAAATGTGCTTATAATTAAAAACCTCCAAACTTTTCCCGGTTGTGAAGTAAAACACGAACTCGTTAGAAAGCCAATCAAGCATTTCATTGACAATCATCTGTGTGACACTGCAAACTAAATAAATGCAAATAACAGCATTTCTTACTAAAAATTTATATCAGAAGGTCTGATTGGTTCAGAAAGTGTTTTTTTCAATCATTAGCACCAATTCTGTAGGAGCGTTCCATTCACATTATCTGTTACTGTGAAGTGCACTATGTAGGGTATTCCACCATTTTAAAGGAGATTCGAATTCAAAGTAGGGAGTAGGGAGCGACGCTTCATCACTACGTCGGAAGCTGGCTGGAACATTTCCCCATTGCGTGCGCTGCGGGTTAAGACGGCTGGAGCGTTATTAGAGACCAGAAAATGACGCGATCAGAATGGTGTCGGATTATATATATATAATTGTCACACGTAACTAATGTTGCTGACTTTTGACGAGTCGAGTCCGAGTCATTTGAAACAAGTCCGAGTCGAGTCTGAAGTCGCTGTGTGTCCCCATCTCTGATTCCAGACAGTGAGCTTGTGACCTCTGTTCTTTTTTGCTGCTTCTGTTTGTCAGGACTTTATATAGCATAACTATTGAGAATGTTTTTTGTATTTGAGAAAAAAAAAAAGATTATTTTTCAGACTGACCCAGTGTTCGGTCTATTATAGCTCCTAACTGGCAATCAGCATATAGTCGACACTTCCACTATGAATAACAAACAGCTTGACATGTCCAAAATTAACAGCTTTATTATGAACCACATTCCAGAGATTAATAAATGAAAGACCTGCTGGATTGTTTTTTTTTCTTTGTAGTTCAGCAGGAAGCTGTAACCATGAGACCCAGAACTGCCCCAGCAGGTACTGACAATTATAAAGATCTTCCATCTACAACACCAACTGTAATGAACTGATTTCAGTAAACATTTTGGCCAGGTATGATCCGGATGATTCTCTCATACTAAATCTGAGGATGCTGAATGTAAAAATAACTGTTCAGGTTGAGGAGGCAGAGTGAGCCACCGGTGTTTATCCGATCCTTTAGGCTAAACAGCTAAGATTTCCTCTGGTATGTTTCTATCATGGCAAAAATATTATGTACAACTTTAAAATGATACAGAATAATACATTTAAAATTCTTAGTTACATTAAAGGTACAACAATGAGCTTTGTGACCAGATGATATTGCACAACTTGGCATCTTTGCAGTAAAAGTGCAGAATGGTTTCCTACAGAAGAGTTTCAGGGATGGTTCAGGATAGCTGCAAATAATACAGAGGACTGTTTTTTTTTTAAAAAAATGATTCAAAAAATAAAAACAGTGTGCAAATGAGTTGGCATAGACAGAACCAAAGCGCTCTGTTTGAGAAGAACATTACATTCCAGAGCGATGAAAAACGGCGATGAAAAACAGCAAAACACGAACATTCAGAAACATTCACACTCAATGCACTAACACTTTCACTTCCTCTCTATACAACACATTTATTATTAATATAACTTATATTTTCTTTTTTCTGTTTGTTTTAACTCGCATCGACGGTAGGAAGTGACGTCACATCCAAGTCTAACGTGCATTTCCAGTTAAGAACTGTACTGTAGTAGGAGGCGGGACTGACTGATGGAGTTGACCAGTAAAACTCATTGAGGTTGACTGGTATGTATTGAGTGCTTTCCTGGTATAGTATCCACTGTTTGAAACTGTAAGCTAAATGCTGATTGGTTAAGCACCGAGGTTGTTATTGATGGTGTTGTGGGAGGGGTCGTGGTTTTACCGGGTCGAGGATAGCACGTGACCCGGCACCCAGCCCTCTGCAGCAGGCGATTGGCTGTTGGCTGGTCGGTACACCAGACACATGTTCTGCTGATTGGTGGCCAGGATCTGCACCTTCTCACCCACCACCACACAGATCTCATCCTCCTTTACTGCGTTGTAATCCTGGGTCACTAACACTAACATCAGGCCGTTACAGTCCGCCTCATCCAGCTCCTGCACAAACACACCCCAAAATCACCTGTTATTCAGAGTTTTTAATTTCAAAAATACAATTATTCATTATTATTTTGGACTCATTATGAGAAAAATCAATTGCTTGGAAAATACAATTATGCTTGGAAGAACTGAATGTACAAGCAGCAATTATATCGACTTGACAGCACTGCCCGTTTCTGTGCTTATTCTTAAGGGGAGGAGTTTTACACCGTAGAATTGAAGATAATGGTGCAGTTAATTGTTTTCTCTTTATTTGTGTAACAGTTGCTCCTGCTTTCCAGGGTCATCCTGCAACTCTTTGAGAGTCTGCTGGCCTTTTTCTTGCCCTACTTTACATGGGAGAGCTTGTGTGATGCCCCAGTCTGAGGATGATTTGTTGTTCTGTGTTAAACAGTGGTACCTTAGTGGCTACGGTTCTGGACTGTTGATTAGAGGGTCCTGGTTCGAGCCCCATCACTTCCAAGTTGCCACTGTTGGGCCCCCATTCATAAACATATCTACATTTGTATACATATTTTGAAATGACTGATTAAGATAGGACTGCCTTTGACCTACCTCTCACATGCTAACCAGCAAGGCTAGCTAAGCCTTGACACGTTTAAAAATAAAATGTAGCAAAGCAGCTCTTACATTCTACTTTGCCATGACAGGCTGACATATTGAGGCCCAGAAAGCAGGTTATGCCAGAATCAAGATTCAGATGCCTTATAAAAAAAGAACAGAAAAAGAGACTGCAGCCTAAAGTGAGGACAGGTGGTAAACTAGGACACTTGTCCAACTGAGAAGAACAGTCCATTTATCTTCTGAAACACCATATGGGTTTGAAAAGCAGTGTGAATTAAATTCAGAAGACCACCAGGTATTATTTAACCCACTGCTGTAGCACATCACTAACTCTAGAGTCAAGATGATGAAATCAAAAAGCTTTTTTTTTTTAAGTAAGTAAATCCATGATGTCACAATGATGTATTCCTAGATAATAGAAATATTGTATTACATTATATACTATATAAATTTTATATTATTTAATTATGTCTGTTGGCTTACAGTAACACTGCCAAAGTATGACATTGTATCAATCAAAATAAAATAAATAAAATAATCAAACTTTGTCAAAAATATAACATATATATAATAAGTTGAGGCTGGGAGTCTAAAGTACAGAGATAAGCAACTTGTCTGTCATTAAGCTGGCCTTAAGCTGTTGTAAGCAGATAAGAACCAACAGTTAGCACAGAATAGAGGTTCCACAGTACAACACCCAATGTGATAGGGAAGGCCATAGTATCTGTTCCTTGTTCTTCAGCTGTTCCACTGCTGTAAGAACCCACGATCGTGCCAATAAATTCTTCCAATCCAGTCAACTGTAATCTTTGTTTTCCTTTATCATTTCCTTATTTTTCCATGACATTGGATATTTGGTAATGTGTTGCCCTACCAACGTTCTTTATTTTATATAAAATGTTGTATAATATGTTAATATGTTAATGTTTTAGCAGGCACCTTTTATTCAAAGCAATTTACAATTGTGACCAAATGTATGCAAATATGGGTTAAAAGCCTCGCTCAGGGGCCCAACTGTGACAACCTGGCAGGATTATAGCTTAAACCAGCAGCATTTGATTACTAGTCCAGTACCCTAATTGCTTAGCCACCACTGCCTTTAAAAAAAATAGCTACACTGTTTATTAAACATATATATTGTATTGAATACAATTATATTGGTAAAATATATTTAAATATTAGCAACAACAGGCGCTCGGGTAGCGCAGCGATAAATTACACTAGCCCACTACTGCTGGGCTGGTCAATCAGAACAGTGATGCTGAGGTGCAGTGCAAGATCAAACCATAAAGAGAAACCACTTTGTCTATGGTGAGATTCAGCCTGGAATAATTAAAAGAATGATATTTTGAAAGTCCTTGTTTTTAATTGGCCATTAGGTGCATATTAGTTCCTCATTAAGGAATTCTGTCAAAAATTGTATTATGGTTCCAAATCAACTGGCCTCATTAAACCATATTTGAGTGTAATCATCTTACTGAGCATAACGATTAATACTAGCCCTGCATTCACATCGTTTGGACGGTCCTTTTATAAGGAAATATCAGACCTAGCAGACCTAGTATGTCAAGGTGCTCTTCCCATCTGCCTAATTCCTTAGTTCCTTATTTTATTTTTTTACTGACCTCCTCCTGTTGCTTGCTCGGCTTGTGGGCAGGGCTGCTGTTGGAGGAAGAGGAAGTGGGTTTGAGTGGGGTGCAGGGTTGTGAGGAAGAGGAGCGACTACTGCCAGACGTTTGGCGGGTCAGAGAGCTGGTGGACTCCCTCTTTTGGTACTCCTGTGGGTTTTGCAGAGCTAGGAGGAATTAAACAGGAGAAATGAAATCTTGAAAGTATTAAGCAATAAAATAAATGTTTTTGCACAAATATAAGGGACCCACAAAATGAAGTGGCAATAAGTTTTCTTACCAGTGAGAAAGCTGCTCTGCATGTCCAGCAGTTCCCGTATGCTCCGTACCCACTCCAATTTGATGTCCACGTTAGCAGCCTGTAGTGTTAGCCTTTCGGATGAGCCACGGCACACTAGCATGAACTTACAGGGGTCACCCTCCACATGCTCTTCCATGTTCAGGAAACTCACCTGAGAAGATATGAGCACTGTACTAACAGTATATTGTAGTTATTTGACTTATTAGGTTAGGTTATTGGTTATTTGTTGGTACTTCATGAGATGTGATGCTGAGTGTTGACTCCATTGTGGAGTTCCAGCATCAATTTCAATTTCTAAGACTGAGATTATTATTTTACTCACTTCATAAGACTTTATTATATGCCACTATTGTTTTACTTTTTATATTGAGAAAACATTCTGACCCTTGGGCTGATCAAGGTCACATGTAGACATAAACAAATCAACTGAGACCCGACCCCAGCACAAAACCATTCCCAGTCTAGACTTACGAAATACAGAAAACATTTACTGATCCTCACATTTTAATGTAACATTATGAGGGTAAGAGTGTTTCTTGGCCACATAGCTTTAGCTTTAACCCTTTGATGCACAAGCTAAGCAAACCCCTTCTAATGCACAGCATGGGTAAAAAATGACCCATATTCATCCATTCAAAAATATTTTCATATGCACATTAGTCAGTTATTCATGTATTTGCTGTCTTAGCTAATAAAAGCTATCTATACTAGAATATGTAAACAGCTAGCAAGCAAATAGTATTGGACATATTCAAGATACAAGAGCCTAATCTTTGGTTGTCTTTCAAAAGATCAGTAAATATGTTTTTGACTACAAACACTTACAAATGTCAGTAGTTTCTGTCAAATTCCATAGTAAATACATAAGGGTCATTTTTGACCCATGTTGTGCATTAGAAGGGTAGTGATACAAAAATGATTTTTTATTAAAAAAGTAAAAAATATAAAACTGAAATAAGGATTTGTGATGATCAAAAACAAGTTAATTGAGGAATTCATGGAAGCTTGAATGACAAAATTAATTTATTGCAAAGATGTAGAAAATAAAAACTCAGTTGGGTCACTTTTGACCCAGGTTGTGCATCAAAGGGTTAAAATAAAGCTTAATACTGTTAATATGGTGATAGTGATATAGACAATGAGATAAATATTTGCTAAACCCTAAAATAGAATAGACTAAGCTACCAATACCTAAACAGAATGTTAGACTAAGTACTTTGTTAATGTCGCCTCACAGAAACAAGGCCAAGGTTAATTTCCCTGGGCGTGCAGCCAGGGTCCATTCTGTGTGAAAATTGCATGTTCTCCCTGTGTCTGCGTGGGTTTCCTCCGGGTGCTCCGGTTTCTACCCACTGACCAGCCAGAAATGGTCGCAATTGCAGCAGTAATGCAGCATGTCTGTGTAGGCTCTGTGCAGATTCAAGAGCAGTGGTGGCTGACGTGGTTTACAGCCGTACCACCACAACGCCTATGTTGTAGATATTAATTTTATTTATTACCTTTATGCTTTTCTTGAACTGGTATCCGGGTGTTGAGGAACCTTTGCGAAGAAGCTCACTGAAGATAACAATCTGCTCGAAGAGGAAGACTCTGCGCTCTTTACTGCGAGAAAGAACACCAGAGTCCTGCTCCGTTACGAAAAATGTGTCCTGCTGGAGCAGCTTTCCTTGAGCCGTCAGTTTGCCCTGTACAGATAATATCTGGGTTAACAATTCAACAAGTAAACTGTAAAGCATCTGCTTTTTGTTTAGATCTAAATGAAAAATACTAAAGCTGCTCTTGCAAGCTGCTACTGTAAGTTATACCTTAGCATAAGTAACTCAGGTGTTATAAATGTATTTCTAAACAAAAACATTTTCCAGTAAAATTATTGTTTACCATGGCAAAGATGAACAATAGCTGATGCATTACCGCAATATTGATACCAAATTGTCTAACTGTACAGAACATCAAAAACTCACCTCATACCCCTGTAACCTCCCTAAGTTCATCATATCGTTACATCGTTTGGGCACCATAAACATTAAGTCGACTGCTTTCTGTAGGCAGGAAAATCAAACAGATAAGACCTATGCAACACTTTCAAAAAGCTGATCTGTTCATATAAAACCTACAAGTGTCTTACCTCAATCTCCTGACAGTCCAAGCCTGCCTTAGAACTGTATTTCAAAAAGTCCTGAAAAAAAACAGCAGATCTTTAATATGCTTGTACTTTATTGACAGTGAAGCTTGTTTGCATTTTCCATATAATTTATTAAGGTTTGGGCAATTTTGAGGTCAATGTTTGTTTGTTTGTTTATTAGGATTTTAACGTCATGTTTTACACTTTGGTTACATTGATGACAGGAACGGTAGTTACTCATTACACAAGGTTCATCAGGTCACAAGGTTATATCAAACACATTCATGGACAATTTAGTATCTCCAATTCACCCCACTTGCATGTCTTTGGACTGTGGGAGGAAACCGGAGCACCCGGAGGAAACCCACGCGGACACGGGGAGAACATGCAAACTCCACACAGAAAGGACCCAGACCGCCCCACCTGGGGATCGAACCCAGGACCTTCTTGCTGTGCACCGACAGTGCTACCCACTTAGCCACTGTGCCGCCCTTGAGGTCAATGCTACAGTATATTCAGCTGTGTAGCTAGGAGCAGTTGCCAGGTCTCTTATTGTTCCACCAGACTGAGATTGTAAGCATGTTAAGCACATGCATGGATTGATTTTTTTAACATAAGCTGTGTATGTAATTAGATGAGTTTAGGACATTCTTATATTTCTTTTTTATGAGAATAAGCATGATATTAGGATTGGGTTTATTAGTGCTTGTGTATTGGGCTGCATTTGCTTTTGCAGAGCATCTATACTTCATAGCCGGCAACCCTGTCAGACATTTATATAGAATAGAATAGAATGACTTTATTTGTTATATATACATATACAGTACAACAAAGTTCTGCAAATCATATCAGATGATTTTTTTTCTCTTCATGGCAGATCTAGGATTCGAACTCTCAATCTTTCAATTGATAATCCAAAGCTCTACTTACTAGGCTACCACTGCCCCTAATCTAAAGTACTTTTGCTCAGTCATGCCACTATAAACATTACAGTGGCAAGGTGGCTTGGTGAGCAGCACTGTCGCCTTACAGCAGACCTGGGCCACATCCGGCCCGCGAGACATTACCAACCGGCCCGCATGAGGTTCGTGGCAATTAAAAATTAGATGTAAATAAATGTACATCAAACATGCAATATAACAGGATTGATTTTGACGAGAGCGCTGTGTCTTTAAATATCCGCAAGTTTCGATTTGCGCATGCGCGTGTGTGTGCGAGTGTATCAGCTTCACTGTAATGTGAACAGAACTGAGTGTGATTGACGGTGGAGTTTTTAACAACACATGAACTTCTGAATTGTTTATTTACTGAAGTCAGATGTAACGCTGGTTAAGGATCAGAATTTAGGCTCTAAATCGCTGTTATGGTACTAAACAGAAATACAAGAACATGAACGATGCAGAGCGTCACACCTGAAGCTTCTCTAACTAAACTGCAAAAGCAACAAAGACTGTTTTATAAAGTTTAACACATCCAGAACTGAAGCAGTCAGAACCAGCTCTGTGATTTTTAAAATAATATTAAACAATAACAAAGGACTGAAAAACAAATGAGGTAATTAGACTCAAAACAAAATAGTGTAAAGTTTAAAAACCTGTACATTTTGTTCACATTTGTTTTTGCATTTGTTTGTTTAAATAGTAAAACAATGTTGATGTTTTTACTCTGCATACTTCTAATTTTCTAAATGTAACATCAAAACATTAACAGCTTATTAGAACTGTACAATTCACTGCTTTTCATAAAGAGTGGACAGTTGTAGCTTAGTGGTTAAGGTACTGGACTAGTAATCAGAAGGTTGCTGGTTCAAGCCCCACCACTGCCAGGTTGCTGCTGTTGGGCCCTTGAGCAAGTCCCATAACCCTTAATTGCTCAGACTGTATACTGTCACTGTATTGTAAATTGCTTTGGATAAATGCGTCTGCTAAATGCTGAAAATGTAATGTAAATGTAAATAAAAAGATCAAATTAATATTGAGCAGAATTAAGTTCACCTTATTGGTCCGGCCCTCCACAACAGTCCCAGTTTCTTATGTGGCCCCTTGGAAAATTTAATTGCCCACCCCTGCCTTACAGCAAGGTGGCCCTTGCTTTGATTCCCAGTTGGAGTGGTCCGGATCCTTTCTGTGTGGTGTCTGTGCGGGTTTTCTCCCACAATTCAAAAACATATCAGTTAAGTTAGGTTAATTGGAAATACAAAGTCTCCAGTGATGGTGTTTGACATTGAAATTGAACTGATGAATCATGTGTAATTTGTAACTACCTGTCTTGTCATGAATGTAACCAAAGTGTAAAACATAAAATTATAATAAATAGACCATAAAATATTAATATAATGTATTTTTACCTTTATCAGCAGCTGATATTTGGTGATGCGCTGAACTGGTTTGATTAGGTAATCGCTGATAGACATCCTACAGTTAATCTCCTGTTGGACCTCCTGTATATGCAAAAAAGCAGGAAAAATGTATGAATAAGAACTTTATTTAACTTGACTGATTTTTATTCAGTGCCTCATTACTTTTGTTCATGTTCATCAACTGATTTATTCTGGTCAGGTTTGCAGCGGGTCTTGAATACCCTGGATACGCCCCCAAAGACATAGCCCATCATGTTTGTGTAGACTAGGGCTCGGCAACCCATGACTCGCGTAAAAAAAAAAAAAGTAATTTAAACTCAGGGCTGCATGTTATTGGTTGGATGCTTCCTTAGTTCCTTACAGAGAACTGTTAATTTAGGGTGGAGTAATTTACGCTTGGTAAGGAGCAGTGTTGCCAGATTGCGCGGTTTTCCACCAAATTGGGCAGGTTTTGTTGGAAATTGGCGGGGAAACACGCTTTGGCGGGTGGACAAAATTTGGGCTGGTTTGTAATCATTTTGGCGGCTTAAAATATAAATAAAAAACTATTGCTTTATAATTTAAGTAAATCTAAGTTTTATATGTACGAGAGGTTAAACTTATTTTATTGCTTGCAAGTTTATTCTTATTTACTTGCAAAGGGTAGTGTGTTCTATTATTAATAATGCATTTTAAAAACTTGGTAGGCTACTTCAAAGACATGCAAGCAAAAACATTTTGTCCTTTATAATTTATAATTACTCTTGTTCCTCAGCCTTTGTCCCGTTTTTCGGTTACGGGGTCGGCATTTCCGGCTTCTTCCCGTTAGGTCGCTGGCGGGATTTGGCACAGTTTTTATGCCGGATGCCCTTCCTGACACAACCCTCCCTATTTTATCTGGGCTTGGGACTGGCACTACAATGCACTGGTTTGTGCATCTAGCGGCTAGGTATCTATAGGACAATTCAGTGTTTCCAATTAGCCTGGTGGCATGTTTTTGGACTGTGGGAGGAAACCGGAGCACCCGGAGAAAACCCACGCGGACACGGGGAGAACATGCAAACTCCGCACAGAAAGGACCAGGACCGCCCAACCTGGGGATCGAACCCAGGACCTTCTTGCTGTGAGGCGACAGTGCTACCCACTTAACCACCGTGTTATAATTTATAATTACTGATCTGTACATTTTAAGATATTAATTTGTAGGTCATGGTGGTTTAACTGGTTTTTTTTTTTTTAATGCTGAACATCATCTGCCTATCCTGTGTTGTTTGGGGCGGATTTTCATGCATTTTGGTGGATTTTGAAAAGGTTTTCCGCTGGAAACCACTGTGCAACCTGGCAACCCTGGTAAGGAGCCTAATTAAGGTGTCGGGTGTGAGTCAGCTTCAAGTTACTTAGTGTAATATGACAGCTAAACGCGCTAAAGTGACCGTTCGTTCATTTCAACAAGATTGGACAGATTTGTATGGATTTATTCAACAAAAAGACCGGGCTGTGTGTTGCGAAAGTGTCGTTTGTCGGACAAGTGTGCGCCGCCATACTGAAACAACACAACAAAGTTTGAGAGTGATGGATGATGCAGACAGAACGGAATCAAACGAGCAGTTTTAAGGTACAAATTACAGACAAGTGTTCTTAAATTTAAGCCACGGTACAAATTATGTTCAAGCTTGCAAGTTAAATGATCAGTGTATTGCGAAGCATGGAAAGCCCTTCACTAAAGGAGAATACACCACATGGACAAAAATATTTAGACACCTGACCATGAGCTTGTTTGATATCCCATTTCAAAAACAAATGGTATTAAAAATATATCTATTTTAAGACATCTATGTGATCTTTTCAGCTATAACAGCAGCCAATCTTCTGAAAAGGCTTCTCACAAGACTTTAATCTATGTTTGTGGGAATGTGTGCCCATTCTGTTGAAAGCCCTATGATGGCTGGGCACTAATGTTGGTCAAGAAAGCTCCAATTGATGATTCAGTTCATTCCATAGCTGCTTAGTGGGGCTGAGGTCAGGGCTCTGTGCAGGCCATTGGAGTTAAACCAAGCTACTCTTATTATCTTTATAAACCCTGCTTTGCGCACATGCTGGAAAAGGAAAGGGCCTTCCATAAACTATTGCTGCAAAGTTAGAGACATATTTATTTATTACAACTATTAGCAATTGTTGTGGCTCAAACATTTGAATTCGAGGGGGTATTAGGAGGAGTGTCCCAATTTTGTTGTCCATTTAGTGTACAAGTTTGTGTTAAGTTTGCGAATTAGGATAGCTTAGATTATTGCTAAACATGGAAAGACCTTCACTGACGGAGAATACACCTGACCATGAGCTTGATGGACATCCCATTATGAAAACAAATGATATTAAAATATCTATTTTAAGACATCTATGTAATCTTTTCAGCTATAACAGCAGCCAATCTTCTGAGAAGGCTTCTCACAAGACTCACAAGAATTATGTCTGTGGGAATTTGTGTCCATTATGTCGAAAGCATTAAGTTAACATAAGATTCCTATATTGACCCCCATGTGTGAAATTCCAGAAAAGTCAGGCTGGGCACTGATTTTGGTCAAGAAAGCCTATACTGATTTTTCAGTTCATTCCAGAGCTGCTCTGTGCAGGCCATTGTGGTTAAACTAAGCTTTTCTTCTGGTCTTTATATACTGTACTTTGCTTTGTGCACAGGGGCACAGTCATGCTGGAACAGGAAAGGGCCTTCCTTACACTATTGTTGCAAAGTTAGAAGCATAAAATCAATAATTGATTTATTACACCTATTAACAATTGTTGTGGCTGAAACACATACATTTAGAGGGGGATTGGAAGGGGTGTCCCAGTTCTGTTGTCCATAAAGTGTACATGTTGTCTATGTAGGGTACAAGTTTGTTTTATATGACTTTGTTGTATTGGGTGGCTTTTTTTTTAATTTTTTTATAAATTGGTAATTTTTAAGCTCAGCAGCTAAAATTAGCAAAGAGATTTAAACCCAATCACAACTTCCATCACTTTTATTTGAAATCCTTCATGCACTGCGATCCATTTTACAAAGTTCAATATTTGTTATAATTTTATTCAACATTTAGTAGCTTTAGAATAGGAGTGTGTTCAAATTAAATGTTAAAGCATTTCTGCCTAACATTAAACAACAATGGAGAACAGTAGTAACGAGTGTTTAGAACTTACCTCAAAGTATGAATCGTATTCAGCCACTATGAATTCAGAGCGAGGTTTGTTCTGACAGTAAATCACATACATGTGCAGTCGCCTTTCCTGTAATGAAATATAAACAGTATACAATTATTATTTTCCACTTGTATACACACATGCATGTGTATTTTAAAGAGCACACTTACATGTTTAATGAAAAGCTCAGCCAGTTTGTCATGGTCTTGCAAGCATTTCTCCAGTTCACCCATGAAAAACCTTGAATAGACACAAACAAATAAAAAATGATACAAAAATTCTTTCACTGATTATTATTTCTATATTAGCAAATGTGATTATGGCCTTGGGTGGTGTAGCGGTCTATTGCACTTGCCCACCATTGCCAAGACCCGGGTTCATTTCTCACCAGTGCTTGGCTATGTCTGAGAGAGGTGGTCGAGGCCCTTGCTGGAATGGCACCCTGTCCAGGTTATTTCTGCCTTGTACCTTTTGTTACTTATCACATAAATCTGATGGTTGTACTTATTCATTTACCACCGCATCTCTTGGTCAGGGTTGAGGTGGGTCAGATTTTCCCGAAATCACTGTGTGCGATACAACACCACACCCTGGACAGAACACCAATCCATCGCGGGCCTCCGTCCGTCTGAATTTAGATGCCCAACTGCCACCTGATAGCACCACTGGGGATTTGAAACCTGGATCCCAGCAGTAGTCGGCTTGCGTTATTTACCATGGTGCCACCCGAAAGACAGATTGTACTTGTAATTCCATTATCCTGTTTTTTCATTTGCAAAGACTTTCAAAACACATTTTAAAGATAAGAGTGAAAAGGTCATGAAAATGTATTTGTAGTCATGTGAATTAATTTTACAATTATACAAAATGCCCTACTAAAAAAAATAACTTGTTTTTTTTACTATCCACCAAGTGGGCAGGTATGATCTCCAGTTCAAAATATGTCACATTAACACTCAGTTTGTACTAAAATAATATTATTGTTAATAAACAAAAAAGCTTTTTTTTTTTTAACAAACAGTACAAAGATTACATTTCAACATGACTTACTCTTTGTGCCAGTCATAAATTTGAAAAATGTTTCCAAAGACGATCTTGTCTTTTCCCGTCATGTCTTCTGGAACTCCTTTCTCTGCGATCCTTTTCATAAAACCCTAAAGAAAGGAGATAAATAATGCCCCAATGCAATATTTTTATTTATCAAGAACAGCTTTACTATGTTCTCTTTCTCCTCCAAGTTGTCTGTTTAGGAAGCTTGTTTATTGTATATACATGGTATTTCCACTCACTGGCCATTTTATCAAATCTGCATACTGTAAGGATTCGAGTCTAGCTTATTACTTGTTCATTGTCTGTTTTACCACCTATTTATTTTAGTCAGGGTCGCGGTGTGTCTGGTTCTTTGAGCGAAAAACAGGAAACACCTTGGACAGGTCGCCAGTCCATCACATAGTCGATAGTTTTTATAATTAAAGTCTCAGACTAGGAAAGTTCTACAGATCGCATTTGGGCACCAGGGGGCGCCAGGTTTTAAGTCATAAGAAACTTGCAAGGTGTCATGTATGCAGTCATGGAGCAAGCATCCGAATCTCTGTTAAACACGGAATAAACGCTCTCCATCGGGGGTTTGTGGGAGTAGAAGCTTTTGGCTTGGTTTAACATTATGAAGGCCAAAATAACAGGACAGTGATGAAACCTTCTGGTACAGTCAAACTTAAGAGCATAAACCGGTTTCGTATCTTTCTGGGTGGTCTAAAATCCAGACAACAAAGGTTTTACCAAATGAAACAAGTCTAGCAATATTGTCTGGTCTATAAATTAAAGTAAACGATGATCAAAACTTCCTACGCAGATAGCAAAACTAATCAGCTTCAGCCATAAATTGATTAGATCATTGTTTGTGTGCTTGAACTCCTGAACTCTGGATGTTAGGGCAAGTGCTTTAACAATCATACATTTAAAAAGCATTTTTGCATAAAAGACAGTAAGATACATGTGCAAGTGATGAATGTCAACTGATCTGTACACCATATGTTAAATTACTTTAAATAAATTGCTTCTAAAAATGATCTCTATAACTTTCATTTAAACCCTAACCGTATTTAACGCTAATGTCATGTATAGCCTGCACATGTCCTACTAATTATTTACAGATTCATTCTACTTGATTAGTTCAGAACAGTGAAATAGTGCCATGCTTCCTTTTTGTTTTTACTTACATCCACTACTATTCCCAGGTTCTGCACATAGTCTTTCTCGGTTTGTACCATTTCATCCACCACAAACCTGCACAAAAAGAAGTGCTTCTTAACACTCCATCTCCTACACACTCCTTTACACACCATTCATACATTACACACATACGTATACAGCCGTGTTGAGTGTAACCCCTTCACCTTACATATATACAGACACATTTCAGGTAGTCTCTTACATGCGTCCTCTCAGTGCTTTGTTCTTTTTCTCTGTTTCTGGGTCTCTGGGTGTTTGGTCCGATGTTCCTACACTGCCAAACGCTGTGAAAGATCCAGGCTCTGGACTCTTAAGATAAATGAGGGAAAAAAGCATCAACTTACTATTAGCGGTGTAACACTACAGCTGCATTTTACATCATAGGCTTTTTAACATAGCAAAACAAAACCATTCTATTGTCAGTAAGAAAATTCAAATGTTCATCTTTTCTGATGTAATAAAATGATTGCACACATAGCACTTACTCCAAACATCCACCATACAAACCACATTGGCATTTTTCAATAAAGCACTACAAGGCCAAACCCAAAACTGAATGCCAGGGACTTTCAATCTCTCAGACAACAATGCATCAAAAACTGCCCTCTTTTGTGAATCTTTTCATATGGGCTTGCAAATCATTGTATTAGTCTATTTTTAATGAGCACAAAAACAATAAACATTCTTTACTGACAAAGTTGAAACGTGTGTCGACATTTGAAAAGTCGACCTGGCAGATTTTTGATATTTATGAAAATTTTGGACATAATAACAATACAAATTTGGATTCTCTCCATTATAAAGTTTATAATTTACTATCTGTAATAGTATGGGTGACATACAATGGCACATATGTAAGGGCAGCATTCATTCTAAATATTATTTACATGTATTCTAACAACATTTGCTGTCTGCTAGACATCAAATGTGATGCCCATGCTTATTTCAATACAACTGCCAAAAATGTTAAAATCAGAGAGTTCAGATCCTAGACTGGCATGCCTGCAGTCCAGACCTGATTCTCATATAAATTCTGTGCTTCATTATAAATTACAAAATGTTCCTAAGGAATAAAATAGTGTTGGATACATGTTTATTTATACAGTTTTAATAATTGTTACAAGGGCAAGTAATTAACAATCTAGATAAAACATAGTGTCGTTTCTTGAGCCTCTACAATATATGACAAACTATATGTACACCTGGCAATGAGCTTGTATCCTCACTTGTATGACCATTTGGTGATAAAAAGAACAAAGGTCTGGCTTGCAATTAACATTCAAATTGATTTCCAAATTGTTCAACTGGGCACATTGAGGTAAGAGCACATTACTGTTAGTAATGGGTATGTCCGCAACACCTGGACACAAAAGTGTGTTCCCATAGTTTTGGTCATAGTGTAAATAATATGAAAGAATAAAATAATAAAACAAAGTAGGCATTATTAGTGGTGTACCTTGTCCTCCTGAGCAGAGGGATCTTTAATGATCTCCATTGGGGGTGGCAGAGGGGTGTGTGGCTCGTCTTCTGCTTCGTCCTCTCCTCCACTGTTCACTCCTCTTCTTCCTCTCTGCAGGGTCAGAGAGGGAACATAGGTCTTATTAAGCATATATAATCATCAGTCATCTGAGGGTATCTAAATGTAAAAAATATCTGCCTAAACATATGTTTGATGTTAGTCCACCTCTATAATTAGGGCTGGACGATATGGATAAAATATATATCACGATATAACTCCTAATTTCGGTCGATACGATATAATTCCGATATCGATATGAATAATACAAATGTCAGAAAAACTGCCAAGAACACAAAAATTGGATGGCTGTACCTGCAAACCTCTTTTCTGGTTTCTGGCAAGAAATACAAGCTGAATACACCACTGAATTAGTCCTTCATCTCTTATCAGCTATTTCATCTGACTGGATGCTCGTTCACTCACAGCTGTTGAACTCATTTAGCCGCTAATATCCACCGTGTTGCAGCGTGGTGTAATCGGAGCGGTAACACTGAGCACTGGCTTCATGCCTGTGGCGTTCGTCAACACGCACTGACGTAATATATATCGATCAAAATTGTTTAAAAATCATATCACCGTTATTGAAACATTTTCTATCGCGATATATATCGTTATTGAATTATTGTCCAGCACTATCTATAATAATAATAAGTTTAAGTTATATAGCGCCTTTCACATACCCAAGGATACTTTACAATGTAGATATTAAAGGTCCACCTCTAATTTTACTGAACACCCAACTTACAGTGCCTTGCAAAAGTATTCAGCCCCCTTGAACTTTTCAACCTTTTGCCACATTTCAGGCTTCAAACATAACGATATGAAATTGTAATTTTTTGTGAAGAATCAACAACAAGTGGGACACAATCGTGAAGTAGAACGAAATTTATTGGATATTTTAAACTTTTTTTAGAAATAAAAAACTAAAAAGTGGGGCGTGCAATATTATTCAGCCCCTTTACTTTCAGTGCAGCAAACTCACTCCAGAAGTTCAGTGAGGATCTCTGAATGATCCAATGTTGACCTAAATGACTGATGGTGATAAATAGAATCCACCTGTGTGTAATCAAGTCTCCGTATAAATGCACCTGCTCTGTGACAGTCTCAGAGTTCTGTTTAAAGCGCAGAGAGCATCATGAAGACCAAGGAACACACCAGGCAGGTCCGAGATACTGTTGTGGAGAAGTTTAAAGCCGGATTTGGATACAAAAAGATTTCCCAAGCTTTAAACATCTCAAGGAGCACTGTGCAAGCGATCATATTGAAATGGAAGGAGTATCAGACCACTGCAAATCTACCAAGACCCGGCCGTCCCTCTAAACTTTCAGCTCAAACAAGGAGAAGACTGATCAGAGATGCAGCCAAGAGGCCCATGATCACTCTGAATGAACTGCAGAGATCTACAGCTGAGGTGGGAGACTCTGTCCATAGGACACAATCAGTCGTACACTGCACAAATCTGGCCTTTATGGAAGAGTGGCAAGAAGAAAGCCATTTCTCAAAGATATCTATAAAAAGTCACCTGGGAGACACACCAAACATGTGGAAGAAGGTGCTCTGGTCAGATGAAACCAAAATCGAACTTTTTGGCCACAATGCAAAACGTTATGTTTGGCGTAAAAGCAACACAGCTCATCACCCTGAACACACCATCCCCACTGTCAAACATGGTGGTGGCAGCATCATGGTTTGGGCCTGCTTTTCTTCAGCAGGGACAGGGTGGTTAAAATTGATGGGAAGATGGATGGAGCCAAATACAGGACCATTCTGGAAGAAAACCTGTTGCAGTCTGCAAAAGACCTGAGACTGGGACGGAGATTTATCTTCCAACAAGACAATGATCCAAAACATAAAGCAAAATCTACAATGGAATGGTTCACAAATAAACGTATCCAGGTGTTAGAATGGCCAAGTCAAAGTCCAGACCTGAATCCCATCGAGAATCTGTGGAAAGAGCTGAAAACTGCTGTTCACAAACGCTCTCCATCCAACCTCACTGAGCTCGAGCTGTTTTGCAAGGAAGAATGGGCAAAAATTTCTGTCTCTCGATGTGCAAAACTGATAGAGACATACCCCAAGTGACTTGCAGCTGTAATCGCAGCAAAAGGTGGCGCTACAAAGTATTAACGCAAGGGGGCTGAATAATATTGCACGCCCCACTTTTCAGTTTTTTATTTCTAAAAAAAGTTTAAAATATCCAATTAATTTCGTTCCACTTCACGATTGTGTCCCACTTGTTGTTGATTCTTCACAAAAAATTACAATTTCATATCGTTATGTTTGAAGCCTGAAATGTGGCAAAAGGTTGAAAAGTTCAAGGGGGCCGAATACTTTTGCAAGGCACTGTATGTGGAAATGCATAACTTACGTCCTCAGCGCTGTCCTCGTGCTGACTCCCTAGGTCAACGCTCTTGCGGCCGTCTCGTTTTCTCTGCTTGTTGTTTGGTTTCTTGGTGTTAGCGTTGTCTCCCTTGCCGTGACTGAGTCGTCGAACAGGACTTGTGAGCCACTTCTTCAGTGTGTTTCCTGTCGTTCCTGAGCGTTTGGGACCTGGTGAGCTGCTCGGTAGAGAGCTCAAAGATGTCTGAGGCTGGAGTGATGCCACAGACTCCGACTTCACTTCTGAGCTACCCACTGGGTAATTCTCTACAACACAGAGTACAGGACGAATGAAACAAAAGAAAGAGAATATACTTTAGAGCGAGGAATACAAAACAAGTATTCAGTCAGTTTTGTTTTTGCTATTTAATATAGTTCCAGTGTATATACAGTGTATCACAAAAGTGAGTACACCCCTCACATTTCTGCAAATATTTCATTATATCTTTTCATGGGACAACACTATAGACATAAAACTTGGATATAACTTAGAGTAGTCAGTGTACAACTTGTATAGCAGTGTAGATTTACTGTCTTCTGAAAATAACTCAACACACAGCCATTAATGTCTAAATAGCTGGCAACATAAGTGAGTACACCCCACAGTGAACATGTCCAAATTGTGCCCAAATGTGTCGTTGTCCCTCCCTGGTGTCATGTGTCAAGGTCCCAGGTGTAAATGGGGAGCAGGGCTGTTAAATTTGGTGTTTTGGGTACAATTCTCTCATACTGGCCACTGGATATTCAACATGGCACCTCATGGCAAAGAACTCTCTGAGGATGTGAGAAATAGAATTGTTGCTCTCCACAAAGATGGCCTGGGCTATAAGAAGATTGCTAACACCCTGAAACTGAGCTACAGCATGGTGGCCAAGGTCATACAGCGGTTTTCCAGGACAGGTTCCACTCGGAACAGGCTTCGCCAGGGTCGACCGAAGAAGTTGAGTCCACGTGTTCGGCGTCATATCCAGAGGTTGGCTTTAAAAAATAGACACATGAGTGCTGCCAGCATTGCTGCAGAGGTTGAAGACGTGGGAGGTCAGCCTGTCAGTGCTCAGACCATACGCCGCACACTGCAACAACTCGGTCTGCATGGTCATCATCCCAGAAGGAAGCTGACGCACAAGAAAGCCAGCAAACAGTTTGCTGAAGACAAGCAGTCCAAGAACATGGATTACTGGAATGCCCTGTGGTCTGACGAGACCAAGATAAACTTGTTTGGCTCAGATGGTGTCCAGCATGTGTGGCGGCGCCCTGGTGAGAAGTACCAAGACAACTGTATCTTGCCTACAGTCAAGCATGGTGGTGGTAGCATCATGGTCTTGGGCTGCATGAGTGTTGCTGGCACTGCGGAGCTGCAGTTAATTGAGGGAAACATGAATTCCAACATGTACTGTGACATTCTGAAACAGAGCATGATCCCCTCCCTTCGAAAACTGGGCCTCATGGCAGTTTTCAAACAGGATAACGACCCCAAACACAACCTCCAAGATGACAACTGCCTTGCTGAGGAAGCTGAAGGTAAAGGTGATGGACTAAACCCAATTGAGCACCTGTGGCGCATCCTCAAGTGGAAGGTGGAGGAGTTCAAGGTGTCTAACATCCACCAGCTCCGTGATGTCATCATGGAGGAGTGGAAGAGGATTCCAGTAGCAACCTGTGCAGCTCTGGTGAATTCCATGCCCAGGAGGGTTAAGGCAGTGCTGGATAATAATGGTGGTCACACAAAATATTGACACTTTGGGCACAATTTGGACATGTTCACTGTGGGGTGTACTCACTTATGTTGCCAGCCATTTAGACATTAATGGCTGTGTGTTGAGTTATTTTCAGAAGACAGTAAATCTACACTGCTATACAAGTTGTACACTGACTACTCTAAGTTATATCCAAGTTTTATTTCTATAGTGTTGTCCCATGAAAAGATATAATAAAATATTTGCAGAAATGTGAGGAGTGTACTCACTTTTGTGATACACTGTAGATACTTTAAATTTACATAGAGAATGGCTTTTGACTTTGTATGCAGTTACAAGTAGAAATGACATGACATAATGAACAAGGAAAAAACTATTTAGACACTATATAAAACAACATGTAAAGCTTAGATACAAAAAAGATATTAATGCTGCTAATAAAAATAGATTTTTCTGCACTTGTTTTCATTAAAAAAGATAAAGCCACTAAACATCCCTCAGTACAACTGGTTTAATAATCTGCAAATAGATGTGTAGTACTTCTTGTAACCACTATTCTTCCCCTAACAATTTTGCAACAAGATTCACTACATGTTTCTAGACTGAGATTAAGTAGGTTGGACATAATCCAATAAAGCATTATAATGTGGGCCTGCTACTCCTGCAAATAATGCATGTCATCAATAGACACATTAATAGTTATGTACCAGGACCAAGTAATGTACTCTGGAGATTGAGATTTAAATAAGTCAACAACTGCAACTATAATGCCAAAATAATTTAGTGTCTGCATAGTCTGGTCAACATAAATTAAACCTGAATTAAAACAAATTAAAAGATAATGAACAGCTTTTTTTATTTGTTTTTTGTTTTTTTATGTGTAGTTAAACCAACGGTGCAGTGTTCTTGTTTTTTACATCTACATTGCTCCATGTGCTCGTGCACACAAACACAGACACCCCTGAGTCCACACAAACTTACAGTCAGAGCAAGGTATACAATTATTCTCAGTACTACAGTAATAAACTACTTTGCCAAACTATCATTGGTCTTAATCACAGACAACATTAACCTAGCACTGTCAACTTCAAGACTCTGTCCACCCTTTCCAGCCTGAAAAGCTGGATCACACATTACCTGAGGGAATGTTCTTTCCAGGTGTTATAAAGGAAATCTACATCTGCTCTATTCAAACTCTTAACTGGAATCCAACAGCTTCAAGTTCAATTCGATCCTCTGCTCTTTTCCCTATCCAAGCTTTCGAGCTATAAGCCAGGATGTGTTCAAATAATAAAAACCATTAACAAACAAACACAGCAAAACCAAGATTACAGTGATTACAGTAATCACAGAAAATCTAATCCAGACAGCGTGAACAAGTATAGCTGTCCCTCATACATAAATGTTTAAAGAGGAAATGTCTAAGATAAAAAAATAAGACTTCTAACCAATGGATGACAAGTGTCCACGAAAGTGTAAAATCCAATAGTCCAAAATTCAGAAGTCCAAAGCGACACTATATTTTTGACACACTCCTCAGCTTCTTCAGTAGGACTGAAAGTGAGAACATGCAGCTGACAGACACACAAAAGATTGGTTGCTAAACACAGCCAAACCGGACCAACCTGATCTTCATAATGCTGCTTATAGTCATTCCTAACTTCAGGGCATTCCAACATACCAGAGAAACATGTGACTCAATGAATATTTTTACATTCATAGAGAACTGAAACTGTGCCAGAGGCAAACTTATTTATACACCACAAGCATTCTATTTTAAATCAACAGCATAATCTCAGGGTAGGAACTGGTGGTGACATTTCTAAACATATTTTAAACATATTGTATTCCTAAGATTTTCTAGTTTCACTTCAGTTAGGGGCGGCACAGTGGCTAAGTGTGTAGCACTGTCGCCTCACAGCAAGAAGGTCCTGGTTTCGATCCCCAGGTGGGGTGGTCCGGGTCCTTTCTGTGTGGAGTTTGCATGTTCTCCCCGTGCCTGTGTGGGTTTACTCCAGGTGCTCGGGTTTCCTCCCACAGTCCAAAAACATGCAAGTGAGGTGAATTGGAGATACAAAATTGTTCAAGACTGTGTTCGATATAACCTTGAGAAGTGATGAACCTTGTGTAACGAGTAACTACCGTTTCTGTCATGAATGTAACCAAAGAGTGTAAAACATGACATTAAAATCCTAATAAACAAACAAACAAACTTCAGTTAGGGTTTTTTTTTCTGATTTTTCTGGCAAATTCACACAAATAAATAATAAATAAAAAATCAGAGCCTAATCACCAGTTTTTTTTTCTTTGTGTATGCTTGACTGGCCCACTTGCAGTTCAGATCTGTCTCCTATATCAAATTTTTTTTAAATTTAACAATGTCATTGAAAATGCTGAAAATCTTTTCTTTGTCCTTTTGTCTGTTTGTTAAAAATTCAAATGAATTAACAAATTACAGATTTAATTTTAATGCATTTTTACCAAGTGCCCCAGTGTTTCTGGAAATGATTTCTTTTCTCAATACAGTTAATCATGTAGAAAAAATATTTCCTCTTAACACATTATTGCAAGACCAGTAAGAAAATGAGGTTTGTACATTTATTAATAGGATTTTGATGTCATGTTTTACACACTTTGGTTACATTCATGACAGAAACGGTAGTTACTCGTTACACAAGGTTCATCAGTACATGGACAATTTTGTATTTTCAATTCACCTCACTTGCATGTCTTTGGACTGTGGGAGGAAACCGGAGCTCCCAGAGGAAACCCATGCAGACATGGGGAGAACATGCAAACTCCACACAGAAAGGACCCGGACCGCCCCACCTGGGGATTGAACCCAGGACCTGTGAGTCGACAGTGCTACCCACTGAGCCACCGTGCCACCCCAGGTTTGAAAAAGATTGTAAATCTCTCTCTGTGTTTTAAATCTGTAATAGAGATTAGAGATGGGAAAAGGTGACACTTAACATCTTATACTAGTTAATGTTGTTATGCTAAGTTCAGAATACTAAGCCATGCAAAAACAAGGAGAAAAAAGAAAAGAATCAAGGTGAAGGAGTGGATTTTGCTTTGTGGCCAGCAGGGATTGTCTTTTCTGCAGAGAGATTTAGAGGTAAATAAATATTTTTTTTGCAATTTGCAAATACTGTAAAGCGTGTGTGCTGATTTAAAGTCGCCGACAGGCCCAGATATTCAACATCCAAATATTTTTCTTGAGTCTGCGAGCAATCGACGAGCTGCTTGAATCGTGTTGTTGAACAGTTCACACACAGCGATCTAGAGTCGATTTTCGAGCCCCGAGCGACAGCTAATTTGCCTCCGAGCTGGCACATCTAGCGGTGACCAGTCGACAAGCGAAAATCAGGGTAAAAATCGTGAAATGTGAACTAGGCATTAGAAAAAGCTTAAATATACCGACTACATCTTCATTAATTATGATTAGTATGTTAAGTTAGCACTTATTTAAAATCTACATTCTGAAAGTTGAACTGGTTGTGCTCATGGTGTCTATTTTACTGTTCTACATTGCTGACATGTTCAACATTGTTACTTCTCTTTTCTTTAAATAAAATATAAAGACATGTTGATATGAAACTTTGTTATGTGTTATATAATTTGATGTGATGCTATAAGTTTCTTGGAGATTCCATTTCAAAAACTAGTGGTGTTATAATAGAATGACCTCTATGCGATCTTTCCAGCCACACCAACATGGCTTTGAAGTATGTTTGTGCCCATTTACTCAAAAGAGCATTTATATGCATGGGCACTGAGGTTGGTCAAGAAAGCCATAATTGATGTTCCAGTTCATACAAAGCTATTGGGTGGGGCTGAGGTCAGGGCTCTGTGCTGACCACTGGGGTTTATTTAAACCAAGCTTTTCTTCATGTCTTTATAGACCTTGCTTTGTGCACAGTAGCACGGTAATGTTGATACAGAAAGGTTCCTTAATTGTTGCTGCAATACTGGAAGCATTTAATTTCCTTTAATCCTAAATAATTTCACACACCTGTCAGCAACTGTTGTGGCTAAAACACATGAATTCAAATACTTTTGTCCATATAGTGTATCAACCAATCTTTCTTCTAGATGTTTTTGGGATGTAGGAGGAAAGCAAAGTAGCCGGAGAAAAACCCACACGGATATCAGAAAAACATGACATGAACAGTGATAATGATCTAACCTAGATACAAAGGACCTATGTTGTTTTGCAGCGCACAGTCTATTTTTACAAAGATGCTCATCATATTTAACAAACATTGCATTGTTAAGTCACATTCTATGTAAAAACTACACAATCTCAAAGCAACACAACACATGCCTATCAGCATCATAAATACAAGGTACGTCGTACCTGTCCCCGCACAACAGCAGATTTTCCTTAGAATCCAACCGAAACATGCTCCGTTACAACATAACCTCCCACTCCGCATGCTGCCCTTCTTAACACATGGTCAGTAAAACTTACAGAGAAGAGGGATGAAAGGATGGACAGGTTAAGGTGCAGTTTAAACCATATAAACAGAGGGTCTGTCTGGGAGCGAAGTTTAGTATGCCCTACTCTATCCGGCACAGAGGAGGGACGGGGCGGAGAGTCAGAGAGACATAGAGACTGAGTGAGAGACACCCAGAGTGAGTAAGGGGAACAGAACGAGAGAAAGTGTGTGTGGCAGCAAAGGACTGACGCCATGAAATAGTCATATTCACATCAAGTTACTGATCAGCCGATGTAATTTTACACCTACTAGCACAACCTCCTTTGAAATCACAGACATTATACAAAAGACATATGTAAAAACAGCAGGAAGAGACGAGAACTTGAGAAGGTGTGGGGGCGTGTGTTCTAATAAGCACAACTCAGGACTGCATTCTGCAGTGTCCCACTTTAGGAAGGGAGCATCATCACCCTTAGCTAACCACTTTGCAGTATCATAAAGACCCAATTTTTACAGAGCTATAGGAGACCGTGCAAGATGTACTGAACTAAACGTCATTTCTTTCAGGTGCTTTGTATTATATATAAAACTGAAGCGTAAGCCTAAATGCACACTTCACATTGCACATTTAACATTGCTGAATTAGGTTAAAGTCAAAAATTTAATGTTTATCACGGCTGTTTTGGGATTTTAATTATTTGCAGCTGGTTTTTGTGACTGAATAATTATCAAATAATTGAGTTCTGTCATAAGTTTGTTGTAGATTTTCTAAAAAATATGCTGGGTCTAGAATGTACAGGGAGCAATTTAATTATTTATTAGATGGTATAGAGAATTCTTAAATGTTATTATGCTTTGTGCCATGGCTTCCTAATTCCTTATTAGTGAGTATGATTGAACAAAGCTGGCAAATTCTCTGTGTCCAAATAAATAGGGCTTATCTGATTGCACCTATTGAAATGAACTGATCTATTTTAAGGTTTAAATTTCACATGTGCAGAAATTATATTTCTCCTGATCAGATGTAATCCAAGAACCATCAAACTACTGCTGGAGCATGGGGTGACACTGTCAACTGTCAAACTAGCTTTACATAAAAAAAAAAAAAGTATAACATATGCCAATCATTCAGTCACAGAAAACAGAAAATCTAAAAATCCCAAGTCATGACATCCAAGTCATATATTGGCCATGTGAATTGCACTTTTGCAAATTGAATTTTTGTCCATTCTTGCTTGATACCAGACTTCAGCTGCCTAACAGTCTGTGGTTGCCATTGTTTGATTCTCTACTTCATGCTACACCATACATTTTCAATAGGAGACAGACCTTGACTGCAGGCAGGTCAGTCAAACACACACATTTTGTGTTTGTGAAGCCACACTGTCGTAGCGTGTATAGAATAAAGCCTTGCATCTTCTTGCTGAAATAAACATGAACTTCCCAAGAAAAAAAAAAACGTTGCCTTAATGACAGCATGTGTCTCTAAAATCCTAATATATGCCTTCTCGTCAATGGTACCTTTACACATAGGCAAATCACCCATGCCAGGGGCATTGAAACACCCCCCATATCATGACAGATTGGCTTTTATACCTTCACTCCTAAAAGTATGGATGGGTTTTTTTCATCACAAAGGACTGTTTTTCCTGAAAACAAGCTTTGTACAGCTTTCTCTTTTTGTAATGGTATATCAGGTTGCATTTCCTGATGCAGCGGTAGACTTTGATGAGTAAAATAGTTTTTTAACTTCACCATGTGGCTATATTGTTTACAGACGCATGATGGTTTCTCATGCAATACTGTCTGAGAGCTCAAAGATTGTGCACATTTAGCAGTACTTAGTAAAATAAATTATTAAAAATCTTGCATTAAGAAAAGATATCCAATGTTTTCAATGATCCACTTCTCTGTATTTTGTAAATAAAGATTCTTGTTTTTACTGCATTTCACATTATGTCCTAAATTTTTTGGACACAGGGTTTGTAAATTCAATGTATTTATTGTAAACTTAAACACTGTGTTAAATTACACAAGTTTGCTCTGACTCTCAAAACCAGCTCTGTACCAGTTATATGTGGATCACAACCTAGTTACATTCAGTACGACTGAAAGCTTAGTCTCCAAAACTTGTAGTGCAAATCAAAAGTATCACATGCCTAGTTACAAGTCACAAGCAGTGGGAGTATTACAACATGTGTTTAAAAATATGTTTGTGGCTTGTGTTTCTGAGGCTTTAATTTTTGTCAATTTATTGTTAGCATACCTGTAATTACTGTGAGTTGATGTGATCGGTGTAAAAATAACACTGGAGTAGAGTTTGGTGATATTGCACAATGAAAACCGAGCAGTTTGTATCACAAACACATCATGCTAACTGTCAAGCAAAGTAGTGGAGGGGTGATGATTTGGACTTGTTTTGCAGCCACAGGTCTCAGAAAACTTGCAGTGATGGACTCCAATTTATACAGACAAATGTGAGTTTATCTTTCTAGCAGCTGAATTCACTCATGCCATTAACCTCTGAAAAACCTCTAAATAGCTAAAAAAGAAAAAGTCAACGTCCAGATTTCAACGCAATGTTATTGTCAACTAGTTCAATAGCCTATAGCTACAAGTTTGACATTTAAGTACATAAATAAGTCTCAATAAACTATATTTACAAAAAACTATTAAAAATACAAAACCTTCATTCCAAACAAATGGGACAATATCTAAAATATATATTCTGAAAAAGGTTTTATTTAAATGGTTTACATAGGAAAGCATAGGATTTAATTTAGTGTTTCAAATTCTTACAAGAGCATGTGAACCACTCATTCAGGAAGTCACAAAAGGACCCAGACAAACATTTAATGCCCAGTTCACACTACACGATTTTTGCCCTGATTTTCGCTAGTGATCAAGGTCGATGCTAGATGTGGCGGCTCAGAGGCAACTGGGCAATCGCTTGGGGATCAAAAGTCGTCTCTCGATAGCTATGTGTGAACTGTTCAACAACTCGATCTGAGCGGCTTGCAAACTTAAGAAAAATATCTAGCATGTTAAATATCTTGACCAGTCTGCGACTCTAAATCGTGTAGTGTGAAAAGTGTTGTGAGCAGGTTGCCAGTGGCAGCGAGTGCTATGTCGAAGCCACTAGTCTCGCTCGACTTGATCCTCCACCCAGAACTCGAGGAAGACAAGCATCAAGGCTCTTCTCTGTACTGGCACCCAAGTGGTGGAATGAACTTCCTCTGTCTATCTGAACATATGAATCTCTTGCCATCTTTAAAAAACAATTAAAAACTCACCTCTTTACTAAGCACTCAAGCTGACTTGTACTTACTAACACTCTTATTCCTTTCTTTTTCATTAAAAAAACAAAAACAAAACAACACTTTGGTTCTAACAGGTTTTAGCAGATTTGTGTTCTTGGACTGTTGTTTACTTAGACTAGAGTAATGAAATGTTTACTATAGAAGCACTTCTGTACGTCGCTCTGGATAAGAGCGTCTGCTAAATGCCGTAAATGTAAATGAAGTACAGCCAATGAGAACGCAAGATACAGGGCGAGGGGAAACCCGGGGGAGGAGTGTAAAAACCGGGACAGGGGCATAATATAGTTTCTATCACAATACATCTGCACACACACAACCTGTACAGTATTTGTGATGTTATCGTCCATGCCAAACCATAATACCCACGCTGCATTGCAAAAAATATTTATTAACATCCAACTCACTACAGAAAAGATAATCCCTGCTGGTCACGTAGCCAAATCCACTCGGATTCATTTATTTTTCCTACTTGCTTTTACGCTACGCTCAAACAACATTGATCGCTCGCTTCTTGTTGACATTTTTGGACATGTTTTATTAAACCCCTCATCATTTCTCTTGTGTGTTTTCGTGACAAAACATAGTTTGGGAGACCAGACAGACTCGTCTGTGATTCCTCCTGGTGATAGATCGTGTAGTGTGTGACCCCCTGTCGCCGATTAGTCGTGTAGCGTGAAAACCACAACGACTTAAAAGACTCCCGATTGCAAGAGATCCAGTTGCGTAGTGTGAACTGTACAACAATCTGATGGCTCCGAAAGTCGTGTAGTGTAAACTTGGCATAAGGAACTGCAGGCCTTGCTTGCTTTAAAGCAGGGGTGTCAAACTCACGGCCCGCGGGCCAGATCCGGCCCGCCACGTCATTTTATGTGGCCCGCGAGAGCTTAAGAGATTGTTGTGATGGTTCGAGTCGTTACAGAGACGCATGTATAATTTAATGGGACACCTACGCCTTTAAGAGACAACCGTGACATCGTAGTCATGGCAACTAACTTTGACCTCGCTGAGAAGTCATGTGACTTTTACAGCAAAAGAACGCGGGTAGTAATGTAAACAATAATAATAAATATAAATAATTATCTTGCAGTATAATACCAAAGCATCGTCTGTAAGTAGTGACGTTTATATTCTCAATTGTTAGTAAATGTTTAGTGAGTATATCACAGCGTTTTAGTTACAAATTTACCGTAATTAAATACTGTTGTTACCGTTACTATAGCAATTAGTATCTTTACACTAAATGCTAACTCGTTAGCGCTATTTTACGTTTGGTTAAATCTCATATTGTACCAGATGTAACACTTGACTACAGCTGTGTGCTTGTACTGTATTAAGTTCTTTATTGTTTGTATTTTTACTTCATTCTGGTGCACACAGTGTATCACACAGCTGGGAAGTAAATAAAACCGACTGTATTTTAAAGAGAGCTGTCTGTCTGTCTGTCTGTCTGTCTGTCTGTCTAGCTGAGCAAGGGGGATAAACTATTAGTGAGGGCAGAACAATTGTCTTAAAATACACTGTAAAATCCTACATTAACTGCATCTCTCAAAATGCATGCTGATTTTGTGACCTGCACAATGACACATCCCGCCAGTAGATGATGTTAAGAAATATTTACACATAATCCCAAAATGTACAAGAAGATAATTAAGAAAATTAAGCAGAAGGAGGAAATGTAATGAAAATGAAAACAAGTTTGTGCTTCAGGTAGAGAAACCGGTGCGTCTCTTGTGTTATGAGGTCGTGTCTGTGGTAAAGGAGGACAATATAAATGCAGAATTTAGCCTCCAAGAAAAACAACAGACTGCAATCACAGCAGGATACGTTACAATCGGCCCTTTGAGGGCCACAATAATGTTAATGTGGCCCTCGGTGAAAATGAGTTTGACACCCCTGCTTTAAAGGAATCATTTTTTAGAAAGAAATGGGTGCTTTTAATGGTTATGTCCCTGTGAGGTGATCACTATCTGTAGTTATGCTACAATCAGTTCTTTATAAAATGATTCTTTTAACATTTGTCTTTGATTTCTTAAACGTTTGTCTGGGTTCATTTGAGAATTCCTGGATGAGTGTTTTTCCTTAAAAACATTATTTACAAGCTGCAGTTTTGTGGCCTCAGGTGTTTTATATAAAGGTTTGATAGATCTGACTGTCATCATAATATAACTATTTAGGAAAGAAGCAAAAACTTATGATTTTTTTAAAAATAGGCCGGTGCTCTGTTAATTCTGTATTGGGCTTGTTGTGTAGTTTGTGAAAGGTGTTATTATCCAAATTATCCAAAAAAGCCCATAATAAAACTGACTAAAGTACAGTCACTCAGTACAGATGAGCATATCAGTGCAGTAGAGCTGGTTGTTGCCACGGTAACTTTAGCTATGTGATTTCAGTGAAATGAGTGCAAGCTAGCTAACAAGCTAACCTGACAGGATTTTTAAGAAAAAAATAAACTTATAAATGTGTACATAATCAATTTAAATACCTTATAGTAAAAATAACAGTTAAGACTAACAAATGTGTTGCTAACAAAAATGGTGGTGGTGCTTTGATATAGTTTGACTCCTGAGGTAATTAATTAGCATGTAGCAACAGTTAGCTCATTATTTGGTACTTAACATGTAAAATGTATTTAATAAAACCCAGATAAAAAAATACAAATGAGATATAAGTCGTTCATGCTATAGGACTGGAAGCGGGACTAAAATGCTAATGATTACTAAACTTCACCAGTCACAATTGTGTTAGTTTAACAAGCAACAAGAGAAAAAAATAGTTTTATTCATAAAAATATTTAAATAAATGATTAAAACCAGTTTTCTAGTTAGAAATATTAATAGTTAATCACAAAAACTAATTTAACAATGTTCTTACCTCTGCAGTGCACTCTGAAACTGCTAAAATGAAGCTGCTTTTTAAAGCTCTCACTACATACTCCTGTTGACTGTCAAAATGACTTTACAAAGTAATGCACACTACTTTAAGAAACAGTCTGTGGTTTAGGACACAGCCATCACTTCATTACTTTTCTTTATTGTTTTTTTTTAATAATTTTTTTTACACACTTTTACTTTTACTTTCGATACATTTGCAAACATTCCTTTATTTATATTCACATTATAATTTAAGTTTTGTTTTATAGTAAATGTTGGTTTGGTTTCAGGGACAGGACATGTTAGCTAATCTCTACCATTGTGTCAGCTCTGTGAGCATTAAAAATCTGTTGTTATTATAAAAGTTTAAGTGTACATTATTAGCACCAGTTATTTTAAGCTTTCGCAACTTAACCATGGTTTATTCAGTGTTCCCTGATGTAAAATTATGTTGCAAGTTCACACTACATACAGTACAGAATTTAAATTAATTACCTAGAAGTTTCTTTCACCACTTGTCATTATTTTTTTTTGAGGAATCAGTGTAATTTAAGAAACAGATAATTTGGGTTCAGTGAACTGAAAGCTGAATCGTCGAGTGTACATGTTTTGATACAGTGTATTTAGTTAAAAGTACCTCAAGAGAAGTAAAATTCTGCTACTACAGGATCAGCTCCATATAAATGGCCAGAATTTGGGTGTTTACTGGCCACAGACTTTTTGCCATATACTGTACTTGTGTCATTAGCTTGCTTTGGTCACTTCCTTCTTTCCTCTCCAGCAATTGATTAACTCAGCATCTTAATAAATCAGTGGTTGTGCCACTATAAATGTAAATTATTTTAAAACAAAATCTGATTTATATCCATTGCAGGAAATTAGTAGCTGGGTTATATAACTGCTTTTTCAACCCACTTCAAACAACTAATCTAAACCACCAGCCATCCGCAATTACCTAAAGTAAAACAACTAATGCCAAGTTCAAACTACACAACTTTCCAAGTCGTCAGATCGCTGTACAGTTCACACTACACGACTGGATCTCTTGTAATCGGGAGTCTTTCAAGTCGGTGTGTATTTCACGCTACATGACTGATCGGCGGTAGGGGGTTTCACACTACACGATCTATCAACAACTGGAATCGCAGGCGAATCTCTGGTCTCCCAAACTATGTTCTGTCACGAAAACAAACGCGAGAAGTGATGAAAGGTTTAACGATACCACGTTCAAAAATGCACGACAACAAGTAGCGAGTGATCAAAGTTTGTGCGCTGATGTGCAGCATAAAATCAAAAAGTAAAAATAAATGAATCTGAGTGGATTTGGCTACATGAACAGCATGGATTGTTCTATAGTGAGTTGGAGGTTAATAAATATTTTTGCAATGCAATGTTGGTGTTATGTTTTGTAGAGAACGACCAGGTCAGAAATACTGTATAAAACTTGTGTGTGCCGATGTATTCTGATATAAACTATATTATGCCCCTGTCCCACCTTTTTACAACTCCTCCCCTTCATTTCCCCTCACACCGTATCTTGCGTTCGCATTGGCTGTTCGACATAGCACTCATTGCCAGTCGGGCAACTCAGATTCAGATATCTGACATGCTAGAAATCTCGCTTTGGTCGCCGAGTGCTCGGTGAGCCGCTCGGATCGAGTTGTTGGGTAGTTCACACATAACGACTGAGAGCTGAGTTTCGATCGCCGAGTGAACGCTGAGTTGCTCCCGAGCCAAATCTAGTGCCGACCAGTCGGCGAGCGAAAATCAGGGCAAAAATCGTGTAGTATGAACTAGGCATAAGAAAACTCTTTGGCATCTGACACTGCCTGATGAAACATCATTACTTTGGGCTAACAAGGGCTGACTAGTGCCAACACATTTAGCCAACATTATTTAATGGCAACCGACTGCTGCCTTGATGTATCAGGGCCTTACACAACACAGACATTAAGACAGTGGCTAAATGCATGCCAGTTTTTACACTGTAGCTAGAACTCATGATAGACATGAAGAGCTGCTTTTACTCTTTAGAGGACCACATCACATGAGTGTGAGCTAATATAGTGTCAGCCAGCACAAGAGACTCTTCATTAGGATCAAAAGCACAAAAGGAAACAGTCACCGTCATTACAGCCATCATCATCAGCTCCCATGAGTCTCCTGATCTGTTAATTAATGAGCCCATCTCATAATTCTTTTTCCAGTGAGCACAGCAAAAAGACAGATTACTATTATGTTCTTTCAAGCTTATAATGAAAACAAACCTAAACAAATTTTATAAGATTTATGCAAAAGCAAGCTATATAAAGAGTGACAGCAATGTTGTTAATTAATAGGCTGGTAAATGTAGTAAATTGAAGGGTAAAACCATGTTGGCCTAAATACATCTGAGCAAATGCTGCCTGTTTGTTTCCCTAACTTTATGTAACCCCCTAAAAATAATGTTCTTTCAATTCAGCATAAGTGGATGGCTACAGCGTTTAAAACAAGTCCCATTATCTTCTTAAATACAAAATGTCTTAGTGGAATTATCATCCTGCTTTCTCCATGTTCTGTTAAAATTAAAACAACAGTTAGTAGCAATTTTGTCATAATGACTAAACTAAATTAAGCACTTGTGTTTTTGCTAAGCTCTCAGGGAAAAACACCTCAGGTCCCTTTTGTGTAACATCATATTCTGTTTAATGTCTGTGTGTTTCTGTTCAGCCCTACCTTTGCCGGAGGGTAGGAAGCAGTCCATGTCGACACTGCTGCGTGAGTGGGAAACAGATAGGGTGCTGCTGGGTATGAGTCCCTCCTGAGGAGGTGAGCGCTCAGTTGTCCTGACCAAACACCAGCCAGGCCGCTCACTTGATCGCTCCAACACCTCCACCGTCTGCCCAGAGTGGACACTCAGCTCACACGATGAACATGCCACAAAGTCTTGTAGCACCACAGTGTGCTCACAGCCCCCAGAGAGCTGCAAAACCAATCAAAGTAACATTTAGATGAGAAATTAAAGACAAAAAACATATACACAAGCACCCTCATTCCAAAAGCTACAGCATTATCAAAAAAAGGATGGAGAGTGTGAGAAAGCAGATTAATGCAACCTAATCATTTGAAAAAGTGCAATAAAATATATGCATTCAGCAACAGCATTAAAATATGCAGAGGAAAATTAAGAACATCTGGGTTTTAATACGTTTTGGGAATTGTCTAAGAATTTTTTCATTTCAGGCAACATACAATTCATTTAGAAGACTTAACAACCCTTGTTTGATACCTTAATTTGATATGTATGTTTTGGCTGCATTATTTGGCATAGAGACATATGGGCTGAAAGAATATGGTGGCCAAGTGACTTCAGCTTGCTGTGTGAACAAGACAAGGACGACATCATAAAACAGCTGTAAAAAAGGGACTAAATTCATATTACAGAATAAATTACAAACAGATCTATTAGTTTAAAAAAATCAACTAGAAGATCTTCAAGAGCCAAATAGTTGGTGTCCGAATTACAGGTGCATAAAAAATGTATAAAGAAAAGTCTCAAAAGTTAAGGCAGTGTTTGTCAAATATATGCAAACAGTATTATCATGGAGAAACAGTGTTCACAAGTGAACGCTTACTGATGTTAATAGACATCCTCTTCATAATATAGTTACTAAGTGCACACGTCCACAAAAATATTCACATAATCTTATGCCAAGTTCACACTACACGACTTTCAAGTTGTTCAGATCTCTGTACAGTTCACACTACACAACTGGATCTCTTGTAATCGGGAGTCTTTTATGTCATTGTGGTTTTCACACTACACGACTGATCGGTGATGGGGGTCACACACTACACGATCTATCACCAGGAGGAATTGCAGACCAGTCTGTCTGGTCTCCCAAATAACGTTTTGTCACGAAAGCACACACGAGAAGTGACGAGGGGTTTAATGATACCATGTCCAAAAATGCACGTCAACAAGAAGCGAGCGATCAAAGTTGTTTGTGCGCTGATGTGTAGCGTTAAAAATCAAGTAGGAAGCCGCTCAGGTGGCGCAGCGGTAAAAAGAGACGCGCTGCAACCAGGGCTGGATTCTGAGAACGTGGTATCGAATCCAGCCTTGCTTTACCGGTTCGAAGCTGAGTGGCTATATGAGCAACGATTGGCCGGTTGCTCATATGGGGGGTGGGACAAAGAACCGGATGTGGGTCTCTCTCTGTCAGAATGCGATTGCGTTCTCTGCCGGCTGATTGGAGGCGCTTACACAGAGATGGGAGAGGGTGCCCTTAGGGTGTGTCTCTCCGCATGCAACGCTAGGTGGCGCCAAACTCGTCAATGTGTGGGTGGCAAAGATGCATCTGGCTGCTGATCGTGTTTCGGAGGGGATACGGGTTAGCTTCAATCACCTCCGTCAGGGCAGGGTTCGGCATAGACAGAGAGGAAGCACGATGCTAATTGAACAATTGGATGCGCTAAAAGGGGAGAAAAAGGGGTAAAAAAAATAAATAAATCAATCAAGTAGGAAAAATAAATGAATCAGAGTGGATTAGGCTATGCGACCAGCAGGGATTAACTGTTCTGTAGTGAGTTGGAGGTTAATAAATATTTTAGTTATAGTTTGGTGTGGATGATAACATCACAAATACTGTAAGCTTTTGTGTGTGCCGATGTATTGTGATAGAAACTATATTATGCCTATGTCCCACGTTTTTACAGCTCCTCCCCTGGGTTTCCCCTCATCCCATATCTTGCATTCTCATTGGCTGGAGTTCGACATAGCACTCGCTGCCACTCGCAACGCCTTTCACACTACACGGTTTTGACTTGCCAAGCGGTCCAGATAGTTAACATGCTAGATAGAGTCTGTGAGCTCTCGGCGAGCAATTGGTGAGCCGCTCGGAACGAGTCGTTGAACAGTTCACACATAGCGATCGAGAGCCGAGTTTCGGTCCCTGAGCGAACGCAGAGTTGCCTCAGAGCTGGTATATCTAGCGGTGACCTGTTGGCGAGCGAAAATCAGGGCAAAAATCATGTAGTGTGAACTAGGCATAACAAGCACCTTTGTGAGTCAGTTTCAACAATAATAAAATGTTTAGTTCAGTAGGTGAATAATTCTAGTATGAGCAGTGATAATCAAATCATCAGATCTTATGTGCCAGTATTCTAAAATGTGAATCCGCCATACTTCTATAGCTATGACCAGACCAAAAACATGATTGAGCCTTTTTGTGAAATTCTATAGAGTACATATTGAAAACTAGATCTCCATCTTTGTACATTTTCAAAGAACCTGGATGATTTTTTGGAAAAATGATCCAACATCCAACAAGAAACCATTCAGCAATTGTAAGGAATGTGTGTTCTTTATTGTTGAGCAGAAATAAAGTACTATTTAAACATTTTCTGAAACTTCTGTGCAGCAAGGAGTTGTGGTGCTGTTATAAAATAAAAGCATTTTGTGGCCCACGCCACAGTGACCATGTTAAATATACAGCATGTCAGAACGGCTGCCTGCATGAATCAATCAGTGTGGAAAAGGAGAAAGGAAAAGTCTGGTTTATACAGCTGCGAAGGTTTTGTCCTCAATAGCAGACTCGCCCTTAACCTCTGTATCCTGCCTATCCCTAAACCTGAACTTTGACCCATGCCCCATGGTGTTGTGTTGTAGTTCAGGGAAATGTAACTGATATGACCGACACTTGGCTTTCCTCTGTGTTCTCCTCATGCAGATGCAGATTTATGTCTGTATGTATATAAACCTTCACTAGCCCAGATTAAAAACAGTGGATCAGTGTTATGGTACTGTTCTATTGATCGACATGTTGAGGGTTTAAGCCCAACCACCTGAAAGATGCCACTGATCTGTATAAGGCCCTTAACCTTTAACATCTGTCAGATGGTTTTTGTCAAAAAGATTTTAGATGATGGACACTCCATGAATGTCAATTTTGTGAAGCAATTTCACTATATACGGGCAGCATGGTGGCTCGGTGGGTAGCACAGTCACCTCACAGCAGGAAGGTCCTGGGTTTGACTCCCAGGTGGAACGGTCCGGGTCCTTTCTGTGTGGAGTTTTCATGATCTCTACGTGTCTGTGTGGGTTTCTTCCGGGAGCTTCGGTTTCCCTCCCACAGTCCAAAGACATGCTAGTGAGGTGAACTGGAGATATAAATTGTCAATGACTGGCACCCAGGTGGCGTAGCAGGATGTTCCGCTAGCTCACCAGCACCCCGGTTCGAATCTCGGCTCTGCTACCGGTCTGCTGGGCGGCATCTAGCGGGACAAAAAAATTGCTGGGTGGGGAATTGACCTGACTAAGTGGGTGGGGTCTTCAAACACTGTGCAAGGACCCAGGTTAGCAGACCGAGGCGCCTGTGCAGAAGGAGGAGCCTCATGTGCGAATCCACCGAAGCACTGGCATAAAAAAGGTGCACGCGTCGGTGGAGGCGAGAGCAGCAATATACCCTTCTCAAACACAATCAGGGATCCCTCAGCAGCGGAAGACAAATTGACTACACTAAATTGGGAGAAAAAGGAAGAAAATGCATAAATAAATAGAAAACTAGAGTAATTGTCCGTGACTGAACTTAAACTGATGAATCTTGTGTAACCAAAAACTACCTGTCCTGTCATGAATGTAACCAAAGAGTGTAAAATGTGACATCCTAATAAAAATAAAAATTAAACTAGGTCACTATATACAGTTTTTTATTTAGAATGGTTTAGAGAACATTCCTGTAGTTATTTTTTTGAGGCTACATTTATCTATCATCTATTACTCTCAGTGAACTTTGATTTGGGACTGTTGTTTCGCTTTGCTGATGCTATTTGTTAATGTATTACATAAGCTGTCATAACTGTTTCAGTTGAATTTTTTGATGGATCCATCTGCAGTTGTGGTATTAATAATATGCCCTCTTTGGAGCTTTATTTGTATTGTGTTGCTTTGAAATTTTGTATCAAAGTGCTAATTATAACATACTGTTCATTGGTAATGAACTTTGTCGAACTCACTTTGTGTTTCTGTACTGTAACTGTGATTTGAACTCTTCATTGTCCAGATTTGTATTTTATTTTGTTCACTAGCTGAACAGTAGACCCTTGACTTACGAATTTAATTGGTTCCGAAGGGCTGTTCTTAAGTCAAAATGTTCGTTAGTTAAACCTATTTTTCCCATAAGAAATAATGTAAATAGAATTAAACCGTGCCAGACCTCCCAAACCACCTCCTTACCTAACCTTTCTAATGTCTTAGATGTTTTTTGTTAGTATAAATACAAGTATATTTTCCCTTAAATTTTAAATTATAGAATAGACATTCCTGTAATAAACAATAATAAACAATACACAGTAGTACTGTACATAAAAAACACACACCACATTTCAGTACAGTATGTGTGCTTTACTATACACCATAATACATTTCCTTCCTTTTTTTTTTTTTAATAAAATGTATCTACCAGAAACAACAATAACTCTCATATTTCTCTATTATTCCCTTCTTTATTTCAATAGTGTTGTATTTTGTAATTGCACGAAAGAAAGAATACTTTACTCAGTGACTTCCTTCTTCTCTCTCACTCACTGTCCCTTCTCTCTGATACACAGTGACAGCTACTGGCAGGAGTAATTATATGTAAACAAATGTAATAGATTTTTTCATTTTCTTAACACTACGATTTTTCTGCACATTCTTTGAGGCCATTTTAATATTGAATTTTACAAAATATAAAGAAAACACCGAAAAAAACACAATATATATTTATATATAGAGAGAGAGAGAAAGAGAGAGAGAACTTGTTCGTGACGTCACATACGGTTCGTAATCCGAAATTTGTTCATACATTAAGTTGAAAAAGATCGTTCGTAACCCAAAATGTTCGTATGGTAAACCGTTCGTAACTCAAGGGTCTACTGTACATTTATCTTGATGGCAGCCTATACAGTACGTGAGGTTATTTACTCCTTTTTTCCTACATGTGCTCACTGTCAGAACACAGAATGCAGTGTGATAATACATTCTGGCAAAATTCCCAGAGAAGTGAGAGTAGTGGAACAGAAAAAAATTATGTTTGAGAATGATATGGGGGAGGAGATGGAAGAGGAGGAGAGGAACACCCTCCTCGTGGGAGCATACTGTGATTCCCATTATAATCTGTTACAGCTGGTCAGGAATCCCCATCACAAGGAAAAAAAATGAATCCTTAAAATGGAGCCAATTTACAGATGTGCTTTAATAAATAAATGGATTATGTATGGATGGATTGCTTAAAATCATATCCTACAACAACAAAAAGAAATAAATATAACGCTCTTCTGTGCTTATATAATGCTTTAATAATAAATGACATCAATAGGTCTGTATCATTATGCTCAGTGTTATGTAATGCTGTATGTTATAATATGCTGTTATCTGATAAAGTTTCAGGCTTTACCAATATCTAGGACTGACCAAACATTGTGAGTAGAGCCGAGACTCTGAGACTGCCACTCCCTTCTGAGATAATACAGTCCAAGTGTGAGCTCATGTTTAGTGTGTACAATACTCACAGTCTACACACACAAAAGCTGTACTGTTTCTACTAGCTGTGTCACAAAATAAGTTATTAAACAAGAAGATTTAACAAGGTACATGTTAAAAACGTTCAAACACTAGTGTTATGAGAGATTTGTTCACTTCCATTCTGTACATCTCAACACCAACACATGATGACATGGTCTGACAGATTGTAGGTTTTCTGTGATACTGTGACAGCTGGTCAATGAGAATTTGTGTTACACTGTACTACCTCTTTCCTAAAAAAACCCTCAGATGTATAAACAAAAATACTTTGTGCATAGAGTCAAAATCATGCTATGAGACATGCAATGGGTGTAGCTAAAACGCTTACACTTAATATTTAAGAGGAATGTTATTTATTAGGATTTTAATGTCATATTTTATACTTTGGTTACATTCATGACACAAGATATTCAATACACAAGATTCATCAGTTCAAGTGTTTTTAATGCCAAACACAGTCATGGACAATTTTGTATCTCCAATTCACCTCACTTGCATGTCTTTTTTTTTTTTTTTTTTTTTTTTTTTTTTTTTTTTGCCATTTTCTCCCCTTTTTCTCCCCCTTTAGCGCATCCAATTGCCCATTTTGCATCACACACCCTCTCTGCTTCTGCCGATCCCTGCCCTGACCGAGGAGGAGATCCAAGCTAACCCACATCCCCTCCGACACGTGAGCAGCAAGCCGTATGCATCTTGCCACCCACACATTGACGAGTGTGGCGCCACCTAGCATTACGTGCGGAGAGACACACCCTAAGAGCACTCCTTCCTCATCTCCGTGTAGGCGCCTCTAATCAGCCAGCAGAGGTCGTAACTGCACCATTCTGACAGAGAGAGACCCACTTCCAACCTTAGTCCCACCCATCTGAACAACTGGACAATCGTTCATATAGCCGCTCAGCCTCGGTCGGTAAGGCAGGGCTGGATTCGATACGACGTACTCGAGATCCAGCTCCGGTTGCAGCGTGTGTTTTTACCGCTGCGCCACCTGAGCGGCCTCACTTGCATGTCTTTATACTGTGGGAGGAAACCTGAGCTCTTGGAGGAAACCCACACAGACACTGGGAGAAATTGTAAACTCCACACAGAAAGGACCGAATCCACACCTTCTTGCTGTGAATTAAAATTAAAACTACAGCGTCGTACCAACTTTTTAATGCCATTAGCAAAAATTGTTTTTGGTTGAGCGCGTAGCCACTGAGGCACCGCTGCTTTCATCACATGAAAATCTTTTTCCCCTTAAAGCTTCTTTGAGCATCCAAAAGGTGTAAATCAGATGGCGCTAAATTCTGACTATAAGCTCTCTCTCAGTCTCTCAGACAAGACCAATTACTACTCCTCCCACCCTCACTGTTTCAACCAAAATATAAAAGTGCAAAATCTTTTGAAGATCCCTTGTATATTAAATGTTGGGCTAATGGTATTTACTTACAGCAGATATGAGGAGCATAAAGTTTTTAATAACGTGGATGACCAATTTTTATAACCAAACCACTAGGTTGATGTACCCAACAATAGTGACCTGAAGAGGAACAAACTCCCAACAGATTGTTGCATGGCCAGGACTTTATGATGGCAAAAAACATGAAGGTTATTTAGTCTGGTACAGACCAACAGATTGCAGATTGCAGGCATGTTGACAGCTGGGCATGTGTGCATTGTTTGTGCTGAAATGAGATGGAACCAGGATGCACTATAAACCATTCCCAGAAGTTAAATGACCTGCTGGTACTGTCCTGGTACCAGATAACACATGAGTCCTTCAGATGGCTTGTGGAGATCATGTCTAATAATCTATCTGGCAAGTATTAGCAGTGCTAACTATGAACATTTAGAAATAATACAAACATCCTGACATTATAACTTATGTTAACTAGCTAGTAGGGGTGGGCGATATGGCCTTTAAATAATATCACGATATTTTGGGATATTTTTGCGATAACGATATTCACTAGCGATATACAGTATATGAACACTTTTTTAAAAAGTTTATTTTAAAAACACTTTTGTTTTGCAGACAGTCAGGAAATCTAAGGTATCACTTCCAGTAGGGCTGGGCAATATGGCTAAAAGAACTCCTATCTCGATATGCTTTTGAGAAGTGGCTATATACGATACGATATAATGTAAACTTAAAGTACAATGGCAGGCCACCGCCCGTATTTTACCTTATATTGTTTATAAGTTCTCTTAAAAACACAAAACATTGTAGTTCTGATAAATTCTGACTAATTACAGTGTATTTTGTATTATTATAAGGCTGTATTTGTATTCATATTGACAACATTTATATTAGACAAACCAGCAGAATCTTACAATCACATTTATACTGTCCGTTTTACTTCAAATAAATGAGCATCGAAAAAATCCTGATTAATATTTGATCATGCTTTGCTATCATTGCAAAATGAATATTTGTCAATTATACAGCAACCAATGAAAAGAGAGCTTGAAATTCCGCCCAGAATCTGAATTCGAAGCTCTGATTGGTTTATACATCTGAATCTCTTGAACCGGAGTTGTTTTGCCCACAGAGTGAGCAAAAGGAATGAATCTTTACCATAGATAAGAGCACAGTTTTCTGATTCGATTCCAATGAATAATTAGTCTGAAAAGAGTCGTTTCTGACTCATTGACCTAGTGATTCAGTTTCCAGGCTCATACGTGAAGGAAAGCATTCCCATTAGCGCTTTTGTGTTTTAAACATTCTTAAATGGTAACCTGTGTATTTTGTTCGTTCACTGACAGTTTTTGTTCTCACATAATTCTCGGACTCACGCAGTGACCGACACTCCTCGTACTCACGCCGGTGCTTTTGCTTTAGGTGCTGAAATAAAGTTGATGTGTTGCCACCTTTTGTCGTCACAGTATTTTTGCACATTTTGTCCGACCTTCTGTATCTCACAAACTTCCCCACTAGTGATGTAGCTCGGCTTTTAGGGACTAGTTCGTCCTCGGTGCTAACTCTGGTACTACTCTTTGTCCATTATTTCACTGTTACGCGCTTGAGAGCGAGTGACACGCATTTGCTAACAATATTGCGATATGGCAAAAACCATATCGAATTTACAACTATTATATCGCCCACCCCTACTAGCTAGCTAACTAAATCTTAACTTACAAGCCAGTGACTTTCTTTACATTAAGACATTGATTATGGACTCAAACACACACACACACATTTCATTTATATTTACATTTGTGGCATTTAGCAGACACTTATTCAAAGCGTCTTACAATTATGAATAAATACAGTTCCAGCAATTGAGGGTTAAGGGCCTTGCTCAGGGTCCCAACAGTGTAAACTATACTCTTTTAGACACTCCTACATAGAGTATTGTATCAATCGAACAGAAGTCATACTCTTCTCTTTACTTCATTCGTTTAGAATTGCAGCGAGGATTATTTACTGACAAGAAATTGTCCAAAACAAACCTATGTCTCACCTGAGTCCTTCTTGTTGGCTCAAACAAACTTGTTACACACTTCTACTATTACTATGGATACTACTATTTTTACCCCTACTATTACTGATTTTACTACTACTACTGTTAATGATAATTACTGCTACAGTGTATATTTTACTACAGCTAAAACTACTGCTGTTTAAACTTCTATTACTACTTAACTTCTGCTACCATAACTACATCTGCCACCTACTACTATTACTACTTATACGACTAATATACCACTACTATTAATATTGCCACTATTCTCACTATACTGCCACTATACTACTACTAATACTACTGCTACCATTACAATTATTACTACTAATACTTACATTTACATTTTTGGCATTTAGTAGATGCCTTTACTTAAAGTGACTTACAGTGCTGTGACAGTACACAGTCTAAGCAACTGAGAGCTAAGGACCTTCCTCAAGGGCCCAACAGCAGCAACCTGGCGGCGGTGGGGCTTAAACCAGAAACTTTCTGATTACTAGTCCAGTACCTCAATCACTAAGCTAATACTGATACTAGTAATAATATTACAAACTAGAATTACAGTTATTACTATCAATAATAATCATACTTTTGGTTGCACTTTTGAGGGTTTATTACACATTTATGATACACTCTGTCATTACATTAAATACATAAAAGTGAAATAGATTTATTTAAATGTCTTATAACTAGGTGTGTAAATTGGTCGGGTTAAGCAGATAGATTTTTAAAATTATTTATAACACCTATAGATCTTGCATTTATTATGTTCCTATTGATATTGTGAGGCAGTAGTGAACAATAATAAAACAATGTTTAGTACATGTGATTGAAATCAGAAGCCACTACATTCAATTATATAAGCTTTACCACTATACAGGAACTTTTAGGTCTTAGGTAAGACTTAGCTTTACTTACAGATTTCGCTCCCTTGGGCTGTGTAAGGCACATCCACTTAGGCATAGCACTGCCAGTGTCTCTCAACCAACTATTTAGACTGAGACTGGCAAAATATTTCTGTTCTGATTGGCTGCCTGTCAGGTTGAAAGTCTAGCCCCACTCCTTTCCTAAAGAGCTGAGCATGCTACCAGTATGCTGGTTTTAATTTGCAGGACTAAAGACTGACTGAAGTTTAAAGCTGAATGCAGCCCTGCCCAACAAGAGAGAACAAATACTAAAGAGAGAGAGAGAGGGAGAGAGAGAGAGAAGGAGGAGTGGGCGTTAAGTCCTGTGGCAGAAATGTTACTATATTGTATAAAGAACATATGTGATTGGGTGTGGTACGATTTAGCAATAATATCATGTTTTTTTAACCAGTCTAACACCCACCCTTACTGGAAACTTTTGTAAGAAAAGGTATCCTGAAGCAAATTACAAATAAGTACTCATGCAGTGTTTCTTACATTTACTTTTACTTTTATTAGATTGCAGACAGGATGAACCTGAGATATTTCATGTTTTATCTGCTCAACTTCATTTCATTTATTAATAAACATCCATTCCTGCATTTCAGACCTGCAACACATTCCAAAAAAAGTTGGGACGGGGGCAATTTAGGGATAGTAATGAGTTGAAAAAACTAAATAATGATGTAATGTCAACAGGTGATTGTAATCATGGTTTGGTACAAAAGCAGCATCCAGGAAAGGCTGAGTCTAGGATGAGCAAAGATGATCAGAGGATCTCCAGTTTGTCAACAAATGTGTGAGAAAATGATTGAAATGTTTAAAAACAATGAACATCAAAGAAAGATTGGAAGGGATTTGCATATTTCTCCCTCTACAGTGCATAATATCATTAAAAGATTCAATGAATCAGGAGGAATTTCAGTGTGTAAAGGCCAAGGGTGCAAGCTTAAGCTGAATGCCGGTGATCTTCGATCCCTCAGACGGCAGTGCATCAAGAACCACCACTCAACAATAGCTGATATAACCACATGGGTGAGGGATTACTTTGGCAAACCTTTGTCAAGCACTACAATACAGAGTTACATGCACAAATGCCACTTAAAACTTTACTGTGCAAAAAAGAAGCCTTATGTTAACCATGTCCAGAAGCGGTGTCGACTTCTCTGGGCTCAGAGGCATCTAGGATGGACCATCACACAGTGGAAACGTGTATTGTGGTCAGATGAATCAGCATTCCAGGTCTTTTTTTGGAAAAAAATGGAAGCTGTGTGCTCCGGACCTAAGACGAAAAGGACCGTCCAGACTGTTATCAGCAACAAGTCCAAAAGCCAGGGTCTGTCATGGTATGGGGCTGTGTCAGTGCCCTTGGCAAAGGTCATTTACACTTCTGTGATGGCAGCATTAATGCAGAAAAGTACATTGAGATCTTAGAGCAACATATGCTGCCTTCAAGACGTCATCTTTTCCAGGGATGTTCATGCATTTTTCAACAAGACAATGCAAAACAACATGCTGCACACATTACAAAGGCATGGCTGTGGAAGAACAGGGTACGGGTACTGGACTGGCCTGCCTGCAGTCCTGACCTGTCCCCAATAGAGAATTTTGAAAGGAAAAATGCGACAATGACGACCCCGTACTGTTGCACATCTTAAGACGTGATTGCAGGAAGAAAGGGACAAAATAAAAGCTGAAACACTAAATCACTTGGTCTCCTCGGTGCCCAAATGTCTTTTAAGTGTGGTGAAAAGGAATAGCAACATACTTTACTGCTTTACTGTCCCAACTTTTTTTTTTAAATATGTTGCAGGACTGAAATACAGGAATGGGTGTTTATTAATAAATGAAATAAAGTCTAAACATGAAAGACAAAACATGAAACATATTGGGTTCATACTGTCTGCAATTAAATAAAAGTCAAAGTAAATGTTACAAACTCTGTGTCTTTTTTTATTATTTGCATTTTCCATGCTGTCTCAACTTTTTCTGATTTTGGGTTGTACATTTACATATAAACATATAGTTTACTATGGTACTTTTGATAACTATAGAGGTGGCGTTCCTTTGCTGCTGTAAAAGTTTCCACTACATCTTGGAATATGACTGCTAGGATTTGCTTCAGTTCAGCCACATGAGCATTAGTAAAGTCAGACACCAATGCTTGGTAATAAGTAAGACATCATTAGTTACACGTCACATTTTAATTGTGCTTTTTTGTCAGGTGTAGGGCTGGGTGTTATCACAAATATCAATATATTCGATAGTATTTTTTACACAATATTGAAATTGCCCATATTTGTTATATCGAGTATGCCTCGAAAACACAGGTAACCATTAGAGTACGTTTAAAATGACTCAGGAGTCAATTCATTTTAAGCGCAGCGTAAGTTTCTTTTCTTAGTCATCTCTCCATGTTTACTGTTATAATGAATGTTGCGGTTGTAAATAAACACCAACTACTACAGAACATTTTGTGTGACTCGCTTACCTTTAAAAGCTCAGGCTTAATTATACTGAGTATTACCACAGACTCAGTCATTCTGCCTGTGGAGCTAAACGTTTTCTGTCAGTCAGAGCAGATGATCCCGAACTAACCAACTTAGTAATTGATGAACTTTTGTCTATGCTTAAAGTAACGTTTTCTGCTCTCATCTACATCAAAAAGCAAGAACCGCTTACGATTTACCAAAGTGAACCACGAATTTATATAATGTGCTCATAGAATCGGCTCAGATGGGGTCGGACTGTATTATCTTTTTAAAGTAATATTTTCAATCGGCAAAACTGCATCATATATATGATGTGCACAACATTAATTATGTTATTTTAGCTTGTCAGAAGCTTTCTCAATGATTTCTGTGTGGTGGTTGACGAAGGGGAGGGGGGAGCAAGTTTGCGGTTGGCACACGAAGGGGGGCGCATGTCCAAAAAGGTTGAAAACCCCTGCTCTAAAGCATATCGATATATGACTGTTTTAGTCATATTGCCCAGCCCAGGTGTGGACTTTCTTTCAGGTGTGGACTTGTATGTTAAATTATTGTCCTGCTGCATAACTTAATTATGACTTGTAGTTTCAAAATGTAACAGTATGTTTTTGCCAGCTACAAGAACTGTGAAGCGAAGTTGTGCTTCTAAGTTTCAGACAGAATGGAAATTGTACCTAAAGGCGTCTCTCTCTCTCTCTCTCTCTCTCTCTCTCTCTCTCTCTCTCTCTCTCTCTCTCTCTCTCGCTCGCTCTCTCTCACACACACACCCACGCACATATTAAAAGAGCAGTTTAACTTGATGTCAAATCACTCATGTGACCACAGCGGCAACCACAGTGTGGACTGGCACCAAAACCAAATCCCCAAAGACAGACACACCTGTGAGTCTTAAACCCACAGTTTGTGCTCTACAGGAATTTTCATTGGCACAGTTATTTATCAGAAAGCCAACCATCTGAAAAAATAAGTCATATATAGTGTTTTTATTTATAGAGGTACCGCCTGGTGTCCATTTAGCCACCCACACACGGCACATGTGCCAAACCCAAAAACCACAACGTTTGGAAAGATACTCAGTGTAACAGTGACTGGAGAGACAGGAGAATGCAGAAATGAATGAAGGAGTATGAAGACACGTTAAAAACAGGATTTTCAAGCCAGGTCTCTAGTCCAAAATCAGTGCATGAAATCTGTGTTTGACTGAGTGGGCAGAGATCTGAGTTTGAAGCTTAGTGCTGCTATCAGCCAGCCGGGCTTCTACACAGACATACACCGATCAGCCATAACATTAAAACCACCTTCTTATTTCTACACTCACTGTCCATTTTATCAGCTCCACTTACCATATAGGAGCACTTTGTAGTTCTACAATTACGGACTGTAGTCCATCTGTTTCTCTGCATGCTTTTTATCCTGCTTTCACCCTGTTCTTCAATGGTTAAAAACTTCATCAGTGCTGCTGTGTCTGATCCACTCATACCAGCACAACACACACTGACACACCACCACCATGTCAGTGTCTCTGCAGTGCTGAGAATGATCCACTACCTGCTTTGTGGGGGTCCTGTGGGGGTCCTGACCATTGAAGAACAGGGTGAAAGGGGGCTAATGAATCATGCAGAGAAACAGATGGACTACAGTGAGTAATTGTAGAACTACAAAGTGCTTCTATATGGTAAGTGGAGCTGATCAAATGGACAGTAAGTGTAGAATCAAGGAGGTGGTCATAATGTTATTGTTACTTGGCTATGTTTGACGGGCTGTGATGAATTTGCACCTTGTTCAGGGTATTCCTGCCTTGCACTCAGTGTTTCTTGGTAAAACTGAACCTGCTGTCTCCCGGACCAGAACAGTGAAATGTATAAATGTATAAATCAGTAATGTCTGGATGAGTTTTTTTTAGGTTTTATAAAAAAAGCAGATTACATTATTGTTATAGACTCCTAATTAATCGTCCCAAGAACTTTACTATACAACTAAACCTCATCCATAGCTTTGCTGCCCAATTATTTACTAAGACAAAATATCCATATCAACCCAATAGTAGATTTTAAAGTTGTACTTCTTGTCTGTAATTTTTTAGGATATGGGTACATCTTTAACATGCTGACAATGTACAAACAAGGTAGGCATCCTTGATAACTATAGGTTCTGGTAAGTAATAACCAGAATCGGAAGAAAGCATGGGAAGCAATCTTCAGATATCAGGCTGCCCTCAGTTAAAACAAACTCCCTGAACAAAATTAGAAAAGCAGAAACTTTGGTTTGTTTTAAATCTTTAAATGCAGACCAAAACATTTGTGTTAGTCTTGTGTTAAATTCTGTTAATTTTATTTTTAATGAGTTACAGTTTCCAGTTTGGAGACATGTTAAAAGGTTAGAGTATAAAAATGAATAGGCTATAGGAATGAGATGTAGAAAAGAACAGGAATGTGTCATTCTGGTATCTGTAACTAAACAGCACATACTGGTTCACGACACTTGGCGGTTTCACAACACTAATTCTATAGTCACAGTAAAACCACCAGAGCAGTACAGATCTCAGATTAATTTTAGCTCCGTTTCTGCAGTAGTGGCTCTCTGACAGGAAACGGGCCTGAGTCACTAAGATGGAATGGGACAGAGGAGCGTATAAAGCAACAAAACCGGGCATGAAGGAAGCTGAAGGAAGAGTTAAACAGGTCAAACAAGCAAAGGTTTATGCAGTATGCAAAATAGGACATTTAAAAATAAATGTACACTGCTGAAGACAAACACAAGCACATTTCAGAGCAAAATACGAATCGAAATCAGAAACCACTGCATTTGTAGTCTCTGAATTGTAAAGGATTTACTGAGTGTGGTATTTCAAAGAAATTAAGTCAAGTCAAGTCAACTTTATTTATGTAGTGCTTTTTACAATAGACATTGTCTCAAAGCAACTTTACAAAATCCAGGACCAACAGATACAAAAACCCCTGTTGAGCAAGCCGAGGGTTAACTGTGGCAAGGAAAAACTCCCTGAATATTACAGGAAGAAACCTTGAGAGAACAATTACAGTAGACCCTTGAGTTACGAACGGTTTACGAATTCGGCTCAGTAAAGTACTCTTTCTTTCGTGCAATTACACCTACACAATACAACACTATTGAAATAAAGAAGGAAATAATAGAGAAATATGAGTTATTGTTGTTTCTGGTAGATACATTTTATAAAAAAAAAGAAGGAAATTTATTATGTGTATGGTACAGCACACGTACTGTACTGAAATGTAATGTGTGTGTTTTTATGTACTGTACAGTACAGTACTACTGTGTATTGTTGTTTATTATTGTTTATTACAGGAATGTCTATTCTACAATTTAAGATTTAAGGGCAAATATACTTGTAATTATAACAAAAAAGACAATTTAAGACTTTAGAAAGGTTAGGTAAGGGAGTGGTTTGGGAGGTCTGTTTACATGATTTCTTATGGGAAAAATAGGTTTAACTAACGAACATTTTGACTTAAGAACAGCCCTTCTGAACCAATTAAATTCGTAAGTCAAGGGTCTACTGTATATTAAAATTGGCCTCATTTTAAGACAATAAGGGTTAAGATAAACGTACAAAAGCTGGCAACTTTGTTTATTTTACAAATGCCTCACAGAGCTAGACATGATCTCTTTAATGAATACATAATTGAAGATACATGTATAGAATTATCAGGGTAGGACCATATTCAGTTTTAAATTTATTAGCCAATTCTATGCCTTATAAAGCAGCAATAAAACATGTCCCAAACCAAATATAATAATAACCAAAAATAATATCAGTTATAAGGTAGGTTAAAACACTACCTATGCTGTTGTTACATGCAATTTAGTGTGCAGTATGTGGTTTGGGATGCAGCATCATATGTGCTTGCCAGCATTTTTAAACTAACAATACCCCTGACATTACCATGGGTGTAATAAGGCTCCCTTTGCAATCACCTCTGTAAGTGCATACTACCCTTAATCATTTTAGATCATTATCTGATTGGAGAACATAACGCCAGCCTACTTCTGCTAAAATCCAGGATTTAAATCTTATCGATGCTTTCAGCTGTTTGGATGTCTACAAAGACATCTATATATCTATTTCCTTGACTGCACCCGTTAGGGGTCGCCGGCGGATCGTGATGCACATTATTGATTTGGCACAGTTTTTACGCCAGATGCCCTTCCTGACACAACCCTCCCTATTTATCCGGGCTTGGGACCAGCACTACAATGCACTGGTTTATGCGTCCTAGTGGCTAGGTACCTATAGGACAATTCAGTGTCCATTTGGCCTGGCTGCATATTTTTGGAATGTGGGAGGAAACCGGAGCACCCGGAGGAAACCCACCCAGACACGGGGGAACATGCAAACTCCACCCAGAAAGGACCCGGACCGCCCGACCTGGGGATCCAACCCAGGACGTTCTTGCTGTGAGGCGACAGTGCTACCCACTTAGCCACCATGCCGCCCGATGTCTACACAGACATGATTGGCAACATTTGAGGGGTGTGTGTAGCGGACAGTGCACTCTCTGTGCCTGTCCCAAGCCCAGATAAAAATAAGAAGGGAGGGGCATCCATCGTACAAAATGTGCCAAATTGGGTATGCAGACCAGAATGTGTTAGAAAAAGTTGGAACAAAATCCTAGAAAACCAACTAATAAACGCAACCAAAAAATATTGTTCTATTGTTCTGGGTCACAGAGAATCATGAAATAAACTTGTACGTGACGCCCCCTTGTGAAGCCTTTATGTTACATCATGTAAACCACAGTGGGACCAGATTGTACAAAGCAAAACAGACAATGAGATGCATTGTTTGTGTTGCCTGGGTGGACATAATGTGGGTGGCGTGAAAAAAAGTTTGAAATATCCTGCTGTATGTTATATGGACAAATTGGTAATATCTGGATGCTTTTGGACAACAAGGGTCTCATTGTGTCTAGCAAATTTTCTATTTTGGCTGATAAAATGTTGACTACTGAATTTACAAAACTACTAGCCACGATATCATTTGAGCTAAAAAGAGCTCAGTGAATGTAAATATTGTGTTTTGTACAACACTCAGACATTTTGGCTGAGAGAGAAAAGTATTTATTTAAAAGAGCTCAGGCACACCCTAACACTGTCTACACTGCTGAACCACACACACACATACACACACATACACACACTTTCATTAATGCACTATAGTATGGCAGACAGAGGGACTCATACTTTCCACTGAGGGAGAACAACCACATAAACACATGCTTAGGTATACACTTTTTTGCTTTCCTACCCTGGCACTGGCTAAGCTGAGATATCTGTGACGTTCAACACTCAGTTAAAAGAGCAGTTATGACGTGCAAATCATCATTGTCGACATTTGGGCTGGATTAAGCCATTTTGAGGATTCTCATGAACATTTATGACATTTAGCAGACACTAATTGTCTTTTATTGAGAGTGACTTGGAGTTATGACCAAATACCATGTAAGCAATTGAGTGTTAAGGGCCTTGCCAGCAGAGGCAACTTGGTGGTAGCAGGGATTGAACTGGCAACCTTTTAATAAAAACCCTTTTATTATGTTATATTTTAAATGTATGAAGTTACAGTATATAGTTTTAATGTATTAAGTTATGATTTTCCATTCTAAGTGTTCTTTTGTAAAGTGACATTAATTGTAGTCTTTTGCTAAACTGTGAATATCTTGGGGTTCATTTCTAAATCAACTCATCCTTTTAGGAAAGGAAATTTCTGTACATTTAAATCCACATTTTTTATTGTTTATTTGCTATATTGAACATGAAAAAGTGGCACAGTGCAATTTAATTTTTTCGGTGTTACATTCAGCAAAATCAGAATGGTGCACTGAGATTACAGACAAACTTTCTTTTAATCTATGCTAGAGAATATATGTTAACTTATTTAGACTTTTTAAACCAACAGAACATTGAATTTGAGTTTCAAAGTCTGCGTAAGACTGTAAATAAATAGTACAACAAACTATGCCTCCACCACTTAGATGCAAATTCATGTGTTTGCTTCCGTAATGTACGTAAATACTTACAAATACATCTATAAATTGTAAAATGAGCAGCAGGAGTAGATTTTTGATTGTAATATTAATCTCAAGATTAAGCAGCACTGAATGAATTTTTGTAAGCATTACCAGTGTTTCAAACAGTGGGTATTGTTAATTTGACAGGTCAAAATTAAACAATTCAGGAATTAAAATGCAGTTATTTAGTTCAGCAGCTAAAAGTGTGGAAAATTTCCCTGTGACCGTATGTCACAATGCATCTGGAAACGAACAACAAATACTTGCTGTAAACTGGCTAGTTTCACAATGCACAAGAAACCACAGTCTACCTATAATTACATGACTGGATCAGTTTCCTTCTTTCTGTGAATTAAACTCTAATTTTATATCAATATGGTCAATTTATCTGTTATTTTAGTGGGTTGAACTTTTTCTCTTGTAATAGTTTATGGTTTATGTTAGTTTACATGATCTTGGACCTGATTTTTCGTCCTACACCCACCTCGGTTCCCTCCCCCTCTGTAATAATAACATCAAAAATAATGGATAGATGATTTATCCAGCCATGTTCATAATGCCCAAATGTTCCATAGAACTAAGTTGCAGGTAACATCACTCCACAGGCATTTTTTGTAAGAAAATCATATAGGTCCACATGGATTTGTCATGGGTAAAGCAATGATTCCTACCTTGTCACTGTCCACTGTGTTTTGGGAGGTGCGGGATGCTATAGAGATTGTGTCTGGCTGGCTGCTGGCGTCACCCTGACTGTCTGCATCTTCAGTGTTTTCCCTGAACAAGTCACAGAAAATAAAATCATACATTTTATAAATACGGTAACATGGGACGAGAATGCCAACAGCAACAAAAGTAGTGTAGTAACATGGATTTAAATTAGAATATGTCTTTACCAGTTTTAGAGCATTACTGTTTTGTCCCTACCTATTTTTTTAGTGTTATACGAAGTGTCATTCTAATAAGCTCTACAAATAGTGACAGGATGTCTTTATAATAAGTTGGTAACTTGGGTGTTTTGTTGGAATTAATTCAGTTTATTGTTTGGAGAAAGAGAAGGCAAGATGAATAAAACATGTACTGGACATATTACAGGTAAATTTAATTATATCAGCAAGAAAACAAAATATGGATGCTTTAACAAGTCAACCCCAAATATAAATCCAAAATAACTCTAGACTGGTTTCTAAAAACTGCAGGTGAAGGTGCTTGCATGGCCAGCCAGTCTTCTTGCTGAAATCCCATTAATAATTAATAGATGATTTTGAAATAGCAAGGCAGTCAGAAACATTCTTGTAACCTTAAGGAATTAAAGAGTATTTGCCAAGAAGAATGAGTAAAACCTGAACCACAGTGCTGCAAGAAAAATTTTTTTCTACTATCTCGAAGCTGAGATAACGGCTGTGCAACAAGTACTATTGTTTGTCATTTTTAAATCACTCTTAATTTGTTAAATACAAATCTTGTTAATCTTTACAAATACATTGTGTGTATGTTTAAAGTTGCTACACCAACAAGGCATAACATTATGAGCACTGACAGGTGACGTGAATAACACTGATTATCTCTTCATCACGGCACCTTTTAGTGGGTGGGATATATTAGGCGGCAAGTGAACATTTTATCCTCAGAGTTGATGTGTTAGAAGCAGGAAAAATGGGCAGCGTAAGGATTTGAGCGAGTTTGACAAGGGCCAAATTGTGATGGCTAGACAACTGGGTCAGAGCATCTCCAAAACTGCAGCTCTTGTGGGGTGTTCCCAGTCTGCAGTGGTCATTATCTATCAAAAGGGGTCCAAGGAAGGAACAGTGGTAAACCGGCGACAGGGTCATGGGCGGCCAAGGCTCATTAATGTACGTGGGGAGCGAAGGCTGGCTCGTATGGTCCGATCCAACAGACGAGCTACTGTAGCTCTAATTGCTGAGGAAGGTAATGCTGGTTCTGATAGAAAAGTGTCAGAATACACAGTGCATCACAGTTGCAGGGCTCTTTTGGCAGCAAAAGGGGGACCAACACTATATTAGGAAAGTGTTCATAATGTTATGCCTGATCGGTGTATATGCACTGGAAATATGATGACTATAAAAACCAAAAGTGGTTGAGTCCTAATTTCTCCTCACTGTATGTTTAGTTATCTTTACATGTTATGTATTTACTGCCTAAATCAATAATTCTCTTTTAGTGAATTAACTGAAGTGTTTTAAGGATTTACAGGTTTTAGCTGGAGTTTTATTCAGGGTAAAGACAGGGGTGTTACGGTGTCCACTGGGCTAACTTAATACAATTCATAACATAGTAAAGGTTCCACAGAAACAATGTAACAATGTTAACATTAATAACTTCACTCGACCTTATGTTTCATAGAGAAATGCTCCATAAAAAATACAGTTGTGCTGATAAATGCAGGGTTAAACTGAAACATGAAAGTTTGAAATTTTTGGAATGCATTACCATGTCATTTACAAATTTGGACTAAATCTGCATTAAAAATAATTGTTAAAAATAGCTAAAAGCTTAAAGGTATGATCTTTTGTACCTCTTGTTAATGCTGCGCTGTCTGGATGGAGTTTTGGGTAGATGGATAGGCTCCTTTAGTGCCCCTTTCAGGTGCACTGTTCTCTCCTGAATTACCTCCCGGATGTTCCTGATCCACTCCTGCTTCACCTCCATACTAGATGCCTGTGAGCAGTGTTAGTCAAAATTAAGCCCATTTGAGGATGAAACACTATATCATAGAGTGAACATACTGTACATGGTCTGTGCTCTAAACACAATTACAATAGAAGGTCTACCTTAAGAATGGTTTTGCTGTCTGATGTTGGGGTGCGTCCGGCCCAAAGGGCAAATTTACATGGGTCTCCTTCAATGTGTTCCGTCACTCCCAACTCTGAGGTCTGCAAAAACATAGAAATAACATTAGATTCATAACATTTAGAAATTTTTTATGCAAAGCAACATTGCGACCAAATATGATGTATGTATGATGTAGTAAGGGGCCCAAGACTGGCAACTTGTTGGCCTTCTAATCTTAGTCCTGTACCTAACCAATAAGTTACCAATGCCCATTTAAGGCTGTTGGCTGCTCGTGGTGTACTAAGTACTAATTTTTATTTGTTTTTTTTTGTATTTTGTTTCTGCATTTTCTCACCATTTTCTCCCGACTTTTAGCGCGTCCAATTGCCCAATTGCGTCATGCTTCCTCTTCTCTAATTACGACCCCCGCTCTGATTTGAGAAAAACTAAGCTAACCCACGCCCCCTCCGACACGTGGGCAGCAGCCGTATGCATTTTTTCACCTGCACTAGGTGAGTGCTAATGCGAATCAGCACTGTGTAAGGAGAGACACATCCTGATCAACGCACTCTTTCCCTGTCTCTGTGCAGTGGCCATTAACCAGCCAGCAGAGGTCGTAGTTGCATCAGTTATGAGAGAGTCCCTATCCACCTAATACCCCACCCCTATATGAACAACAGGCCAATCGTTGTTCATGTGGCCGCTCAGCCCAGACAGCAGGCAGAGCTGAGACTCGATACAACGTATTTGAGATCCCAGCTCTGGTGTGCCAGTGTGTTTTTACTGCTGCGCCACCTGAGTGGCCTAAGTACTAATCTTTAATACAATTTTAAATGTTGAAGTGGCTAGTTGAAGATGGAATTATACTAAAAGAATACATTATCAACTTAAGTGGAAAAAAATGGTAGTTTTTTATTTAATACACTTGCTAATTTACATCTAATGTCTTGTACTTGTAAGTATTTGGGCACAACTTATTAACATTAGTACTTAGTTGCAACATTATTGTTAGCAATTATACAGTAGCTTTGAAATACAGCATTGTCCAATTTGTGCCCATTTTCATCGGCAAACTGCTTCAGTTCAATGTGATCTCTCTGATGTCCCTTCACTTATGTGAGAGAAAAATGTTAATTTACACGAGAAGTATTAATACATAATGAATTACTACTTAGAACATATAGATATGCTAAGTGCATGATTGCCTGTAGTCATATTCCAATATTCCAAGAACACTGCTACAATAAAATGTTACTGGATGTGTACATGGTGTATGTAATAAGAAGTGTGTCAACTGTATTGTATGACCTCCAAAACCAAGTTCTAGCTGGTTCAGACCAGTTCCTATGTTCTAGTTAAGAAATCTCTGTTAACGGTGGAATCTTCTACTGTCCTACAGGGACACCGACAAGTATATAAGGGGGATTTTTCCCCCCCGCGTTATCGCATTGAGTGTCCGTGTGAAACTCTGTCTGTGTGGTGCTTCTCTGCAGACAAGATTAACTCTTTTCTACTCATAATCCAGTCTCTGAGGTATTTCATTAAGAGTTTGTCCACCACACCTACTTAAAAATAAGCCTAGCGTAGTCACACCAGGTTTTGGTTGTGAAACTCAAACAAACTGCATTAATCTCAATGGGATTTGTGGCAATTGCTTCACATTATAACACAGTAGAACCACAATGACAGAATGCTTACTATTACAATGTATGACTGTAACAGACAGAAATCTGCATTCAAGTCATTCTATTGAGGTATTCCAAATTTTAGATTTATTGTGGCCTAAACAATTATGTAATATCACAAAATATTCAACCCAGTCACTTCATACCAGTAATTTACTCTTATAAACGTATTTGGTGCGTCCGGAGGAGTCCTTTATCTCTTTGCTGAAGACGAGGGAGATCTCAAAGAGAAAGAGGTGACGATCTCGTCCCTTGCGGATCAGAGATTTTGGGTCCCACACTTGGAACGTGTCCTGTAGGATCAGCTCGCCCTGAACAGCCAGGTTCTCATCAAATCCTAAAACCCAAAAGCAGAACAAGTGGGTATCATTTATATATAGTCATGAACAAATATAGGATATTGTTAACTGCATTAAACTGACTGGATTACATCTCTGTGAAGGTGCTAGTGTAGGTTAACAATTTAGCCATGTCATGTTGCTAATTGGGTTGGACTTATAACCCATTGTTCCCACTATGTTCCTTCCACTATGTAAAAAGGTGCTCGGGTGGTGCAGCAGTAATAGCATAGTGGTAGAGATACTGGACCAGTGATAAAAAGGTTACCGGTTTAAGCCACACCACTGCCAATTTGGCACTGTTGGGCCCCTGACCATAGTTGCTTAAACTGTATAACAGTTGTGGCTTAGCGGTTAAGGTGCTGGACTAGTAATTAGAAGGTTGCTGGTTCAAGCCTCACCACTGCCAGGTTGCCGCTGTTGGGCTCTTGAACAAGGCCCTTAATTGCTCAGATTGTATACTGTCACAGTGCTGCAAGTCGCTTTGGATAAAGCTGTCTGCGGTAGCCCTCTATCGCTGGTATACTAAGTTTTGAATCCTTAATGGTGCTATTGGCTGGTCGGGCGTCAGTGTTACTGCGTTGAACCTAGTGATCACTATAGCTTTAATGATTTTGTACTATGTCAATGATATAAACTGTAACTTAATTTTATAGTAATCACAAAAAGCAGTGTTTGATCTAGTGAAAAAACACTTTAAATAAGCTATAGCCATGGACATTCTTGAGGACGGTGTAATATTTTTGGGCGGCGATTGCACAGAAATACTGGTAGGCACTTACCCTCCAGCATGCTTACGTGCATGGCATCGTTGGCTCTCTTAGGTACACTTAACATCACCTCCAGACCTTCCTTAATCTCCCCTTTACCCTCTTCACAACATGTGAGCAACTCCTGTTAGCACAGCACAATAAACACAAACCTTTCTAAATATGTTCTAACAAAATAATTACCGTAAATGTAATGGTGATGACAAGTATTATTAACCTTAAGCAGCAGTTGGTACTTGGTGATTCTTTGTACAGGTTTGATGAGGTAGGAGGAAATTGAGTTGACCAGCCCGTGTCTTTTCTGGATCTCCTACAAATATGCCATACAAGCAACTTTAAATAAGGAGCATAAACATCTGGGAACATACATAACCTTTGGAAAGGCATGTTTATTTATTTAAACCAGCTTTAAACCAGTTAAACAAGCAAAATAATGTAAAGTGCTTTCACTTTTTCACTTTTAGCATCATAAGAAATATTTACATTTCCTTTCAAAAATATTGGCTGGAAAAACCCCTGGAAATTTTTTTTAACATGCTAAGCTTGTTGACACCTTCATTTAGCACCTGGCCAAAAAAATAGGTTGCACAGAAAAATAATAATAATTAAATAAACAGACACATAATCATGGAATGAACATGTACCTGAATGCCCCAATGTGGAGGCTTTATGTTACCTGTAAGCCACAGTGGGACCAGATTGCCATTATTTTCATTAATTATGTTTCATTTTGTTTTTCGTTTTGATGCATTGTTTGTGTTGTCTGGATCGCGGGAAAAATCATGGACAAAATGTGGGTCGCTTGAGAAAAACGCTGATTGTCAGCTGATTGGAAATGAACACAGATCACAGAAAGCTCTCTGCTGCCATCTAACCTCACACTAGGCAGCATTCAAAAATGTAAAACAAGTCTTTCTAAAAACAAGAAAGGAAAGAGGTAACTTACATCAAAGAAGCGTCCAGCCTGACCCTGGATCAGCTGGCTAGAGTCTGGCTTGTTTTTGCAGTAGGTGACATACATATGGAAGTTATCAGCCTATAAAACAAAAATCAAATCATACCATGTTAGCATTAGCCTTCCTAAACATATTTTGAATAAGCTTTGGTTTGGTTAAAATTTTAAACACCTCAGTGCAGAGAGTTATATGTCTTTTAAATTTGTGACATTTTGCTTTGTTACTGATTATAAATGACTACAGTTGCAGAGGTCTTCATGCCCATATTTAAGCAGGATGTACATTGCAGATGGCGGTCATGCCAAATGTAAATATACACCACCATATGAAAAGGCTAAGTAGCTGTATTTATATTCGAATATTTGAAGCCCCACAATAAACTAAAATAACTTAAACGTTTCAAGTTTTGGGGATGAAGAAGTATATTTTTTATTTATTTTTATTTATTCTAACATCATGTTTTACACACTTTTGGTTACAATTATGACAGGAACGGTAGTTACTGGTTACACAATATTAATCAATTCAAGTCTTTAATATCAAGCACAGTCATGGACAATTTTATATCTCCAGTGGGAGATGTGGGAGGAAACCGGAGTTCCCGGAGGAAACCCATGCAGACACAGGGAGAACATGCAAACTTTACACAGAAAGGACCGGGACCGCTACACCTGGGAATCAAACCCAGGACTTTCTAGCTGTGAGGCGACAGTGCTACCCGGTTAAAATCCCAAGACTGCCATGCCGTACATTTCCCTTACAAGGTTATGTATATTTTTAATTTGTACTGCATATATGCACAAACTCATAAGGGGAAAAACTTGACACGTTAGAACATTAGGGTGAGAACTAATAGGACGGCAGGGGAGACAAAGCAAACATAAACAAACATGAGTTTTGGTGTCACCATAAAAAAAATGTATCTAAAGCGACTTACAATTATAACTGAACACATTGAGCATTTAAGGGTTTAGGGCCTTGCTCAGGGGCCCAGCAGTGGCAACTTAGTTGTAATGGGCCTTGAACAAGCAACCTTCTGATTATTAATCCAGTACTTTAACCACTAAACTACCACTGCACTATGCAGTGGTAGATGAAACATTACTAATGCTTTTACAATTACCTTTTGTGTGCAGCTTATTTCTGAATCACAATCATGTTAACATTTTTCAAAAAAAAAAAAATATTTTTTTTTAAAAGGTAAAAGCAGTTAAAAGTAAGCAATGCTTCCTTCCACTCGGAAAGCAGGACCAATCAGCACCTAACTTTCAGCCAAAGGATGACATATGACATTGTCTGCACCCAAGATTTTATTCTTTGCTAAGCAGGAGCCACTATTACAAATTTTAACAGTTTAAATGTAACACCCTGGCCTAAAAAAGAAGAAAGAGTCTGTGCCACAAATACAGGGTGTCCCTAAAGTCTGGACACATAGGAAATATCACTAACTATATGTTTACTAAAATACACACATACATATTGCATCACAAATAGTGGAAAACACATTGAAGATGTAATTGATTATTATTAATGAAATGAAATGTTGTTGAAAGTTGTATTGAAATTCATTGAAAATAATAATAATAATAATTTTGCCTATGTGTCCAGACTTTAGAGACACCCTGTAGTACCACATGTTTTAAGAAAAGCTGCCGCAAAACCAAGCATTTGAGTTTACAACAATTATCAAAAATGAAGCAACTTTGTGGTGGGACTGGGTTTTATGTAATTAAGTAGCTTCTTACCCATGTGACAAAACAGTGGCCCACATCCTCAGGAAGCTGTTCATAATTCTCCAGTTCTTTCAGAAAAATACTACAAAAACAACATCTATTCACTTACAGCAGCATCAAACAGAATTATGTAACAACACCACAATACTTGCAATCCGGTATAAACTGAGAAATGGCCGCTCAGGTGGCACAGCGGTAAAATATGCTAGCACACCAGAGCTGGGTTTTTGAATACATCGTATCGAAACTCAGCTCTAACACCCGGCTGGGCTGGGCGGCTGCATGAACAACGATTGGCTGTTGTTTATAGGGTTAGGGGCAAGCCGGATCATGAGTCCTCATAACTGGTGCAATTACGCCTGCACAGGGCTGGGAAATAATGCTGATCAGGGTGTGGCTCTCCGTGCACAGTGCTGATCGGTATATATGAACTCGACTCGTGCAGGTGAAAAATTCAGTCTGTAATGAGCACGTGTCGAGGGGCCGTGTGTCAGTGAGAAGTGTCCTCAGTCAGCGGTGGAGCGTTGAATCAGTGGAGGATGCAATCAGGGCAATTGGACACGACTAGATTAGGGGAGAAAATTGGGGGAAAAGGTTGAAAAAAATAGAAATAAAACCCAAAAAAACTGAGAAATGTACTTGTTATGAAAATCGTAGATCTCCTGAATATTTCCAAAAATGACGTGCTCCTTATTGGCAATTCCTTGTGGGATCTCGTCCATGCCACTCGTCATCTCCCACATGAACGTCTGTAGAAACATAGAGACCAGATGCATGATATTTTATGCAGATGCAAATGTTACATAGTGGTATAACACTGGTGCATTGACAAGCTGATCAAGTATTAAACATATTTTCTTGCCCAATAGCAATTTTTGAGGCCAGATGTGAAAGTGTCTGTGTCAGTATGAGTGGTGTGGTAAATAAATAATTGATAAATTCATAAATAATGGCTGACATTCTGTAAACACATTGCTAACAGGTGTATAATAAATCAGTTATATAAAATGAATACAATGCTTTTAAACTTGTAGCAAAAGTGTGCGGTATATGCTTTTTTTTTTTACTTATACTGTACACTGATCAGGCATAACATTAAAACCACCTTGTTTCTACACTCTGTCCATTTTATCAGCTCCACTTACCATATAGAAGCACTTTGTAGTTCTACAATTATTGACTGTAGTCCATCTGTTTCTCTACATACTTTTTTAGCCTGCTTTCACCCTGTTCTTCAATGGTCAGGACCCCCACAGGACCACTACAGAGCAGGTATTATGTAGGTGGTGGATGACTCTCAGCACTGCAGTGACACTGGCGGTGTGTTAGTGTGTGTTGTGCTGGTATGAGTGGATCAGACACAGCAGCGCTGCTGGCATTATTAAATACCGTGTCCACTCACACTCTATAAGATACTCCTACCTAGTTGGTCCACCTTGTAGATGTAAAGTCAGAGATGATCGCTCATCTATTGCTGCTGTTTGAGTTGGTCATCTTCTAGACCTTCATCAGTGGTTACAGGACGCTGCCCACGGGGTGCTGTTGGCTGGATATTTTGGTTGGTGGACTATTCTCAGTCCAGCAGGGACAGTAAAGTGTCTAAAAACTCCAGCAGCATTGCTGTGTCTGATCAACTCATACCAGCACAACACTAACACACCACCACCATGTCAGTGTCACTGCAGTGCTGAGAATGATCCACCATCCAAATAATACCTACTCTGTAGTGGTCCTGGGAGAGTCCTGACCATTGAAGAACAGGGTGAAAGCAGGCTAAAAAAGCCTATATGGTAAGTGGAGCTGATAAAATGGACAGTGAGTGTAGAAACAAGGAGGTGGTTTTAATGTTATGGCTGATCAGTGTATGTAAGTAGAACAGTTTAGACTAAAACCCACTTCTAAGCATTCCTGCAGATCTCTGACGTAAGCTCGCTCAGTTTGCAGCAGCTCAGCCATGATGTACCTGCAGGATAAAAAGAAACTTTAGTAAATTACACTGAACAGGAGTCTAAGCTTTGAAATATTGATCAAACAGAATTTTTTCCAAGAACCTTCACTGCTCACAAATTGGATGTAATGTGCTGGAGTGAATCCATACAATAAAAAAACTCTTAGAAATCAGCTTTTAAAAGACAGCTTTAAATCCTTTCAGTTTTTTGGCTCTTACTCTTTCTTCCTGGCAGATTTCTTCTTTTCTTCATTAACTTCATTGTTGGGGTCATTGAGGTTGACTTCTGGGTCGGTGTGAGTCAGGCTGGCAGGGATAATATCCAACTCTAGATCTTTATTGTCCTGTCAGACAACAAAAAACTTAAGTTACTATTATTACTATTATACTAATAAATAGCTTGTGATCACATGGTAAAAATTTAAGTTACAAGTTTACCATGTTTTAAGGCATTGTTCTGCTGAAACATCAAAGTAAGATTCAGGAATTTTTTTTAAAGGCATTTTCTCCCATTTTCTCCCAATTTAGCGTAGTCAATTTGTCTTCCGGGCGGCACGGTGGCTCGGTGTTTAGCACTGTCGCCTCACAGCAAGAAGGTCCTGGGTTCGATCCCCAGGCGGGGCGGTCCAGGTCCTTTCTGTCCGGAGTTTGCATGTTCTTCCCGTGTCTGAGTGGGTTTCCTCCGGGAGCTCCGGTTTCCTCCCACAGTCCAAAAACATGCAGTCAGGTTAATTGGAGACACTAAATTGCCCTTTAAGTGAATGGGTGTGTGTGTGTGTGTGTGTGTGTGTGTGTGTGTGTGTGTGTCTGCCCTGCGATGGACTGGTGTCTCGTCCAGGGTGTTACTGTGTGCCTTGCACCCATTGAAAAGCTGGCATAGCCCATCCACCACCACCACCTTGCAGTCGAGGTGGGTATATTGATGCTTTGAAACCTTTTTCACCCATGCATTCTGCACAGGTGCCTCTCTATCTGCCAATCAGGGTCCTTACACAGCAGACCCCACCCACATAGTTCAGTTGTCCCCCGCCTAGCAGAACCGTGTCTGCTGCAGGCACTGCCAATTATGCCCGCTAGATGGTGCCCAGCCGACCGGTGGCAACACAGAGTTTCGAACCAAGGAGTTCAGAATCTCTGCGCTGGTGTGCTAGCGGGATATTCCACTGCGCCACCTGTGTGCCCAAGGTTCAGGAATTTTAAAGTAATATTACATCATTATTTAATTTACTTTATAGGGCTGGGTGATATGACTAAAAAACTCATATCTCTATATGCTTTTGAGCAGTAGCGATATGCAATACGACACGATGTAATGTAAACTTAACAAAGTACAATGGCAGACCACTGTATAAGCAAAAATCCCCAAAAAGTTTAATATTTAATAATGCTTTGCCATCGTTGCAAAATGAAAGCGCATGGTAAACAGCAGCACCGTGACCCAGATCAACCACACAGCAGCATAAAATCATAACCACTGCTTACCTAAGCTTGTCTTCTTCAAATTCAGACCAAATCTATATCAGTGTGTTGTTCCATTAGGGATATAATCCATTTTTTTATGTTTTCCTGAATATTTCCAGAATATATATTCATATCCAACGAACAATTTATTCTCTCGGCTTTTGAGGTAAAAAGCTGAAACTGGTAATTTGTTAACTAAGCTGTCACTTAAACTGTATCTCTACAACCAATAAAGAGAAAGTTTTTCATTGCCAGGTCACCCGAATGATGCACATTGGAGAAATAAACAAATAGCATATCTCGGAAGCTATGATTGGTTTATACAGCTGTTTTTCAAGGCCCGAACCATGACTGATTCAATGTTAGAAATGCGCACTGATCCATGGAGTCGAGCAAAACAAACGAATCTTTATCATAGATAAGAGCACAGCTCCCTGAATCAATTCCTATGAATAAGTCGTTTCTGACTTGTTTTTATTGATCATGCGCGAAACGTTTTTGTGCTCTGTTTTAAACATTCTCAAATGGTAACCTGTGTATCCTAGGCATACTCGATATAACAAATATGGTCATTTTAAGTGTCATGTAAAAAGTAATATCGAATATACAGATATTTGCGATATACCGCCCAGCCCTCGCTGATATCAAACTGGCCCATAGCATTATACCTCCGTGTTTACTTTTACAGCATTAGCAAATGCTTTTATCCAAAGTGACTTACAATTGTGATGAATACAGTCTAAGCAATTAAGGGTTATAGACTATGCTGAAGGGCCCAACACTAGAAACTCGAACCAGCAACCTTTCAATTACTAGTCTAGTACATTAACCGCTGAGCTACCACTGTCCATACCAAGTATGGTAAGAAATCAAACAAATTTTGATACTTTGTCCAGCCCCTGTATTTTTGGGTCACATTAGCATTTTGAAGCTAATTATTTGTGTACATGTGCTCACCTCGGAGCAGAGGCCCAGAGCTCGGTCCAGACTGGAGCGATAGTGGCCCATGCGCTGAGAGAAGTCCCGGTATCGCCGATCCACTGTAGACACCCACCGTTTCAGCTCAGTCACGTGCACATGACCCTTCTCTACCAGACTGCCTGCTAGCTGGATCAACAGCTTCACTTTTTCCTGGGTTTGCTGCAGGTGAGATTAGACTCATTTTAGGGAACTGGGTGGAACAGTGTAAAATGCAAAAAATTATATCACAATTATATATTATGCTTTTAGAATATTATTGTGAAAAGGCCTCATCCAAAAAATCTAAAGCAAAACTCAGAAATACTTGTGCATTGTTTACTTGAGTGATGAGCCGTACTTAGTACAGTGGCAATCTTTTGTATGTAATACCTACATAAACCCAAAAGGTCAAGAGGTACAATATTTCACTTTAAATAATCACGCACAATCATGCACAGTGGAGATTTCTCTAAGACTGCAAGGGAAGCTCAGCTTCCCCTAAAATGTCAAAAATTAAATGGTCAAATATGTACAGTTGTGTTAACATTTCATTGACTACAAATGCGTTAGAACACTTTCATCTCGAAGACGAGTTCGTTCAGAATCAGCTACTTATCACAAATCAGCTACTTATAACTTAACTCATACGTTCCCGGAGCGTCAATGCATTTAGACGCTGAGCGTCTCTTTGCTTCTATGGGGCAGCATGGGCGGGACTTCGAAACTCGCCGGTCATTGGATAAATGCCACGATTTTGTTCCGCCCCCGGACGCTGAGCGTCTCTGGGGGTGAATGGGGCTGTGGGCGGGTCTGGACGCTGAGCTTCTGCAAGATGATTGGAGGATCAGCGAGTGAAGTCGGAAGACAAACTGCAACCCATTTCATGCCATTTTCTTGAAAACTAACAAAGGGGAGAATTTATACATTTATATATAAATAAATTAACAAATTTTATGATGTAAGCCGACAATGAGCTTCCCCTCTTTGAAAGACCAGCAGCCTCCACTGCTCATGCAGTACGTTGCAGTGTGTTACCTCATGCACGTCTTTTACCAAACACTGCAGTGTGACTGTTTAAGAAAGTTTATTTAAGTAGTAATCTGTTAAAGAAGTAAATCATCACTCTACCTTTGCAGAAAGACGAAATTCCTCATATTCTTTGAGTAGTTCCTGAGTTTTTTCTGTGGTTTCACCTGGAGATGAATGTGTTGATAAATACTGCTCACCTTTGTCCTGCAGCCAGTCTAGTGCCTGAAAGAAGGAGGGAGTTTATTGTGGGTTTTCTAAAAAAAAATGACAATCTGCTGTACTGTGCACAGTGAAAACCATATGAAATTCCATGTCACGTCTTTGAGCTTAAGTGAAAAGGAAACGTATCGTTGCCTGACAAGTCAAGCTTTTAAGAATGAATAGACATTGTGTTTCTCAAGCAAAAGAAAAACATACTACCCTAATTGTTAGCAACATAAAGTGCAAAATCTCGGGTATGTCATGGTATGGAGTTGTATTAGTGCCCATACCATGGGTAGCATGCAAATCTGTGAGTGTACCTTTACCATACACGAGGGATCTTCAAAAAGTTTCCCACTTTTATATTTTCATTGGAGACGGTGAGGGTGGGAGGAGTAGTAATGGGTCGTGTCTGAGAGACTGAGAGAGAGCTTATAGTCAGGATTTAGCGTCATCTGATTTCCACTTTTTGGGACGCTTAAAGAAGCTTTAAGGGGAAGAGGATTTTCATGTGATGATGTGAAAGCAGTGGTGCATCAGTGGCTACAGGCTCAACCAATAAATTTTTTGCTGATGGCATTAAAAAGTTGGTACAACACTGGGAAAAATGCACCAGAAGGTGACTATGTAGAAAAGTGATGTCATTTGTTCTTGAAATTCTTAATAAATAGAGTTTTTAAAAAGTGCGGAAACTTTTTGAAGAACTCTCGTAAAATGTATGTGCTGCCTTACAAACAACGTATATTTGGCCAGACTACACTATATGGCTAAACGTACAGTATTTAGACACCTGACCATAAACTTCTTGGACATCCCATAAGAGAGAGTGACCTCTATGTGATCTTTTTAGCTATAACAACAGCCACTCTTCTGAGAAAGCTTCTCACAGGACTTTAAATTACGTCTGTGGGAATTTGTGCTCAATTATTTAAAAAAGATGTACAGTATATGGCTTAGCACTAGTGTTGGTCAAGAAAGCCTCGATTGATGTTCCAGTTCATTTCAAAGCTGTTCAGTAGGGCTTAGGTCAGCGCTATGTACAGATCACTGGAGTTTCCAAGCTTTTCTTTGTATGTTGAAAGAACTTGCTGTGGAACAGAAAACCTTCCCTAAACTGTTGATGCATAGTAGGGAGCATATAATTACCTGTACATAATTGATTTATAGTGGCTGAAACACATGCATTCAAAGTATAGAAGAGGTCTCCCAGTACTTTTGTCCATATTGTGCATCTCTGGAACAAAGATTCTAGAAGTGTGGTCCTTCTTATGTGCTGAGGCTCTCTGTATAATTTACTGCTGGCTGGAGTAACAATGCACTCTGGCTTATTTACACATGTCACATAAGACACATGCTAGCCTGTGATCCTCTTTGGCCAGCAGTCAGAGGTCGCCAAAGTTTACAGGATAAATGAGAATATCAAATATCGTCTGCAAGCTGTAGCCTAGTGGTTAAGGTACTGGGCTAGTAATCAGAAGGCTGCTGGTTTGAGCCATACCACTACCAGGTTGTTGCTGTTGGGCCCTTGAGCAAGGCCCATTACCTTTAATTGCTCAGACTGTATACTGTAACTGTAATGTAAGTCGCTTTGGATAAAGGCGTCTGCTAAATGCTGAAAATGTAAATGTAAATTGGCTGGAAAGGACACACACACACACCTGTTTAACGTGGCGTTCAAACAGCACATACTGCTGACACTGGTCCAGCCGCTTCTTCTTTTGTGTCCAGAAATGCAAGACGAGATTCTCTCTCTGCAGCAGCTCACTTAGGATGGCTATCACAATACACACATACACATCAAACACTTGGCCAAATAAAGACATAAATATCTGTACAGTGTGCTGAAACATCTCGGACAAGCTTTGGTGACCAACCTTTGACTTGTGTCTCAGGTGCTCGGTTATGGCTGGTGACCCCTGACATGCTGACGTTATTGCGGTGGATGTACTTCAAGAAGACCTCAGCATTTCGGCGGGCTAGAGTGCAGGCCTGCATGCAAAACGACAGTATGTTTATATACTCAGTACAGAAGTGTGTATTAATTACAGTGCATGTGACTTTCGGTCTTGTTATTTCTTGCTACCCTCTGACATTGAGGCAGAAATCACAATCTATCAGACGTGGCTTGATTAATTTGTAGGATATATCTCAAACACTAGGGTTATAAAGTATGGTGTTTAAAGGAGGGCTCAAAATATCCATTCATTCACTCAGTGTCTGTTTTACCACCACCTTATCCTATTGAGGTCAGCAGTGGGTTCGATTAACTGGGCGAATCACCCTGGTCAGGCCACCAGTCCATCACAGGGCAAATACCCACATACACACTCATATCTAGGGGACTTTAGTATTGCCAATTAACCTGCCTGCATGTCTTTCGACTGTGAGAGGAAACCGGAGCACCCAGAGGAAATCCATGTAGACACAGGGAGAACACGCAAACTCCACACAGAAAGGACCCAGACCACTCCATCTGTGACTCAAACCCAGAATCTTCTTGCTGTGAGGCGACAATGCTAGCCACTGTGCCACCCTTCAAAGTATCCAGTGCCCTCAATTTACAAGGCTTTATTTTATCAGAGTTAAACCCTTTGTTCTCAGGGTCCATGTTTCCTAAGGAAATGTTGTATTCTCAAGGGTCCCATGTTTCCCTTAAGCCTTTTGTCCCTAGGGTCCTTTGTTTATAGGGTTGTATGCTTTCTAGACCAGTTTAAATTCTCAGTACCCTGTTTTTCTAAAGTCTTATGTACCCAGTGCCCTGTGTATTAGGGTTCTGTTTTCAGCCTTTATGTTTCCAGTGTTCTACATTTTTAGTGCCCTATTTTCTTGGTGTCCAGTGTCCTATGGTCTCGGGGTCTTATTTATAAGGGCGCTGTGTCCCAGATGGCCCTTATTTACCAGCATCCAGTGTTTTTAAAGCCCTGTGTGTTTAGTGTTCCTTGATTGTAAAGCCTTTACATAAATTCTACACTTGGAATTTATTTTACTGTGCTGCAGAAAGAATTTTTAACTGTAGTAGTGATTGCTCCTGGCGTGTTGCCATTCCCAAACAGAGCCAGGTGTATTTAAACATATGCACTGTGTGTATATGAACATGATACTCTATAATGTGTGTAAAACCTTTAAGAAGGCCTCCTTCTGCTCCAGGTGTTTGCTGATGAGCGGGGACACGTGGTCCGTGTCTGACGTGGAACCGAGTTTGTCGTGCGCCCCGCACCAGTCCTCCTCCCTCCTGTACTCCTGCTCCAGACTCTCTAACACATTACACACCTGAACATCACACACACACACAGCCCAACACATCACAGAAAGTAGGAATAATTGAATTGTTTTACAAAAATAATTGAAGTATAATTGAATTGTTGATTCACTTTTTTTCATGTTGATTGGCTTTGCAATTTTTAGGTCAAAAAATGTGAACAAATCTTTGCTAATTGAAGCTGGTTTTAGCAGATGTAGGTATTGATGTAGGTACATAGAGTATGTATTGTTCTCTGAATAAATAAATAACTTGGTGTCTAGGGAATAACGCAAGAAGTATTTTAAGGTTTAGGAAAAGTAGATACTTGAAATAGTAATCTTTGTTTTCTAACTGTTGCGATACTGAAGGAGTAAAATATGAGAGCAGTTTAGGTCCACTGTTAAGTTGTGAAGTTGACATATTATGGTCGAAGGGTATGCAACAGAAAGGTAGCAATTGTGTTAAATTGAGGGACACTGAGGATAAAGTTAAACTTTATATTATATCAGTTTTACATCTTGAAACAGTGTTCATGAAGTATTATGACTGTTCTCAAAATATTACAACTTTACACTTAAAGTCAAATATAAAGTGGCCTTCTAGTGACATCTTAATACACAGTCATTTAGGCAGTTTTTTTAGAGGGACACAGAGGGCCAAGGTTTAAGAGTCATGGTTGGCTACTGCTACAAAGTATGTCAAAATAGTGTGCTAAAAATAGTGTCTTTAGTACTAAGTCACTTTGTATTAAACATTTTGCAATCAGACACAGCCTTTTTGCCTCAGCCTTAGGAAACTTAGCATGCCAGGTCACAAGTGCAGTTTCACTTGAATCTTGAGTTAAATTATCAAGTTCTTATCAGTATCTTAATGTTTTAGAATATACCACACTATACTAAACTATCCGCTATCAGTTTAACATCCCTTTGTAGATTTGTATGCTTTATACATGGATTTATATCATTTTTTATTTATTTATGCATTTTCTCCCCTTTTTCTCCCCCTTTAGAATGTCCAGTTGCCCAATTTGCATCAAGCCTCCTCTCTGCCTCTGCCGATCCCTGCCCTGACCGAGGAGATCGAAGCTAACCCACACCCCCTCCGACACGTGAGCAGCAAGCCGTATGCATCTTGCCACCCACACATTGGTGAGTGTGGCACCACCTAGTGTTGCGTGCGGAGTGACACACCCTAAGAGCACTCCTTCCTCGTCTCCGTGTAGGCACCTCTAATCAGCCAGCAGAGGTCTTAACTGCACCATTCTGACAGAGAGAGACCCACTTCCGACCTTAGTCCCGCCCATCTGAACAACAGGCCAATCGTTGTTCATATAGCCGCTCAGCCTCGGTCGGTAAGGCAGAGCTGGATTCGATACGACGTACTCAAGATCCAGCTCCGGATGCAGTGTGTGTTTTTACCGCTGCGCCACCTGAGCGGCGATTTATATCATTTATTTGATTTATTTATTAGTACCCAAATGTAACAGAGCAAACCAATATTAATACAATATTATTATATAATTAGCACAATAAAGAGGCTGGTAGCTTGATGAATGCACTCAATCTGTGCTCAATTTAAACAAAAAAAAAGTGACTTCTGCATTGTGATCAATTCAACCCAAAAACCCAAGTCATTGAAATGATCAATATTTATAATTATTAATAATGTAGTTCAAGGGCACTTATTGTGAAACATAAAGGAGTCAGTGTTTTCAGGAACATTGCACGAATTTGTTTCTTCTGTTGAAAATGCCTACATGCCCCACATAACCCACCTGTTCAGAGGTCTTATAGAAGGCCACAGAGGCATTGACAAGCTTGAGTCTGTCCTCCATTTTCAGCATGAGGGTCTGCCAGTGCAGCGCCACAGTCTCAGCGCAGGCTCGAACCGCATCCGGGTCGTAGTGACCCGCCTGCAGCATTACCTCCGCTCTCTGCTGCAGCTGTAAAGCACTTTGATGGGTCCTCTGAAGGGAATCTGCATGCAAAAGAGACTGGGGGGGGGGGGGGGGGGGGGGGTACACATAGTTAATGTGTCTACAGGAGTACACATAGTTAATGTGTACTCCTGTAGAAGTATGTCATATACAGTGCATCCGGAAAGTATTCACAGCACTGTACTTTTTCCACATTTTGTTATGCTACAGACTTATTCCAAAATGGGTGTAGCACTGTCGCCTCACAGCAAGAAGGTGCAGTGTTTGATCCCCAGGTGGGGCGGTCCGGGTCCTTTCTGTGTGGAGTCCCTGTGTCCACGTGGGTTTCTTACGGGTGCTCCGGTTTCCTCCCACAGTCCGAAGACATGCAAGTGAGGTGAATTGGAGATATTAAATTGTCCATGACTGTATTTGATATAACCTTGTGAACTGATGAATCTTGTGGCATGAGTAACTACCGTTTCTGTCATGAATGTAACCAAAGTGTGTAAAACATGACGTTAACATCCTAATAAACAAACAAACAAACAATTCCAAAATGGATTACATTCATTTTTTCCTTCAAAATTCTACACACACACAATACACCAAGTGAAAAAAGTAGCTTCCACTTTGTTATAATACCACTAACAATTGACTGTGGAATATTTAGTAGCGAGGAAATTTCACAACTGGACTTGTTGCACAGGTGGCCTCCTATCACGGTACCACGCTGGAATTCACTAAGCTCCTGAGAGCGACCCATTCTTTCACAAATGTTTGTAGAAGCAGTCTGCATGCCTAGGTGCTTGGTATTATACACCTGTGGCCATGGAAGTAATTGGAACACCTGAATTCAATGATTTGGATGGGTGAGTGAATACTTTTGGTAATTTATTGTATAAAGTCCTACTAATGAATGTAGCATGCTTTGTTAATGCAGTTTTTCCACTACCTTGTTTAACTACATAATAGAATGTTTCATTTTGTAGATGAGTCACCACTCTGGGCAGAATGACAACAACTTAATCCTAAAAGCCTCTATACGACTTCCTACTTCATCTTTACTATATTACTGCTTTCTTGGCATCCACATGATTCAGTCTATCTGCCACCTGTTTTATCAGCAAAATAAACACCGGTTTTCCAACCTACTACAAGTGTCTACACAAACAAAAACTACATTTATTTTCTTGGAATAACAAACCCTCGGCAGGGCAAAGTTTTTCCCATGCTGCCCTAATCCTTCCCAAACATTTTGTAGGGAGTATACATCAGTTTTATATTTACATTTAAATGAACAGAGCTTTCACATGTGTGAAGCTGTTACCTCGATGGCAAGCTGAAACTGCTCGTGTTCTCTCTGTAGTTGCTCTGCTTCAGATAAAGACCCGGCGTTCACCGTGCTGGCCGTGAGCATGGACTCACCGTTACGGATCCAGCCTAGCACCTGCACAGATGATACAATACAAGAGTCACATACAAGCTTTAGAATCATCAGTGTACAGAACATTTAAAAGAGTGCTATAAAAAAGTAATTGCACCTGCATACTTTCTGCATATATTTATTTCTGCTTTTATACATTTTGACACCCCAACGTTCTGTTCTTAAAGAAATCTTAATCCAAAACATTTTGTATTCCATGTATGCATTTTCCCCTTTTTCCTAGGCATTTCCAATTACCCAGGTTACATCTCTTCTCCACTGCTGCAGACTCCTACCCTGTTCGAGGAAGGCTGTACCTAATGCCTAGTTCACACTACATGATTTTTGCCCTGATTTACGCTCGCCGACAGGTAGCCACTAGATGTGGCAGCTTGGAGGCAACTCGGCGTTTGATCGGGGCTCAAAATCGGCTCTCGATCGCTGTGTGAACGGTTCAATGACTCGATCCGAGCGGCTCGTTGATTGCTCACAGGCTCAAGAAAAATATCTAGCATGTTAAATATCTGGACCTGTCTGCAACTCAAAATCATGTAGTGTGAAAGGTGTTGCAATCAGGTTTGTAATTGTTATGAATGCAAAATATATAAGGGAAACCCTGGGGGAGGAGTTGTAAATATGTGGAACAGGGCATAATATAGTTTATATCAAAAGACATCGGCACACACACAAGCTTTACAGTATTTGTGACTTCCACGCCAAACTATAATACTCACGCTGCATTGCAAAAAATATTTATTTGACTTCCAACTCTTTTTGTAGACAATCCCTGCTGGTCACGTAGCCAGATTCACTCAGATTCATTTATTTTTCTTACTTGCTTTTACGCTACACATAAGCGCTCAAACAACTTTGAACACTTGCTTCTTGCTGGCGTGCATTTTTGGACATGGTTTTATTACACCTCTTGTCACATCTTGTGTGTGTTTTTATGAAAAAGCATAGATAGACTCGTCTGAGATTCCTCCTGGTGATAGATGGTGTAGTGTGTGACCCCCTATCACCGATCAGTCGTGCAGTGAGTTTCACATATGTAGTGAGTCCATGCACTGTTCTTCAGCATCCCCTCTCTATGTAGGTGCCATCGACCAACCAGCAGAGTCCGTAATTACAGCTGTGATGAGGAATCCCTCTAAATGCTCCCACCCAGCGTTCATTAGCCAATTGTGTCGGCTGTCTGGACGCATGGTTGAGATTTGAATTTGCAAGCTGTAGATTTCAGCAGTTGTGGTCTAGCATGTTTTACCACCGCACCAAAAGATTTTTTTTATGCGGTCGTGTGGCCAAATGTATTGTGTGCATCTATCAGAGTCGCAGATCTAAACGTTCAGCTTTAAAGCTAAACATTTTACAATTAAATTAAAAATAAATCTTATGAATGAAATCAATTAAACACAACTTGGATTATTTTACTGGGGGTCACAAGAAGCCTCTCAAACATGGGGGTGGGGCATCCCTTATCTTTCTTGGTTCCTTCACCCCAGCATGTTTGAAAGCAAATCTATAACTTATGTGACATTAATTTGGATTAGTTTGTTTGTTTGTTTGTTTATTAGGATTTTAACGTCATGTTTTACACTTTTGGTTACATTCATGACAGGAGCGGTAGTTACTCATTACACAAGATTCATCAGTTCACAAGGTTATATCGAACACAGTCATGGCCAATTTTGTATCTCCAATTCACCTCACTTGCATGTCTTTGGACTGTGGGAGGAAACCGGAGCACCCAGAGTAAACCCACGCAGACACGGGGAGAACATACAAACTCCACACAGAAAGGACCCAGAGCGCCCCATCTGGGGATCGAACCCAGGACCTTCTTGCTGTGAGGCGACAGTGCTACCCACTTAGCCACCGTGCCGCCCATTGGATTAGTAAACACAGGCAGACATTTTCATCATTCAGCTAAAGTTGAAATGATTTTAAGAATACACTCAAAATATTACGGCCATAGCAACATCCTGATGTTAAAATGAGGGATGTTCATGATTTGGTAAAGTTATACTTTCATATGGGTTTCACAAATAAAATAATCCCCAATCTCCTGGCACATCAGCACCAGTTTGTTATTAGTGTAAGGATGCTAAAATGGCTTTGCAATAAACTGTGTTTGTTTAGAAGAATGTGCGCCACCGGTGCACTCGGCGTCTGCATCGTCACCAGTACTTCAACCGAGGCCCCAAAGCCTTATGGCATATGGACTCGTACAATAAACTAAAGCCGTATGGCATTGCTATAAATGGTTGCATTGACGGGTAGAGTCGTCATGTCATGTGGATGGTAGCGTACAATACAAACAACCACCCAAAAGTAATCATGGGTTACTGGTAACGCGCATTGGAGGCTGCCATCTAGGTACTGAGACCCGTGCTTCTCTGAACTGACAAACCTACGACGGCCGCATGTGACGGCACTTTGGCCATAATATTTCGACTTTCGACTCATCGTTTCAACTTTATACTCGAAATTGAAACTTGTACAACTTTATTCTCAAAATTAAAACTAAAAAAATATTTTTTACAGTGGCCCTAATATGGCATCGTGATTTATAGACCCTCAATTGGTCCCATATTCATTTTGTAGAAAAGCATTTTGTACCTTTTCTGCTAAAATAAAAGTTTATATTTATATTTAGCTGGCAAGTGTTACTTACCTCTCATTATAATTGACATTATAAAGTTCATAACATCTCCCCTGCTTATTTAATGAGAGTGTGTTTCTGGTTAGGCTTTTAGTCTACTTCTTTTGGACACCGAGAGAAAAATGTATTTGAACTGATTAACTTCTGCTATGCAGGAAGGGAAACTGCAACCCACGCACTGGGCATCAATATACGTGAGTGAATGAAAGAATGAGACATGGGCCAGAGGAAAGACTAAAGAGAAGAACACTAACAGCCACCATTTATACTTAGCCTAGAAACATAATTAATGCAAGGACATAAAAACAAACAATTTCACTTTTATTTTAACTACACCGGACAGGCTTCATTCATCTTATGCAACATAAGCACAAGATGCAATTTAAGTTGAATTTAAATCAGTGCTTGTAACTTTTATAGTGTTCATTTGTATTCCTGGGTAAGGTAAGCTTCTGGTTAAAGTGTATATTTTTTGCTGTAACTTGTTCTAGACTCTATCTTTGTAACTTTGATTATTAACATTGCTAGAATTGAAGTAGCATTTAAGTAGCATTTAACTATTGTTAAAAGATAGTCTGTTGATGCATTAATCTGTGTTTTGCTGATTGGTTAAAGTGGCTTCAGGTGCCTATTGTTAGAGGCCTAGGTGTGAATTGAGGGGCAGGGCTAAGCTTAGTATAAAATTAAATCTCCGTCTGTAGCGGTTGGCTTTCTCTATCACTAGGTTTTTTTCTACTAATCTAAACTAACTTGGGTAAGTACTATCAGTCTCTGACATTGTTCAATCTATCAAACTTTTTCTCAGCATGTGCTACTCAAACATTCCTGTGCTTATATCTCACAGACCCTGCAGACATCAGAGGGCACATTATAGGAACAGCAACGCCAGCAACCTCATCTACCCCCAACTGTTGCAACAGTCTCAAACAGTGGTGGTAGGTGGGGTCTGGAACTGTCAATCAGCCGTCCAGAAAGCTGACTTTATCTCAGCTTTTGCACTTTCTCACAGCCTTGACTTCCTGGCACTGACTGAGACATGGATGACCACCGAGAACTCAGCAACACCAGCAGCCTTATCCTCTGCCTACACCTTCTCTCATACACCGAGAGGATCTGGTAGGGGTGGTGGTACAGGTTTGCTCCTGACCAGGAAATGGCAATTCACTACTGTGAATGTTTCTCACCTTAACATTTCATCTTTTGAATTTCATGCTATTACTGTTACTTTTCCGATTACTCTTCATATCATTGTCATTTACAGACCACCTGGTGCACTGGGAGACTTCATAGAAGAGCTGGATGTTCTTCTGAGTTTCTTCCCTTCAGATGGAACTCCTCTGACTCTTCTTGGTGACTTTAATCTCCCTACACTTCAGTCCTCCTGTCTTCTTCCTCTTCTTTGATCTTTCGACCTCCTCTTTAACCACAGCCCTCCGACACACAAAGGAGGCAATCTTCTGGACCTGGTCTTCAGCCGTCCAGCTTCTGTTCTGGACCTCACTGTCACCCCACTCCACCTCTCTGACCATCACTTTGTGTCCTTCTCTCTCTGTCTCCCAACTCTTCCTACCTCCAACCACACTTTCACCCTTACAACACGCCCCAATCTTCACTCTTTATCTTCCTCCCTGTTGATCTCCACCATCCTAACTTCACTACCTAACCCTGACATGCTTGCTACCCTTCCACTCAACTCCGCAACCAATACTCTACTCTCTTCTCTTTCAACATCCCTCAATCAGCTCTGTCCTCCTACCCTCAAACGAGGAAAACCTTCTCACCCTGCTCCTTGGCTTTCAGATGCACTGCGCAGCAACAGAAGAGAATTAAGGGCAGCTGAGAGAAAGTGGAGGAAATCTAAGCTCAGTGTTGATCTCCACTCCTACCACGATCTGCTGTCCAGGTTTTCATCTGATGTGACTGCTGCAAAAACATCTTTTTACAAAGCCAAGCTTGAACAATCTGCTGCTGACCCACGTAAGCTTCATGCTATCTTTTCCTCTCTTCTGAACCCTCCTCCTCCTCCCCCTTATGCCTCTCTCAGCTACTGACTTTTCAACATTCTTTCAGGACAAGATCGACAAAATCAATCAATCCTTCTCTCCGACTGACCCACTTTCAACTGACCCTCAACCCACCAACACACTCACCAGCTTCACCCCACTCACCATGGATGAGGTTACACAGCTCCTCTCATCCAGCAATCCCACCACATGCACACTTGACCCTATACCATCCACCATCCTCAAAGACATCTCACAGGACCTAATCCCCTTCATCACACCCATCATCAACAACTCCCTGACATCAGGTGTCGTCCCTACTGCTTTTAAGAAGGCTCAGGTCATTCCCCTTCTTAAGAAACCTACACTAGACACTACAGACATCAACAACTACAGACCTGTCTCACTCCTCTCTTTTCTATCCAAAATTCTTGAACATGCTGTCTATAACCAACTATCTGCCTTTCTTACTCAGAATGACCTCCACGATCCGTACCAGTCTGGCTTCAAGGCAGCGCATTCTACGGAAACAGCACTTGTAGCTGTTACTGAGAAGCTTCATGCAGCCAAAGCAGCCAAACTGTCATCTGTCCTTATTCTTCTTGACCTCTCTGCAGCCTTCGACACAGTGAATCACAGCATTCTCCTGTCCACTCTCTCCAACCTTGGAGTAACAGGTTCAGCATGGCAATGGATGGCCTCCTACCTGGAAGGGCGCTCCTACCAAGTGTCATGGAGGGGATCCGTATCTCCCCCATGCACTCTCTCAACCGGTGTTCCTCAGGGCTCTGTACTTGGCCCACTTCTTTTCTCTATCTACATCCACTCTCTGGGCAAGGTCATAGCCTCCCATGGCTTCTCCTACCACACCTATGCAGATGACACTTAGCTCGTTCTGTCATTTCCTCCTTCAGACACGCAAGTCTCAGCTCGCATCTCAGCATGTCTGCAAGATATCTCACAATGGATGTCGGCTCATCATCTAAAACTTAATCCCAGCAAGACAGAGATGTTGCTCATTCCTGGAGATCAGTCTCCAACCCAGGACCTAGTCATTTCTCTGGATGACTCCCAGATCAGACCATCTGATAAGGTAAGAAGTCTTGGTGTTGTCCTTGATAACCAGCTGACATTCTCTCCTCATATAGCCGACATGACAAGAGCGTGTCGGTTCCTCCTGTACAACATCAGGAAGATTCGTCCATTTCTCTCCAGGGAAGCTACCCAGATTCTGGTGCAATCACTTGTAATCTCACGGTTGGACTACTGCAACTCCCTTCTGGCTGGAGCTCCCATGTCCACGATTAAACCCTTACAGCTCATTCAAAATGCAGCTGCACGTCTGGTTTTTAACCAACCCAAACACTGCCACATCACCCCACTGCTACGTTCTCTTCACTGGCTTCCTGTAGCTGCACGCATTCAGTATAAAACACTGACACTCGCCTACAAAGCCAAAAATGGACCAGCCCCAAGCTACCTTCGTGGCCTAATCAAACCCCGCTCTGTACCACGCAACCTCCGAGCCTCTAGTCTCGCTCGACTTGAGCCTCCATCCAGGACTAAAGGAAGACAAGCATCAAGGCTGTTCTCTGTTCTAGCGCTGAAGTGGTGGAATGAACTTCCTCTGTCTGTCCGAACATCTGAGTCTCTTGCTGTCTTTAAAAAAACGATTAAAAACCCACCTTTTTACTAAACACTTAGGCTGACTTGTACTTATTTACTAACATTTTGTTCCATTCTTTTCCATTTCCAAAAAATTAAAATAAATAAAAATAAAAAGGCACTTTGGTTCTAACAGGTTTTAGCAGATTTGTGTTCTTCGACTGTTGTTTACCTAAACTTGAGAAATGAAATGTTCACTATAGAAGCACTTCTGTAAGTCGCTCTGGATAAGAGCGTCTGCTAAATGCTGAAAATGTAAATGTAAATGTAAGTTTGCTGCAAGGGGTGCTAATGTGGCTGTATGTCTTATTTTATGCCAAGAGTTTGAGTGTGTTTATCTCCAGTCAGTCATCGCAGAGAATTTTAAATAAAAAATTTTACCAAGCCAGAGCTACACTATTTGGTCAAAAGTATTTGGACACCTGACCATGAGCTTGTCAGATATTTCAGAGACAAGTAGTATTAAAATAGAGTGACTTCGGCCGCTCAGGTGGTGCAGCAGTAAAAACACACGAATCGAATCTCAGCTCTGCCTTGCCGGCTGAGGCTGAGCGGCCACATGAACAACAATTGGCCTGTTGTTCATATGGGTGGGACTAAGCCGGATAGGGTCTCTCTCATAGCTAATGCAATTACGACCTCTGCTGGCTGATTGATGGCGCCTGCACAGAGATGAGAAAGGAGTGCTCTTAGGGTGTGTCCCTCCGTACACGCAGCTAAGCTGCACTGCACTCGTCAATGTGTAGGTGATAAAATGCATACGGCATGATGCCCACGTGTCGGAGGGGGCGTGGGTTAGCTTCGTTCTCCTCAATCAGAGCAGAGATCGGCATTGGTGGAGAGGAAGCATGACGCAATAGGGCAATTGGACGTGCAGAGTGACTTCTATGTGATCACTTCAGATATAACAGCAACAACAAGACTGAAGTATGTCTGTGGGAATTTGTGCCTATTCTGTCAAAAGCATTAGTATGGCTGGACACTGATGTTTCAGTTCATTCCAAAGTAGCTTAGTGGGGCTGAGATCAAGACACTCTGCAGGCCACTGGAGTTTTTTTAAACCAAACTTGTCTTTATAGACCTTGAGTTGCACGGTAGCTTGGTGAGTAGCACTGTCCCCTCACAGCAAGAAGGTCCTGGGTTCGATTCCCAAGTGGAGCGGTCAGGATCTTTTCTGTGTGGAGTTTGCATGTTCTTCCTGAGCCATGAGCCTAGATAAATATGGTATGGTATGGTTTGGTCTGTGATTATAATGATCAGAGGCAAGGACTTAACACCCAGGTGAGCTTAAATGTAGAGTGTAGCTTTATTCAGCACAGAGTTACCAAGCAGCCAGGTGGCGTGGCACACATCACACATGGTCCTGCCATCTCACACACATATGTGCTCAGATACACATGGTAAACATGCCTGATATGCAGTTAGAGAGGGGTGTCTGTGCATTTGTGTCTACTGAGGAATTAAAGGCCATCAAACACCGCTGTCACTACCTCTATATCACTCCCACAGCTACTCCCAGTGGGCAGCGGGATGCAGTGTCTGTGTGGGTTTCCTCCAGGAGCTCTGGTTTTCTCCTACAGTCCAAAATTTAATATTATAGACCTTGCTTTGAGCACAGGGACAAAGTCAAACTTGGAAAGCATAGAATTTACTTTATACAACCCCTGGCAAAAATTATGGAATCACCACTCTTGGAAGATGTTCTTTCAATTGTTTAATTTTGTAGAAAAAAAATAAATCACAGACATGCCACAAAACTATCATTTCTCAAACTGTCAACCCTCTGGCATTAAGAAACAATAAAAAAAGAAACAAATATAATAGTTGTGGTCAGTCACAATTGCTTTTTTTTAGATCAAGTAGAGGAAAAAAATATGGAATCACTCAAATCTGAGGAAAAAATTATGGAATCACTCTGTAATTTGCAGTTTAGTTTTTTTTATTGTTTCTTAATGCCAGAAGGTTGACATTTTGAAAAATGATAGTTTTGTGGCATGTCTGATTTATTTTTTTTCTACAAAATTAAACAACTGACAGAACATCTTCCAAGAGTGGTGATTCCATAATTTTTGCCAGGGGTTGTATAACTGATTTATTACACCTGTTAGCAATTGTTGTGGCTTGAACACATTAATTCAATAATTAGTTTCATCCTTATAGTGTAAATTGGTATTTCAAATATAACAAAGTACAGATTTATACTTAAGTGCCCTATAAAAACTAAGAAATGATGAAATATGAATAATTATCATATACAACATGATGCATTTTTGCAGTTGGTCTTACCTCACCATGTGCATGTGTGTATCTAGCTTAATTATTAATGGCATTACTTAGTCACACAACTCACATAGATTGTTTTACTTCTATCAGCGTAAATCCAGGTGTTTAAAGTTCTGTTCACACTAAAAACTTGCTGATCACATAGCTTTACCAGCTGTGGTCAGGCTTACAATGGGCAATCTGGGAAATCAGCCTGCTTTTGCAGAATTTATAAATACAATATTTTGGCCTATAATTAACTCGGGAGACCAAATTACATCCCACACCCAAAATGTTATACATTGTTATACAGTAGCTTATCCAATTTGCTGTTACCAAGCTAAGCTAATTCAGCCCCAGTAAACAGGAAAAACACAATCATCAAAGACATTTACACGTTTTAATCCAACTAATTTCAGACCAATTTGTAGTCTGGGTGGGTAATACTGCAATAAAGGTGCTGTAATGGTTACGAAGTGAATTGCAGTTGTGAATTGTGTACTGTCCACCACCCCACCCCCAACCAAACAAAAGGAACATAACCCAGCCAGTATGGTTCTGCTTTTTCCCTCTTTCTGTTTTTTAATCTTATAAAACACTTGCTTTGATGACATTATTTCAACCATTCAGTTGTCTAGATATTTGTTAGTATAAGAGCATTTATAAGGCTGTTTTTTGTTTGCAGTAAATTGTGGCAGAGTGAAGGGCTTTTGCAGGTTTGTCAAAAATATGACTATCAGAGGCAATGTAAGCAAGCCAGCCCAGCTCTGTATTTTTTATTAGCTATTTATAATTTATTAAATTATTATTATTAGTTCAAATTGTATTTTGTTTATTTAAAAAAGCAGTTTCACTCTAGTCTTCAGATATTTCTACCTTCGTTGACCGTAGCTTATCCAATTTGCTTTTACCAAGCTAAGCTAATTCAGCCCCAGTAAATAAGAAAAATACAACTATTAAAGACATTTTAACTTTTTAATCAATCTAATTTCAGACCAATTTGTAGTCTGGGTGGGTAATACTGCAATAAAGTTGCTGTAATGGTTACTAAGCAAATTACAGTTGTGAATTGTGTGCTGTCCACCACCCCACCCCCAACCAAACAAAAGGAACATAACCCAGCCAGTTTTTTTTTTTCTGTATCTTATAAAACACTTGCTTTGATTACATTATTTCAACCATTCAGTTGTCTAGATATTTGTTAGCCATTTATAAGGGAGTTTTTTGTTTGCAGTAAATTGTGGCAGAGTGAAGGGCTTTCGGAGGTTTGTCAGAAATGTGACTATCAGGGGCACTGTAAGCATCAGGGGCAATGTAAGCATTAAATTATTAGTTTTGTTTTATATTAAAATTTTTATTGTATTTATTAAAAAGGCAGTTTCACTTCAGTTTTCAGATACAGTGGTACCTTGTAACCCGTCCCCTAAACTCAAAATTTTTGAAACTCCACGCCCTTCATCGAGAAAATTTTCCCCTTAAACTCAACGTTTCCCATAAACTCAATTCAGTGTTCAGTTTGTTTTTTAAAAATGTATTTATTTAATTTCAAATTAACAATGAACAGTAGCTTTGTTTAGCGCTCAGCATTGAATGGTGCTGTAATAAGTCATCAAAGTGCAAATATGAGACAAAACTTCATTTGTGTGGAATAACCTTCAGATCCACTCTGAAAGCTCTGTGTTCAGCTGGATTTTCCTCACTGTGTCAGTGGGGGTTCTGTGTCACTGTGGGGGTTCTGAGAAATTGTAAGAATCAGCTTTTTATTTCAGTGTTTTTATATTATTGTGTTATTATTTTAAGTGTATAAGCATCAAAAACAACCCTATTATTTTACATTAGCCTAAAATAAATGCAGTTTCACGGGACCATGGAATGCATTAACAGATTTCCCATACATCCTTATGGGAAAAAATACCTTGAAACCAGTGGCAATTTCTCTAAGACTGCAAGGGAAGCTCAGCTTCCCCTAAAATGTCAAAAATTAAATGGTCAAATATGTACAGTTGTGTTAACATTTTATTGACTACAAATGCGTTAGAACACGTTCATCTCGAAGACGAGTTCGTTCAGAATCAGCTACTTATCACAAATCGACGGACTCGATTTTGTTAACTCCCGCAGCGTCAATGCATTTGCCTGTAGTAGCTGAGTGTCTATTCACTTCAACGGGACTGCATGGAATGGTTTTTTCATTGCTTCGAAATTCGCCGGTCATTGGATAAATGCCACGATTTTGTCCCGTCCCCTGACGCTGAGCGTCTCTGGGGGTGAATGGAGCTGTGGGCGGGTCTGGACGCGGAGCTTCTGCAAGATGATTGGAGGATCAGTCGAAAGGCTGAATCCCGTTTTGATTGACAGCTATTTTTATCTCTACACCATCACTTAATCACTGGGAGCTTCAGTCCCTTCGCGGATTTTGCGAGTGAAGTCGAAAGACAAACTGCAAACCATTTCTTGGTATTTGCTTGGTGAAATTACTTGACCATTTCCATTGTTGATTGTGTAAATAAAACACACTCATAGTATTTGTTTCAGTTTAACATAATTTCAACATTTCCTTGTTCAATCACAGGCCATTTTCTTGAAAAGGAACGGAGGGCAGAATTTATGTATAAATAAATTGACAAATTTTATGATGTAAGCCGACAATGAGCTTCCCCTCTTTGAAAGACCAGCAGCCGCCACTGCTTGAAACTCAACGCCACTCCCAGAATCAATTGACGTTGAGTTTCATGGTACCACTGTACTTCTATCTTATTTGCAACAGTAAAACAATTGCATGCTGACCAGTGCGCACCCTTAAATCTCAACCAGTATATTTCAATAGCAGGCAAGTCCACTATTTTAAGAAATTTGAATTAGAATATAAAATTATGTCTGGTTTCTCTGGTGAGTTTTATGTTTCCTGGATGCAAACATTGTTAAATCACTTATCTCCATTAAATTCCATTAAATTTCATGTAATTTTGCACACACATTTTCAAACAAAACCCTGGTATGCTCACGGTGAGCTTAGTGAAATGGACTGATTATAGTGTGGTGCATGAATGCAGACAGATACAGACCTGTTTGACCTCAGCCTGTAGATGGCGTAGTTGTAAACATTGCTCTAGACGTTTGTGGGTGTGTTCAGCACTTAGTTCCAGCTCTTGCTGTTTCTCATGAAGAAATTCCAGCAGTTCCTGGACCTGAGCAGCCAGATCCACATCCTTTTCTCCACTTAGGTCCATACCTTTACCACACACACATACGCAAAACAAGATGAATCAGGATTTACATTACATTACATGATTTATGCTGGGGTAGCAGGGGATTGCATGGCATGTTTATTGTTATTTGACTAGGGTGGGTGGCACTCTCGCCTCACAGCAAGAAGGTCTTGGGTTCGATCCCCAGGTGGGGCGGTCCGTGTCCTTTCTGTGTGGAGTTTGCATGCTTTCCGCGTGTCTGTGTGGGTTTCCTCCGAGAGCTCCGGTTTCCTCCCACAGTCCAAAGACATGCAAGTAGAGTGGCCACATTCATAGCCACAAAAAGGAGGACATTACACCCCAAAAAGGAGGACATCATACCAGGAACCCCCCCTGTCCCACAACACACAGAATGAAACCATAACCCATATAACAGTTTTTGACCAATTTAAGCAAGAATTCTATAACAAATTACTGTTTTACTCACTAAATGTTGTGACTACTTTTGATATTTAAGTCCGTTCCACGCTGCCACCAAAAGTTTACTTTTTGGCATTTTCACAGCGTTCCTGAGCATGAGAGCTGAGTGACTATATTAGAGGTGTATACAGACCAGAGCGAGCGGGCGAAATTCAACCACCCAACCACAGACTAGCATTTAGAGGGTGGACCTTCTGCGATTGGCCAGTGGTAGCACTATAATCAGTCAAATGAGGCTGTTAAACTAATTAAATACAAAGCATTTGTTTTGATGTGTACCCGAGCCAATGACAGATAATATTGATCAAAAATGAAACCAGTTCACTCCAAAAGCAGGATTTTTAAGTGTCCGTCCTAGCGTTGCGTGGATGGAGGACTGGCAGCTGAGAAGCCGGACTGTCCGACCTAAAACCAGACGGCTGGCCACCCTACATGCAAGTGAGGTTTGATATTAAACTTGTGAACTGGTTAATAACAAATAACTGCTATTTCTGTCATGAATGTAACCAAAGTGTGTAAAACTTGACGTTAAAATCCTAATAAATAAAAAAGGAAGAAATTTGACTGACAGTAGCTACAATAGCCAAATCCACAAAGTAGGAAGAGTGGCCACATTTATTTAAACCTAGGGTTCCATTTTTTACGCATATCATATTTCACATTCAATTGCTTTTGCACACAGCCAAAAACAACAATTATTATGTGGCTGTCTAATTAGCTACAAAGTGCACAGTGGCTTCATAATTAGCTCCTCTGCTAATTAGCAGTCTTTTCAGGTGTTGGAACAAGGGAGTCATTACACAGAACAGTGCAGGACTGCAACCAATCATTCAGCAGGCGGTGCTGTGTTCTGAACCATGAGCCTAGATGAAAATAGTATGGCATGGTTTGGTCTCTGATTATAATGGCACCTTAGGATGGTGCCAGAGGCGAAGACTTGACACCCAAGTGAGCTTAAATATAGAGCGTAGCTTTATTCAGCACAGAGTTACCAAGCAACCAGGTGGAGTGGCACACATCACACATGGTCCTGCCATCTCACACACACGTGCTCGGATACACATGATAAACACACCTGATGTGCAATTAGAGAGGAGTGTCTGTGCATTTGCATCTGCTGAGGAAATAAAGGCCAGCGAATATTTTCCCCCATTTTTTTCTTCCAACACATGGTGCTCTTTCTGTCCCACCTGCTAAGACTCCATCATTTTTTACTGCTGCTCCTGCTAATGGCTACAAAATCATGCCTATATTGTACAGCTCATGTAATCTTGGAGCTGGACATATTAGAGAAAAAAATTAATAGCCTAACAAACAAAATTCCCACTTACACAACATCATAATGCAATTATAATCTATCTGTAATCTGTAATTAACCTCACACTGAACATTTAAGACATAAGTAACCTTTAAGGGAAGTTGGTTTATTTGAGAATACTTTGTCAACCTAATAGAGTCTTTTTATAGTCCTGAGCTAAGCTGGGAAAGGCTCAATTCTGGCTTAATGAACCATTTTGTGTGAATTTGGTTTTATGTCCTACCAGAAGACCCAGTTGCAGCTGATTTTAGATTATTGGCAGATGCATGGTATTTCATTAAGTCCATGATAATATATTATCAATACACACCGATCAGCCATAACATTAAAACCACCTCCTTGTTTCTACACTCACTGTCCATTTTATCAGCTCCACTTACCATATAGAAGCACTTTGTAGTTCTACAATTTACAGACTGTAGTTCATCTGTTTCTCTGTATGCTTTGTGAGCCCCCTCTTCACGCTGTTCTTTAATGGTCAGGACTCTCCCAGGACCACTACAGAGTAGGTATTATTTGGATAGTGGATCATTCTCAGCACTGCATTGACACTGACATGGTGGTGGTGTGTTAGTGTGTGTTGTGCTGGTATGAGTGGATGAGACACAGCAGCGCTGACGGAGTTTTTAAACACCTCACTGTCACTGCTGGACTGAGAATAGTCCACCAACCAAAAACATCCAGCCAACAGCGCCCCGTGGGCAGCGTCCTGTGACCACTGATGAAGGTCTAGAAGATGACCAGCTCAAACAGCAGCAAAAGATGAGCGATCGTCTCTGACTTTACATCTACAAGGTGGACCAACTAGGTAGGAGTGTCTAATAGAGTGGACAGTGAGTGGACACGGTATTTAAAAACTCCAGCAGCGCTGCTGTGTCTGATCCACTCATACCAGCACAACACACACTAACACACCACCACCATGTCAGTGTCACTGCAGTGCTGAGAATGATCCACCACCTAAATAATACCTACTCTGTGGTGGTCCTGTGGTGGTACTGACCATTGAAGAACAGGGTGAAAGCAGGCTAAAAAGGCATGTAGAAAAATATCAATAAATAGTCTCATTCTGTAGTCAAGTAGCACATGGTAAATCAGTCTTTTCAGATTTGAATAAAAAACCAATATTCATGTCATTTTTACTTTTAGAACCTTGCTCTTCAGCTCTATAATGTTTTCAGCTAAAATAACCAAAGAAACTTTTTTAATACTAAAAGTGACACTTCCTAGTACATCTACAAGTTCCATAGTCTCCAAAACATGCTGACTCTCTGCAGCAACTCTAAGCCCTGGCACTTAACTGTCTCTGTTGAGGGAGTTTCACAGCATGCTATACTGCACCTCAGACATTTTTAAATCAAGAGCACTTAATCAGAGATTCAAATGATAGTCTATATCAGCTTAACCCTTAAATAATTAATTTTAATGTGAAAGCTTCTGCATTTTCTAGGAAAATGTTCTTAACAGTCCCAGAATTGCTTCTGTCTGAAGCTTTTAAACAGAATTGATTAAAAAATCTTGATTAGATGTAATTTACTGTTAGCAATTAGAGATTAATCAGTGATATCTGAAGTATGTGACTGGTAGCAAAACCAAACCTTGGACAGACCCTTAAAAGCACATTATGGATATAGAGTGTACAATTTGATTAGGGGTGGGGTGGGGTGGGGTGCGGTGAGGGATTTCTAGACTGTTAGTTGTACTGGGGCTAGTGTTTATTTTCTTTTTCATTATCTCTAAATTAAGCATTTACCTACCTAGATAAGGTAGCTACTGCTACATATAAACCAGTGGCGTAACTACGGGGGGGGGGGCAGGTGCACTGGGGCCCATGGCAGGGGGGGGCCCCTCCACGACATGAACTCAACCACCCACCTCACTGCCCCCCCCATTGGCTGCACATATTATGCATGCATTATGGCAAGCCAAACAGGAAATATATAGCAAACACCGATATACTGTATATGGAATAAAACATATTATATATATAAAACATTTGTTGAGGGGGCCCAACATTTTTTTTGCACTGGGGCCCATGAGCTCCTAGTTACACCACTGATATAAACATGTCCTAAATATGGGTTACACTAAGAGGAAACAGTGCAGTGTGTTTGGATAAATCCCTCCAGTAAAAACCTATGGCCCGAACCAGGCTCTGTGTCTCACCTGAGGCCTGCACCTCCATAATGTACTGATGTAGGTCCTGGCCCTGCTGGATCACCTCGAAGGTCATGTTGTTCATAGCTAGTTTACGTTCGGTGTGGCGGTGAAGTCTCTGCTCGGCTAGCGTCAGCTCCTCTGTGTTAAATTCACTCGCCTGGCGCAGCAGGTCCTGCTTCCATGCGTCCAGCTCACCTGTTACCTGTGTGAAAAGATGAATACAAGTATTATTCAATTCATATATAATTATAATGGTATAACATTCACACAGTCACACTGTGGAAGCCCACACAGATGCAGAAATAAAATGTAAAATTTGGAACAGACAGTGACTAAGGGCATGGATCGAATCCAGATGATCCCTTCACTCTGAGGCACAATGCTGCCCAAGCATCAATTTTTGGATCAGTTGGGTCAGTTTTGGGCATGCAGACACAGGGCTTAGTCACTTATTTGGAGTGTGAAAGTAAAACTGCATACCTGGAGGAAACCCACACAGATAAGTAGACTGGGAAGACATGTAAAACGACTGTTGAACCCTGGTAATTTTTTTCATTTGTTAACAGCTTCCGTATAGAAAATTGCAAATATTACAAACCAGTCTTGTATGATTAGAGGTAAGTTAGCAAACACTGACAAACCCTTTTGAACAAATTCTATTAGTTTACTTGTGTACACAGACTACAATTCATAACCAACACTACCCCTCCTAACCCAATTCACAACCCTAACCCCCCCAACCCTAAACCCAACAAAAATAATAATAATAGAGTTGGGACAGTATGGAAAATGCTAGTAAGAACACAGAGTTTCTTACATTTACTTTGACTTTTATTTGATTGCAGACAGGATGAACCTGAGATATTTCATGTTTTGTCTGTTCAACTTCATTTCATTTATTAATAAACATCCATTCCTGCATTTCAGGCCTGAAACACACTCCAAAAGAGTTGGAATGGTAAAGCATTTACCACTTTGTAATGTTATCATTCCTTCTCATAACATTTAAAAGACATCTTGGCACTGATAAGTGATGAAGTGTATCAGGTGTTATTTTGTCCAATTCTTCCTGCAAACATGTCTTACGGTGTGCAACAGTATGGGGTTGCTATTGTCACCTTTTTGTTATAAGCTATATACAATAAATATATACATTCTCCACACATTCTCTCTGGCAGGCAAGTGTGCAGCATGTGGTTTTGCATTGTCTTGTTGAAAAATGCATGAACGTCCCTGGAAAAGATGACGTCTTGAAGGCAGCATATGTTGCTCTAAGATCTCAATGTACTTTTCTGCATTAATGCTGCCATCACAGTGTAAATGACAAAACAAGTGTAAATGACCTTTGCCAAGAGCACTGACTTGTTTCTGATTACAGTCTGGATGGTCCTTTTCGTCTTTGGTCTGGAGCACACGGCGTGTATTTCTTTTAAAAATGATCTGAAATACTGATCTGTCTGACCACAAAACATGTTTCCATTGTATGATGGTCCATCCCAGATGCCTCCAATCATGATAACAATAACCTGTTCACATCACCTGTTTGAAATCACATTATTATTTAGTATTTTTAGTTCATTACTAGCCCTAAATTCCCATTTTTGTAACGTGTTGCAGGACTGAAATGCAGGAATGGATGGATTGAAACAAATAAAATGAAACTGAGCAGACAAAACATAAAATATCTTGGGTCCAAACTGTCTACAGTAAAATAAAATGTAAGAAACTCTGTTTTAATTTTCTGATTTGGGGTTGTACATCTACACCCACATACAACTCTGTTCTAATCTGTGCATGCATGCAAAAATAACAGAAATGTAGACACAATGTTTCAGTGCTTACATGCTAGATAAAACACATATTGCTGTGTAACAAACTCCCACACTAAATCACCAACTTTGTATTTACTGACCTTGTGTATCCCACACACACACAGTGCCCTCCAAAAAATAAACAAATACTGATTCACACTGAATTACCAAACCCATCTGTTCAAACAGATAAGCTCTTTGAGTTCAGGTCATTATTCTAAAGAAAACATGCACAAACACACACACACACACACACACACCTACACACATAAACGCATCAGTAAATTGTCTTCATCAGCATCCCACATCATGATTTCACTTGCACTCACCTCCAGGGCGTACTGCTCGAAGATACGCAACTGCAGAAAGATATCAAGTTTAATTCTGCGCTCATGGAACAGTTCCTCCATATGAGCCTGAGCTTCATCCAGCTGCTGCAGTACACTTTCTATATGAGCCACAGAGCTGGCATGGGGCAGCCTGTTACTCGCCAGTGCTGAGTCCCTAAACACATCCAACACACAACAGTTCACATGCTATAAAGTTTTAGAGAACACAAGTGTCAGCCAAGCGCTATACATTTCTCCTTATGTCAGTACTAAACGACTCTTGTGTGTACCATCAGATACCTGTTTTAGTCTACCCAGGTACCCCCACATGACTTCACTGTTGTATTCACTCCGCTGGTTTTCTGTAGCTGTCTGTGTCAGATTTAACAGAATAATGCACTCTTTTTTTTGCATTTTCCCATAGTTTTTGTCTCAGTGTTGTCATATCCAATCACCTGATTGCATTACGCTTCTCCTCTACTATTGTTGACCTTCACTTTGACTGAGGAGAGCCGTGACTAAAACATGTCCCCTTCGACACGTGCAGTAATCGACTGCATCTTTGAACCTGCACGAGGCGAGTTCATATGTGGATCAGCTTTGCGCACGGAGAGTCACGCCCTGATCACATTATTTCTTGTCACTGTGCAGGCACCATTAATCAGCCAGCAGAGGTCGTAACTACATCAGCTATGCAGAATCCCCTCCGGTACCCTTTCTGAACAACAAGCCAATCATTGTTCGTGTGGGCGCCCAGCTTGCCAGTAGCAGAGCTGAGATTCAAACTGACAGGTTCAGCCCTAGTGTGCTAGCGTGTTTTACTGCTAACACCCAAATAATGCAGTCTTAAAGCCAAAAATAAAGGTGTTGTTTGGGGGGCATAATAATGATTGAGGTAGTTGCAGTACAAATGCAAAAATAATTGAAGTTCCAAGTCATTATATATGCAAATTTTCAACTTTATTCTTTCCACAAAAACAACAAGGCTTTAGGTCAAAAATTAATTATTGTATTAAAAAATCATTGTATAAAAGTTAAACTTTTATATTTAAACTTTTATATTTAAATTTCAGATTTGCTTATCTGACCGTAAGTGCTGGATAAGCTCCTCTCCCTCCTTGATGACGTTGAGTGTGGCGTCCAATGTGCTGCTCTGTTGTTGCTGAAACTGTCTAATGAGTTCCTGCACTGAGTCCACCGTCTCCGAGCACACCGGCTCCACCAAACCCTTTTGCAGCTCCTCCATCCATGACCACAACTACACATACACGAACATAGCTGAGTAGTAACCAGTAAAAGGAATTCAGAATATGTATTCAGAATACAAAGATACAGTGTTAGTTTTTATTCTAAAATACTGAAATATATCTTTAAAAAACAGTAATCAGAATACAGTTATTTTACAGTGTGGAGAACAACAGTTTTTGAAAATACCTGATGCATTAAATTTACAAATAATTTATTATTCTATTTTATTATTAGATTCATAATTAGTCTAGTGCCACCCAGAAACATTGAGTATAAGGCAACATACACCCAGGACGTCTGAGTGAGTTAATGGATAGGCTGTAAGGCAAATGACTGGCATCTTGTGCATGGTGTATTTCAGCAGCAAGATTAAAATTCCAGCATGCGAGTTTGGTGGATGTGGAGACCTTACTGGTAGATACACTATATTGCCAAAAGTATTCACTCACCCATCCAAATCATTGAATTCAGGTGTTCCAATCACTTTTATGGCCACAGGTGTATAAAAGCAAGCACCTAGACTGCTTCTACAAACATTTGTGAAAGAATGGGTCGCTCTCAGGAGCTCAGTGAATTCCAGCGTGGTACCGTGATAGGATGCCACCTGTGCATCAAGTCCAGTCGTGAAATTTCCTCACTACTAAATATTCCACAGTCGACTGTCAGTGCTATTATAACAAAGTGGAAGCGATTGAGAACGACAGCAACTCAGCCAAGAAGTGGTAGCCAAGTAAAATGACAGAGCGGGGTCAGTGGATGCTGAGGCGCATAGTGCTCAGAGGTCGGCAACTTTCTGCAGAGTCAATTGCTACAGACCTCCAAACTTCATGTGGCCTTCAGGTTAGCTCAAGAACAGTGTGTAGAGAGCTTCATGGAATGGGTTTCCATGGCTGAGCAGCTTCATCCACCTTTGGGATGAATTAGAGCGGAGACTGCGAGTCAGGCCTTCTCGTCCAACATCAGTGTCTGACCTCACAAATGCGCTTCTGGAAGAATGGTCAAACATTACCATAAACACACTCCTAAACCTTGTGGAAAGCCTTCCCAAAAGAGTTGAAGCTGTTATAGCTGCAAAGGGTGGGCCCACATCATATTAAACCCCATGGATTAAGAATAGGATGTCACTCAAGTTCATATGCGTGTGAAGGCAGACAATCAAATACTTTTGGCAATATAGTGTATATTTATTGGAAGTGTATAGTGTATTGTCAAGGAAGAATGTTTTATTCTCATCAGTTTAAGGGTTGTTAAGGGGTCAAAACCAAGTTTTTATGTTATTGAATGATTTAATTAAAACAACAGTACAAATACACATTACTGTCCCATTCACAAATGCTTACACACACTTATACTCTCATGTACACCTGCTGCAGCATCAATACTGCTTTATACAGACCACAATCAAGGCGAATCATTTTTCTCCACTGTTGCCCTGGCAACATATTTCAGAGACCATGTGAGTTAGCATGTGTGGGAATGCATTAGCAAAGATTCCGCTTTGCATGATTAATAGTCATGAATAAAGTTTGCAGGAACTAATTTACAATCACCATACGCATAAAAAGAAGGATCATCATGCATCCATTTTCTGCAGGGCCCATTTACCCCTTTAGTTTACAACCTAACAAATACATCAGTGAGGTAAATTCATTTAGAGGAAGATTTCTTGACAACAAACATGCAAATGCAACCCTTAAGATAAATAAGTAAACGACCAGCCTGTAGCTCATAGTCTTCTAATAATTATAAGTTTTGGATAGGACTGTTGGATCAGTGCAGTGTGTCGGTCAGTGAACCTCTTTCATGACACTCTCAGCAAGGAATTTATTTAAGGATCTTGCCTTGTAAAGGCATTGTGACACTACAACAGGAAAGTGTTTTTTACAAAACCTTTTATCTACTGTGATCTGAAAATTCTGGCAATGGTACATAAAATTGAGTACAATTTCAGGGGGAAAAGACTATATTCAAAGTTATAAGTAGGAAAAAATAAGAATATCCACTGTGACGTACAACATCTATTTTCAGGACAGTTGAAACATTTTGTAAAATGCAATAAAACAAAAATCTATGATTTGTTAAAACTTTCTAGTCATTCTGGAACTGAGGATACTAAATGTTTCAGAATGCAAGTGGAGTTTTTGCACATTCTTTATACAAGACATTCACTGTTTAACAGTCTGTGGTCACCATTGTGTGATTCTCTTCTTCACAGTATTTCAACCGGTGATGTGAATACACTTATTCAACTTCTGCTACCAATCGAAGAGAGTTTATAAATCTGCCTAGCTCAAGAAAAGGAGACTCTTTGATCTCTCTCTGTCTGTCTATCTATCTGTCTATTTATCTATCTGTCTATCTATCTGTCTGTCTGTCTATCTATCTATCTATATGTCTATTTATATATCTGTCTGTGTCTGTCTATCTATCTATCTATCTACATTTACATTTACATTTTCAGCATTTAGCAGACGCTTTTATCCAAAGCGACTTACACAGTGAGCGGAACACAATGAGCAATTGAGGGTTAAGGGCCTTGCTCAGGGACCCAACAGTGGCAACTTGGTGGTGGCGGGGCTTGAACCGGCAACCTTCTGTTTACTAGTCCAGTACCTTAACCACTGAGCTATCACTGAGCTATCTATCTATCTATCTATCTATCTATCTATCTATCTGTCTGTCTGTCTGTCTGTCTGTCTGTCTGTCTGTCTGTCTGTCTGTCTATCTATCTATATGTCTATTTATATATCTGTCTGTGTCTGTCTGTCTAGTCTATCTGTCTGTCTGTCTATCTGTCTGTCTGTCTGTCTGTGTCTATCTATCTGTCTATCTATCTATATGTCTATTTATATATCTGTCTGTGTCTGTCTGTCTAGTCTATCTATCTATCTATCTGTCTGTCTGTCTGTCTGTCTATCTATCTATCTATCTACAGTGGTGCTTGAAAGTTTGTGAACCCTTTAGAATTTTCTATATTTCTACATAAATATGACCTAAAACATTATCAGATTTCCTAAAAGTAGATAAAGAGAACCCAGTTAAACAAATGAGACAAAAATATTATACTTGGTCATTTATTTATTGAGGAAAATGATCCAATATTACATATTTGTGAGTGGCAAAAGTATGTGAACCTTTGCTTTCAGTATCTGGTGTGACCCCCCTTTGCAGCAATAACTGGAACTAAAAGTTTCCGGTAACTGTTGATCAGTCCTGCACACCGGCTTGGAGGAATTTTAGCCCATTCCTCCGTACAGGACAGCTTCAACTCTGGGATGTTGGTGGGTTTCCTCACATTAACTGCTCGCTTCAGGTCCTTCCACAACATTTTGATTGGATTAAGGTCAGGACTTTGACTTGGCCATTCCAAAACATTACCTTTATTCTTCTTTAACCATTATTTGTAGAACGACTTGTGTGCTTAGGGTCGTTGTCTTGCTGCATGACCCACCTTCTCTTGAGATTCAGTTCATGGACAGATGTCCTGACATTTTCCTTTAGAATTCTCTGATTTTCAGAATTCATTGTTCCATCAATGATGGCAAGCCGTCCTGGCCCAGATGCAGCAAAACAGGCCCAAACCATGATACTACCACCACCATGTTTCACAGATGGGATAAGGTTCTTATGCTGGAATGCAGTGTTTTCCTTTCTCCAAACATAACGCTTTTCATTTAAACCAAAAAGTTCTATTTTGGTCTCATCCGTCCACAAAACATTCTTCCAATAGCCTTCTGGCTTGTCCACGTGATCTGAAGCAAACTGCAGACGAGCAGCAATGTTCTTTTTGGAGAGCAGTGGCTTTCTTCTTGCAACCCTGCCATGCACACCATTGTTGTTCAGTGTTCTCCTGATGGTGGACTCATGAACATTAACATTAGCCAATGTGAGAGAGGCCTTCAGTTGCTTAGAAGTTACCCTGGGGTCCTTTGTGACCTCGCCGACTATTACACGCCTTGCTCTTGGAGTGATCTTTGTTGGTTGACCACTCCTGGGGAGGGTAACAATGGTCTTGAATTTCCTCCATTTGTACACAATCTGTCTGACCGTGGATTGGTGGAGTCCAAACTCTTTAGAGATGGTTTTGTAAGCTTTTCCAGCTTGATGAGCATCAACAACTCTTTTTCTGAGGTCCTCAGAAATCTCCTTTGTGCGTGCCATGATACACTTCCACAAACGTGTTGTGAAGAGCAGACTTTGATAGATCCCTGTTCTTTAAATAAAACAGGGTGCCCACTCACACCTGATTGTCATCCCATTGATTGAAAACACCTGACTCTAATTTCACCTTCAAATTAACTGCTAATCCTAGAGGTTCACATACTTTTGCCACTCACAAATATGTAATACTGGATCATTTTCCTCAATAAATAAATGACCAAGTATAATATTTTTGTCTCATTTGTATCTACTTTTTAGGACTTGTGTGAAAATCTGATGATGTTTTAGGTCATATTTATGCAGAAATATAGAAAATTCTAAAGGGTTCACAAACTTTCAAGCACCACTGTATCTATCTATCTATAACAGGATTTTATACACAATCATGGTACTCTCAAATGTCACCAATTCCCTGCTTACTGTGCAATGTTTCCAAATGGTGTAAGTTAAATATTTTATATACTTTTCATTCTCGTTGGGCACTTTTCAACTTTTGCCATTTTTGTTAAGTGCTTCAAAGTTCAACAGTTGTATTCAAAATTCAACTCCAAACTGACGCCAAAAAGTTGGAAGTACACAATTCATTGTTACTGTATGCAGTATAAATAAGATAACTTTTTGGCCTTTTTTAAATTTATAATAATGTTTTTACACTTGTTCCAGACACACGTCTATTTAAAACCCTAGTTTGATTTCTTTTGTATTCCTGAAATAAGGGGCCTGGGATTTCATCAAGTAAGTCTAGGGCTGGTTTATACAATAAAAGCAATACAGTCTCAAGCCCAATAATAAATTAATGTGATTTCCTAAACATATAATATTCTGTTTCTAGATTCACTCTTACTGAAGACGGGGTGCTGTGATCAGTAGATAAAACACAAAGATCATATAAATGCAATCTTTGAAAAGACTGAATGGCTTCTAAAACACTTGGATTGTGTGTGTATGCGTGTGTTTACCTCTTTAGTGTGTGTGTGGAAAGACACTGACAGATCGAGTAACATTTTCCTCTGCTCCACTCTGCGAACAAACTCTTGAACTCTGACTTCCAGATGATGAGCGGCGGCATAGATTTCCTCTGGGTCACACTCGCCCGTCTGTGCCAACTGCTCTGCTGCCTCTAACAGCTTATCAGCATTAGTGTACGTGTTCTACACACAGAGTAGGATCATTAGTAAATATGATATTCAGTATATAAATGACAATATTGCATATTATTGAGAACATATCATATGATAGTTAAGATTCAGTTAATTTAATGTGAATTTTGTGTAATTATATATACAGTGTATCACAAAAGTGAGTACACCCCTCACATTTCTGCAGATATTTAAGTATATCTTTTCATGGGACAACACTGACAAAATGACACTTTGACACAATGAAAAGTAGTCTGTGTGCAGCTTATATAACAGTGTAAATTTATTCTTCCCTCAAAATAACTCAATATACAGCCATTAATGTCTAAACCACCGGCAACAAAAGTGAGTACACCCCTAAGAGACTACACCCCTAAATGACCAAATTGAGCACTGCTTGTCATTTTCCCTCCAAAATGTCATGTGATTTGTTAGTGTTACTAGGTCTCAGGTGTGCATAGGGAGCAGGTGTCTTCCATTTAGTAGTACAGCTCTCACACTCTCTCATACTGGTCACTGAAAGTTCCAACATGGCACCTCATGGCAAAGAACTCTCTGAGGATCTTAAAAGACGAATTGTTGCGCTACATGAAGATGGCCAAGGCTACAAGAAGATTGCCAACACCCTGAAACTGAGCTGCAGCACACTGGCCAAGATCATCCAGCGTTTTAAAAGAGCAGGGTCCACTCAGAACAGACCTCGCGTTGGTCGTCCAAAGAAGCTGAGTGCACGTGCTCAGCGTCACATCCAACTGCTGTCTTTGAAAGATAGGCGCAGGAGTGCTGTCAGCATTGCTGCAGAGATTGAAAAGGTGGGGGGTCAGCCTGTCAGTGCTCAGACCATACGCCGCACACTACATCAAATTGGTCTGCATGGCTGTCACCCCAGAAGGAAGCCTCTTCTGAAGTCTCTACACAAGAAAGCCCGCAAACAGTTTGCTGAAGACATGTCAACAAAGGACATGGATTACTGGAACCATGTCCTATGGTCTGATGAGACCAAGATTAATTTGTTTGGTTCAGATGGTCTCAAGCATGTGTGGCAGCAATCAGGTGAGGAGTACAAAGATAAGTGTGTCATGCCTACAGTCAAGCATGGTGGTGGGAATGCCATGGTCTGGGGCTGCATGAGTGCAGCAGGTGTTGGGGAGTTACATTTCATTGAAGGACACATGAACTCCAATATGTACTGTGAAATACTGAAGCAGAGCATGATCCCCTCCCTCCGGAAACTGGGTCGCAGGGCAGTGTTCCAGCATGATAATGACCCCAAACACACCTCTAAGACGACCACTGCTTTATTGAAGAGGCTGAGGGTAAAGGTGATGGACTGGCCAAGCATGTCTCCAGACCTAAACCCAATAGAACATCTTTGGGGCATCCTCAAGTGGAAGGTGGAGGAGCGCAAAGTCTCGAATATCCGCCAGCTCCGTGATGTCGTCATGGAGGAGTGGAAAAGCATTCCAGTGGCAACCTGTGAAGCTCTGGTAAACTCCATGCCCAGGAAAGTTAAGGCAGTTCTGGGAAATAATGGTGGCCACACAAAATATTGACACTTCAGGAACTTTCACTAAGGGGTGTACTCACTTTTGTTGCCGGTGGTTTAGACATTAATGGCTGTATATTGAGTTATTTTGAGGGAAGAATAAATTTACACTGTTATATAAGCTGCACACAGACTACTTTTCATTGTGTCAAAGTGTCATTTTGTCAGTGTTGTCCCATGAAAAGATATACTTAAATATCTGCAGAAATGTGAGGGGTGTACTCACTTTTGTGATACACTGTATATATACATATATTTTAATTGCAATATTAGGTACATACAATACACAAATATGCTGAATTTCACTGTCTAGTATTAATAGTGCTGGACTGTGTTTCTTCTTTTCAAAAGATGTTTTTCACACACGTTTCGTACCTGTGCCACCTCTTGAAAATCGTCATGTCGTTTCTGTAGAGCTCTCGCCCGATGCACAGACTTCCCCACACCAGTGTGTTTGCTGAGAAATGCTTCTCCATGATTCTGGATCCAGTCCAGAACCTGCACAAACACACAGCTGAATATTTAAATCCGAAATAATTTGAATGAAGTTTTAATCCAGTTCAGAAAACAGATTTAGAATTTCAAGCCATCAGATTTAACCAGGTTCTGACGGGATTAAATGAACCTTTCCTGTCCTTTAGACTTTTTAAAACTTGTGCTGTGATTTAAAATCCCCCAGATTCAGTACAACCTCAGCTTATCAAATGTCACTCAATAAACACTTCTACTCACCAGCCCCAAGTGGCTGGGTTGGGCCTCTAATTTTGTAGGGCAGGCACATCAGTATCTCAAATTCAATAATAGCTCGTCTGTACAAGGTATTTTCACATTCTATAACCCCAGACTAAACACACAGGTATGAAAATGAAGATGCTGCGATTCTCGTTGGGCTTGATGAGACAAGATTAGGAACGAGTTTATTAAGGGGACCTCGCAGGTAGGATGTGAGGATGTGTACTTATAATAAGGATGTGAGGATCAACCAAAGATTAAAAGCAGTACCAATTATTTAGCATTACACAAAGCTAGATCTAAGATCTGTGTAGCATTTAAAGACTTTAAAGGGCACTGTCATTATCTAAAATGCCATCATCTAATATCTAGTTTGCCTAATAGATGTGATTGTCTTCAAATATTGTCACACCCAAGGTACATGTCCCCCTTTTTGCTGGAAGTTGTATTAAGTGCTTGTTTTAAATGAAAAATGTTTTTAAATGTATGCAATTAGGAGGTTTATCCTTTTGCAATTATTTATCTGGAGTTCAGGAACACTAATGAGACATTAGTTAATGGGGCCTCTAGATTTTTTTAAATATTTGTTTCCATATATGTGACATCATACAATAAAACAGGTCATTTGAATACTTGTGGTCAGACTTCAAAACATCAAACTTATTGTGAACAAATATGAAGTATATTTAAGGGTTAGTTTAAGGTCTTTTAAGTTCAGAGTGAAATTTTTATTAGCATTCTAAGTCTGACAAAACTGGCCCAGTATCTGTTGTCTCTGGAGGTCTGGTTAGTCAGTGCTTACTGGGTAACTTCTGTCAAACTTATTTCCAGGTAGATACAACAACAAAGTCCATTATTTAGCTTTATTAACTTGTTCAGTCTGTGTTAAACTCAAGGTCCACGGGCATTTTTAGGCCCGCGAGAGCCTACAAAACGTATGATTGTTGTGATGGTTTGAGTAGTTACAGAGACGCACTTATAATTTAATGAGACACCTGCTTCTTTAAGCAGCAACCGTTTATTGTTTTTATTGCTTGTATTTTGTAGTTTTACTCCATTCTGATGCACACAGTGTACAGGTGGGAAGCAAAAAAAAAAACAGCATAGCTGTATTTTGGACAGAGTTGTCTGTCTGTCTGTCTAGTTGAAAAAGGGGGAAAAACTATTTGCGAGGGCAGAACAATTGTCTTAAAATACACTGTAAAACCGTACATTAACTGCATCTCTCACAATGCATGCCGATTTTGTGACCTGCAAAGTGACCACATCCCGCCACTAGAAGACGTTGAGAAATATTTACAAATAATCCCAAAATGTACAAGAGGAGAAAATTTAAGCAGAAGGAGGTAATTTAATGAAAGATGGGAAAGTGAATACAAGTTTGTGCTTTAAGAAGTATAAATTTGGCATTTTGACACCAAACACAGAATTTAGCCTCCAAGAAAAACAACAAATTTCGTGGCCCTCGGTGAAAATGAGTTTGACACCACTGGTCTAGACACAACACTGATTTGAAGGAGAAGACCTTTCAATATGATTAACATTTATAATACAAAGGTAACATTTATAATACAAAAGTAAGACAAATGAAACAGATTTGGATGTCATGTTATTTCTACAATGGCTGTAATTTGGCAATTCTACTCATTAAACCAATGAGCAGCAGTAACCTTGTACTCAGAAACAGCCACTAACAGAATTGCTGCTGCTGTGAAAACAGGGATTAAAGAATTGTAATATAAAAGTGTGTAAATCTTCCTGACCTGCTGTACATCCTGCTGAAATACACAAAGCTGCAATCTCTGGTGCAGACGGAGTTTGCGATGCTGCAGCATGCCCTCTAGTCTGCGGTGCTGATGTACCACCTCATGCATCACATCCAGTACAGCGCGCACCGCGTTGCTATAGTCTGCACCCGCTGTCACTGATCCCGAGTCACCCTGCGGCTGAGGTCTCTGCAGGACATCCAACAGTGTCTTGCCCTTCTGACTCACCTGGACATAAACATGACATGATTAATTGACTTAAAACTTGGCCAAATGACCACTCCAAAATTAAATCTGCTGAAGCTGATTGAAAAAATCTTTATCTGGAATGTCTCATGCCAAACGCTTTCTTGTGGCCTGTTTTGTACTTTATAATCTCTGAATTTTTTCAAGTTGGTTGTCATTCATCCTTGCAAGTAGTCAGTCCACATACTGACAAGTTTTTGAGATGTGTGTGGTAAACCTAACAAATACAGAGCAAAGCTTCAAGACAGAAACCTGTAAAAAGGGAACAAAGAGTGATTTTTTTTCTTTGAAGAGTTTTAGTGTACTGAGTATGGGGTTTCCCAATTATCTTTGTGTGTCTGCTCTAATGAAATTAGCATTTGATTTACTTCGCGCTAACTGCACCCAGGGCCCCTAAATAATATATGTATTTAAATATGGATTTGCAAACACCCATGTGACCATGTAATTTGTCTATACTTTTATTCCCTTATTCTTACTAAGACATTATATAGGAGCTTTTAAACCTTTGCTCAAGTAAAGCATTATTTAGCCACAGCCTTAGTAACGTTAATACTGGATGCATTCCAAGTGAATTTTGCAGCCACATCAAGTCCCATTTTCTGCTGTGCACTCTCAGTCCCTTAACAATTACTGTAAAAGCCATTTGAAAGGTGTTATTATGAGAGTACTGAATACTGTTGATTGTTTCTGACTTTGCCAAAAGAAAAAGGACTACAAATTTGTGCTGTCATGGCATGTGTATTGTAAATTCCAATCTGATACCATCAGATCATTCAGGCTTATTCTGGCCCAATATTAATGATCAGTATGGGATCAGATATACAGTATGATACTACAATGAACTGTAATCAAAGTAAGGGCAGTGACCACTGTATGAAAATTTAATTTAATATTGATTAATGCAATGCTTTGAGCTGACTCAGGGACAGTGTAACATGCATTACTGAGCACTTTAAGCTCTTACCTCATTGTAAGATGTAGCCACTTGCTCACACAGATTCTGGTGGTTGTGGATTGCCAACTCAAGCTCCTGTATTACTGAGGGCAACCCACCCTCACTGCAGGCTTTTACCCAGCTCTCTACCCCTGCCAGGAACTGTCCAAGCACAACAAAGAAACAATAAGATCAATTAAACTGGGGAAAGAGTATGTACTGCACAATGGTGTTTTATTCCTTTCTGTTAGTGGAAACAGGGTACTCTGTGTCTTAAATTAGTTTTAGACGTTCTTCAGTGACAGTCAAGTACATGGCCACACATCAAAAGTATGTGGACACCTAACACCTAGAGACCGCACCTGTAACAATGTGTATTAATTTATACAATAATTATAAATTAAATTATAATTAAGACATTTCTATTTAATTTTATATGCACCATTCATACCTATTCATGTTTTTATTAAATAAGTCCACCCTCTGCTGGCGGTACAAAAAACTTCGGCCAGCTCATATCATCTCAGAGGGTAAAGACCAATTTCAACTGACAGTACAATTGACCAATCACATCTTTCCCTTAAATGGGCGGGCTTTGTAAATTTGCCGCCAATACCGTATAAAAAAGCTAATAGCGGTTGTTTTCATAGCGTAAAGTCACACACAGACTGAACTTATGGCTGTTTTTCAGTGAATAAATTAAATGTAAGAAACGACTGTAATTCTCCATTTCTTTTTATTTAACAGTTTAAAAGAACATAATGAAACAACATGTGCAATGTACTGTACATGGAACTTGTGTCATATAAAGCAATTATTTGTGAGGAAAATTAGCATTTTGCTCAGGAAATGAGCTGTTATGTTTGTGTTAACCCTTAATGTGCTGTTTGCTAAATGCATTTCTAACATTTTTGTTTCATAAATATTGCACTACAGTGGTACCTTGAAACTCGACGTCATTTGGTTCTGGGACTGGCGTTGAGTTTAAAAGACGTTGAGTTTCAAGGTTTTTTCCCCATAAGGATGTATGGGAAACCTGCTAATGCGTCCCATGATCCCGTGGAACTGCATATATTTTAGGCTAATGTAAAATAATGGGGTCGTATACACTGAAAATAACACAAATATAATATAAAACACTGTAATACAATTAACCTGCACTTTACCTTTACTACTTTGTTTCCTTACACTTCTTAATCGTGGAGATGCTTGATCTTGTAATACCGTATTCCATTCAGTAAAGACGCATTCACATGAGAAGTGACAAAATAGCTTTTGACTTTTTGTACTAAAACAACGAGCGAGGAATTTCATTAGTGGAGAGAACTTATGAGCAGTAATAATTATGAGAAGTTTAGTATTCCTATGCCATTCTTTTAATACATTAAGTCACATTAAGCTTTGTTTTACGATAGGCGTTTTAGACTCAGAAAAGCTGATTCTCACAATTTCTCAGAACCTCGAGCTATAACACAAGTTTAAAAGTGAAACAGTGAGGAAAATCCAGCTAAACACAGATACATGTGGACGCTTTCAGAATGGATTTGACTGTTATTCCACACAAATGCAGATTCTTCTCTTACACGCATTTTGATGACGTTTTACCGCACCACTTAAGCCAATCGCTGAACAAAGCGGTTGTTCATTGTTCATTTGAAATTAAATAAATACTTTTTTTTAAAACAGTTTCCAGAGTAAGTCATTATCTTCTTGCATTTTTTTCCTAATCTAGCTGTCTTCTAATCTTCCCACCCCATTGGAATCGTGCAGTTAGTACTGCCTCTCCTGTGCTAGTCGAGGAGGTTTAAGACTATAAAACAACCCCCCTCTGACATGCATGCAGTTGCCAGCTGCATCATAATCTGACCACGGTGGAATCTTATAGAGAGCTACATCATGTTCTAAGAGACATGTTTACTACTCCAGTTCATCTATGACTAGTGCAGGCACCTTGAACATACAGCCATTTTCTCTTTCAGGCACAGCCAGTCATGCCTATGTGGGTGCCTGGTAAGGTTAGTAGCTCTGCCTGGGATAGTGATAGGCTAGCGCATTAGATCGCTGTGCCAACCTACCACCCTGAGTACTTGTTTAACCAATTATCTACAAACATACAAACAATGCTGGCAAAAAAGCAACACAATTCAAGAGCTCATTCCATCTACATTTTTAAATAAAGTATGTTATGATCTATTAAAATATTAAACAATTCAGAATTTCAGTTCTAAAACTTTAGGTAATAACATAAATAAGTATGTTTGACCTGCTCTGCTTTTTGGTGGAACACAGAGGACATGGCCAGAATGGCACTACGTTCCTCTAAAGCCGAGGCAAAGCTCTTCCAGTCTTGATCCAGCTGTACTGAAACCTGTTGGATCTGATCTGCTGCATAGTGACCAGACTCGCACAGCCTGGTAGCCACAGATGCAATACGAGTAATATTTACATAGGCATTCTGAAAAAGACAAAATATAAATGTTTAGTGATCAATATGGGTTTGATCTTACTTAGGTACAGCTTTGGTAAATATTACAGAAAGCATTAAAGTTGTTTTTAGTCAGGTCAGAATCTAAAGTTTATTGTAAAATGTCTATAATGATTGATAGTCAACGTTAACTATACATCAAATGTTCCAACTCTCAGGGGGTGGTGAGCACCTCAAGGAAGAGGTGAACCAAACTGCAGGAGGCATAACAAAGGCAAAACAATACTGTGGTTGAAAGCCACAAAAAGAGTAAAATAATTACTAAATGATTAACATTAACATTATTAACATTAACATTATTATTTGATTAACATTCAAATAATATTGACATTAATTATTATTAAAAATTAATAATGTTATACTAAATAATAACATTCAACAAATACACCTAAGTAAACCAAATCAAGGGAGCCCAAAGTGGGACACAAGATGACCACATTACTTCTTAGAAGCAGTCTACTGCAGCAAATACTGGATTTTATTACAAGTTTTTAAACTCAAATGTACATAGAATAACTGGCAAGCTGTTATACTACCATTGATAAACCTACCATGGAATTCATGGCAAAATGGTCGTGTTGTGTCTGTAGGTCATTGGCGTGTTGATAGTTCACTCCAATCTCAGTATGCGTCTGCATGAAAAGCTCTCTGTTGTGTCCTATCCACTCAAACATCTGCACAGAAAATGAGCCAGTTGTGAGAGGACAGTAGTCTCAGTTATCGGAATCTATAGTGATTTCTTCTGATCTTATATATATATTCTGTATATTAATAAACGACTCATAACGGAGCATAATCTTGCTCAACAGAAACAGGATTTGTTTAACTGCAGCCCAAAATTCAACAGCCCATATGTTAAACATCTCCTAAAACGACTGTCTTACATCCTGCACTCAACCTCTATTGCCCAGGTCCTAACCTAATTTTTTTCCCCATTCTTGTATAATATGTGTGATTACCACAGACACGGTGGTAGTAAAGAGGTGGGCATAAAGGGCATACATAAAAATTAGGAATACAAAGTTAAATGTAAACAGAAAGGGTTGTGCCTGACCTCACAAATTCATTTTTTTAATACAAAACTTTCACAGAAACACGGAAATTTTTCAGAAAGCCTTTCCAGAAGAGTGGAGGCTTCTATAGCCGCAAAGGTGGGGAAAGCAACTCCAAGTAACTGCCCATGGTTTTGGAATGGTATGTCTAACAAGTTTATGGTCAGGAACAAACTTTTTATTTATATATATATATATATATACAGTGTATCACAAAAGTGAGTACACCCCTCACATTTCTGCAGATATTTAAGTATATCTTTTCATGGGACAACACTGACAAAATGACACTTTGACACAATGAAAAGTAGTCTGTTTGCAGCTTATATAACAGTGTAAATTTATTCTTCCCTCAAAATAACTCAATATACAGCCATTAATGTCTAAACCACCGGCAACAAAAGTGAGTACACCCCTAAGAGACTACACCCGTAAATGTCCAAATTGAGCACTGCTTGTCATTTTCCCTCCAAAATGTCATGTGATTTGTTAGTGTTACTAGGTCTCAGGTGTGCATAGGGAGCAGGTGTGTTCAATTTAGTAGTACAGCTCTCACACTCTCTCATACTGGTCACTGAAAGTTCCAACATGGCACCTCATGGCAAAGAACTCTCTGAGGATCTTAAAAGACGAATTGTTGCGCTACATGAAGATGGCCAAGGCTACAAGAAGATTGCCAACACCCTGAAACTGAGCTGCAGCACAGTGGCCAAGATCATCCAGCGTTTTAAAAGAGCAAGGTCCACTCAGAACAGACCTCGCGTTGGTCGTCCAAAGAAGCTGAGTGCACGTGCTCAGCATCACATCCAACTGCTGTCTTTGAAAGATAGGCGCAGGAGTGCTGTCAGCATTGCTGCAGAGATTGAAAAGGTGGGGGGTCAGCCTGTCAGTGCTCAGACCATACGCCGCACACTACATCAAATTGGTCTGCATGGCTGTCACCCCAGAAGGAAGCCTCTCCTGAAGTCTCTACACAAGAAAGCCCGCAAACAGTTTGCTGAAGACATGTCAACAAAGGACATGGATTACTGGAACCATGTCCTATGGTCTGATGAGACCAAGATTAATTTGTTTGGTTCAGATGGTCTCAAGCATGTGTGGCGGCAATCAGGTGAGGAGTACAAAGATAAGTGTGTCATGCCTACAGTCAAGCATGGTGGTGGGAATGCCATGGTCTGGGGCTGCATGAGTGCAGCAGGTGTTGGGGAGTTACATTTCATTGAGGGACACATGAACTCCAATATGTACTGTGAAATACTGAAGCAGAGCATGATCCCCTCCCTCCGGAAACTGGGTCGCAGGGCAGTGTTCCAGCATGATAATGACCCCAAACACACCTCTAAGACAACCACTGCTTTATTGAAGAGGCTGAGGGTAAAGGTGATGGACTGGCCAAGCATGTCTCCAGACCTAAACCCAATAGAACATCTTTGGGGCATCCTCAAGCGGAAGGTGGAGGAGCGCAAAGTCTCGAATATCCGCCAGCTCCGTGATGTCGTCATGGAGGAGTGGAAAAGCATTCCAGTGGCAACCTGTGAAGCTCTGGTAAACTCCATGCCCAGGAGAGTTAAGGCAGTTCTGGGAAATAATGGTGGCCACACAAAATATTGACACTTCAGGAACTTTCACTAAGGGGTGTACTCACTTTTGTTGCCGGTGGTTTAGACATTAATGGCTGTATATTGAGTTATTTTGAGGGAAGAATAAATTTACACTGTTATATAAGCTGCACACAGACTACTTTTCATTGTGTCAAAGTGTCATTTTGTCAGTGTTGTCCCATGAAAAGATATACTTAAATATCTGCAGAAATGTGAGGGGTGTACTCACTTTTGTGATACACTGTATATATATTTTTTTTTTTTATGCATTTTTTTTTTAAATGCATTTTCTCCCTTTCAGCGAGTCCAATTGCCCGAATGCGTCATGCTTCCTCTCCACCAATGCCGATCCCTGCTCTGATTGAGGAGAACAAAGCTAACCCACACCCCCTCCGACACGTGGGCAGCATGCCGTATCATCTACACTTTGACGAGTGCAGTGCAGCTCAGCACTGTGTACAAAGAGACACACCCTGAGAGCACTCTTTTCTCATCTCTGTGCAGGCGCCATCAACCAGCCAGCAGAGGTCGTAATTAGTTCTGAGAGAGAGACCCTATCCGGCTTAATCCCACCCATATCTGAACAACAGGCCAATCATTGTTTATGCGGCCGCTCAGCCTAGCCGGCAGGCAGAGCTGAGATTCGATACGATGTATTTGAGATCCCAGCTCTGGTTCCAGAGGGTGTTTTTACCGCTGCGCCACCTGAATGGCCAGAAACAAACTTTTAAGTGTATATGTAAAGCAGCCTAAATTGGTTCCCAGCATGTTATATTTAGTTTAAGTGTTTCAAGGCATATTTATGTTTATCGGAACAGGTTGAAAACTTCTTAAAACTTAAAAACATTGACAAAAAGCGCAATATGCAACAGCCCCTCCAACCCCCTAGACCTCTGTGCTACCTGAGCGCCATCAGACTTATTGTGGCAAATACTCCACTGCTACAGATGCAGTAGCTTAGGTTAGATTTTATGTTTAGGTTAAATATTGCTAATTTTAATTTTTTTATTTTAGTCATTTAGCTCCATCTTTTTTTTTTATATCAATTTCTGTTTCTTCATTGCTCAATGTCTGGATGTCAGTGGTGTTCTGGCTGTATTGGACTACAGATGGATGTACCAGCAGGACTGGGGAGTGTGAAACTCTTGCTCAGTTTGGGTTTAAATGGAACAGAAATCTCCCGCATGCAATAAGCATCTTGAGAGAGAATCATTATTTAATTACAGACACACCACAGTAATGGGATGATCACAATTCTCTGAACTGTTCAGATGTAGTCATTCAAAATTCAAACTTTTAAAACCATTTACATTACTAAATACTGAATACAGTGTTGTTAATGTATTTAATTACAGTGTCATCATACATTACAAGAGTAACACTGAGGAACTCTTTTAAGACCCCTTTCCAGTGCATGGTACACCATGGTACAGTGTTTTTTAAAATCTTTGATCCCAAATTTAATGGTTATTTTTATTAGAGATGCATTAGTACCGATACTGGTATCGGGTATTTGCCCGATACCGCGCTCATTAACTTGTACTCGTACTCGCAAACGAGGCTCCGATACTAAACATCCGATACCGTGTGCCTAGTGCACGTTGCTACGTTATGCCTAGTTCACACTACACGATTTTTGCCCTGATTTTCGCTCGGTGACTGGTCAGCGCTAGATTTGCCGGCTCGGGAGCAACTCGGCGTTCGCTCAGCGATCAAAACTCGGCTCTCGATCACTAAGTGTGAACTATCCAACAACTCGATCCGACCGGCTCGCCGAGTGCTCGGATCGAGTTTTCTAGCATGTCAGATATCTGATCCAATAGGTATTGGTATCGGTATCGGTATCGGCAAGTACAAAAATACATGTACTTGTACTCGGTTGGGAAAAAATGGTATTGATGCATCCCTAATTTTTATTGTCAAGCAACCCTTAGTGTACTCAAGTACTGTGCTACATTTGTTTACGCTTCTTTGACATGGACCAAGTGTATAGAAGCTGTCCTATGGGTGGAGTGAGTAGCAGTGTAGACCATTGATTAGGCAAATGAAATCACCACTGGAGTGAGACAACAAGCACTATATTTGAAGCCAGTGTTGTATAAAGTATGAAAATACAAGTATCCTACTAGAAATGTCTTTAACAGCATTTACTTGTACTTCTACTTTCAATACTTAAGTACATTTAATATCAGAAAATTACTTTTGATACTTAAGTACATTAAACATCAGATATTCAATACTTACTTAAGATACTTGTACATTTATACTTTATACACCTCTGTATCAAAGTGAATTTCTGGTAAGATACTTGTACTTTTGTACTTTATACACTGTTTAATACGGAGCCCCTTAGGGGTCACTAAGGAAAAAAATATATATGAAGAGCGTAATCCGTACCCTCGGTTTAGTAAACCGTACCCTCGGTTTAGTAATCCGTACCCTCGGTTTAGTAATCCGTACCCTCGGTTTAGTAAACCGTACCCTCGGTTTAGTAAACCGTACCCTCGGTTTAGTAATCCGTACCCTCGGTTTAGTAATCCGTACCCTCGGTTTAGTAAACCGTACGCACGGATTGTCTGCGCTACAAGTTTTACTGTGCGCCCACACCCCGTTTTACGGTAATACAGTTGCGAAGCATTGAAGAGAATAAAGCATATTTTTACAGCTGGGGTGATGGGATAGCAAACTTATTAAAAAGTCAAATCAAAATCTTATCAAATGCCAGCCCACAATCATAAATAACACGAGTACTTAGCTTGTGATTTAAGAGTGTTTTACCTTAGGAATTTTGAATAATAGGATTGCAAACTAACGTAAAGTAAAATGCAAATCAAATTATTATCAAATCACCCCATCAGACTCTTAAAGAATACTCCTACTTCTACTTACTGACTTTATGAGTCTCAGACATTTATACTGTACATTTCACTTTACGTTAGTTTGCAATCCTATTATTCAAAATTCCTAAGGTAAAACACTCTCAAATCACAAGCTAAGTACTCGTGTTATTTATGATTGTGGGGTGGCATTTGATAAGATTTTGATTTGACTTTTTAATAAGTTTGCTATCCCATCACCCCAGCTGTAAAAAGATGCTTTATTCTCTTCAATGCTTCGCAACTGTATTACCGTAAAACGGGGTGTGGGCGCACAATAAAACTTGTAGCGCAGACAATCCGTGCGTACGGTTTACTAAACCGAGGGTACGGATTACTAAACCGAGGGTACAAATTACTAAACCGAGGGTACGGATTACTAAACCGAGGGTACGGATTACTAAACCGAGGGTACGGATTACTAAACCGAGGGTACGGTTTACTAAACCGAGGGTACGGTTTACTAAACCGAGGGTACGGATTACTAAACCGAGGGTACGGATTACTAAACCGAGCGTACGGTTTACTAAACCGAGGGTACGGATTACTAAACCGAGGGTACGGTTTACTAAACCGAGGGTACGGATTACGCTCTTCATATATATTTTTTTCCTTAGTGACCCCTAAGGGGCTCCGTAGTTTAATACCCAAATAATAAAAAATTTAAATATGGCTACATAAAATGTAAGACCACAGCAAACACAGCGGGAAAAACTGATATTTGTCCTGTTTTTGCTACCGCTATTGTTTACAGTAAGCATTGCATATCTTCTCTCAGTGTGGCATGGAGAATGGCATCACAGCATGACCTTCAGCAAACTGTTCATACTGTTATGGTCCCCATATGCAATTGGAAACAAACTAATAGTGCATTAGATACAACAGGGATAGTTTTGGATATGGATGTGTTCTGTATTGTACTGTAGTGTAACCATGTAATGAAAAAGAGGCATAAATGTGCACTTGTTTATGTTCTTTGTATTTCTGTCTCACATCTGTCTTGTCCCACACTGTCATCACCCCCTTGTTTCTTTAATTGTCTACAGCTGTTCCCTGTCCTGTCTTGATTTATTTGTGTATAAGCCTAGTAAGTTTCTATTGTCTTGAACTTTCTTATATATTCTATGATTTTTAATACATTTAGGGTCTGTCCAAAAACCTAGTAATGTAGGTCTGTCCAAAAGTGCGGTCCTGAGAAGCAGGCTGTTCGAATTCTTAGATAGTCTAAAATGCTGCCTAATGAGGCGCCTTATTTCAAAGCGATAATCTGACTGAATAACGACGGAACAGCATCAGAATCCCAGCATTCAGTGCGGCACAACTTTTCTCACCAAAAGTTACAAATGTGGTGGACAAATGCGGCGCAACAAACGAAGCAAATAAATATTATGTAAAAAAATTATCATTTTTAATTTGTATAAAGGTGTACAAGTGTCATTTATTTGCAAATGAGAGCTTGTCAGTGACAGTTCAACCGTTTTTGGTACACAGAGGGAGATGTTAGCTGGCATGCTAGCGAGTTGGTTGGAAACCTATTGGTTTGAATGGCCTGAGGCTAACTGTGTTAGCTTAGTAAGCAAAAACTGCGATGATGCCATTGCCGTAATCGCTGTCTAAGTAGTGTGTCTAAATAACCTGCCTTATAAATTTGATGTCTTAATAGAATCGTCTCTCCTTCGGCAGCTGCCTAGGTAGGCAGCAAGGCAGCTCACTAGGTTTTCGACCAGACCCTTAGAATGTTTATAAGTGTCTTATACACGGTATTAGTCCTGCATTAAATGATAAATTCCACTGTGGATTCCTGACAGTGCCCCTGAGCTTAAGTAGAAAAATGTCAAATTCGAAACATATTTTGGCTGATTGGCTACATATGTGTACATTTTATTAGCATTTTGTTTGTTGGAAAATTCTCCAGAATCTCCCTGGCACCATCGTTATTCTGTCAAACCTTTAGCTTAATACTTACCTAATTACTGTCCCATTAGGCTTTGTATTACATCATGCATCATTAAATCAATATTTTGTTACCTGAATGCACAAATGCAGAGCTGTTAGATATTTACAGTATAATTACATCACCATGATCTCACCATAGCCTTATCTCATCCTATCCAGCTCATGTCATTAACATTATCTTGGTTTGGTCAGTGCAATTAATCTATATCAATGTCACAACATATTCATGTAAGAAATACACTTTGAGAGCATGGTGGGTATCATCAGGATTCAACAAGTGATCTCTTCTATTCTACTGACCTTCTCTGCATCCTGTTCGTAAAGGCGTAGCTGGAAACACTGGTCCAGCTGCTGTTTGCGCATATGCCAGGCCTGCAGTAGGTGCTGACGTGCAGCCTGCAGTTTGTCCAGCAAGGCAGCGACTCTAGGCACGAGGCTTTGAAAGTCAGGCCCTCCAGAGAGTCGGCCGTCCCCACCATCCCTGATTTTCTGCAGTAACCGCTGTCCCTCCTGCTCTAGTTCATCCACGGGGGCCTTGGTAGCACTTTTTCTTAGGCGTGCATGCTCCTCTAGCAGATGGCGTGCCTCCTCAGCATCTGCAGCTGTCTCCTGACGCGAAATCGTCTCCTGCAGCTCCTCTAGTCGCGAGAGGAGGTGCAGGGCACCGTATGTGAACTCCTCCAGCGAGACCCGCAGTTCTGTCCACTCCACGTGGTCATACTCCAGTGTGCCATCCAGGTCTGCTGTCAGCTGAGATGGGTCCACCAGCTTGGTCAGGCCCTCTACAGACACCATGCTTGTCTGAGGTGAACAGAAGAGGTCAGGGTTTCAGACTTTCATTAAAACCAGTAAGTTCTAGCATGGTTTAGTTGTTACTTCTTAAACTATAGTGTTAGCCTCAGGAGTCCCACCAGGCTCTGTATTCATTTATGGGAAAGTTAATTACAAATATAATATAAACTTTCTTTTTAATACTGATTTTTGATGTTACATTTTATTACTCAATGCATAATAATAACTGCATTATTCAAACACATTTCCAAAAGAACACTTTTATTGTATGTAGTGCTAAACACTACTTTAAACTTCTTTACAGTGCAGTAAAAAATCTTATAAAAAAGCTTATAAAAATTTTAGTCTGAATGTTACATTTAAAAGCATAAAATGTCAGGGGGTAATAACACACACTAGCTTTATATTATCTACGTTATATTTAAATGTAAAAAATGTTTGAGCACAGGTACTGACCTCAAATGTAAATTTTGCACTGCCAAAGTTGGTCTTTTGCTTCTGCCAAAAGTTGTCTGGTTTGATGATGAGGGCGATGCAAATCTCAGCTGGGAATGCTTCCTGTAACGTCTTCAGCAGTGGCTTGATTAGGTCCCATTTAGAGCCACGCATATCAATGATTACAGTGAAACCTCGCTTACTAACATCCTCACTGCAGAAAAAGAACACAGCCATTAAATAAATTAACTGTAGTTGTAGGAGTAGTTTAAAATGTAAAATACAGCAGACCCTTGAGTTACGAACGTTTACCATACGAACATTTCGGGTTACGAACGATCTTTTTCAACTTAACGTACGAACAAATTTCGGATTACGAACAGAAATTCGCGAAACACGTGACGTCACGAACAAGTTGACTCCAACCGTCTCTCTCTCTCTATATATATAGAGTGAGCGAACATTCGGACAGCGGACAGTGTTTTTTCGGGGTTTTCTTTATATTTTGTAAAATTCAATATTAAAATGTCCCCAAAGAATGTGCAGAGAAAGCTTAGTGCTGAGAAAATGAAAAAAATCTATTACTATTTGTTGTGTTGTATAATTACTCCTGCCAGTAGCTGTCACTGTGTGTCAGACAGAGGGGGCAGTGAGTGAGAGAGAAGAAGGAAATCGGCTCAGTAAAGTATTCATTCTTTCGTGCAATTACACCTATAAAATACAACATTACTGAAATAAAGAAGGAAATAATAGAGAAATATGAGAGTTATTGTTGTTTCTGGTAGATACATTTTATAAAAAAGAAAGGAATTTATTACGGTGTAAGGTACAGCACACGTACTGTACTGAAATGTGATGTGTGTGTTATGTACAGTACAGTACTACTGTGTATTGTTGTTTATTATTGTTTATTACAGAAATGTCTTCTATAATTTAAAATTTAAGGGAAAATATACTTGTATTTATAACATAAAAGAGCATTTAAGACATTAGAAAGGTTAGGTAAGGGGGTGGTTTGGGAGGTCTGGCACGGAGTAATTCTATGTACATTATTTCTTATGGGAAAAACGCTGAGCTTCTGCAAGATGATTGGAGGATCAGTGGAAAGGCTGAATCCCGTTTTGATTGACAGCTAGTTTGAGCGCTACACCGTCACTTCTCAAACTCAAACTCAAAAGAAGCTTTATTGGCATGACAAATAGGGACATTCGTATTGCCAAAGCAATACACTTCATTAGTCACTTAATCACTGGGAGCTTCACTCCCATCGCGGATTTTGCGAGTGAAGTCGAAAGACAAACTGCAACCCATTTCAGGCCATTTTCTTGTAAAAGGAACAGAGGGCAGAATTTATGTGTAAATAAATTGACAAATTTTATGATGTAAGCCGACAACGAGCTTACCCTCTTTGAAAGACCAGCAGCCGCCACTGATAATAACGTAACCACTCGTCCCCTCTTGTTCTGAATTTTGTGTTTGTATATTTGACATGCATATATTTGCTCTATCTGCAAAAAACTAATATTATGGGGAAGCGATTTCCGTACTGGATGTTGTACACAGCCGTGATCATGTTAGTTTTATACTGGATGATCGCCTGACGTCCCAGACGTCATTTATTTATTTTTCTTATAGTATTTCTTGTTCTCCGCCAATAAACATTCAAAAATGAATAAAATTGCATGAACTAACTTTGCAGTAAATAAGGAGCAAATAACAATTAAATATATTTCAAAAAGTTATTTGGTTAATTTTTTGTTAAAGCTGTTTCTTAAAAGTGCATGAGGCAGAACACTGATTAAAATGCATTAAATGTTGTAATAGTTACACTGTGACATGTACCATTAGTTATGCCTGTCTTACAGAATTGAGTCCTACACGGTAAAAAAAAAATATTGATGTAAATATTGTGATGACGGTGAGACGTTAGTAAACAGCATTCTTTTCCTTAGAATAGTCCTTTTATTTAGGACAAATAGTTCTTGTGTAAATTACAAGGACAGGAAAAAGTATGGCAGACACAAAAGTCAGAATAAGGGACACGGCGTAACGTTATTATTACTTTTTTGCTCCGTCTTCTCAACACTTGTGCTTGATTTACACTGTTTATATGAAGCAAATATACACGTCAGCGCCTGAACACGCTTTGTTTATTCCTGGTTGAAATGATAAAAAACGTTGATTTCTGAAAATTAAAATACGAGCCATTTTTTTATTTTCTGCTTGTTTGTTATTTGATTTTTGATCTTAAAATGAATAACGCCCCGTTTTCCCGTTTTTTAATATTGTTTTTTGAAATGAAAAACGACCCGTTTTCTTGTTTTTCAACTTTGGGATTTGAAGTGAAAAACGAATGACCAAAGGTACATCGACCCTCTTGCTTAGGCCACCAATATTTGTTAAAACTGGTTGGACCTTTGCTTGTCCCATGACTGGTTCACCACAGTTACAGCAGACCTTAAACTGCGCACCCAACAATAAAGAGTCCACATTCACGTTCATGATTGTGCTATCAATCTGCTCTCAGGCGCTACACCACCCAGTGCAAAGGGCTATGGATGAGTACATCCAAGAGGCTTTAGGCTTAAGGCAAATCTGCCCCTCCTCATTACCTCCTGGGGTGGGCTTTTTCTTTGTGGAGATGAAGGATGGGTCTCTGTGTCCCTGCATTGACTACTGTCGGTTAAAAAAATCACCATCAGGGACAACCATTCTCTGCCTCTGATAAACTCAGCATTTAAGTTGCTGCAGCTGCCATCAGTTTTTACCAAACTGGAGCTGCACAGCACTTACAGTCTAATCAGAATCTAACAGGGGGACACACAGAAGACGGCCTTTATCACCCTTTGGTGTTATATAGGGTGATGCCCCTCTGGCTCATGAATACCCCAGCTGTATTACAGAGCCTCATTAATAAGGTCTCCGGGAATCACTGTGGCCCCACACTCACTCATCTATCTTGACAACGTTCTTCTCCAAAGTCTGAATCTTGACAAACACATAGCATACGTATGGCACATTTTACAACTGCTTCTAGACAACTACCTATATGTCAAGTAGAGTAGTCTTCCTTGGCTGATGGACCCAGCCAAAACAAGGCTCTTACTGACTATCCTTCTCCCACTTTGGTTTGGCTGGTCCAACATTTCCTGGGCTTTGTCAATTTCTTTAGGCAACTTATTCATCACTTCTGTATTCTGTATTCATCGAGGCACCCCTTACTCAGAAGAGTTCAAAGAGATTTTGATGGATGCTCAGGAAGTCTACGGAAGCGCATTGTGTCAGCCACAGTGCTTAAAATGCTAGACCCCGAGGTTAATTACTTATTTGATATGGACTCCTACTGTGCATATACAGTGTATCACAAAAGTGAGTACACCCCTCACATTTCTGCAGATATTGAAGTATATCTTTTCATGGGACAACACTGACAAAATGACACTTTGACACAATGAAAAGTAGTCTGTGTGCAGCTTATATAACAGTGTAAATTTATTCTTCCCTCAAAATAACTCAATATACAGCCATTAATGTCTAAACCACCGGCAACAAAAGTGAGTACACCCCTTAGTGAAAGTTCCTGAAGTGTCAATATTTTGTGTGGCCACCATTATTTCCCAGAACTGCCTTAACTCTCCTGGGCATGGAGTTTACCAGAGCTTCACAGGTTGCCACTGGAATGCTTTTCCACTCCTCCATGACGACATCACGGAGCTGGCGGATATTCGAGACTTTGCGCTCCTCCACCTTCCGCTTGAGGATGCCCCAAAGATGTTCTATTGGGTTTAGGTCTGGAGACATGCTTGGCCAGTCCATCACCTTTACCCTCAGCCTCTTCAATAAAGCAGTGGTCGTCTTAGAGGCGTGTTTGGGGTCATTATCATGCTGGAACACTGCCCTGCGACCCAGTTTCCGGAGGGAGGGGATCATGCTCTGCTTCAGTATTTCACAGTACATATTGGAGTTCATGTGTCCCTCAATGAAATGTAACTCCCCAACACCTGCTGCACTCATGCAGCCCCAGACCATGGCATTCCCACCACCATGCTTGACTGTAGGCATGACACACTTATCTTTGTACTCCTCACCTGATTGCCGCCACACATGCTTGAGACCGTCTGAACCAAACAAATTGATCTTGGTCTCATCAGACCATAGGACATGGTTCCAGTAATCCATGTCCTTTGTTGACATGTCTTCAGCAAACTGTTTGCGGGCTTTCTTGTGTAGAGACTTCAGAAGAGGCTTCCTTCTGGGGTGACAGCCATGCAGACCAATTTGATGTAGTGTGCGGCGTATGGTCTGAGCACTGACAGGCTGACCCCCCACCTTTTCAATCTCTGCAGCAATGCTGACAGCACTCCTGCGCCTATCTTTCAAAGACAGCAGTTGGATGTGACGCTGAGCACGTGCACTCAGCTTCTTTGGACGACCAACGCGAGGTCTGTTCTGAGTGGACCCTGCTCTTTTAAAACGCTGGATGATCTTGGCCACTGTGCTGCAGCTCAGTTTCAGGGTGTTGGCAATCTTCTTGTAGCCTTGGCCATCTTCATGTAGCGCAACAATTCGTCTTTTAAGATCCTCAGAGAGTTCTTTGCCATGAGGTGCCATGTTGGAACTTTTAGTGACCAGTATGAGAGAGTGTGAGAGCTGTACTACTAAATTGAACACACCTGCTCCCTATGCACACCTGAGACCTAGTAACACTAACAAATCACATGACATTTTGGAGGGAAAATGACAAGCAGTGCTCAATTTGGACATTTAGGGGTGTAGTCTCTTAGGGGTGTACTCACTTTTGTTGCCGGTGGTTTAGACATTAATGGCTGTATATTGAGTTATTTTGAGGGAAGAATAAATTTACACTGTTATATAAGCTGCACACAGACTACTTTTCATTGTGTCAAAGTGTCATTTTGTCAGTGTTGTCCCATGAAAAGATATACTTCAATATCTGCAGAAATGTGAGGGGTGTACTCACTTTTGTGATACACTGTATCTTAGTGTAGTTCTTGGTCTAGAGTGACCCTAAGAGCTTGGCATACATTCATGGTGGCAATCACCTTAATCACAGCCAGGCCAGGTGGGCTTTGACTTTCTCCTCTTTTATCAACCTACCTTAAAAGGAAATTACATTATTCTGGTCATGGTTGGTTGCTTTTCAAAGGTCTGCTACTGCTGAGATCTTTCTAGATAAGGTGGTTTAAGAACACAGCTTGCCTAGTGATCTGATGTCAGATCAGGGACCCAAGTTTACGAGCCAGTTTTGGAAAGCCTTCTGCTGACTCTTAGGGGCCTCCATCAGTCTATCCTCTAGATTCCATCGACCGTCCAACAGACGGAGACTGGTGGAAGGCAAACTGATAAGTCCAATTTAATACTGGTACAGTCAAACCTCGGTTTTCGTATGGCTCTATTTTCGTATGATTCGGTTTTCGTCGACTTTCATCTGGTTTTTTCTACCTCGAGTTTCGGCCATTTCCCACGTGACTCAGTGCGGGCCAACGTGAACAAAGACTCGTGCGGCCATATCGGGGTATCCCTCTGCCTGCCTGCCTTCCATACGCCAACAGGACTCCTCAATAAAGGTAAATGTGATGTTAAATGTTCATTTATCCATTTCATTACTTCTTTATAATCATGTCTCATTGTTTTCTATATTCTCTATAAAATGTATTTTTAGTTAATATTTTTGCCTTTCAGGCAATAATTGTATTTACTTTATTCCTTACGGGATTTATTGTTTCGGTTTTCATATGTTTCGACTTTTGAACGGCCTTCTCAACGGATTATTGACGAAAACCGAGGTACCACTGTATAATCGAATTCTCTGTAAAACCTTATTGTCCTGCTCTGCGTCCTTACACAAGGAATGAAGATTTTAAAATTGGTGTAAGATTCAGCTGTCACCCATTGTACCTGCAATGACACACTGGCTGTCTGGTCCATTAATGTTTCTTGAAATCTTCTCTAAAGTATAGTTTTAATTCTATTCAAACCAATTCACATCAACTCTGAAGAGAACCTGATGCTTAAACCCATCCACTCTGCAGAGAAGCTCTACATAAATCATGAACACAGATATAATGGCTGGCGATAATTAAAGAGGACAGGACTTGAATAACCTGGGCACTGTGGAGAGGTAGGTGACCAGTCTGCGCAGGTCTTCTTGCTTTATTCTGTCATGGTTGCTGCGGGCTGGAAAGGTCAAGATTGGTCCTCCTCGCTTATCTCTTCCCCCTGAAGGAAAGTCAAGAGGTACAGCATCAATCACTGCAAGCAGTGTAGGCAAGGCAAGACATTAAGTGATGGGGGAGGGGTAGACCTGGGGATTTCCCCATCTAGAACCAATCAGTGACCCACATTACTGGATGAAGAATAATGACTAGTATGCTTGCTTAGAAATATATCACATGTAACATTTTTCCACGTAAGGCTCTATATTTATGAATGTACTTACATGCCAAGGCTGGTAGTACTGTTAATTTAGTTGAATCTAGTTGCTATTTTTTATGATCAGAACTGAATGGCATAGTTGCTGTGGGGTCTTCCATCCACAGCACTGCCAGGGTAGAGATTTCTGAAACACTTTTGCCTCATTTAACTGTGTGTAGGTAAAACACCCCTTTTATGGGTGTACCACACCACAAGTAAGTACCACACCACAGCAACACAAAACAGGAGATGACTGGGTTATATTTTTGTGGTCACTTATGCTTTTGCGTATGTATATATTTTAACTAATTTGGCTAACATAAAAACTCAATATAACATTTATAAAATGTATAAGACAGCTGGTGTGTCACAGATTTGTGATAAAACAAATGAAACACTATATTCAACAACATTATTGCTGTCATAGAGATAAATAAATTCTGTCGTAGACAACGCAGATATGAGCAAATACCCACAAGAGTGCACTAGAACACAAAAGACCAAATTCTAGCATTTCATGTCAGCCAGACAGTTATTTCTATTCCTTTGCACTCTGTTCCCATGGACACAGTGTCTACCACAGTCTGCAATTCAAAGCCTTGTTCTTTTGAATTTGCTCTGTATTCATCATTTTCTTTTGGTCAGTTCTGGGTAATGCCTTTTGATCTCTGTATTAATATTATATTAGTACTTCTGACATACTGACTTTACGTAAGATTTTGGTTTTTATTTATTTATTTTTTATATATATATTTTTGTTTTTGCATTTTCTCCCCTTTTTCTTCCGACTTTTTTTTAGTCTATTCAATTACCCAATTGCATTAGACTTCCTCTCTACTGATGCCAATCTCCGCCCTGATTGAGGAGAGCGAGACTGTCATGCCCCCCCTCCCCCCGACAAGTGTGCAGTAGCCGACTGCAACTTTTCACCTGCACAAGGCGAATTCATATGCGGATCAGCTTTGTGTACGGAGCCAGTAAAGGTCGTAATCAGTTATGAGAAGTCCCTATTCAGCTCCCACCCTGTATGAAAACAGCCAATCGTTGTACATGTAGGCATCCAGCCCAGCCGGCAGGCAGAGTTGAGACTCAATATGATGTGTTCCAGATCCCAGCTCTGGTGTGCTAGCGTGTGTTTTTACTGCTGCGCCACCTGAGCAGCTCTCACAACTTTTTTTAGCATATCCAATTACCCAATTGCATTATGCTTCCTCTGTATTGATGCCGATTGAGGAAAGCGAGACTGAAACACGCCCTCTCCGACACATGTGCAGTAGTCGACTGCATCTTTTCACCTGCACGAGGCGAGTTCATATGCAGATCAGCTTTGTGTACGGAGAGCCACACCCTGATAAACGCATTATCCTCAACAGAGGTTGTAATTGCCTTAGTTATGATGAGTCCCTATCCAGCTCCCACCCTGTATGAACAACAGCCAATCGTTGTTCATGTAGGCGCCCAGAGCAGCAATATGGCAGAGCTGAGTTTCTAACCGATGAGTTCGAAATGTCGGCTCTGGTGTGCTAGTGTGTTTTACCGCTTTGCCACCTGAGCGCCCCCATTTTATCAACTGTTTACTTTGGTCTTTGTCACAGTGAGTCCAGTTCCACCTAAAACACTGAATGCAAGACAGGAATACCCAGGAGAGATCGCTAAGCCATCATAGGGCGACTGGTTTGTTTAAAAACGCTTGTTTTTTGTATTCGAGTCACTGTGACGTGAAAGCTACAACTACACAATCTATAAAATGCACACATTTGTTGCAAATTATGTTGGCAGGTTTTTTATTTTAATAATATATTAACATGAGATCCATAAGTAAAACTGAAATATAAAACTGAAGTATATCTGTAGGAAAACATAAGTGCACTGAGCCATTGGTTGGCCATTTTAGTAACACCACTCTTCACCATGTGACTGTACAGAAAAAAGTCATAATTGTGCTTGCATCAAAATTATTAATAGAGTTGTTTATTCACAATATAGTGTGTTTTCTTGTACTGACCTGAGACAAAGGCAACCTTTTCTCTTAGAACTGTTAGAACATCAGTGGCCTTTACACTGTCATTCCTTAGAGAGCTGGCTGAGAGAGATGAAACTGAAAGTGGGGGAAAAAGGAAACAATTTAGGAAGGTAAAAGGAATTGATTGTAGAAATTATAAAAAAGAAAAACATATAGTTTAACATTTAGTGCAGATTAATTCTCAATAGCCTTATTAAATTACACAAACATTAAATCAATCACACAACATAAGAGCACACTAACAGCTGCACGTCAGTCTACATCGCTGCCTTAGCACTGTGTACTTCTCTGGACTGGTCCTAGTTCTGTGTTACTTTGCCGTATAGTATGTAATTCAGACACTTGTATCTATTTCCCCTGGGTCAGTTGCAACTGATGGAAGTGTGACCTGCATTTCTGTACAGTATTATAGGGCTTTTATTCTTCTTTATTTATTTATTTGTGGCTCAGTGGGTAGCACTGTCGCCTCACAGCAAGAAGGTCCTGGGTTCGATTCCCAGGTGTATGCGTGGGTTTCCTCCATGAGCTCCGGTTTCCTCACACAGTCCAAAGACATGGAAGTGAGGTGAATTGGAGATACAAAATTGTCCATGCGTGTGTTTGACATTAAAGACTTGAACTGATGAATCTTGTGTAATGAGTAACTATCATTTCTGTCATGAACGTAACCAAAGTGTGTAAAATATGACATTAAAATCCTAATAAATAAATAAATATTAATGTTTTTATGCTGCCAACAAGACAGACTTTCATCAATGTTTTGTCCGGTTATATAATTTATATAATTTGATATTAGTATGTACAATATTATTATTTTTTTACAAACCAAATTCCAAAAAAAGTTAAAACTGTAATTCACTTCATTTCTGTTTTCTGACCATCCTAGTCAGAGTCACGGTTAACCCGGTTTCCAGTAACACACCCCAGACGGGACACTAATCCATCACAAGATCACCCCACCCCCACACACACACAACATAGCCAATCATGTCTATATGTAGACAACGGACTGGCTAATAGCACCTCTGGGGATCCAAACCCTAGATCTTTTTCATCTTACCAGTGTTATTGATTTTACTCCATCAATTTTATAGATTTCTGTAAATATATATGCTTTTTCTCAGGTTGATACTTACAGCACATTCCAAAAAGTTAGAATAAAGGCACATTAAGACCAGAAACACTCTTAGTACAACACCTGAAGAGCAATGTTTAAACGATTACAAGGAATTTAGGGATTTCACCACGTACAGTCCATTACATTATTAAAAGTATTTCTGTGTGTACAACAGCAAGGCTAAAAAAACAATTCTTCAGACTGCACTACACTAACATGCTTCTGTAATGTAATATATAAAAACCACCTGGGTTTTGAAAAACAAATATTAGTAAATACAGTTTGTCGCTACATCTACGAAACAAAGCAAAAACCATAGCAGATAGGCATAATACTGTAATCTGCACCCCTGTTACACTACATGCCTAAATAATGATATGTATTCATATAAAGTAACAAGTATCAATATTTATCGAGGAAATGCAAGACATGCAGTAACACCACTTTTCCTTATTGTCTATGTGCAAGGACCCCCTAACCCCTGCTCGGATTTTTTGTGTAATCTCTAGCCAGTATAATCCCAGTAACAGCTGGCTACTGGGGCGAATCTGTACAATCAGACATGCACAGATGCACATTTGATATATACACACACACACACACACACCTACAACACATCCATTATTTTATACCATCACTACTTACACCTCTCACAGTAACTGGGTTTCTATGTTAACCTTTTTAAAATGTTAAAATATTTAAATAGTTAAATATTTTTTTTTATCTATTTTTCCCCGCTTTTTCCCCCCAATTTTTCTCCCCTATTCTAGTCGTGTCCAATTACCCTGATTGCGTCCTCTATACTGGTTCGACCCTTCATTGCTGACTGAGGATGCCTCTCACCTGACTTGCGCCCCCTCAAGTACGCAATCAGTACAGACTGCATTTTTCACCTGCACGAGTCGAGTTCATACACTACTGGACGCTGTGTACGGAGGGCCACACCCCCATCAGCATTATTCCTTAGCCCTGTGCAGGCGCCGCAGTTGTACCAGTTATGAGGACCTATGACCCGACTCTCTACCCTCTAACCCTGAACAACAGTCAATCGTTGTTCATGCTGCCGCCCAACCCAGTAAGAGAGGTAGAGTCGAGATTCGATGCGATGCATTCAGAACCCCAACTCTGGTACACTAGCGTACTTTACCGCTGCGCCACCTGAGCGGCCGAAGTCCCCTAAATTTGAAATCTCGACGCCCTTCGTTGAGAAATTTGTACCCTTAAACTCGTTATTTCCCTTAAACTCGTCATGCATGCTATGTAAACAAAGGGGTTAAAGTTAGGGCGCATTCACATAAGGCAAAACTGCTTTTGCGCTGCTGTGCAGTTGTTTCCTATGGAGTGTGGCGGTGCTGCATAGCTTACTGCTGCGCTTCCCTAAGCGGCGCACACCGTGCCCTTTAATTTAAATAACCGTATTTTTTAATTGATTTTTAACTGTTTTTATTGTATTTCAGTGTTTATATGTTGTATTTAAGTTCTTTTCAGTGTATAAGTGTCAGAAACAACCCCATCATTTTACATTAGCCTAAAATATAAGCAGTTCCACTGTACCACGGAACGCGTTAACAGGTTTCCCATACATCCTTATACCTTGAAACTCAACGTCTTTTAAACTCGACGCCACTCCTAGAACTAACTGACGTCAAATGTCAATGTACCACCATATTATCATTAGAAAAATAGACAATACCCCATATGCACTGTTGTAAAAGAAATCCCTATTGTATTACACAGACTGGGCACTTATGCTGAGTATAACATGAGTGGGTAAACATTTAAAAATATTATTAGCAATGTTTGTTGCCTGTATTTGGTGTTCTAAAACAAGTAACATGTATGGCACACAGTAATTAAATGAAAGCACTTCTCTTCAAACTGTACTTCAAAAGCATTCTCTGAGATTAATCAAGCATTATTCCTTTCATCTGGGTTGGCTCTTTATAAATGGCCTAATAACTTGGCCACAGGTCCTCTTTTTCCTGCCTGCAGGAGGTAAAGCGGGGTTTCTTGCCTGCTTTCCTGGCCCCTTGTTTTCCAGGAAACATTACAGGTGTTTTTTTTCTGGTTTCTGGGAACTCGGGCATTACTGTGTGTTGCTGTAACGAAATACCCATTCTGGATTTAAATTGTGTCCATTGGTAACTTGGCAGCTTTCTTATCTTTTTGCTAGCATTGCTGTGTACACCTGTCACGAGAGACAGCACTAGTGGAACATGTAGCTAGCACAGTTGGAACCTCAAAGCACTCGTCTTTGTCTTCCTCAGACTGTATTTTTTTACTTGTGATCATTCAATGATTTCTGCTCCAATATTGTACAACCCCAAATCAGAAAAAGTTGGGACGGCATGGAAAAAGCAAATAATAAAAAAACAGAGGTTTTTTTTTACATTTACTTTGACTTTTATTTAATTGCAGACAGGATGAACCTGAGATATTTCATGTTTTATCTGCTCAATTTCATTTATTAATAAACACCCATTCCTGCATTTCAGGTCTGTAACACATTCCAAAAAAAGTTAGTACGGTAAGCATTTACCACTTTGTAATGTTGCTATTCCTTTTCACCACACTTAAAAGACGTTTTGGCACCGAGGATACCAAGTGCTTTAGTGTTTCAGCTTTTATTTTGTCTCATTCTTCCTGCAAACACGTCTTAAGATGTGCAACAGTACGGGGTCGTCATTGTCGCATTTTTCCTTATAAAAAATTCTCTATTGGGGACAGGTCAGGACTGCAGGCAGGCCAGTCCAGTACCTGTACCCTCTTCTTCCACAGCCATGCCTTTGTAATGTGTGCAGCATGTGGTTTTGCATTGTCTTGTTGAAAAATGCATGAACGTCCCTGGAAAAGATGACGTCTTGAAGGCAGCATATGTTGCTCTAAGATCTCAATGTACTTTTCTGCATTCATTCTGCATTAAAACTGCTTTCTACCGCTGCTCCGTGGAGAGTGTGCTGACCTATTGCATCTCTGTGTGGTTCTCCAGCTGCACCACAGCACACAAGAAGGCCATACAGAGGGTCATCAACACCGCCCAGAAAATCATTGGGCACCCTCTCCCATCACTAAAGGAGCTCTACAGCACCCGCTGTCTCAGGAGGGCACACAAAATTAAAAAAGACAGCACACACCCAGGGTACCGGATGTTTGAACTGATGCCCTCGGGTAGACGGTACAGGCAAATCAAAACAAGGACTAATAGACTGAGAGACAGTTTTTACAACAGGGCCATAGCTCTGTTAAACACAAACATGTGACACATCATGTGTCATTCAACGGGTATTGTGCAATTGCAATTTCATTCACTTTAATGGGACATGTGCAACTTATAATTAAAAAAATTTAATTGGACATTTATTGGACATGTGCAATAGCTTCTTTTCCTGCTTCGGTTTTGTTTAAGTGCTTTTTTTATATTTATATTTGTATATACTAGTACTATTGTTTGCTGTGGTTGTTTTTTTCCTTGCACCGAGAGGGGGGGGGGTTGTATTTCAATTTCGTTGTATAAGTGTACAAGTACAATGTGCAATGACAATAAAGGATTCGTATTCGTATTCGTATTCGTAATGCTGCCATCACAGAAGTGTAAATGACCTTTTCCAAGGGCACTGACACGACCCCATACCATGACAGACCCTGGCTTTTGGACTTGTTGCTGATAACAGTCTGGACGGTCCTTTTCGTCTTTGGTCCGGAGCACACGGAGTCCATTTTTCCAAAAAAAGACCTGGAATGCTGATTCATCTGACCACAATATACGTTTCCACTGTGTAATGGTCCATCCTTGATGCTTCCGAGCCCCGAGAAGTCGATGCCGCTTCTGGACATGGTTAACATCAGGCTTTTTATTTGCACAGTAAAGTTTTAAGTGGCATTTGTGCATGTAACTCTGTATTGTTGTGCTTTACAAAGGTTTGCCATAATAATCCCTCACCCATGTGGTTATATCAGCTATTGTTAAGTGGTGGTTCTTGATGCAGTGCCGTCTGGGGGATCGAAGATCACAGGCGTTCAGCTTAAGCTTGAGCCTTTGACATTTGTGCACTGAAATTTCTCCTGATCCTTGAATGGTTTAATAATATTATGCACTGTAGAGGGAGAAATATGCAAATCCCTTCCAATCTTTCTTTGAGGTTTATTGTTTATAAACATTTTAATCATTTTCTCACACATTTGTTGACAAACTGGAGATCCTCTGATCATCTTTGCTCATCCTAGACTCAGCCTTTCCTGGATGCTGCTTTTGTACCAAACCATGATTACAATCACCTGTTGACATCACCTGTTCAAAATCACATCATTATTTAGTTTTTTCACCTCATTACTAGCCCTAAATTGCCCCCGTCCCAACCTTTTTTGGAATGTGTTGCAGGCCTGAAATGCAGGAATGGATATTTACTAATAAATGAAATGAAGTTGAGCAGATAAAACATGAAATATCTCAGGTTCATCCTGTCTGCAATCAAATAAAAGTCAAAGTAAATGTAAGAAACTCTGTGTTTTTATTTTATTTGCATTTTCCATACTGTCCCAACTTTTTCTGATTTGGGGTTGTATTTTGTATTCTGAGGTCCCACTTCAGGTTGGGGTTTACGGTTTGGTCGTGTTTTGTGTTTGTAAGTTTTAGGATGTTCATTCATTTAGCTTTTATTTCCTATCTATTGTATTGTGGTTGTGTAGCTACAGTATTGTTCAGTGTTGTATATCTGACATTCAGGGATGTAACAGTCTGTAACCAAGTTCAGGGTTTTTATAATATTGTGTAATTGTGTTTCAGTTTGATATTTGTGTTAAAGTTAATTGGTAAATTCTTATTGCTGCTGTTCAGCAATGAGAAAAGCAAAACTGTGATTTTTTCTCCCACTTTAGCGCATCCAATTTCCGTCAACCAATTTCTGCCCGTCAATCATCCTCTCACTAATGCTGGTCCCTGCTCCTGATTGGGGAGGACGAGGCTGCTCCACGCCCCCTCTGACACGTGCACAGCAATCGAACATCTTATCACCTACACTTGACGAGTGCAGTGCAGTACAGCGCTGTGTACGGAGAGCCACACCCTCTACCACACTCCTTTCCCATCTCCGTGCAGGCGCCATCAACCAGCCAGCAGAGGTCGTAATCGCACTAGTCTGAGAGAGAGTCCCCATCCGGCTTAATCCCGCCCCTATCTGAACAACAGGCCAATCGTTGTTCATGTGGCCGCTCAGCCTCAGCTGGCAGGCAGAGCCGAGATTCGATACGATGTATTCGAGATCTCAGCACTGGTGAACAGCGTGTGTTTTACCGCTGCGCCACCTGAGCGGCTGATTTTAACTTTTAACTTGATTTTGGACAATTATAGCTGTCGTATAATACATTTTACTGGATTTACCCAGAATAACCCACCCCAGTTTTACTTTCCAGGAAAAATTCTATTACCTGCATCCTTTTGTTCAGCAGTCACATATTGGGACTTTAGAAACCAGAAGTGATTCACTGTGATACGGCTGCTGGATGACCACAGCTCATTTATCAAATGGCTCTGGGTTTTCTATTTCTTTCTCTCTCTCTCTCTCTCTCTCTTATGGTTTATAAATTTCCTCCCTACTGACTACATAAACTATTTAACCTGTATTGAAGCATCTGCTTCTGAACATGTCATGTTAAATGTAGTGAGAAATAGACGCTTTCCAAAGACATCAGGGAATTTACAAGTGCATGCCAACACACACACACACACACTGCAGCACTGTTAACTCCGCTTAGATCTTCACTACAATTACAAACGTTTAGAAAGAGCATTTTAATAGTCACGATTGACAACCTTAAAGAAAATTCACCACTGTTTCAAGTTTTCTCAAATAATGGCTTTACTATTCTTTAAAACAGTAAAGGGCTAACCATTTAATTATTGAATTAATGAGGTTAAAAGAGCTAGGTGACAAAAAACAAGTAGTGGACAAATACATATGTTTTAATCATTCAACTATTTAAAAAGAACCATTGCAGAAATCGTTGACATACCAACACTACTATACACCGATCAGCCATAACATTAAAACCACCTCCTTGTTTCTACACTCACTGTCCACTTTATCAGCTCCACTTACCATATAGAAGCACTTTGTAGTTCTACAATTACTGACTGTAGTCCATTTGTTTCTCTACATACTTTTTTAGCCTGCTTTCACCCTGTTCTTTAATGGTCAGGACCCCCAGAGGACCACTACAGAGTAGGTATCATTTAGGTGATGGATCATTCTCAGCCCTGCAGTGACAATGACATGGTGGTTAGTGTGTTAGTGGAATTTTTAAATACCGTGTCCACTCACTGTCCACTCTATTAGACACTCCTACTTAGTTGGTCCACCTTGTAGATGTAAAGTCAGAGACGATCGCTCATCTATTACTGCTGTTTGAGTTGGTCATCTTCTAGACCTTCATCAGTGGTCACAGGACGCTGCCCACGGGGCGCTGTTGGCTGGATACTTTTGATTGGTGGACTATTCTCAGTCCAGCAGTGACAGTGAGGTGTTTAAAAACTCCATCAGTGCTGCTGTGTCTTATCCACTCATACCAGCACAACACACACTAACACACCACCACCATGTCATTGTCACTGCTGGACTGAGAATGATACACCACCCAAATAATACCTGCTCTGTGGTGGTCCTGACCATTGAAGAAAAGCATGAAAGGGGGCTAACAAAGCATGCAGAGAAAGAGATGGACTACAGTCAGTAATTGTAGAACTACAAAGTGCTTCTATATGGTACGTGGAGCTGATAAAATGGACAGCAAGTGTAGAAATGAGGAGGTGGCTAAAATATTATGGCTGATCGGTGTAACAAATTGTACATGTTCCTTAAGATATGTCAACTTTGACCTTAACTGTATATTTATATTAGTGCAAAATAGAACATTTACTAAAGCAATAAGCCACGAGAGGCCGTACGTTACTGAGATTTTAGCACGGGGATGACGTTTTTGGCACATACAACAATGTTTAATCATAAATGTATTTATTGTGTATAAACTTACAATAAAGCATTCTTCCGTGACGCAAGGTAATCCGATTAACAGTGTTGCTAGGCAACGTGAGGGCGAAAATAACATTAACTTTCTCTATTCAGTGGCGTATTAATATGGAATGATGTGAGGTGGTCCTAGGTGTGCGTTTATCGGGGATTTTACAACGGCTTCGAACGCGGCTCAGCCAATCAGATTTTAGGACCGGAACTATCCGTTTTATAATGAAGATTTTTGTACAACTGACTGCTGTGCTCATGTACACCCCAATGGAAAAGTTGAGACAAATACAAAAATGTTATTATTGCAATTATTTTATTGCATATACAAAATGTCCTTTTTCAGAAATGGGATTTGTGTATACTGAAAATAATGGTGGTGTGATTTTTTTCAACAAGAATCATTATTACTCGTGCACATAAAAAAGCACATTGCCTTACTTCACTTAAATTGCACTACACTTATAGCAAAAAATTTACACCTGCTTCTCAGCAAAGCCTAAAGACTAGCACATGTGCTAATGGGTCTATTAGTAGGAATGAAGTGAAGATTATTCAATTACAGATCCCAGTCATTCTATTCCCATCCCACACGTTCTCAAACATATAATACCCTAAATGGGCTCTAAAAGCTGCCCAGTGGTGATTATACATTTATGAAATGAACAGATGGGCATATATTTTACTTCCAAAATCAGTTTAGCATGAGTATAACATACATATTTGCAGTATAGATTTCTCTGGATGAAAGGGGGTGAGGGCTGTCAGAGATTCAGTGATACACTGACCACTGAATACAAAGTGCTGCATTAATAATTAATGATAATGCCAAGCACCACTATTGCATGTTTTATGAATACTTCATCATGTTGGGAATTTCATGGAATTTATTGAGGAATTGATGGATGTTATGCTTACTGTACCCATGAGTGAATTGTTATTTTGCTAAATGCAAAACACAATGCTAAGAAAAAATATATGCCCTTTTTCAATTGCCTGTTATTGTACTTTTACCAGACTGAATGGTTTCAGATCATGATAAAAACACACGTGAAACCTAAAAAAACACAAAACAAATAGTAAAACATCATTTCATTTATTCAGAGAACAATCTAATCCAACATACACTGATTAGTCATAACATTAAAACCAGCTCCTTGTTTCTATACTCACCGTCCATTTTATCAGCTCCACTTACCATATAGAAGCACTTAGTAGTTCTACAATTACTGACTGTAGTCCATCTATTTCTTTACATACTTTTTTAGCCTGCTTCCACCCTGTTCTTTAATGGTCAGGACCCCCACAGGACCACCATAGGTATTATTTGGGTGGTGGATCATTCTCAGCACTGCAGTGACACTGACAAGGTGGTGGTGTGTTAGTGTGTGTTGTGCTGGTATGAGTGGATCAGACACAGCAGCGCTGATGGAGTTTTAAAACACCTCACTGTCACTGCTGGACTGACAATAGTTCACCAACCAAAAATATCCAGCCAACAGCACCCTGTGTATTTATTAATACTTTAATAATAGCAAGTTGTCCAGATTCTGATGCATCATCACACAACTACCATATACACTGATCAGCCATAACATTAAAACCACCTCATTGTTTCTACACTCACTGTCTATTTTATCAGCTCCACTTACCATATAGGAGCACTTTGTAGTTCTACAATTTAAAATACAAAGACAAGTCCATATCTAAATGAAAAGACAAACAAACAAAACAGAATTAAAGCTTTTGAATGGTCTTGTCAATGTCCTGACTTATCCGAATGCTTAACATTTTTCAACAGTGGCATGAAAGACTAACATCAAACTACTAAAAGTGTTTAGTTCCAGTCATTAATGCTAAATTTGTTGGTACCAGTTATCAAATTAAGGAAGCAATGACTTTTCACAATGGGACTATGCTTGAATAACCTTTTAATCTAAAAAATAAATGCAACTTTTTTGTTTCTAAGCACATTATGATTTTACTTGTTTTCAGTTGTTAAGATTATGTTGTATGGAATGATCTTAAATCATTTAGTGTAATTAAAATGCAATAACTGATTGATTTATAAAAGGGGAAATGCAGTTAGAAAAAATGTAATACAATTTAGTGTGAAATACACACTACCAATATGCTGGGTCTTAACTAATAACTTATACAATGTCATAGATAGCTAGGGAGGGACAGGATCCAAGCGTTTTCATGTTACAGTATCATGGTGATCCAAACAGTCTCTCAGGAGAGCTAAGAAATGGGTCACTCTCTATAATCACCAAATGAAACCAATCCTAGCACAGTGCTGCCAAATGGCTTAGTAAATTTGACTCCAGTCAAGGGCAGCTAGGCTAGAGGAAAACTAATCCACTAAAAAAAATCTAAGAACAATGGCTGGCACAGATCTGGTGTTGCTGTATTTTGTATGCGTGAGTATAAACTATGAGATCAGTGCTTTACTAAGGGACAGTATGATCACATGCATACTGATTTGTTAAATATTATGTGGATGAAAAGCAGAATCCATATTTAAAATGATGACTGGTGTCTAAAGTACACTACATGGCTAAAAGTATGTCAACACCCTTTTAATTAGGTTTAATTATTTCAGACAAATCCTTGTTTATAAGAGTATTTAGCCATGTAATCTTCATAATTGTTGGCACTATAAAAAGCCACCTTTTCAACAAGTCACTTTATCAACTTTGTCTTTATCAGCTGCCCCAGTCTTCAAAAAGTGCTGTTATTGTGAAGTGGATTCTCATCATTAAAGCAGTAGACCATACTGGCTCATTCACTACTGAGTTCCAGATAGCTTCTGGATCAACATCAGTACAGACATAGTTTTTTGGAAACTTCAAGGATTGGGTTCTCATATATGAGCCTCCATATATACACTGATCAGCCATAACATTAAAACCACCTCCTTGTTTCTACACTCACTGTTCATTTTATCAGCTCCCCTTACCATATAGAAGCACTTTGTACTTCTACAATTACTGACTGTAGTCCATCTGTTTCTCTGCATGCTTTGTTAGCCCCCTTTTGTGCTGTTCTTCAATGGTCAGGACCCCCACAGTTGTGCTGATATGAATGGATAAGACACAGCAGTGCTGCGGGAGTTTTTAAACACCTCACTGTCACTGCTGGACTAAGAATAGTCCACCAACCTAAAATAACCAGCCAACAGTGCCCCGTAGGCAGTGTCTTGTGACCACTGATGAAGGTCTAGAAGATGACAAACTCAAACAGCAGCAATAGATGAGCGATCGTCTCTGACTTTACATCTACAAGGTGGACCAACTAGGTAGGAGTGTCTAATAGAGTGGACAGTGAGTGGACACAATATTTAAAAACTCCAGCAGCTCTGCTGTGTCTGATCCACTCATACCAGCACAACACACACTAACACACCACCACCATCATGGCAGTGTCACTGCAGTGCTGAGAATGATCCACCACCCAAATAATACCACCCAAAGCATGAAAGGAGGCTAACAAAGCATGCAGAGAAACAGATGGACAACAGTCAGTAATTGTAGAACTACAAAGTGCTTCTATATGGTAAGTGGAGCTGATAAAATAGACATTGAGTGTAGAAACAAGGAGGTGGTTTTAATGTTATGGCTGATCGGTGTATATGAATGAATGTCTTGGTCTTAGTTGTGACATTCATTCTTTTATGATTCATTTTTAGAAAGCCTTAGAAATAGCTGTGAATCATTCCAGCTACAATGATTTTTACTACAGATCACTTTCTCCTGCAACTAATTTATCTTAAAATCCCTTCATAATTTAATTTATGAGCAAATTAAAACTGTGTGTGGAGGGAAACGCTCTTGGATTGTTCCTTGGACAGGCAGGAGGAATGTAAACGAGCCAGCCCGGACTTGTGTTTTTCAGGCGTATGATGCATTTGCTTCACTAGATATTTGGCATGTTTCTTGAAAATCTTTGAATAAAGCACAACAAAGCTTTTTCAAGTGCACATTTAAAATGCAACCAAATTGGATATAAAAATGGGATTGAAACATCCATAATTATATATGCATTAAGATAATTACTACTTATCTAGACTAATCAGCTTTTAGTTAGTATCAGCTTTTACTTAGTACAAACAAAACAAGCTTCCTAAAACCCACCAGTCACTTTCAGCTGGGACAAGATCCAAAACTACTTATAAAATTGATTTCACTATTTTCAATCTCCAAAACTTGGCAGCTGTTGGTACATCCATCTTCCAGACCTTTTTCCAGTGCATTTATGAGAGAGATCCTGTGCTATGTGTTGGTGCTAGTATTAGAGTTCCTGTTTTCCCAAGACTGCATTTTAGCAACAATCATGCTCTCTTATGTACAGTATTAATGCATGTTGGAGGTTTTTCCAAGAGCCGTCTTTAGGTCCTTATGTCTACCGCGCCTGCCAGAAAATGCTGCTTTGGCAATTTGTTCTGCTTTGTTGTCTGTGTGCTGAGGATGTGATTTTTAAAAAGCTGTATCACATTAAACAGGAAAGGTTGGCAGTGATGGTACAAGCCCTCTGGGAAGTACCATCTGTGTAAGAGAGGTACAGAGGAAATTTGGAGTATATTGTTTGTTCCAGAATTAAATGAGCAGTGTTACTTCCAATGCAAAATCAGATGCCAATGCTTACACTGATACCAACCTGATACTTGTCTTGGTTTTACATATTGCTTTTAGGCAATATGTATATAATTAATAAAATACAAATAAATCTGTTGGACAGCTGCATTAAAATACTTATTTTTACCATTTACTTATTTTTATACAAATACTTTATATATTTTAAATATAGCTTATACTGTAAATACACAAACACTGACCAAAAGGTTAGCTTAATAACACTTGTCTTCTTCTTCTTGTTCCTCAGCCTTTGTCCCGTTTTTTGTTTACGGGGTCGGCATTCCCGGCTTCTTCCCGTCAGGGGTCGCCGGCGGGACAGTTTATACGCCGGATGCCCTCCCTGACACAACCCTCCCTATTTATCCGGGCTTGGGACCGGCACTACAATGCACTGGTCTGTGCATCCCAGTGGCTAGGTAACTATGGGACAATTCAGTGTCTCCAATTAGCCTAGCGGCATGTCTTTGGACTGTGGGAGGAAACCGGAGCACCCGGAGGAAACCCACGCAGACACAGGGAGAACATGCAAACTCCGCACAGAAAGGACCCGGACCGCCCCACCCGGGGATCGAGCCCAGGACCTTCTCGCTGTGAGGCGACAGTGCTACCCACTTAGCCACCATGCCGCCTGATGAATTACACTTGTGAAACCTTGAAATTCCAAGAACCATGTTCTTCTTCATAAAAGCATGAACACTGAAGGTAGTCAGTAGTGGGAGTAGAAGGTAGTGGACCAGTAATTAGAAGGCTGCCAGTTCAAGCTGTGCCACCTCTAAGGTCAGTCCCTGAGCAAGGCCCTTAGCTCTCAGTTGCTCAGATTGTATTCAGTCATAATTATAATAACATCATAATGAGTGTATGCTAAATGCTGCAAATGTACACTATATGTATTAGCTCGTCTGCCTTCACACACATATGAACTTAAGTAGCATCCCATTCTTAATCCATAGGGTTTAATATGATGTCGGCCCACCCTTTGCAGCTATAACAGCTTCAGCCTTTCTGGGAAGGCTTTCCACAAGGTTTAGGAGTGTGTTTATGGGAATTTTTGACCATTCTTCCAGAAGCGCATTTGTGAGGTCAGACACTGATGTTGGACGAGAAGGCCTGGCTCGCAGTCTCCGCTCTAATTCATCCCAAAGGTGTTCTATCAGGTTGAGGTCAGGACACCAAACTCGCTCATCCATGTCTTTATGGACCTTGTGCTTTGTGCACTGGTGTGCAGTCATGTTGGAACAGGAAGGGGCCATCCCCAGACTGTTCCCACAAAGTTGGGAGCATGAAATTGTCCAAAATCTCTTGGTATGCTGAAGCATTAAGAGTTCCTTTCACTGGAACTAAGGGGCCGAGCCCAACTCCTGAAAAACAACACCACACCATAATCCCCCCTCCACCAAACTTTACACTTGGCACAATGCAGTCAGACAAGTACCGTTCTCCTGGCAACCGCCAAACCCAGACCCAGGAGAAGCTGATTCGTCACTCCAGAGAACACGTCTCCACTGCTCTAGAGTCCAGAGGCCGTGTGCTTTACACCACTGTTTGTAGAAGCAGTCTGCATGCCTAGGTGCTTGGTTTTATACACCTGTGGCCATGGAAGTGATTGGAACACCGGAATTCAATGATTTGTATGGGTGAGTGAATACTTTTGGCAATATAGTGTAAATACTATACTTGTCTGTTAAACTGATTTTTTAAATTTTGTCAGAAATATGCCAGCATCGTAAAAGGTCAGCACTAAGCCAATGGTGTAAATAAATCTATGTACTATGTATACTTCACTGAGGACACTGAAGCATAAACAGTATACTGATTCAGACATGACTCAACATCAGGGTTGCCAGATTGCAACAGTGGTTGCCAGCCAAAAACCTTTTCACAATCCGCCAAAATGCATGCAAAACTGCCCCAAACAACACAGGACAAGCAGATAATGTTTAGCATTTCAAAAATAATAAACCAGTTAAACCACCATGACCTACAAATTTATATCTTAAAATGTACAGATCAGTAATTACACATTATAAAGGACAAATTATTTTTGCTTGCATGTCTTTGAAGTAGCCTACCAAGTTTTTAAAATACATTATTAATAATAGGACACACTACCCTTTGCAAGTAAATAAGAATAAACTTGCAAGCAATGAAATAAGTTTAACCTCTCGTACATATAAAACTTGCTTATCTTCATATTCAACTCAGCATCACTTGTCAGTTTCCAACAGGAGAACTATGTACAGTTATTATGAAGAACTATGTACATAAGTACACAAGCCGGTTAACTATAAATGGATGAATCAAATCTCCCCAACAACTGTCTGGAAGGACAGAATGTAGGCGTGGCAATGGTGTCTTTTGGACTGGAAAGAATAACCTGTCAATCAAACTTTTGACAATGGGTTGGATGTGGTGAGAGAAGGTATGCCTATTTATATTCCAGCTGCTTTAGAAAGCAATAGTTTTTTATTTATATTTTAACTATTTATAGTTTAACTATTGCCATGACATTAAAACCACCTCCTTGTTTCTACACTCACTGTCCATTTTATCAGCTCCACTTACCATATAGAAGCACTTTGTAGTTCTACAATTACTGATTGTAGTTCATCTGTTTCTCTACATGCTTTGTTAGCCCCCTTTCCTGATGTTCTTCAATGGTCAGGACCACCACAGAGCAGGTATTATTTAGGTGGTGGATCATTCTCAGCACTGCAGTGACACTGACATGGTGGTGGTGTATTAGTGTGTGTTGTGCTGGTATGAGTGGATCAGACACAGCAGAGCTGCTGGAGTTTAAATATTGTGTCCACTCACTGTCCACTCTATTAGACACTCCTACCTAGTTGGGCCACCTTGTAGATGTGAAGTCAGAGACAATCACTGATCTATTGCTGCTGTTTGAGTTTGTCATCTTCTAGACCTTCATCAGTGGTCACAGGACGCCACCCACAGGGAGCTGTTGGCTGGATATATATTTGGTTGGTGGACTATTCTCAGTCCAGCAGTGACAGTGAGGTGTTTAAAAACTCCATCAGCATTGCTGTGTCTTATCCACTCAAACCAGTACAACACACACTAACACACCACCACCATGTCATTGTCACTGCAGTGCTGAGGATGATCCACCACCCAAATAATACTTACTCTGTAGTGGTCCTGTGGGGGTCTTGACCATTGAAGAACAGCATGAAAGGGGGCTAACAAAGCATGCAGAGAAACAGATGGACTACAGTCAGTAATTGTAGAACTACAAAGTGCTTCTATATGGTAAGTGGAGCTGATAAAATGGACAGTGAGCGTAGAAACAAGGAGGTGGTTTTAATGTTACGGTTGATCGGTGTATATACTTATCAATCTTTAAAGCTGCTTTATGCAAGAGTGTTATGAAAATTACCTGCATGCAACTCAGATATCTGAGCCTCTACACACAATGCCTGATTTGGATGCCAGATTTTTTTGCTGTTGACCTGTCAGGGGTGTATTTTTTACTCTGCGCCCAGTGTTTTGGAAAGTTAAAGATAAAGCAGTAGCTGAAAATGATAAAGAACATGTGAGTAAATGAAAAACACACACACATTGTGGTGGTCAAGCTGAGAATGGGACACTGGGGACAAAAATAGTCTGACACTGTGGCTCAGTAAGCAACTTAGAATTAATGTAGCATTTTGGCAATGGCAAACTTCACTCTTATGTCAAACTTATTTATTTTAGTAATTGTGTCTCCCTGCTTTGTTATGGCAAACCTGCAATTACAGTGGACCCTTGGGTTTATCATATGGACAGTTTACCATACGAACATTTTGGGTTACGAACGATCTTTTTCAACTTAACGTACAAACAAATTTCGGATTACAAACCGAAATTCGTGAAACACGTGACGTCACGAACAAGTTAACTCCGACCGTCTCTCTCTCTATACAGTGAGCGGACAGGTGTTTTTTCTGTGTTTTCTTTATATTTTGTAAAATTCTATTTTAAAATGGCTTCAAAGAAGGTGCAGAGGAAGCGCAGTGCTGAGAAAATGAACAAATCTATTACTATTCATTGTTGTATAATTACTCCTGCCAGTAGCTGTCACTGTGTATCAGTGGGGGCAGTGAGTGAGAGAGAAGAAGGAAATCAGCTGAGTAAAGTATTCTTTCTTTCGTGCAATTACACCTACAAAATACAACATTACTGAAATAAAGAAGGAAATAATAGAGAAATATTTATTATTGTTAATATTTAGTTATTGTTGTTTCTGGTAGATACATTTTGTAAAAAAAAAAAATAAGGAAATGTATTATGGTGTATAGTAAAGCACACGTACTGTATTGAAATGTGATGTGTGTTTTATGTACAGTACTACTGTGTATTGTTGTTTATTATTGTTTATTACAGGAATGTCTATTCTATAATTTAAGATTTAAGGGAAAATATACTTGTATTTATAACAAAAAAGACCATATAAGACATAAATTCATAAGTCAAGGGTCTACTGTATTTAAAAAGTATGATCTGACCAGCTTTGTAAATACAGTTCTGAATTTAGCAGCCAAAATCAATTCTTTTGTGGCAACAAAGCTCACTCACTCACTTTCTTAACCGCTTATCCAATTAGGGTCGCGGGGGAGTGCTGGAGCCTATCCCAGCTTTTCAATGGAAGCAAGGCACACAGTAACACCCTGGACAGGGCGCCAGTCCATCGCAGGGCGGACACACATACACACACCCATTTACCTATAGGGCAATTCAGTGTCTCCAATTAACCTGACTGCATGTTTTTAGACTGTGGGAGGAAACTGGGGAGAACATGTAAACTCTGCACTGAAAGGACCCGGACCGCCCTGCCTGGGGATCAAACCCAGGACCTTCTTGCTGTGAGGCGACAGTGCTACCCACCGAGCCACTGTGCCGCCTGGCAACAAAGCTTTTAAGCAAATTGTTTGGCAGCAAGCTAAGCTAACTCTACATCAATCAATAGTAAAGTGCAATAGATTCAACTAAAGTTGCAGCACCTAGTTCAGCTGTCAGTATACCTGTGAATGTTATATATTTCTAGAGAGTACATTTTGTTGGGTTGAATATTATTCATAAATAAAAAAAACTGTTTTCCATTTTAACGTAAAAGACCCCCACTGATCTGCAATAAAATACAGATCCAATTCACTCTGGTACAAGTGGAACAAACATAAATTTAGTTTGGTAATGAACCTGTCACATGTCTCTTGCAGCACTGACTCCTACTTTCTTCTGTGAACCACGACTATTCAAAAACAGACCCCCTCGGGACAAAGTGAATCATCCTCAACAGTTTTATTACAGCACTTGTACATTTAAGTGCGAGATAAGGATTTCTAGACTTGTATACAACACCATATGCCTCCAAGCTATCATTATGCTCCTAAAAACGAGTATAAAATGCCATATGCAAAGTATCAGCTGGCTGGCTGGCTATAATTGCACAAGTGCAGTTTGTAGACTCTGTAAGCTTTGTTGTGTCTCTGAATCAGATTATTGTCCTTACCACATTTACCCCACATAATAGGTAAGCCACAGGAAAAGCCAGTATAAAGCTAAGCAGCTTAAAAGTGATTCCCTCCATGACATACCGGAGTTGTTTTGCATTACGTGTTAAATATCTGGCAAACTCGGCTGCTCCGGGTAATAACCAAATTCAGTTTCTCCAATCTGAACTCACTTATTTCCCCTGTTGCATAATTGAGCCGAAAATGATGGATAAATATGAACCTGAATGCAATCTATCATTAATAGGGGGAACTCCATGCCCTTGTGAGCAGAACCTTGGGAAAGCCATGAGGAAATCGATCAAAATTTGCATATTTGTGACATGAATATCTGGAGACTGAAGACCTCTCATTATTTAGGTCAGACTCAGAGATGTTCACAAGTCACAAAATATGAGTCACTTTAGGCTAGATTCTGAGTCAAGTCACAAGTCTTTAGGCTAGATTCTGAGTCAAGTCACAAGTCTTTAGGCTAGATTCTGAGTCAAGTCACAAGTCTTTAGACTAGAGTCTAAGTCAAGTCACGAGTCAATATAATATACACAAAACATATATTGGAAATGTAGCGTAGAAATAAACAAATAATATGTAAGTTCAGATAAAAAACAACAACAGATTAGCAACTGTATTTTGCCGTTTTACTTAGCGCTTTTACTTTCCTAGTCATTGTGAAAATGAATGTAATTTACATAACAAGAAGGTACCAGTTAAAAGCTTAAACTGATACGTTTTGTATCGCAGCAAAAAAATCCATAACCACTGCTTACCTTAGCTTATGTTCCTCCAGATGCTATCAAATTTATAACCGTGTGTTGTTCCATTAGGAATATAATCCGTTATTTTGTAAATGTGCTTATAATTAAAAACCTCCAAACTTTTCCCGGTTGTGAAGTAAAACATTAACTCATTAGAAAGCCAATCAAGTGTTTAATTGACAATCATCTGTGTGACGAAAAATGAATAAATGCAAATAACAGCATTTCTTACTAAAAATTAAAATCAGAGGGTCTGATTGGTTCAGAAAGCGGTCTTTCAACCATTAGCGACAATTCTGTAGGAGTATTCCATTCACCCCAGTTGTTCATGTGAAGTGCACTACATAGGGTATTCCACCATTTTAAGTAGGGAGCGACTGGCTGTAATATATATAATTGTCACACGTAACGTTAACACATGCTGACGCTAGGGACTCTTATTGTTTACGAGTAATTTTTTTGCAAGTCGTGAGTCAAGTCCGAGTCATTTAAAATGAGTCCGAGTTGAGTCTGAAGTCGCTGTGTGTGCGACTTACGTGCAACTTGGACTCGAGTTGCAGACTCGAGTCACCATCTCTGGTCAGACTACCCATGTAAGACAGTCTAGCTGATGGCACCTGATGTTTGTCCAGCCTAACCATAATAAGAAACACAATACAGAATATATGATAAAATAAAAATGGGAACGTTAGTCCTGTAAGCAAACTGGCCTGCTTTCTAGATGGGAATGGTATTCCGGTGTCCCCTGAAAATCAGCATTGGTAGCCAGTCCTGGGCATCTGTGTGCTTGTGTGCTGTAAGGGGTAGATAGTGCCTTCCTTTAAATAAATCTTCCCAACAAGGATGCATAAGCTGCAGTTTAAAAAGTGTGGAGGAGGTATATACTTGCTCACACCCTCACAAACTCTGTTACATTGTTGTAATAATTCTGGTAATAATTCTTTAAATATTTGGCTGTTATTGTAAGCACATTTTAATGTTAAAACGCATGTATCAGCATTTGTTTGTACGTAACATAAACCACATTCTGTTGATATTTCGGTGGTCAGAAATTAATATACAAGGGCAGCTGAGTGCCACAATGCAAAACGAATCACCCTATCATCAAAAACTGAAACGATTTGTTTGTTTATTAGGATTTTAACGTCATGTTTTACACTTTGGTTACATTCATGACAGGAACGATAGTTACTCATTACACAAGATTCATCAGTTCACAAGGTTATATCGAACACAGTCCTGGACAATTAGTGTTTCCAATTCACCTCACTTGCATGTCTTTGGACTGTGGGAGGACACCGGAGCACCTGGAGAAAACCCACACGGACACAGGGAGAACATGCAAACTCCACACAGAAAGGACCCGAACCGCCCCACCTGGGGATCGAACCCAGGACCTTCTTGCTGTGAGGCGACAGTGCTACCCACTTAGCCACCGTGTTGGTGACCAGGAGTTGGAAGCTGATTGTCACTGCTCTCTGGGTGTACTGCGAGAGGTCTGTGAGCTTTAGCATTTGGAAGTGGCAGACCAACAAGTTAACCATCCTATATATACATTGCACAAGCTGCAGTTCGTAAAGATGTATTTTTGTGACAGGGAGAAGCTGACTGTGTACGTTTTTAAAAAATGAGGTAAAAGACCAAATGAATCAAATTTAAAGCAATTTTAAGAGGTTGTGGTTGCATATCTAGCATATGCTAGCCCTAACCCTGTCAGATTAAGGGCTGTTTTGTGTCATGGGGAGAATCGGTTAGTGGGTGGAAACTGGCAACATCCAAACTGTCAAAAATAAATAAACGTTCATGTATTGATGTGGGTGGAGTGATACAACAGAGGGTGTAGCCTTAACAATACACCATTGTGGTATTTTCCAGCTCCCATTTGTCAAAATATGTGCTTTTAGTAATAGATTAAAATATATTACTCTTCTTTCCTGGATAGCAGCATCAAAGCCCATGATGCTTTGACACCTGCTTGACTGTATACAGTGGCCAACTTGTTTTTGGTGGTTTTTGGTTTACATTGAACAATACAGGTAAATTTACTCATAACATAAGGTAACAGTTTGGGTTTTGTTTTATACCATTTTTTCTATTTTATTTATGCATTTTCTCCCAATTTAGCATAGTTAATTTGTCTTCCGCTGCTGGGGGATCCCTGATTGTAGTAGAGGCGGGTATAATGCTGCTCACACCTCCTCCGACACGCGCGCAGCCCTTAGCGGAACCCTTTTTCACCTATGCACTCTGCACAGGCGCCTCTCTATCTGACAATCAGGGTCCTTACACAGCGTTTAAAGACCCCACCCACATAGTCCGGTCACCCCGCCCTAGCAGAATCATGTCTGCTGCAGACACTGCCAATTATGCCCGCTAGATGGCGCCCAGCCGACCGGTGGCAACCGGAATATCCCACTGCGCCACCTGGGTGCACCACTGTGCTTTTACTGATTACAGCCAAGCTAACTCTATTCATATGGGCACAAGGACGTTACCAGCTATAATCATCACCATGGAGATTAGAAGGACAGTATAGAACTTTATCCAACACTAAACTAATCTAATAATATATTACGTTGCTGTATACTGCAATGGATTGATGCCCTATCCAGGGTATTCCTGCCCCATGTTTCCTCGTGTAAGCAGACCCCCTGTGACCCCCACCTGAACAAAGCAGTTGAGAAAAATGAAAAAACGAATAAAAAAACAAAGTTTAATTTCTTTATACTGTATAGTTCAAGTCAAAAACAGTTCTAGAAATGACCGCTCAGGTGGCGCAGAGGTAAAAACACACGCTGGAACCAGATCTGGGATCTCGAATACATCGTATACATCGGCTCTGCCTGCCGGCTAAGGATGAGCGGCCACATGAACAACGATTGGCCTGTTGTTCAGATATGGGCGGGACTAAGCCAGATGGGGTCTCTCTCTCATGACTGGTGCAATTACGACCTCTGCTGGCTGATTGCTGTTGCCTGCACAGAGATGAGAAAAGAGTGCTCTCAGGGTGTGTCTCTCCGTACACAACGCTGAGCTGCACTGCACTCGTCAAATATTTATATATATATATATAACTGAAATCCCATAAACCTGTGTTGGACTGGCAACCTGTCTGGGGTGTTTCCGACCTTTTGCCCAGTGAATCAGACCCATAATGACTGAATAAATGAATGAATAAATGAATTAATTCATAAATTAAATCCCATGATTCCCACAGCATACTTATTCCTTACAAGTGCTTATAAACTGTTGACCTCAGCTGTATAAAGCAGGGCTATTATGCAGTATTTTTGCTTGTGCTGTGATAAACTCAGTCATCAAAATACACATACAGTGTATCACAAAAGTGAGTACACCCCTCACATTTCTGCAGATATTTAAGTATATCTTTTCATGGGACAACACTGACAAAATGACACTTTGACACAATGAAAAGTAGTCTGTGTGCAGCTTATATAACAGTGTAAATTTATTCTTCCCTCAAAATAACTCAATATACAGCCATTAATGTCTAAACCACCGGCAACAAAAGTGAGTACACCCCTAAGAGACTACACCCCTAAATGTCCAAATTGAGCACTGCTTGTCATTTTCCCTCCAAAATGTCATGTGATTTGTTAGTGTTACTAGGTCTCAGGTGTGCATAGGGAGCAGGTGTGTTCAATTTAGTAGTACAGCTCTCACACTCTCTCATACTGGTCACTGAAAGTTCCAACATGGCACCTCATGGCAAAGAACTCTCTGAGGATCTTAAAAGACGAATTGTTGCGCTACATGAAGATGGCCAAGGCTACAAGAAGATTGCCAACACCCTGAAACTGAGCTGCAGCACAGTGGCCAAGATCATCCAGCGTTTTAAAAGAGCAGGGTCCACTCAGAACAGACCTCGCGTTGGTCGTCCAAAGAAGCTGAGTGCACGTGCTCAGCGTCACATCCAACTGCTGTCTTTGAAAGATAGGCGCAGGAGTGCTGTCAGCATTGCTGCAGAGATTGAAAAGGTGGGGGGTCAGCCTTTCAGTGCTCAGACCATACGCCGCACACTACATCAAATTGGTCTGCATGGCTGTCACCCCAGAAGGAAGCCTCTTCTGAAGTCTCTACACAAGAAAGCCCGCAAACAGTTTGCTGAAGACATGTCAACAAAGGACATGGATTACTGGAACCATGTCCTATGGTCTGATGAGACCAAGATTAATTTGTTTGGTTCAGATGGTCTCAAGCATGTGTGGCGGCAATCAGGTGAGGAGTACAAAGATAAGTGTGTCATGCCTACAGTCAAGCATGGTGGTGGGAATGCCATGGTCTGGGGCTGCATGAGTGCAGCAGGTGTTGGGGAGTTACATTTCATTGAGGGACACATGAACTCCAATATGTACTGTGAAATACTGAAGCAGAGCATGATCCCCTCCCTCCGGAAACTGGGTCGCAGGGCAGTGTTCCAGCATGATAATGACCCCAAACACACCTCTAAGACGACCACTGCTTTATTGAAGAGGCTGAGGGTAAAGGTGATGGACTGGCCAAGCATGTCTCCAGACCTAAACCCAATAGAACATCTTTGGGGCATCCTTAAGCGGAAGGTGGAGGAGCACAAAGTCTCGAATATCCGCCAGCTCCGTGATGTCGTCATGTAGGAGTGGAAAAGCATTCCAGTGGCAACCTGTGAAGCTCTGGTAAACTCCATGCCCAGGAGAGTTAAGGCAGTTCTGGGAAATAATGGTGGCCACACAAAATATTGACACTTCAGGAACTTTCACTAAGGGGTGTACTCACTTTTGTTGCCGGTGGTTTAGACATTAATGGCTGTATATTGAGTTATTTTGAGGGAAGAATAAATTTACACTGTTATATAAGCTGCACACAGACTACTTTTCATTGTGTCAAAGTGTCATTTTGTCAGTGTTGTCCCATGAAAAGATATACTTAAATATCTGCAGAAATGTGAGGGGTGTACTCACTTTTGTGATACACTGTACATCAAATAATACCCACACACATGCACACAGAAACACCACACAACCACTGTCTCCGAGTGCAGACGGTTTTAAACCCCTTTCTGTCTGTACAGATGGAAGTGATTGATAGTCCAGTCGTCCTCATACACTGACTGTGATCTACTGATCCAGCACAGCACATTCAGCAGCCTCAAAGCTGCTTTTCTGAAGGAAATAACTCTTATAATGAGACCTGAGTCAGGTGGTTCTTTGGCCTGATCCTGCACTGGCATGTCCTCTTCAATCACTGTACAGGTCGTTGAAATTGCCAACACTGCCAACACTTTCTAAGAATACTGCATCTGTTTTTGGATTGACATACAGCCTACAGTAACTGAGATCACTAAATGGCTGATTCCAGATTAGTGCTCATTTCATACAACTCGTGGCAATGACAAGGCCAGCACTGCAGTGTATGATCATGCTTCATGCTGTGAACAAGCTAATCCGGTGAACTCATGCAGAGTATTATTAGCTCTTTCTCATTTTTGATATGTTAAGCCTCGCAGGTGGATGTGGGAGGATCTCCAGTACAACTGCAGAAGCGGATCCAAAGCTAAGGCGGACATTACAGAATGCTCATGCACTGGTAAAATAATATATTATACATATTGTGCTGATTATACTGAATCATTTATCCATCTTCAGAATCTGCTGGCTGATCAGGGTCTGCGGTGGATTAGGTAATAAAATACCTAGGAGACTGGATTGTGAGTAGAAAAGAGTTTTAATCTTGTATGCAGAGAAGTATCTTGTATGCACACCAACAGAGTCTCACATGGAGACAGGGGTGTAACTACCGGGGGGGGGGGGCAGGTGCACTAGGGCCCATGGTGGGGTGGGCACTCCATGACACGAACTCAACCCCCCACCGCACTGCCCCCAATTGGCTGCACTCGCTAGGTCGTTAATATTATATTACAATATTGTAGTGGCGATATGTGAGTGACATTCAGCTCAGCCAATCAGAATGCAGCACCCGGTTTATACATGTGCGTTCGGACGTTCTGCAGTTAGTTCGTTTTGTATATGAGACTCGCCGTATGGCCCCAGCATTGAACCCAATAGGTAGTTCGGGTGCTAGAGCTAGGTAGTCTAAAGTGTTGTAATGCTCATTGAAGTCCTGACTACAGTTAAAGTGAACTCTATTTGTCGTGTGCCTTTATTCCCACACCTCCACCAACGCACGCAGCAAAAGACCCGTAGCATCCCCGCCGGACGAGCAGCTCTCGCAGCGGCTAGGTGAGCCGACCCTCTACAGTAGCAAGTGGCTAATGCTAGTGGTAAAGTGCGGTGATAACGAAAGTAAAAACACGACGATATTTTTGTTAAGTAATATATTAAAATAACTAAAAGACAATGAAATATCAGAGTACATGTAATCAAAATATACAGTGAGTGCACAGCAAGGGATTTTGGGAATCTGTGTAACCTGCTTAATGTTACTAGACCAATATACAGGTCCTTCTCAAAAAATTAGCATATTGTGATAAAGTTCATTATTTTCCATAATGTAATGATAAAAATTAAACTTTCATATATTTTAGATTCATTGCACACCAACTGAAATATTTCAGGTCTTTTATTGTTTTAATACTGATGATTTTGGCATACAGCTCATGAAAACCCAAAATTCCTATCTCAAAAAATTAGCATATTTCATCCGACCAATAAAAGAAAAGTGTTTTTAATACAAAAAAAGTCAACCTTCAAATAATTATGTTCAGTTATGCACTCAATACTTGGTCGGGAATCCTTTTGCAGAAATGACTGCTTCAATGCGGCGTGGCATGGAGGCAATCAGCCTGTGGCACTGCTGAGGTGTTATGGAGGCCCAGGATGCTTCGATAGCGGCCTTAAGCTCATCCAGAGTGTTGGGTCTTGTGTCTCTCAACTTTCTCTTCACAATATCCCATAGATTCTCTATGGGGTTCAGGTCAGGAGAGTTGGCAGGCCAATTGAGCACAGTAATACCATGGTCAGTAAACCATTCACCAGTGGTTTTGGCACAGTGAGCAGGTGCCAGGTCGTGCTAAAAAATGAAATCTTCATCTCCATAAAGCTTTTCAGCAGATGGAAGCATGAAGTGCACCAAAATCTCCTGATAGCTAGCTGCATTGACCCTGCCCTTGATAAAACACAGTGGACCAACACCAGCAGCTGACATGGCACCCCAGACCATCACTGACTGTGGGTACTTGACACTGGACTTCAGGCATTTTGGCATTTCCTTCTCCCCAGTCTTCCTCCAGACTCTGGCACCTTGATTTCCGAAAACAGTACTTTGGACCACTGAGCAACAGTCCAGTGCTGCTTCTCTGTAGCCCAGGTCAGGCGCTTCTGCCGCTGTTTCTGGTTCAAAAGTGGCTTGACCTGGGGAATGCGGCACCTGTAGCCCATTTCCTGCACACGCCTGTGCACGGTGGCTCTGGATGTTTCTACTCCAGACTCAGTCCACTGCTTCCGCAGGTCCCCCAAGGTCTGGAATCGGCCCTTCTCCACAATCTTCCTCAGGGTCCGGTCACCTCTTCTCGTTGTGCAGCGTTTTCTGCCACACTTTTTCCTTCCCACAGACTTCCCACTGAGGTGCCTTGATACAGCACTCTGGGAACAGCCTATTCGTTCAGAAATTTATTTCTGTGTCTTACCCTCTTGCTTGAGGGTGTCAATGATGGCCTTCTGGACAGCAGTCAGGTCGGCAGTCTTACCCATGATTGCAGTTTTGAGTAATGAACCAGGCTGGGAGTTTTTAAAAGCCTCAGGAATCTTTTGCAGGTGTTTAGAGTTAATTCGTTGATTCAGATGATTAGGTTAATAGCTCGTTTAGAGAACCTTTTCATGATATGCTAATTTTTTGAGATAGGAATTTTGGGTTTTCATGAGCTGTATGCCAAAATCATCAGTATTAAAACAATAAAAGACCTGAAATATTTCAGTTGGTGTGCAATGAATCTAAAATATATGAAAGTTTAATTTTTATCATTACATTATGGAAAATAATGAACTTTATCACAATATGCTAATTTTTTGAGAAGGACCTGTATATATATATATGAAATTTGTTGAGGGGGCCCAAAATGTTTTTTTTTTTGCACTGGGGCCAACTCTCTAACAGTCTCTAACTCTCTAACAGTCTCTAACTCTCTAACAGTCTCTAACTCTCTAACAGTCTACTGTGGCAATCATGCCATAAGCATATCTACATTTTCTAAGTAGAACTTCTAGTAGTGCTGGGCGATTTTCACGATTAATTCGGTTAATTCGAATGGACGTTTTCACACGATGTTAGAAATGTGATAAATCGCGATTGTACAAGTTTACAAACCTTATATTTTAATTAAAATACCAAGTTCTCACAGCAGCCCCGGTTCTGGACTGCTTTGCTTGGGGGGGCAGTAAAACCTAATGAGGGGGCATGTTGATAGTCATGTTTTTGAAGCCAGAAATATATTCAAGGCTTGATTTGTGCATGAATGATGACAGCCAAGCTATTGATACTGGCTTAAAGTGATGTATGAGGTAAAGAAATAAAAATGCATGTTTTCAAACTTAAACTTAAAACCCAATGATTAAAAAATACATGTTGATTATGTAAATGGAGAAAAAAGATTATCTAATTGTATTTCATTTTAATACGCCCCCTTAATTAAATTGCCATTACTAATAGAACAACTCTATTTCTTGAAAGGCTTTAATACAAATTTAAGTCAAAGCTGACAAATGTACCTACACACAGACTGAGAATATTCAAACGTGGAAATAGGAATGAGTGAGAATATTTATATTATTGGGAAATTAAAATATAAAGAAAACAAAAGAATACTAATTCTGTAAAAAAAAAGTGTTTACCAGTATACCTGCCTCTCGCTCACACTAACAGAACATATACTGCCGAACTGAACTGTTTGGGGCAGTCTGCCGATTTTTATATGACTCAAAGAGCCAATCAGGAATAAGCAAGGAAATATCTTCACACTGTAAAACAAAATGCATTTTTGTGATTGGTTCAGAGATAATTTTAAAAATAGCCGTTGCTTGCATTGTGCTTGGGGGGGCAAAGACACAATTTGGGGGGGCAATGCCCCCCTCAGCCCCCCCCTAGCGCCGGCCCTGTCTCACAGACCAACTCTCACAAAAAAAAAACACACACACACACAGACAGCAAGGGGTGTGTTCGAAAACCTAGTGCGCTCTCAACATAGACGCATTTTACATCATCCTATGCGCGCTCCCGAGGAGTATGGCGAACGATGCAGAGAACTGAGTTATTTTCAAATGTAAATAAATTATTACTGAATTTCAATTTGTTTAAATGTGTACAAGTGTTTTTATTTGCAAATTCGGGCTTGTCAGTGACAATTTAACCGTTTTCGGTACACAGAGGAAGATGTTAGTTGACATGCTAGCGTGTTTTGGTTTTTAGTTGGTTTTGGTGTTTAGCATTGGTTTGAATGGCACGATGATAAATGTGTTAGCTTAGTAAGCTTAGTCAGTGAAACCCAATGTAATCTTTGTCTAAGTAGTGCGTTCGAATAACCTGACTTATAAATCGATTACTTATTAGAATCGTCTCTACTGAGGCAGTCGCCCATGTAGGCAGTAAGAGAGCAAGGTAGCTCACTAGGTTTTGGAACACACCCAGTAATGTTAATGTAAGGAGGTTAGGCTTGCACATTATTTAAAGTGAAAGTTGTTTGTGAGCTAGTTTAAAAAAAGAATATAGCTAATTAAGATTTCTATTTTGTTTTAATTATTGTTATAATTTTTGTTACAAATTTTGTTGTGCTTGCACAGTTCAGCCCCTTAAAAGGATATTTAAAAGTAACCATTATTTGCACAATGTAATAATTATAGGTAGTGCTGTTACTATTTTTGCACTTCTTTAAATTAAAATGCAAAAAAAGAAATGTGTGTCTTTTTTTACTCAATGGCATTATACAAGAACAAACAAAACAAATCGCAATCGGAATCGAGAATCGGTAATAAATTTGAAAATAATCGAGATTTAATTTTTTGCAATATCGCCCAGCCCTAACTTCTAGTGTAAATAAACATTTTTCTCTCACAGGTCACAGTGTGGGTCTGAGCCTACCCAGAATCACTGGGTGTAACACAACCTGGACAGGACACCATTCCATCACAGAGTTTTACTTACCCACCCGGGAACAATGTAGATCAACTAATCCACTGATTGGCTAATGATATGCTGATTTTAAGTGAGACAATGCTGACAAGCACCTAAATTGAATCCCACCATGATGAAGTAAACAAGTATTTAATCAGTTTTGCTTTTGCTATTTAATTTAAATCGGGTACATATATACCTTTTAGATCTGCACACATTATGTCTTTTGACTTATTATTTGGGGGAAATTGACACCACAATTTAATAACAGCAGTACTTTTTTTTGCGGCATAGTAGATCATTTTCTTATTTTGCTTACCATCTTTAATTCCTCAAGGCCATGAGGTTCACACTAATGGACTCATACACTGATCAGCCATAACATTAAAACCACCTTCTTGTTTCTACACACATTGTCCATTTTATCAGCTCCACTTACCATATAGAAGCACTTTGTAGTTCTACAATTACTGACCGTAGTCCATCTGTTTCTCTGCATGCTTTGTTAGCCCCCATTTATGCTGTTCTTCAATGGTCAGGACTCTCCCAGGACCACAACAGAGCAGGTATTATTGGGTGGTGGATCATTCTCAGCACTGCAGTAACACTGACATGGTGGTGGTGTGTTAGTGTGTGTTGTGCTGGTATGAGTGGATAAGACACAGCAATGCTGATGGAATTAAATACCTCACTGTCACTGCTGGTCTGAGAATAGTCCACCAACCAAAAATATATCCTGCCAACAGTGCCCATGGGCAGCATCCTGTGACCACTGATGAAGGTCTAGAAGATGACCAACTCAAACAGCAGCAATAGATGAGCGATCGTCTCTGACTTTACATCTACAAGGTGGACCAACTAGGTAGGAGTGTCTAATAGAGTGGACAGTGAGTGGACACGGTATTTAAAAACTCCAGCAGCGCTGCTGTGTCTGATCCACTCATACTAGCACAACACACACTAACACACCACCACCATGTCAGTGTCACTGCAGTGCTGAGAATGATCCACCACCTAAATAATACCTGCTCTGTAGTGGTCCTGTGGGGGTCCTGACCATTGAAGAATAGGGTGAAAGCAGGCTAAAAAGGTATGTAGAGAAACAGATGGACTACAGTCAATAATTGTAGAACTTCAAAGTGCTTCTATATGTTAAGTGGAGCTGATAAAACATACAGTGAGTGTAAAAACAAGGGGGTTGTTTTAATGTTATGGCTGATCAGTGTATATATTTACAATGGAATTTAAGAAGCACAGTTACCTGTTTTAGAAACCACTCTTAAGTTATCTTGGCTTTATGTTTGAAGTTTGAAGCCAAGAATTAGTTTCTTGTCTGATTATATTAAATTATCCCTGAATCAATCCCATTGCATTGGCTTCTTTATATTTACTTAGATGACTTGTACCGTTGCAGAAAAGCAGCACCATATCATGATTTTCCCACTTTCATTCTTCACTGAGGGTATGGTGTTGTCAGGATCACACACACAACACTTTTTCTCATTTTCTTACTGCTTGTGTGCAAATTTTAGATGCACATCTGCTTTTTTAGCAAAACATTTTCTGTTAGATGAAGGAACAAAATTGATCGTTGTATAGTTTATTGCTTATTGTTCACTGTTATTGTAACTCTTGACTGCTACTTTAGTCAGGTAGCTTTTTTACTTTAACAACAGTGTTGCTGGTGTTTCAGCCACATCTACTTAATTTTTATGGCATTTAGGAGATGCTTTTTTCCAAAGTGACTTAGAATTGTCTCTGAATACAGTGCAAGCACTTGAGAGTTAATGCCCTTGCTTTTCTTTTACAGGATTTACAGGATTTTGGAGTCTTGGTGTGCACATTTAGTCAATTTGTAAGGTTGGGTATTGCTGCTTGACATGAAGGGCTGGTGTGCAGTCAGTGTTCCAGTTCATCCCAAAAATGTTCAGTGGGGTTTATGTTAGGGCTTTGTGCAGGCAATTTAAGTTCTTCCACATTAACCCAGTCAAACCATGTCTTGACCTTGCATAGCCATACTGGAACAGAAAAATGCCCTGACCAAACTGTTGCCACAACGATTAATTAAGTTGAATCAAAGTAGAATTACTTTTGGCCATATACAGTGTATCACAAAAGTGAGTACACCCCTCACATTTCTGCAGATATTTAAGTATATCTTTTCATGGGACAACACTGACAAAATGAAAATTTGACACAATGAAAAGTAGTCTGTGTGCAGCTTATATAACAGTGTAAATTTATTCTTCCCTCAAAATAACTCAAAATACAGCCATTAATGTCTAAACCACCGGCAACAAAAGTGAGTACACCCCTAAGAGACTACACCCCTAAATGTCCAAATTGAGCACTGCTTGTCATTTTCCCTCCAAAATGTCATGTGATTTGTTAGTGTTACTAGGTCTCAGGTGTGCATAGGGAGCAGGTGTGTTCAATTTAGTAGTACAGCTCTCACACTCTCTCATACTGGTCACTGAAAGTTCCAACATGGCACCTCATGGCAAAGAACTCTCTGAGGATCTTAAAAGACGAATTGTTGCGCTACATGAAGATGGCCAAGGCTACAAGAAGATTGCCAACACCCTGAAACTGAGCTGCAGCACAGTGGCCAAGATCATCCAGCGTTTTAAAAGAGCAGGGTCCACTCAGAACAGACCTCGCGTTGGTCGTCCAAAGAAGCTGAGTGCACTTGCTCAGCGTCACATCCAACTGCTGTCTTTGAAAGATAGGTGCAGGAGTGCTGTCAGCATTGCTGCAGAGATTGAAAAGGTGGGGGGTCAGCCTGTCAGTGCTCAGACCATACGCCGCACACTACATCAAATTGGTCTGCATGGCTGTCACCCCAGAAGGAAGCCTCTTCTGAAGTCTCTACACAAGAAAGCCCGCAAACAGTTTGCTGAAGACATGTCAACAAAGGACATGGATTACTGGAACCATGTCCTATGGTCTGATGAGACCAAGATTAATTTGTTTGGTTCAGATGGTCTCAAGCATGTGTGGTGGCAATCAGGTGAGAAGTACAAAGATAAGTGTGTCATGCCTACAGTCAAGCATGGTGGTGGGAATGCCATGGTCTGGGGCTGCATGAGTGCAGCAGGTGTTAGGGAGTTACATTTCATTGAGGGACACATGAACTCCAATATGTACTGTGAAATACTGAAGCAGAGCATGATCCCCTCCCTCCGGAAACTGGGTCGCAGGGCAGTGTTCCAGCATGATAATGACCCCAAACACACCTCTAAGACGACCATTGCTTTATTGAAGAGGCTGAGGGTAAAGGTGATGGACTGGCCAAGCATGTCTCCAGACCTAAACCCAATAGAACATCTTTGGGGCATCCTCAAGCGGAAGGTGGAGGAGCGCAAAGTCTCGAATATCCGCCAGCTCCGTGATGTCGTCATGGAGTAGTGGAAAAGCATTCCAGTGGCAACCTGTGAAGCTCTGGTAAACTCCATGCCCAGGAGAGTTAAGGCAGTTCTGGGAAATAATGGTGGCCACACAAAATATTGACACTTCAGGAACTTTCACTAAGGGGTGTACTCACTTTTGTTGCCGGTGGTTTAGACATTAATGGCTGTATATTGAGTTATTTTGAGGGAAGAATAAATTTACACTGTTATATAAGCTGCACACAGACTACTTTTCATTGTGTCAAAGTGTCATTTTGTCAGTGTTGTCCCATGAAAAGATATACTTAAATATCTGCAGAAATGTGAGGGGTGTACTCACTTTTGTGATACACTGTATTGTGTTTTTTGCCATTTGGCTCACCCCTATATTCAAGCTGACTAAATGAAATTTATGTGCCCAAAGAAAGGCACTACAAATGGTATGTTATGCATATTGTGAACTATTATACTCACTTTTTGAATATACAGTCTAAGGTCAAAGGTCAAAGTGGCTTTTAAATAAAAGGAATTATCCATAAATATTTACCCACATGTGTCTAAGTGCAAGTGTTAATTTCATACATTAGTTAAGATGAAGAGGACAGCCACGCTTACACTGACCAGACATAACATTATGATCACTGACAGGTGAAGTGAATAACACTGATTATCTCTTCATCACGGCACCTGTTAGTGGGTGGGATGTATTAGGCAGCAGGTGAACATTTTATTCTCAAAGTTGATGTGTTAGAAGCAGGAAAAATGGATTTGAGCGAGTTTGACAAGGGCCAAATTGTGATGGCTAGACGACTGGGTCAGAGCATCTCCAAAACTGCAGCTCTTGTGGGGTGTTCCCGGTCTGCAGTGGTCCGATCCAACAGACGAGCTAAATTGCTGAATTAATGCTGGTTCTGATAGAAAGGTGTCAGAATACACAGTGCATCACAGTTTGTTGTGTATGGGGCTGCATAGCCGCAGACCAGTCAGGGTGCTCATGCTGACCCCTGTCCACCGCCGAAAGCGCCAACAATGGGCATGTGAGCATCAGAACTGGACCACGGAGCAATGGAAGAAGGTGGCCTGGTCTGATTAATCATGTTTTCTTTTACATCATGTGGATGGCTGGGTGTGTGTGTGTGTGTCGCTTACCTGGGGAACACATGGCACCAGGATGCACTATGGGAAGAAGGCAAGTTGGCGGATGCAGTGTGATGCTTTGGGCAATGTTCTGCTGGGAAACCCAGGGCTGTTTTGGCAGCAAAAGGGGACCAACACAATTTTAGGAAGGTGGTCATAATGTTATGCATGATCAGTGTATTTTCATATAATACACCTTAATTGTTAAAACATACCAATACACAAAAAAAGAAACACAGGTGGCGGATGTGTGTTCAAGAAGCTTTTCGTCAACAGAGATGTCCCTCCACTAAGTAGGATCGCCAGTATGCCAGTATTAAATGTTTCTTTACTTATCTGTCACTAGAACCACAACTGGGCACAGAATCTAAATAACAAATGCATGCACGCTAGTCTTGGCTGCATTTCCATGTGGATTTGAATGAAATATCCTAAACATACCTGTCAGTTATTTACCAAACACATCACTTGGGTAAAGAAAATTCTATAACACATTTTCAGTATTCAACCCAACTGAGCAATTCTACAATTAAACTCTGACAGCATCATAATAAAAGAGGCAGTGACTGCTGGGTGAATCAACAGGCTTGAGAAGCATGCATCAATGTCATGGCCGACAAAAGGCATTCAGCCACTCCTGCACGCACCAGTGAAGCATCATTAGGACGAAAAATAGGAGGAGATGCATACATCAAAATAGCAAGATTGCCAGTAGTTGGTTAAAGGTGGAGTGTCAGTTGTATATGTAGGGATTTGAGATGTAAAATACATTCCATGAATTCCCAGGGTTGGGCAGTAATACAATACAGAAGGTATCTCTGTTCAGTCCATGTTAATTTATCATTTTATGAAAAGACTTAAATGTAAAAGCTGAGGATGATCCACCAACCAAACATCATCTGGTCAGTTGTTTATACAACATATAAATGTAACATGTTGAATGTAACATTCATTATTAAAAAACGAAGAAATATAAGTGCCAGTAAGTATATTTAGATGCTCTTAATTTAGATGTCCCTAGAATTAATGGCCTAGTCTAGTGCCTATTTCTGCCCCTAGTGTTTCAAGTTGGCTCAAGACCCACCCAATTCTGACCAGAACAAATTGGTTAATAATAATGAATAAATGATAAATAAATGTATATTTCATTTGACACTGACTTACACGTTATAATGCAACACTGTTATAAACATTGCTTCTGGTTGGAACCAGACCATTCATTGCCCTCCTGGTCCAGAATTAGAGATGGGACGATCGGGGTTTTTGGCACCGATTCCGATCTCCGATCTCCTTTCGCTTTGTTCACTGTATCGCTATAAGTGATTCATTGATTCACGAGTCATTTTTCGCGAAGCGTAAGTTTCTCTTCTCAGTTATCTCTCCGTGTTTACTGTTATTAATTAAATGTCGTGGTTTTAAATAAACACCAACTACTACAGAACATTTTGTGTGACTCTCTTACATTAAAAAGCTTCATTAAAAAGCTTAATTAAACTGCTATTACCACAGATCTGTAACCGACCGTCAGACTCGTTCCGTCTAAGGAGCTAAAAGTTCAGCAGATGATCCTGAACTAACGAATTTGGTAATGAATAAACTTTTGCCTCTGATTGGCTCTGTAACGTTTTCTGTTCTCATCTACATCACAAGTAAGAACCGCTTCCGATTTACCAAAGTGAACCAGGAGTTTATATAACGTGCTGATAGAATCGACTCAGATGTGACCGGGTTGAATTATCTTTTTAAAGTAAATATTACAATCAGCAAAATTACATCGTATGTATGATGCACAACGTTAATGATGTTATTTTAGGTCATGAAGAGCTTTCACTGTGGTTTCTGTACGATGGTTGATGAATGGTGATGTGATGGTTGGCGCGTCGTAGCTCAAAGTCTGGATCAATCCACTGAGCTGTTAACTTAACATGATCTTTATATATCACACGATCGGATCGGCTACTTTTAGGAAATATCGCCGATCGCCGATAGCATATTTTGATTAAAAATCGGCCGATACCGATTCATAGCCGATCGATCGTCCCATCTCTAGTCAGAATGTTTGATTGACCACTGACGTGACCCTTTCCTCTAAGTACCCAAAGTACACCCAAAGTTTATCCTGATTAGGATTGAAGTGTGTGTAAAGTCTACTTGGAAACAAGGTTCACTCACTCAAGTTTAAGGGCATTAGTCAATCCACTTACTGGCATATTTGAAGAAGGTGGGGGAACAATAACCTAAAAAACCCACATGGTCATAAAAAAACTCCTTCAGACAGTGACTGGAGGCAACTTATGAACCCTAGTCCCCAAAACTACAAACTAGGACACCCACACTTGCTGTAGTACCCAGCCACTTAATGAAGGAATAATGTAACTGAATGTAGCCTAAACCGTTACTTGTAATGTACATTTCTGAAGCATTTTAGAGCATTATGAGTGTAGACTCCCATTAGCAATCAGTATCTGCATGTGGAAGAAACATGGCTGTGGCAGCATCCATAGCAGACTGATGCTATAGGAATTTAGACTAGGGTGTGCCATTCATTACTAACCCAGCCTATCACAATAATATATAATTATATATTTCCTTGTATATTGTGCTTGTTTTTAGGTCAGAATGTTTGTTTTGACCACTGCTGTGACCTTTTCCTCTAAGGGGACAGGCGTAACCAAAGTACACCTTCAAAACTCATGTTTCTCCACTTTCTAATTTAGGCAGTTCCATGTCAGTAATGTCTTTATCCTGATCAGGATCAAAGTGTGTGTGAAGACTACTTGAAAACAAGGTTCATTCACTCAAGTTTCAGGGCATTAGGCAATCCACTTACTAACATATCTGAAAGAGGTGGGAGAACCCGGAATAACCTAAAGGATATTAAACTCATTCAAATAGTGACTGGGGGCAACTTATAAATCCCCATTCATTATAGTCCTCAATACTCTACAAACTGTAAGGCACCCACACTTACTGTAGTATCCTGCCATTTCATGATTTAACTGAATGTAGCCTAAACCGTTACTTGTAATGTACATTTCTGAAGCATCTCAGAGCATTATGAGTGTAGACTCTCATTAGCAATCAGTATCTGCATGTGGAAGAAATATGGCTGTGGCAGCATCCATAGCAGACTGGTGCTGTAGGAATTTAGACTAGGGTGTGCCATTCATTACCAGCCCAGCCTATCACAACACAAATGCATCAATAATGCTTGATTACCTTATAATAATAATAAAATATTATAACACAAACCAAGTTTAGGACCATGGTAAAATAAATCTTCTGTTATAAGTATATGACTATAATATATGATGATATATAATTATATATTTCCTTGTATATTGTGCTTGTTTTTAGGTCAGAATGTTTGTTTTGACCACTGCTGTGACCTTTTCCTCTAAGGGGACAGGCGTAACCAAAGCACACCTTCAAAACTCATGTTTCTCCGCTTTCTAATTTAGGCAGTTCCATGTCAGTAATGTCTTTATCCTGATCAGGATCAAAGTGTGTGTGAAGTCTACTTGGAAACAAGGTTCATTCACTCAAGTTTCAGGGCATTAGGCAATCCACTTACTAACATATTTGAAAGAGGTGGGAGAACCCAGAATAACCTAAAGAATGTCAAAATCATTCAGATAGTGACTGGAGGCAACTTATAAACCCTAGTCCCCAAGATTCTACAAACTGTAGGACACCCACACTTACTGTAGTACCCGGCCATTTCATGAAGGAATAATGTAACTGATTGTAGCCTATTGTAAATGCATTCTGAAACTGTTACTCGTGTACATTACTGAAGCATCTTAGAGCATTATGAGTGTTGACTCCCATTAGCAATCAGTATCTGCATGTGGAAGAAATATGGCTGTGGCAGCATCCATAGCAGACTGGTGCTATAGTAATTTAGACTAGGGTGTGCTATTCATTACCAGCCCAGCCTATCACAACATAAATGCATCAATAATGCTTGATTACCTTATAATAATAATAAAATATTTTAACACAAAACAAGTTTAGGACCATGGTAAAATAAATCAGTTATATGTATATGACTATAATATATGATGATATATAATTATATATTTCCTTGTATATTGTGCTTGTTTTTAGGTCAAAATGTTTGTTTTGACCACTGCTGTGACCTTTTCCTCTAAGGGGACAGGCGTAACCAAAGTACACCTTCAAAACTCATGTTTCTCCGCTTTCTAATTTAGGCAGTTCCATGTCAGTAATGTCTTTATCCTGATCAGGATCAAAGTGTGTGTGAAGTCTACTTGAAAACAAGGTTCATTCACTCAAGTTTCAGGGCATTAGGCAATCCACTTACTAACATATCTGAAGGAGGTGAGAGAACCCAGAATAACCTAAAGAATGTCAAACTCATTCAGATAGTGACAGGAGGCAACTTATAAACCCTAGTCCCCAAGATTCTACAAACTGTAGGACACCCACACTTACTGTAGTACCCGGCCACTTAATGAAGGAATAATGTAACTGAATGTAGCCTAAACTGTTACTTGTAATGTACATTACTGAAGCATCTCAGAGCATTATGAGTGTAGACTCCCATTAGCAATCAGTATCTGCATGTGGAAGAAACATGGCTGTGGCAGCATCCATAGCAGACTGGTGCTATAGGAATTTAGACTAGGGTGTGCCATTCATTACTAACCCAGCCTATCAGACCATAAATGCATCAGTAATGCTCTATTATCTTATTGCTGTTAAAATCATCAGCATCTCTGTGTAATTTGAGCAAAAGCATTGGTGTGTAACGGTCATTCAATGGGTTGATCTGGACAAAAGCGACTATAGCTTACAAATCCACACACAGTGCATGCTTGCAGCCCACCTGTCTTGAAAAACGGATCCGTATCCGGCTCGTTCGGTCCCTCCTCAGCAGCCTCTGCAGAATTCATGTTTTTCTGTTTAATGCAAACGAAAAAGCCAGATTTCTATTCCAGTTTATGTTGTGCAGCCCATTTGGTATCGTTCGATAGCTTTCGCTTCCTCGGTCTTTTTTCTGTTCTATTAGAGAGGAGCGCCTACCGGGTGCTATTGTTCAAACCGCGTCTGTCAGATCGCTGTTCCGCTTTCTCCCAGGCAAAGATCCCATAAAAAACACTCTTATTTAGCCGATTCCTGCTCCATACAGAGTAAATCCATTCCCCGTTCACCTTTCTTCTTTGTACATTGCTTGTAATCCGCGTTTCCACCTTACAGACGCGCTACAATGGCACCCGGAGTTCCACAGTGCAGATGATAAAAGCCTTATAATGAGCTGAGCACTTCATTATTATTACTAGTATTAATCCATAGAAATAGCACTCTCCACAATGTAGTCTAACAGTTCTGTTTTAATATTGCTCTTAAATATGGCCAGTAATGTAACACATAAGAAAAAAAATCATCTGAAGCGCTTCCCAATAATGGTGTGTGTGTGTGTGTGTGTGTGGACAGAGGCAACTCCCCCACTCAGCATCACTACTGTGCCTCTTCACTCGCTCAATACGCTGGTCTTTTTTTTGGATAAGGACACCCGACCGAGTGCCAGCAATCACACAAAACCAAGGGACATATACTGTAGAAATAAGTCCTCGTCTTCTATCACGAACTGTAAAGAATTTGTCATGTTCTCCCCTGGCTTTCCTCTAAAAGATCCATAAATTTCTAAATTTCTGCAGTTAAAATCTGTTATTTGTTTATTCTCTATAACCTTTATTTAACTGGCAACTTTGCACTGATGCAATGGTATATATTGGGATTTTAGAGGGACACATATTTTTCCCGGGATGTCCATTGTTGACTTACCAAGACAATGCCAGGCCATACAGTGCTGGCCATTTTAATCAGCAGTCTCTGAGCCTCATTAAGCGCTGACTCGCTGCAGCTGCATGAGTCCCCTTTTCAATACTGGCCTCACTGCCTGATCTTTTTTGGCTTTGAGTGATGCTTCGAGTCATATCACCATTTTATCCTATTCCAGATACTTACGATTCACTGGGCGGAAAGTAGGAAACACCCTGGAGAGGTCACCAGTCCATGGCAGGGCACACACACACACACATACCTAAGGCAATTTTAGTATATCCAGTTAAACTGACTGCATGTCTTTGGACATTGTGAGGAAACCGGAGCTCCCAGAGGAAACCCACACAAGCACAGGGAGAACATGCAAACTCCACAAAGAAAGGACCTGGACCACTCCACCTGAGAATTGAACCCAGGACCTTTTTGCTGTGCAGCAACAGTGCTACCCATTAAGCCACTGTGCCGCCCTACTGAAACTTGTGTTACACGTAAACATGTCTGTGTAAAACCATCACTATTAACAATTCTGTATTAGAACAGTGTCCCCACAGTTGGCAGAACTTGCCATAAAGTTCACATATTGAATGTGACACAAACTGACTCATCACCTTATAATGTAATTTTTTAAAGAATATCTTAGGCCCTGGACGGCCCTGACACTTCCCCTTTGCTGGGCTAAATGCAGCAACACACCCCAGACGGGACACCAATCCATCACAAAGCTTTGGCCACTCCAACATAGCAAATCATGTCTGTATTTTTGTTTGTTCCGGCTGACCAGTAGCATTGCTAGGGATTCAGACCCTAAATCCTAGTGGTAGTGAGCTAGTGTATATTTTATTTATCTGATTTTACACACCTGTAGGCAATCTGGTGTGTTTTATTACCTGAACAAAAAAATTAGATGAGTTGTTTGCATGCTTTCTATATGGTGTTCATTTGCCTTACAAGGCAAACTTTTGACTTTTGTTTTATTTAAACCTGTGTTATACCACTTGTAGATGGATTCCTTTCACTAAACTGGGACTTTACAGCAATTCGTAACTTGTATGGGTGTGTACTTGTGAAGCAGTGCCCAACCTTATCAATCAACTTTGTCCTTATAGCACTGAATCAAACTGTTTCTGAATTAGTAGCATGTGTGAACTCAACACGGTTGTATTGTTTCTAGAAGTTAAATAGTGCAGTCATTTCTTTCCAGGAAATCCTGACTTCCTGTAATTCATATTCAGCCCAGGGTCATTTTAGCTTCCACTGAAAACACATATACTCTAATAGCATTCTTTTTAGACTGCATTTAAAAAAAACAATGTAAAAGTCAATGCATGCTCAGCTCAGCTCAACTATACAATTATTTTCTACTGTTTTGGCCATATATTGTACAATACAGGATATAATACTTAATTGTAATTTTATTCAAACTTATCTTACTCTGTTGGGGAAAAAAATTGTCACTGAATTCAGCTTTGAGTCGACTAAAAGGGATTTGCCAGCTGACAATAAAATGCTGACCTCGTGTGGAGAAGCAGGTTTTCTAACCCCTTGAAGAGGCATTGTGCATCAAAAGAGGTTTTTGTGCATCAAAGAGGCTTTTGTTCCTTTATACTGTGTATTTTAGTAGTAATTGGATTGGTGACACTGTAGCAGGGATGACAAACTGCTAAGAAAGGCTTCAGAGTTTGTTTCATTTTTTTTTTTAAATACCTAGATGATCCCTTACCTTCCTTGGGTGTGTCAAAATTTTGATTATAAAGGGTCTCCATCATATGTCTGTGGAAAAGCAAATACCTTTTATATAATTTATACCAACAGTTAACCATAAGAGGGAAACATGATGGTATAGGGGTGCACTACTGTCTCAGAACATGAGTGACTTGTGTTGTTAAGGAAACAAACTATCTTACTTGCTATCAGAGAATTCCTAAGAAGGCTCTAAGTTCATCTTTCCTTGCTGGTAAAGGGAGTGCAACCAGGGCCGGCGCTAGGGGGGGGCTGAGGGGGGCATTGCCCCCCCAAATTGTGTCTTTGCCCCCCCAAGCACAATGCAAGCAACGGCTATTTTTAAAATTATCTCTGAACCAATCACAAAAATGCATTTTGTTTTACAGTGTGAAGATATTTCCTTGCTTATTCCTGATTGGCTCTTTGAGTCATATAAAAATCGGCAGACTGCCCCAAACAGTTCAGTTCGGCAGTATATGTTCTGTTAGTGTGAGCGAGAGGCAGGTATACTGGTAAACACTCTTCTGAGTTTAAACTGACTTCCACATGGTAATATTTGCTTAACTGTGGTTTTTCGTTGCTTTAATGTTACTTACCTCTTACATAGGTGTTGCTTAAATTATTTTATTAGCCGTTAGCGGTTAGGCTAATGAACTAATGGCAATTTAATTAAGGAGGCGTATTAAAATGAAATACAATTAGATAATCTTTTTTCTCCATTTACATAATCAACATGTATTTTTTAATCATTGGGTTTTAAGTTTAAGTTCGAAAACATGCATTTTTATTTCTTTACCTCATACATCACTTTAAGCCAGTATCAATAGCTTGGCTGTCATCATTCATGCACAAATCAAGCCTTGAATATATTTCTGGCTTCAAAAACATGACTATCAACATGCCCCCTCATTAGGTTTTACTGCCCCCCCAAGCAAAGCAGTCCAGAACCGGGGCTGGGTGCAACTAATTATTATCTATATAGGGAGCAGTTACTTTCTTTTTACTAGAGTGATATGAGTGTTGCTCATGACATGCAACAAACGTGCAATCATAGAAGCAAACGTGACAGTCAGATGTCAATAAACATGTTATCATAGAGGCGATCTTAAAGGGGGCAATTTTTTTTTACATAACAGTATTATAGATATTATATATACAATGCACGCAAGTCTTATGTAACCAGCATTTTGGAATTCTATTACATTGTGATGCAATTATAATGTCACAGTTCCTAGTGCCCACAGCTTGCTACAGGATTGTAATATTCCACTTCCATCATTCTTCTTGATTCTATAAATCTGCACAAGGTACATTTAGCTTTTCCTGTTACTTCCATGCTATTTTTAAGCTGTAGCGTGTAACTTTTGAGCATTTTACATTTAATGATTAGGGCGGCATGGTGGCTAAGTGGGTAGCACTGTCGCCTCTCAACAAGAAGGTCTCAGGTGGGGCGGTCCAGGTCCCAGGTGGGGCGGTCCAGGTCCTTTCTGTGTGGAGTTTGCATGTTCTCCCTGTGTCCATGTGGGTTTCCTCCGGGTGCTCCGTTTTCTTCCCACAGTCCAAAGACATGCAAGTGAGGTGAATTGAAGACACTAAATTGTCCAAGACTGTGTTCGATACAACCTTGTGAACTGATGAATCTTGTGTATACTGTTCCTGTCATGAATGTAACCAAAGTGTAAAACATGATGTTAAAATCCTAATAAACAAACATTTAATGATTATGTACTATATGCAGGAATAAGTTTGTGAATGCAACTCACATAAGAGGATTTGTTAACATCAGTTTCAGCGATTATTTTGATTAAATTTAAATGTGGCAGGCCAACACATTTATATTATGGTCAGCTAGACCCTATGTTTGATGTTAGACCATGATAGCGTTTGAGTCTTAGTTATTTTTTATTTTTTTTATATGTTCATGCTGCATTTTTGTTCTTGCATTTAAATAAAACAAAACTGAATTAAGGGTGGTGCAGTGGGTAGCGCTGTTGCCTCACAGCAGAAAGGGTCTGGGTTCGTCCTTTCTGTGTGGGGTTATTTTCTCCCTGTGTCTGCATGGGTTTCCTCCGCGTTCCTTGTGTGTATGTGTGTGTCTTGTGATAGACTGGTGACCTGTCCAGGATGTTTTCAACCTTTTGCCAAATGAATTAGACCTATAAACTTGTTTGTAATGAACAAATCTGGCTAAACTTAAGCTTTTAGAATGGCCATCCCAAAGTCCTAACCCAAACCCTATTGAGAATAAGTCGACTGTATTCTGTGATGAAGATGCAAAGCAAAGTCTCAATGGGAATACAATGGGAAGTCTATTAACCTGCTCAAAGCCCTAATCTCAACCCTATCGAAGAGCTGTTTGGATAAATTGGAACATTAAATAATTAGCCAGGCCATGTAGTCCAGCATTAGTGCCAGATCTCAGAAATAATCTGTTGACTGAATTGGCACAAATTCTCACAGAAGAATCTAGAGGAAAGTCTTCACAGAAGAGTGGAAGATGCTATAGCTGCCAAAAGGCATGGAGCAATCCAAATGAATGCCCATTGTTTAGAATCAGATGTCCAACACGATCATTGTTAAATCTTCATATAGTTGTGGATAATAGGCTTAGGATTTGATTCTTTTTTTAATAAACCTGAAAGCAAAGCAGCCCCAGGGCATAACACTACCACCACCATGCTTGCCACTATTGTTCAATTTAATTATCTTTTCTCCTGTAAACACACTTTTGTTTATTGTGGCCAAACTACTTAATCTTAGTTAAAAAACAACAACAACTCATACAGCGCTTTTCTTTGCCAGATAGAAAAGCAAGTACAATTGAAGGATGCCTATTTTGGTGTAGGTAAGTTTTTTAATTGCACATTGGCATTTAATCTCATAGTGATGTAAAGCTTGCTTGACTGTAGACATTTTAGCAACTTTTAATTAATGGTAGACCTTTTGGTGGTTATTGGATTATAACTGACAGTCCATCTTCTTTCAACATATGGAGCATAGGGTGACAAGGTTTCTTTCTGACATTGACAAAGACGCCACTGTTTTGTGTATCAGTGATGTTTATTGGTACAGTGGTACCTTGAAACTCAATGTTTATTGGTTCTGGGAGTGGCATTAAGTTTAAAAAGCATTGAGTTTCAAGGTATTTTTCCCCATAAGGATGTATGGGAAACCTGTTAATGCATCCATGGTCCTGTGGAACTGCATATAGTTTAGGCTAATGTAAAATAATGGGGTTGTTTTTCACACTTATACACTGAAAATAACACAAATATAATATAAAATACACTGAAATACAATTGAAAACTGTTCAAAATGAATAAAAATACATGCACTTTACCTTTACTTCTTTATTGTTTCTTTATGCTTCTTAATCATGGAGATGCTTGATCTTGAAATACCGTATTCCATTCAGTAAAGGTGCATTCACGTGAGAAGCGGCAAAATAGCTTTTGTGCTGCTGTGCCATTATTTCCTATGGAGTGTGCAGGTGCACAAAGCTTAACGTATGGTACTAAAACAACGAGTGTGGAACTTCATTACTGGAGAGAATTTATTAATAATAATAATTATTAAGAGCCGCTCAGGTGGCGCAGCAGTAAAAACACACGCTGGAACCAGAGCTGGGATCTCGAATACAGTGTATCGGAACTCAGCTCTGCCTGCCGGCTAGGCTAAGCGGCCACATGAACAACTATTGGCCTGTTGTTCAGATATGGATGGAATTAAGCCGGACAGGGTCTCTCTCATAACTAATGCAGTTACGACCTCTGCTGGCTGATTGATGGCGCCTGCACAGAGATGAGAAAAGAGTGCTCTCGGGGTGTGTCTCTTCATACACAGTGCTGAGCTGCACTGTACTCTGTGATAAGATGCATACAGCTGCTGCCCATGTGTCGGAGGGGGCGTGGGTTAGCTTTGTTCTCCTCAATCAGAGCAGGGATCGGCATTGGTGGAGAGGAAGCATGACGCAGTCGGGCAATTGGACTCGCTAAAGGGGAGAAAAGGGGAAAATGCATAAATAAATAAAAATATATAAAAAATAATTAAGAGCAGTTTAGTGTTCCTGTGTCGTTCTTTTAATACATTAAGTCACGTTAAGCTTTTTTTTAACGATAAGCGTTTTAGACTCGGAAAAGCTGATTTTCATGATTTCTTGAGCTGTAACACAAGTTTAAAAGTGAAACAGTAAGAAAAATCCAGATAAACACAGATACATGTGGAGCTTTCAGACAGGATTTAACAGTTATTCCAAATGCAGATTCATCTCATATTTGCACTTTGATGATGTTTTACCACATCGCTCAAGCTGAGCACTGAACAAAGCGGTGGTTCATTGATAATTTGAAATTAAATAAATAAATAATTTAAAAAAGCTGAACAGGTCAAGTTTAGGGGTATACATTTCTTCACGAAGGACGTCGAGTTTTAAAGATTTTGAGTTTAGGGGACGTCGAGTTACAAGATACTACTGTAGTTGTAATGAAAATACTAAACACATTTTAGTGGTTTAAGCATTTATTAGGCGTTTTTAAGATATCCATGTATGAAAACAATACATACGCGGGAATACCAGGTTAACAAACCGCGAAAACTGAGTAGCTGATGTTATTTAATTTCCATGGTGACACTTTCTATGCTCCTGCGAGCACGTTTAATATCACACGCCCAGATCATATTTAATAAGATTGATAGTCTTGTTCTCCAATAGGATACAGCGAACAAATTACGTCGCTTATAATACACCAATCACAATTGAGGTAGCGGCTTGCCTTATTTTCAATTGGTGAAGTGTACCACAGGCTTCCGTTTAAACTACAAAATAGAACAACTTCAAGTGTTTATGGTTTGTTCTTCTTAAAAGTGTTACATGAACCAAGTTGTTAAATATTTATACTGTTATATTCAGTACTTTGTTTATCGTTAAGGCGTAATTTTATTAATATAGTCTTTGTATTGAACGGAGTGCAATTTTTGCTAGCGGTGTCGGTCAAATCTTCAGTTTCCTCACTTGCCCATATTGACATGGCGAGACAGGGAGTAGCAAAACACAAGGTAAGTTTTATTCTCTGTATTATATATGGCACAACGCTGTTTTTTTTTGTAAAGACCATCTCTCTCTCTCTCTCTCTCTCTCTCTCTCTCTCTGTCTGTCTGTCTGTCTGTCTGTGTGTGTGTGTGTGTGTGTGTGTGTGTGTGTGTGTGTGTGGTGGATGAGGAACAGTAGGTGACCATGTCTCTCACACATACACATACACATCTCAAGATTCAAGATTCAAAGTAGCTCTCTCTCTCTCTCTCTCTCTCTCTCTCTCTCTCTCTCTCTCGACAAATAATGACATTCGTATTGCCAAAGCAAGTTACAGGGAAATATAAACAATAACAATAAGAAAGAACAAAAATATACAGAACAGTTACATGTGCAAAAAATATATAATAGAATAAAATATTTATAAAAACAGTGCAAAATAATAACAATAAAAAGTATAATATTTACAATAATGAGGTAGTAAAACAATCAGTTTGTGTGTGTGTGTGTATGAGACATGGTCACCCACTGTCCCTCACCTGGTGGCAGGTGTGAGTATAGAGTGCTGCTAGTTTGCAGCTCTCTCTGTGCTCCCCCAGTAGGTGGGGCAGTTTGTCGGGGTCTGGGAGGGAGGTAAAGTTGAGGATGACGTTATTAAATTTAGGGAAGAATTGGGAGCGGACGTGGTGGTACTTGGTACACCGGGTGAGGAAGTGCAGCTCCGTCTCTACTGTACTGAGAGTGCAGTGCTGGCACAACCTCTCCTCCCGGGGCAGCCAGGACCGGGTGTGTCGCCCCGTCTCCACGGCCAGGTCGTGTGCGCTCAGTCTGTACCTCATCAGGGTGTTTCTTAATTTAGGGTCGGATACTGTGCTCAGATAATCTGCTGTACTGTAGTGTCTGTTTAGGGCCAAATAACACTGCATTTTACTTTGAGTTTTAGTTTCAGTTTCCCAATAATTCAGATATTTAGTTCGGATTTTTTGTGTAATTTGGTTTATTCTAATTGGGTTTACAGATTTCTCTTGTTCCTGAGTCTGGGTGTGTCGGCGTGTGTTATTACAGTGTCTGTGTGTGTTACTTGTGTATCTGTGTGTGTTCGTGGTGTATCTGTGTGTGTTAGTGGTGTATCGGTGTGTGTTACTGGTGTATCGGTGTGTGTTACTGGTGTATGGGTGTGTGTTAGTGGTGTATCTGTGTGTGTTAGTGGTGTATCTGTGTGTGTTAGTGGTGTATCTGTGTGTGTTACTGGTGTATCTGTGTGTGTTAGTGGTGTATCTGTGTGTGTTAGTGGTGTATGGGTGTAGTGACTCAGGACCAGTTGGATGAGGGGACTGGTATGTTTGCTCAGCTCTTGGTGTTTCAGGGCTTTATAATGATAAGTTTGGGGGTCGCTCTCATTTAGATGGTTCCAGAAGTTGATTGCTCTTCTCTGTATGTTGATAATTAGTGGAAATCGGCCTAATTCTGCCCTGCACGCATTGTTCGTGGTGTGTCTGTGCACCTTTAGGATGCTTTTACAGAACTCTGTGTGCAGGGTCTCTAATGGATGTTTGTCCCAATTATGGAATTGATGGTGTGTAAGCGAACCCCAAACTTCACTGCCATATAGAGCAATCGGTTCAATTATTGATTCAAAAATTTTAAGCCAGATTCGAATCGGAATTTCTACGAATGTTTGACGTTTTATAGCGTAAAAGGCCCTGCGAGCTTTTTCTCTCAGTTCATTTACTGCCGGGTTAAAGTTTCCTGTGGAACTGATGTTCAGTCCGAGGTAAGTATAATCTTTAGTGTGCTCAATTTCATGGTGTCCTAATTTATATGTGTGTTTGGTTCCCTGAGATCTGGCTCTTTTCTGGAAGGTCATAATTTTGGTCTTTTTGAGGTTGACTGTCAGGGCCCAGGTCTGACAGTATTGCTGCAGCAGGTCCAGTTTGTGCTGGAGACCCTGGGCGCTGGGGGACAGCAGGACCAGATCATCTGCATACAGCAGGAGTTTAATCTCTGAGTCGTGTAGAGTGAGACCGGGCGTGGCTGAGTGCTCTAACATGGAGGCCAATTCATTAATATAGATGTTAAATAGAGTTGGACTTAAACAGCAGCCCTGTCTCACTCCACGCTCCTGAGAGATGAGATGTGTTCTCTTACTGCCGATTCTTATTCCACACTGGTTTTCTGTGTACATGGATTTAATAAGATCGTATGTTTTACCCCCTACACCACTCTCTAACATTTTATAAAACAATCCTTCATGCCAAATGGAATCAAAAGCTTTTTTTAAATCAATAAAACATGCAAATATTTTAGAGTTATTTTGAACTACATATTTTTCGATCAGGGTGTGTAGGGTGTAAATATGATCGGTAGTGCGGTAATTTGGTAGAAAACCAATCTGACTTTTACTCAGGACGTTGTGTTGGGTAAGGAAGTGTAATAATCGTGAGTTAATTATACTACAGAATAACTTCCCCAAATTACTGTTCACACAGATGCCCCGTTAATTATTAGGGTCGAATTTATCTCCACTTTTGTAGATGGGTGTTATGAGACCTTGATTCCAGATTTCAGGGAAGGAACCGACACTCAGAACCAGGTTAAAGACTTTTAACATCGCCAGGTGAAATTTGGAGCTGCTGTGTTTGATCATTTCATTCAGGATCCCGTCAGGTCCTGATGATTTCTTTGTTTTTAGTTTTTTAATGTTGTCTTTAAGTTCCTGCTCAGTAATGAGAGAGTCTAGAGGATTCTGGTGGTTTTTAACAGCCTGTTCCAGTTCCTCTAACTTACTAATAATTTGAATTTGTTCAGGATTTGAATCTAATTCTACATTTTTAAAGAGTGATTGGAAATGGGTTGTCCAGATATCCCCATCCTGAATGGCCAATTCTTCCTGTTCTCTATGTTTTAATTTATTCCAATTGTCCCAGAATTGATGTGTGTTGATTGATTGTTCAATAATTGTTAGTTGTTTTTGGGTGTACTGAGCTTTTTTGGTTCTGAGTGTACGTTTATATTGTTTGAGGGTTTCACAGTAAAGAAGTCGTGTGTTACTGTTGTTTGGTTATCTGATTAACATCTCTCTCTCTCTCTCTCTCTCTCTCTCTCTCTCTCTCTCTCTCTCTCTCTCTCTCTCTCTCTCTCTCTCTCTCTCTCTCTCTCTCTCTCTCTCTCTGTGTGTGTGTGTGTGTGTGTGTGTGTGTGTGTGTGTGTGTGTGTGTGTGTGTGTGTGATGAGGAACAGTAGGTGACCATGTCTCTCACACACCTCTGTCTGTGTGTGTGTGTTGGATAAGGAACAGTAGGTGACCATGTCTCTCACACATACACACACATCTCTCTCTCTCTCTCTCTCTCTGTGTGTGTGTGTGTGTATGGGATGAGGAACAGTAGGTGACCATGTCTCTCACACATACACACACAACAATTTTATTTGCATTTTTATACATTTACATTTTCATTTACATTTTCAGCATTTAGCAGACGCTTTTATCCAAAGCGACTTACACAGTGAGCGGAACACAATGAGCAATTGAGGGTTAAGGGCCTTGCTCAGGGACCCAACAGTGGCAACTTGGTGGTGGCGGGGCTTGAACCGGCAACCTTCTGTTTACTAGTGCAGTACCTTAACCACTGAGCTATCACCGGCCCTCAGTACATCTGTAACTATTTTGTATACACCGACCAGCCATAACATTATGAGCACTGACAGGTGAAGTGAACAACACTGATTATCTCTTCATCACGGCACCTGTTAGTGGGTGGGATATATTAGGCAGCAGGTGAACATTTTATCCTCAAAGTTGATGTGTTAGAAGCAGGAAAAATGTAAGGATTTGAGCGAGTTTGACAAGGGCCAAATTGTGATGGCTAGACGACTGAGTCAGAGCATCTCCAAAACTGCAGCTCTTGTGGGGTGTCAGTGTCTATGGATGGCCGGGTGCGTGTGCGTCGCTTACCTGGGGAACACATGGCACCAGGATGCACTGTGCGAAGAAGGCAAGCCGGCGGAGGCAGTGTGATGCTTTGGGGAATGTTCTGCTGGGAGACCTTGGGTCCTGAAGTTTGAGAATGGTTTGAGGAGCACAACAATGAGTTTGAGGTGCTGGTGGGATGTGCTTGACGAACAAGTCCAATCCATGGAGGCCCCACCTCAAAACTTACAGGAGTTAAAGGATCTGCTGCTAACATCTTGGTGCCAGATACCACAGCACACCTTCAGGGGTCTAGTGGAGTACATGCCTTGATGGGTCAGAGCTGTTTTGGCAGCAAAAGGGGGACCAACACAATATTAGGAAGGTGGTCATAATTTTATGGTTGATCGGTGTATATTTGTACTTTCCTATTGTTCCTATTGTCCATATGAATGTCCCTATTTATCATGCCAATAAAGCTTTGATTGATTTGTGTGTGTGTGTCTGTGTTTGGTAGGTCGTGTCATCAGGTAGATTGGCAGGAACTGGACGGGGACAGTTGATCAAGAAAAAGTAAACACACCTTTACTCAACTTTTAGAAATAAAAGTTATACTTAACTGTAGCTCAGTATTGAACTTGTTTTCTGCCTGGCCCACTGGCGTTCATACATTCACCTGTACGACCTTAAACTATATGACTGATTCATTTTCTAAACACACACCACATTGAAAAACATCTGATCCAAACAGGTGAATATAAACAAACATTTACATTGACAAATTGTGGCAGTAGATTATACAAAAGGCACAATGGCCTTAAATAGGCAAGAGGATGCCATGTTTCCAATTCTTTTCATATTACGTCTGCCCTGCTAGAAATTCCCTGTCAAACTGTAAGTGCAGTTATTGCAAAGTAGAAATGTTTAGGTAAAGGCTGTATAAGCTCACACAGTAAGAACACTTGAGAAATAAAGGATGCAGCATGTGAAAATAAAATGTTTGTGCAACACTTTTGTCACAATTGTGGCTGTAGCAAAGAATTGTTTGGCTTGCGCTTCACACCTGAGTTATAGATGTTACATAACATTATGTTTCTTGACCTCTTTAAACTATACTCCAGGGTAGGTGGAAAACATGTGGTACCTCTTGATCCAGCATATTCCCTTTACTCCACTGATTCAGAAGATCAGGTGAGAGTTACAGCTTCTGTATGAACAGAATCAAAATATTCCTGATCACTGATGTGAATTTGTTTATTCATCCTCCCTTTATTCCTATATGTAACATGTCATCTAGGTTACAACGTTGCACAAAGGTCTGGATCGCTGTGCAGCTTTACTTAGTGACATACTTCAAGCTGAAACAGCAGGTATCTCCCTTACTTACTTTTAAGATTAACATTTATAACTACAGTTGGTATTCTACATGCATTTCTTTGAGTATGTTATGCATTGATTATACAATAGAATCCAAGCCTAAACCACAAGTCTCAAAGATGGCTTCTTCCAAAAGAAGAGTTTCGCTTGGCAAGCTAGAGGGAGAGAGAAAGCGGCTTGGAAAGAAGTCAAGCACGTTCACTCGCACAAACAAGAGACCAGGTAATGTCATGCGCTGTTTTTTGACTGTAATACTTTTTACACCCTAAAGCCAAATAATGTATTTTGACGCCCAGGTGGTGCTGCGGGATATTCCGCTAGCACACCATCGCCGAGATTCTGGACTCCTCGGTTCAAAACTCAGGTGTTGCCACCGGTTGGCTGGGCGCCATCTAGTGGGCAAAATTGGCAGTGGGTGCCTGCAGCAGACACATTTCTGCTAGGGCGGGATGACCGGACTATGTGGGTGGGGTCTTCAAAATGCTGTGTAAGGACCCTGATTAGCAGATAGAGAGGTGCCTGTGCAGAGTGCATAGGTGAAAAAGGGTCCGCTAAGGGCTGCTCGTGGGCCAGAGGAGGCATGAGCAGCATTATCAGGGATCACCCAGCAGCAGAAGACAAATTGACTATGCTAAATTTGGGAAGAATGAGAGAAAATGCATAAATAAAATAGAAAAATTTTTTATTTTGAAGCACCAGTATGCACCATATTTTTATGGTGTGTTTCCAAACCAATTCATAGATCTGCAATGATGTTTGATCTTTATGGAACTAAGATTGTCATCTGAGCAACTTTTAATAATTGATTTTTTGTTTGTTTTATTAAGTATTTTGAATTTTGTATGTACATTAAATGTGTTATTTGAAATAGTAAAAAAGCTGCTTTGCATTTTTTCTGTAGCACCAGTGCAAAAGACAATCCTACCTGCACGATCATACCCCGGTTTAGGAGGGCAGCCTCCCCCTGAAGTTAATACAGTTACTGGGTCAGAATTCAAGACAGAAGTAAATCCAGTCACCCAAGTTCAACAAGTTCAAAAATTTCCTACAGTGGGTGCAATGCCTGGAAGCTCCAGCAGCCTTTCAGCAGCAGGTACAGCACACAAATCATGTGCACATACTTCTTAATTCTTTGATTGTGATTTATACCAGCTAATGACTAAGTGCTCAAACAAAAGCCAGTTTGAATGCTCCTTTAGACTTTACAATGAAAAACAGCTAGCAATTATGAAGTGAAATGAAATAACCTTTGTAACTGATGTCAGTATATAAACAAAATCTCTAATAAATAAAAAAGAACAAACCAAACCATTCAAAATGTTGTCTGCTATAGACTTGATGTATTAAGACACTTGTAGCTTCTTCTTGGTTAATCTGAAAGCCTGCACCACACCAGCCCTTTGTGGATATGCTAGCATACAGCAGTGTGACAGACATTACTATTTGCATTTGCAGGCCCGCAGACCTCCACTGTGTTTAACTGTCGTCTGACCACATCCACGCCTGCACTAAGCCCTCAGAGACCCACGTCAGCCTCCAGTCAAACGGTATAAGTCTGCAAATCTACATCATAGTCAAGTATTGTAACAGTACTAGTTCTACTGTAGCACATGTGCAATTACTGTGAACAACATTGTAATTTGTACTAAGACTAAGGAATATGCATTTTTTTGGTTTCTGTCACAATTAATTTTAAAAATTAAAAATAGGGATGTTGAATTATTTTCATTCATAACCAAACATTGACAGTTAACCATTAACTAACAAGCTAGTAGCATCCCATTCTAATGTTAACCACGTTATTGATGTTCAGGGCTTATTGTTGTTTTATTAAAAATAGCATTATGTCAGAGTAATATTGAACAATAACATAAATGTCATGATAAGTTCTAGTTCATCATTTAGGATGCACATTTTTCAGAAGAAAAAACTATTCCCAGCAGCATTAGTTACTATAACCAGGCCTATCTTTATATTGTAGCATCCACACATCAAGTGGTTCCTTCTATTACCCCCCCCCCCCCCCCCTCCCATATTTCTCCCAATCGAATCAGTGCCAATTCCCCTGTTGCAATTCTCTTGTACTATGCCTGCATTAACCAAGGAGAGTTAAGACTATAATGCACCCTCTTCAACAGTCTTGCAGAGAACCATATTGCACATATAGACTCCATGGTATCAACTCCATGGTATAAACTCCATAAATACCTCACCGCCAATACAGGCACCTTGACCATGTTACAATTGCACTGTGGCAATGAACCCCACTGCCCTCCTGCAGAGTGTTTATCCTTGAAATCCATAATAGATTTCCTGCATTTTCGTGCACAAAAACAAGCTGAGTGGGATTTTAGTGTGCAGCTGTAGTGTGTGTAGGATTCACATTACTGTCTTATTTCGGAAACTTTTTGAAGATCTCTCGTATTAACATCTCTAATTAGTAGTCAAGCTGTTTTGTCATATCTTTAAAGCCAACCCAGGGCAGTAACAGCACATACATTTTTTAAACTCTTGGGCTCATTAAATATAAATGAATGTACTAGAAATAAACTATTTCTCATCATTTGACAAAAAAAACTTTTCCTGCAGTGAATATCACAAATGTTACAACATGTCATTATAAAAAATAATCACACAAACAAATCTTGTCATTTGCTCAATTTCTGTTCTCCTCTTGCCCTTTTATGTCTGATTAGTCTCACTGTGGACCAAATGGAGAGAGACATCACTTCACTCAACAGTGGGCTATAGCTGCTGGAACACCATCCACCAATCAGCATACCTTACCAACCCAATATACAGCATCAGTCTCTGTATCACCAGCTGTCCACCAGAAGCCTGTGTCTACCTGTCATCAGGTTTCTATACATCCAGAGGCAAAGGTGGAACACAGAATCTCCACCCCCCCTTCAATTGCACCTCATGTAGGGTCAGCTGGACAGAACAACCCCCTGCAGTTACATCAGCCTCCCCTTTTACCTATTCAGACACCCATGCAAACACCTGCCCCCACTCATGCCCTGGTGCATTTCAGCTCACAAGAGCAGCAGATTTCATCTGGGGAGTGCTGTTCATCTTCATCAGAGGAGAGTGGAGACTGCACCAGTGAGGACGAAGACCTGAACGGAGTAGACACCATGCCAGTCAGAGACACCAGCTGTCAAACCAGCATGGAAAAGCACATTGTAAAGCTTAACAACAAATCCAAACCAGCCAGTCCAGAAAAGACAGCCAGGAAAGTGATGACGGTCAGATATCTGTTAGGAGAGCTGAAAGCCATAGTAGCTAATCAAGGTGAGTTATGTTATCTTACTTATTTTAGTCTTGATGTAGTTTTTTTTAGTTTGTATTTAGGTTTGGCTGAATGACAGTTTAAAGTTTTGCTCTTGGTCAGTGTCAATGTTTTATGCTTCTTCTATATTTTCAATATCCTATTTTATCGAACAGTACATAATACAGTGGGAAAGCAATCATTTAGCCAATTTGTTGTAACCCAATTCCAAAAGGTTGAGATGGTTCAATATACAGCTGGGGAATTTTATGGAAGGATCATGTTTTAATTTGATGGTGTAATAATTGGTTATAAAAGAAACATTGACTCAAGTCTCAATCAATTACAAATAACATTTCTCACTGCACACTTACAAAGAATTTAGGGATTTCAATATCTGTAGTCCATAATATTAATAAAAGATTTAACTAATCTAGGAAACATTTCTGTGTATAAAGGGTAAGGGCAAATTAGGGCAAGGGCAAAATAAATGCCGTTGACTTTTAATCCCTCGGACAGCAGTGTGCTTAAAAACAGGGTTGTTCGTGTTTGTTTTTGTAAGACAATGCCAAAACACGTTCTGCACATTACAACAGCATGGCTTCATAATAAGTGAGTGCATGTGCTAGACTGGCCTGTCTGCAGTCCAGATTGGTCTAAAATAGAAAATGTACAGGTTTTAATTGAATACAGGTCAAAAAATGCAAAACGGTGTGGTTTTCCACACTATATGGCCAAAATGATATAGACAACAACACTGAATGTGTGTGATCAACTAAAATGTTCATTGTGAGCCATTGTGACTTTCTTTCTGACCTCAAAAAGACACTCCAGCAAGTAAGTTTATGCTCAAGTGTTAACAAACTTTGGGCCATATATTTAATATATTCCTGACAATGACATGCACAAGTGTTATGAAAGTCAGTGGTCTTAATGTTTTGTTAAACAGTCTATATACTGTAAGGTTACATGAAGAATATATCATATGCAAACCTGAATCTTTGCATATGGTCTTTTTAAAATAGGAACCTTTTAAATAGGAAGTCTTTCAAAGGAACCTTCAACCTTGGGGTAATTAAAGCCAAGCGATTAAAAATATCTATGTTTAGCCGCCCAGGTGGTGCAGCGGTAAAAACACACGCTGGAACCAGAGCTGGGATCTCGAATACATCGTATCGAATCTGAGCTCTGCCTGCCGACTAGGCTGAGCGGCCACATGAACAACAATTAGTCTGTTGTTTGGATATGGGCGGGACTAAGCCGAATGGGGTCTCTCTCTCATGACTGGTGCAATTACGTCTGCTGGCTGATTGATGGCGCCTACACAGAGATGAGAAAAGAGTGCTCTCAGGGTCTCTCCGTACACAACGCTGAGCTGCACTGCACTCATCAAAGTGTAGGTGATGAGATGCATACGGCATGCTGCCCACGTGTCGGAGGGGGCGTGGGTTAGCTTTGTTCTCCTCAATCAGAGCAGGGATTGGCATTGGTGGAGAGGAAGCATGATGCAGTGGGGCAATTGGACTCGCTAAAGGGGAGAAAAAGGGGAGAAAATGCATAAACAAAATAAAAAATATAGATATCTTTTGTTTATTCTTTGGAAAAAAAATTGTTTATAAATACAAAGTCAGAAGACATTGTGTGTACATTAAAATAGATATATGCAATAACAATTAAAGAACAAAAGGTAAATGTCAACCCCCCACCACACACACATATTGTAATCAAACTTATCTTTATTACTGTTTAATGAAAAAGCCAAACCAACTATGCACTTTTATTTACATTCAGTGTTTGTCTTCTAAATAGCATGCAATCTTTTCTTTACTCCTGATATCTTTATGTATTCCAGTCTGTTCTTTTATTTACAGACAGTGAGGCAGTGCATCTTATCTCAGAGGTGGAGCAGAGTATCTCCCTGCTACCTGCTATGGTGGGCAGCACCAATGTTCAAGCTGAGCTTGCCCTTGCACTGCAGCCACTCAGGAGTGAAAATGTGCAGCTTCGAAGGTCAGTGCTAATTAGCGTCACTAAAGCAGATTGTCTAATAATTGAAATTCTATTTTTAAAAACTTTTCACATTTTTAGGACACATCTAAGGCATAAAAATGTGACCTCTAAGTGATGTAGCAGATACACCGATTAGGCGTAACATTATGACCACCTCCTTGTTTCTACACTCACTGTCCATTTTATTAGCTCCACTTACCATATAGGAGCACTTTGTGTGTTGTGCTGGTATGAGTGGATCAGACACAGCAGCACTGCTGGAGTTTTTAAATACTGTGTCCGCTCACTGTCCACTCTATTAGACACTTTTACCTAGTTGGTCCACCTTGTAGATGTAAAGTCAGAGACGATCGCTCATCTATTGCTGCTGTTTGAGTTGGTCATCTTCTAGACCTTCATCAGTGGTCAGAGGACGCTGCCCACGGGGTGCTGTTGGCTGGATATTTTTGGTTGGTGGACTATTCTCAGTCCAGCAGTGACGGTGAGGTGTTTACAAACTCCATCAGCGCTGCTGTGTCTGATCCACTCACACCAGCACAACACACACTAACACACCACCACCATGTCAGTGTCACTGCAGTGCTGAGAATGATCCACCACCCAAATAATACCTGCTCTGTAGTGGTCCTGTGAGAGTCCTGACCATTGAAGTGCTTCTATATGGTAGAGCTGATAAAAAGGAGAGTGTGTGTAGAAACAAGGAGGTGGTTTTAATGTTATGGCCGATCAGTGTATTTACACTTTTTTTCTCATTAGAGCTAAAGTTTGGCCCCACGAGATTAACACTTTGCCACCTAACCATGTTTTCTGCAAAATCAAAGCATCATTTTAAAGGCAATAAATAGTAGGTGCTCATGGTCAATTATGATAAAATGTTACTTTTATGCTAGCTAGTTAATTACACTGGTTAGAATCTCAGTGGTGCCGGTTAGACATCTAAACAGACATGATTGGCTATGTCTGAAAAGGGGGAATAGCTTAAGTCATGAATTGGTGCCCTGTCCAGGGTATTCTTCTTTGTGCCCACTGGGACCAGGCCCACCACAACCCTAACCAGGATAACTGGGTTGATGGAAATGAAAATAGTATCAAAGTAAGATTTTTGATTCTTCTTATGCTTTGTAAAAAAGTCAGTTGTTGACTTTAGTTTGTCAGTTCAAAGTAATGTTGTACCTAAGACTCTATATTGCTGCTTTTATTCCATTTTCTCTCATTAAGACCCTACTCTGTCCAGAGTGCTAGGAAGCAGCACTAGCATTAATGGGTGCCTCCTATTGTGTGTGTTGTTGTGCAGGCGTTTAAGAATCCTGAATCAGCAGTTACAGGAGCGTGAAAGAGCAGAAAGGCAGGCCAGACCAGTGGATTGCAATCTAGAATGTAAGTACACATGTAAACAAGGAAAGCTGTGTACCAGACTTTGTCCTACAGATGGTACATCAGCATAAAACCATTTTTAATATTTATTATATTATCATGATGTCCTAATAGCACAGCTTTAGTCAGACATTAAAGTCGTAATTCCATATGCAAGTTCTTTTCTACTTTTAATTTGGTAATGATCCTGAACTGTGTTGAGATAAAAAAAAAAAGATATGTA